>NC_064435.1:93915787-94570787 GCF_023343835.1 Lagopus muta
AAATAGATGAAGACAGTAAAATTGAGAGCACAGGTGTGAGAGCTAGCAAATGCAGAAAGAGATAATACACGTTGAAGCAATGTGACCTTGCTTAGTTTCTATAAATGCCACAGCTAAAGGACCATAAGATATGTAATATTGGCAGGCAGAATTGTCTCTGTTTTGGTTCTCATAATAATAAGTGATAAAAAAAAAAATCATTTTCTCCATGTAGCAAGACAACTATTATTATCCTTAAACTAAATATACACTTTTTTACAACCACTCATTACAGAATCAGCTCAGAGAGAAGGAGACACAACCATTTGAAGAAGAAAGGATGCTATGGCCAATTGAAACAATAAATTTACTAAACTTCTAAACTTAGGATTCTCTGTATTCTACTTAAGGTATAAGTATGGACTAGGATGGCGTTCTACAGCAGATGTGTAGATACAAATCCACACATTTGTGTATCCCTGCATTCTACAATTCCTAATAAAGTTAGAATCAAAAACAAAACAAAAAAAAGTAGTTCTTAATGAAAATGACTTCTAAACCCTGTTACACGTGTATGAGCAAAAGGAAGCAGAGGAAGTTGATTGATTTTGATTGTTACAGTGGCTAACTGTTATTATTTCGCAGCAAAAAGGTGGGGGAAGCTGTAGTTGTAACTGACATGGTTTATAAAAATACTTGTCATAAACTAGTTACTTCTTCCATCCTTAGGTCCCGATTTAAATTGAGCTAATGTTTCCTTACAAGAAACAAATTCTCATTTTAAGATGGTCTATAACGAAGACTGTATTTTTCTTCCATTGGAAATATAGATATTAATATTTAAACAAATTACTATGAGAGCTATACCTACAGAACACTCAATGCATTAACTGTAATTATTCATTTTAATATGCTGTGTTTAGTCCCTTGTATTTGCATGCTTTGTATAATTCATACATAAACCCAAATAATCCTGATGATATTTGCCCATTTCTGCAAATTCCCATTGCAAAATTCCTCTGGGATCATGATAGGAAGTGATACTAAACAAAACAAATACCAGTAGCATGAAAGCTAGTTCATGAGCATAAGACAATTGGAAATTTCTGAAGGAATGCCACTGTAAGTGTATGAAACACTTTGCTTACAGATAGAGGAATATCTAATTAGAAATTTGGGTTCAGATAAAGTAAAGCATAGACCATCAGTGTGTTTTATGGTTCATAAAAGTTTAAAAGAAGTTGGCATATATAGAGCACAAAGGTAATAAAATCATATTTTTTTTTGTGCTGTTTAACACAATTTTAAGCAAAGTAGAAGGGAAAATTGTTTTATAAACAGATGACCAAGTTATTCTACTTTGAATGACTTAAAAAGCAACGAAAGAAAAAAAATTCTTCTAGTAAATGTTTCACTTGATTTTTTTCAAGCTGTTCAACCTGTTTTCCTGACAGCAAGACACAAGACATAATGAAGTGTGGTTTTCATTCAACATGCTATGAAATTTCAGATGCGATTTGATTATGTTTTAACAACAGTAAAATTAAACCAACAAATTTATAGCACCTTTATTTGAAAATCCTTTTACATAACATCCCTGTTATGTGAGGGCAAATCATGCATGAAACAACAGATTTACTGTGATAAATATATTTATTTGCCAAGGATTCATTATTGAATATGAATTTTACAGGACGTTTGCAAATCTGTTGCTGTTTTGCACCATACTTCACTGTTGAAGTTGCTTTGTGTCGGTATTCATAACCAATGAATATACATGTTATAATTAAGAAATATACAGGACAGTTTGGCTAAGCAGGTTGCTACACCAAAAAGAATAGATAAAGAGCTTACCCTTGTTCTGGGTTCACTTGAAAACTCCAAAAGGAAGATCTCCAGAAAGAAATCCTTCCCCACTGGGGGGGGGGGGAGGGATCAATCAGAGGTTCAGGCCATGATTCAGCAGTTCCCATACAGTGACAAAGTGGCTAATAAATTTATAGTAAGGCAAGCAGGTATGTTTTTGAGTGTGCAGTATCTTCTATAGTCATCTATTTAAGCAAGAAAATAATGTTCAGGTTTTCAGTGGATCAGAACATAAGAGTGTTTATCGTCACTTTTTTTTATTAGTATCAATGTTGTCATTGTGCATTTTATAAGGACATTTGAGGAAATTTTTAAAAACACAGTAGAATCTCAACATGATTAATTTGACATTCGGATTCCTTTGACATGGTAGTTATATTAAAAATTAGGTGCATTTTAGCCTATGTGTTGGTGTTTGTTTTTCCTCATTTGTCATTACAACAAATGACAACTGTAAAACTTAAGTTACAGGAATTTCTTGCTATGCTGGCATTTCAAGGGTGACAGCAAAGTAAACAGCCATATTAGTTTTTCTGTTATGTGCATATGTATTATGTAAGGACTCAGATGTGAAAAGTCTGCTTGCTTTTTTGGGGGGGAAGTGGGTTGTTTGCCTGCAGATTCCCAGGTAGCTAAATGAACTCACAGATGCTGTGAATGAGAATATGCTTTTTGGTATAACTTGGTCCCAACAGGTATGACAGGTCCCAAGGTCTCCAAGACAAAGCATTGGTTTTCAGTAGCAGTCATGTATTCCTGTTACAGTGAAAAAGTTGTGCTCAGCCAAGTTTAGCTGGTAGTGTCATGAGAATTTTAGCAACAGTGAACTCAGTGATTTATCACAATTCTGCTTATGAACTATGCACATCAGTGATTTATTTTCATAAAATGCTGGTGACAGCCTACACTATGCATCACAATGTTGTTAACTTCAGTGAACATACAAGGATAATATGTTCTCATCATTTATTGACAGTGGGTCTTATAATTACTAATTATGCATATGACTGTTTAATAGAACGCAACAGTCTGTATGCAATGAAGAATGATTATGGAAGTATAATTCAAATTCCTATCAAGAAAAATCTTAGTGAGGAGAGAGATGAAATTTCCTGACACTAAGAAATCTAAACTTGCATTAATAATTTTTCATAAAAGCCACAGAAAGAAAATTAAAAATTATCTAGATCTATAGTTTCAACCTTTCTGTTGTGTTCTGGAGACACCTGGCATTTGTCTTCAGTGCCATAGGTACCATCCTGTATATATGTACATAGAAAGACATACTCAAGTACATACTCTGTACACTTTTCTGCAGTGTAAAAGGTAATGTTAGTATGTTGCCTTATTTTGTTTATTTTTACATTGATTATCTTGAAATAATCATTAGAAATTAATGGCTAAAGGATAATTTTTAAAATCAGGATTGTAATCACCACAAGGGATAAAATCATAGAAGCACAGAATCATAGAATCCTTAGAGTTGGAAGGAACCTTTGAAGGTCACCTAGTCCATCTCCCCTACAATGAACAAGGAAACCCACAGCCCAGGGCCTGATCCAGCCTTCAAAGCTTTGCTTCAAAGTCTCCAGGGACGGGGCATCCACCAAATCACAAGACAACCTGTTCCAGTACCTCACTAACTACACTGTAAAAAATGTTTTCCTCATATTTAACCTCTTTATACCTCTTTATTTCATTATATTTAAAGAAATTGTTCCTCTCTGAGTTTATATGTAAAATATAACTTTGTGAGTTGGAATTCAGTGTTTTTCTTATTGGTTTGTAAAATATAGTGAAAAAGGAGCTCATAAACAAAAGAAATCTTACTTGAAATTCATTTATTCTTACACTAGATTGACCAAGCCATGTCAGAAATATTCCTTACTGACGCGATTTTGAAATGTATCTGCCATTTATATTTGCATTAATGTATCTTTCAAGAGTATTCCAATACATAAAGCTGTTATATGAGAACTTGATCTTGAATCTTAAACATGTAGAAACATCTGGAAAAAATTGTTCATTAAATGTCTAGGTTTATCTGTTTGCCATGACATTTATTCCTTTTTCATAAGAGATGTCATATGAACATTCTGAAATTTTGTTTTTCTTTTTTATTTCTGATGATATTACATGTTCTATTTAATTTTAGACACTGTTTTGCATCACACTGCAGCTTATTTTGGCAAAGTACATTTGCTAAGGTGATAGCACCTTTTTCTAGGTGAAGATCTGTTACTTTGAACAGGTGCTATAATCTGGAATTTTCTTTTACGAGAATATTTGCCACTTGCTTGTTGATACCATGTAAGCTACCTCCAAAAAAATGACCAGAACACTCCTCTCTTTTACTGTTCATAAATGCCAACTAAACATGGTAAGCAAGATGCCTTTCTACTAGCTCCTAGAGACAACTGAAACGTATTTCAGTTCTTCTGTTTGTTTGTTTGCTTGCTTTTTTCTTGGTTATAGTTTGTTGTTGTGGTTTGAAAAAAGAAAGAGAATGAAGGGATCCCTGTGCTTCATTTCTGGTACACACACACACACATATATATACACACTGTCAGAGTAGGGAGCATAGTGATTCTCTAAAGTTCAGAATTTTGGTAGACATTTGCTGGATTTACAATGGATTTGTGATAATGTCTTCATTTTCCCCTGACTAAACTCACATCTCAGTTACAAGATTATCTGCATATTCAGCTTCCACAAAAGTTTTCTTCTCTTTTTTTTCTTTCCTTTTTCTTGCAAATATGTAGCTTTAGATAAAAGCAATTATTATAATCATAAATAGCTGCAGCGGTCGCTAGCATGTGTGGATCTGTTGACTATAATTAAATTTATTAATCAAAATATTTTCCTTTTGAGCTTGGTCACATAAATGATTAAAATATATTTCTCATTAGAGAAATGTAGAACATGGCTTTTTGGTGGGTATGGTAAGAGATAACGTATATTTAAAAATACTTATACTTGACAGAATGGTCAGTTCAGTAGTTTCAAGATTTGCATTTATCATGATAATGCCATTTTTATTTTAATAGCTACTTCAATAATGCTTCCTGGTTTTCACACTGAAGTTATTTCATTTCTGAAATAGACCTCATTAGACTTTGCATACAGAGACTGGAAGAGGCACACTAGCCACTTATAAATAATAAATGTAAAATGTTTCTGTGTTTTCTGTTCTTTCTAGGCTCTGGTCTCAATGATGGGCAATGGCATGAAGTTCGATTTCTAGCTAAAGAAAATTTTGCAGTTCTCACCATTGATGGAGATGAAGCTTCTGCTGTTCGAACGAACAGCCCTCTACAAGTTAAAACTGGAGAGAAATATTTATTTGGAGGTAAAAATAATCATAAAAAACATCTGCTTAAAATGCTGTTGATCTGTGTGAGATGGAGCTCAGACTGTAGTTCAGTCAGTTAATATTTGGATGTTCTGAAATGACTGAGTGTTGTTTGTCAGAAATGTGTGGTAGAATTTTACTTCGAAGGATCTACCTACACCTTGTTCTTGAAAAAGAAAAAGAAAAAAAAAATATTGTAGAAGGGATGATCCAACTTTGAATCTCTGAATCTCCGTATCTTCCCAGGATATTTCATCCTCTGAATGGGAACCTTTCTAATATTAGTAGCCTAATTAAAGAGAAAGAGGATTCTCTTTCTCACTAAGAGAAAGAAGATTCTTTCTTTTCAGTTTTGGAAACCTGAAGACAGAAAATATCACTGATTTTAGCCTTTTGTTGTTCTGTTTTTGGTTGTTTTTTTTTTAAGAGCTGTAATTATTATGAGTAATCGAGAGCTTTCATAAATTAAAACCATATCTTGTTCAGTATTTTGGGCTCCATATACCACATATATTGCTGATTATGGTCAGAATGTTTTTCAAAGTGAGATAGTTAGGAACTTCAAACCTTTGCAAAACCTGACTGTCATAAAATGAAGTGTTTTTATTAGTCTCATTAGGAGTAAGTTGAGATAGATAATATGCCAACTGTTTTTTTGTTTTTTGGGTTTTTTTTTTTTGTCCTGCAAATGTGCATAAGTGATTACAGAAGAGGTATCTCTTGAATTCAAAGGATGATATATTTTGTTTTCAGAAACTGCAAAATCACCATTTCTATAAATCTTTGAAAACATATTCACTTCTCATCTAAATTTTCCTATTTTTTTCTTGCGTGCAAATACCACGTTCTCCAAGCTTTCCTTTTCAGTGACCTCAAATTAAGTATTTTTAGTTATATTTTGGTTTCCTGGTATTAAAATATCTAGTACAAAGTATACACAGTATTGTTGTCTTTGCTGAACAATAGTTTAGAGTCTCAGCACTGCATTACAATACAGTTACAAGTGTGTGACAGAGAATTTAAAGAGAAGAGTAATTACAATGAAATGAGTATTGCCTTAAAGTGTAAGGCAGACACTACATGTACCTCTTTCTGTGAAAAGAAACATGGCTTTCTCTACAAGAGAAATACCACGGATATAAATGTGAATTCTGCAGACAATAATTGTTTTTATAAAAAGCTATCATTTTCATACTTTCTTGTCAAAACTTTTCACTGGCAGTATTCCATAATATTAGCTTTATAATAAAACAGTCCATTTATCAAAATTTGTTCCTAAATCTGTTCTGGTTTTTCTTCAGTTTGCTTTCAACAGAGACACTTGTTGTAAAAGTCCTACCTTGGTAGTCAACAATATGTACCATAATTAATGTTTGAAAAAAGAAAAAAAAAGAAATCAGAATCTTGTGATTTCTGCCCACAAAACTAATTTTGGAACTTTTGTAGTTTTAAGACAGACTAATAAATTATACAAGGGTTTCTTCATTTCCTATTAGAATCATTTTCTGTACTTATGCAGTTCTTTTTCACCTCCTTTGTGCCTTTTCTGTACTCTTCCAAATTACTGAGAATCTACCAAGGGATAGACAGCAAGACTCATAGTGAGCCTGTTTTTATTCAAGTTAGGGGAAGGTATGCTAAGGACCGTATATTTCTCTAAATTTAATTTGAGAGAGTTAGTGTTGATAGCTTACTTCCCTTCTGTATAAATTTCTCCTCGCTGTTTTTATTTACCTTCTCTTTCTTGACTTGGATTTGGATTTTTGGGAAGAAGTGAGCTACCTACTAACCTCCAGAGAATGATGCTTCTTTGTTGTTTCCAATTGTATGCATAAACCAAAAAGGATGAGCAGAGAAAGTGAAACACAGAGAGAAAATGAGTTGATTAACCTAATTTACATTGCTGGAGATTAGTGCTAGAGATAAGGGTTGTGAGACATCTTAAGCTTGCACCCAACCACCAAATAGCCTAGTGCCCAGAGGAAATACCTGATTAGTGACATAAATCAAAATTATGTCTATTTTATAGCATTTAACTGTGTCTCCTTTCTCTCACCTTTTTACTGTCTTAAAGATGAGAAAGTTTTTTCATATAAGTGGTAAAACTTCAGCAAGAACAAAGGTATGCAGTGAGCATTTGCCAATCCATTATGCTGCTTTTTCTGACAAGCAAAGATGAATGGACTATGTAGTAAGTTTCCTATGAGATGGCAGCCTGTGGCATGTAGTAAATCCTTTCTGTACAGCTGTACAAAATGTATTCAGTATATGCTTTTTTTCCTGGAGTGGAGGTTTTTTTTTGTTGTTTTTTTTTTTGAAAGTTGGTTTGGTCTAAAATCTTACCAAGGAGCTGGAATGAAGAGAGAGAAAAGGGAAGTAAAGTAAAGAGGAAAAAGAACCTTCTTCTGTTTCATGTAATTCTGTTTCTTATGTGCGTATCTAGCTTTCTTTAAATCTGTTATCTTCAACCAGAGTATATGAATGTGTGTTTAATTTTGTCATGGAAAGGGAGAAAAAAAAAGAGCATTAGCTATTTTGTGGCCTGGCCAGCCCTGGTTCTCTGACTAATGAAGCAAGGCACTTGTGGGCCATGCAGTGTGGGAGAGGAGGAAGGGTAGGGAGATAGCAGATGGGTCTGAAAAACAAACAAACAAAAAAACAACAACGGTAATGATCTGAGGAGGAACAGTAATTTACTAAATCCAACAAAATGAGAGAGTGCATGGTCAATAAGTATACAGATGTTAGGCTAGTAAGATTATCACATTAGAAAAGATAATCAGAGATAAATGGAAGGTGCTCACTGGTGCTGTAGGCAAACGAGAAACTTTATGAGGAGCAATCACCAGAGAGAGATCCTTCCTCAGTGGCAGCCAGCCCTTAAATGAGGTCTAAGAGATGTGGAGCCTGGCTCCACCCCTTCTGGTCACACAGGCGAATTGCCTTCACCTGTGCTCCCAAGGCTGACTCAGTACTCGCCTCAGGTGATTAATCAGAGGTTCAGGCCATGATTCAACAGTTCCAATACAGAAGCGTTCAAAGCTAAGATCTTGCTCTAGACTTGAGGGGAACCATGTGCTTTCCCCACAGCAAACTGAGAGTCAGTGAGAGGCAGAGCAGCTGGTGTCCTGCCCGGAGCTACACCTTGCTTCCTCTACATGTGAAGTCCTCTGGGAATGTTGCTTCTCCCTTCCCCTCCGAGAACCTAAAATGCCCAGAAAAGGCAGTCCATGGAACCAGAACATTAACTCTTTAACTCCCACTGTTTTACATGATGTCATGATGTGGAATACTGACAAAAATCACAAAACCACAACAAATTTTTATCAAGTTGTCCATTTTTTATCATTATGAGCATCCAACAATAATAGCTGTTATAGTTATGGTCAAATTACCTAGATAGTGTACTTGGGATTCCAGAAGCACTTGTACTATCTCTATAAAAAGTATTCAGACAACAAGGATTGGAATGGGCTGTATTTTTTAACAACCCTCTTGCTTTGGATTGTTAAATCCAGTATATTTATGAGTCAGTTAATCAGCAAAGAACATAAATACGCAGAATTTATAAACCTGAGTGAAACAAGCAAGTGATTTTGTTTACTAGTTCTTTCTCTTTTCTGTTTGAATCTTCATTTGTCTTCACTGTTTGGTTTAGGTAAATAAATAAAAAAATAAGCACAGGTTTGTGTAGACATTTAAGCTTCTCTCTGCTACAATTCTTTATCATCTCATCTTCTTTCTCCCCCAGTCAACACTGAAACACAAAATCATACTCCTTTTGTGCACTGAAGAGAGGCTAATCAACATTGCCACCTAATTCTTAGTTTCCTGTCTTACATCATTCATAGTTTTGTTTCTTTCATTGAGATCATTTTAATGCTATACAGATGACAACAAATAAAATACTGCTGACATTCAGTAATTAAGTACTGTCAATAACTTTGTTGGTGATGTTCTAATATGTCAGTCCATCAACATATTGCTTGCAACAATGCAAGTAGAAATGCTGGAAGTAAATCAATCTCCCAGAGAAAGATAGGTGCATGCAGGAAACTGATACTTCATGAAAACAAATTAAAAAAATCGAATGTATGATAATATGAGTTTAGGAATGGATATATGGAAGCACAAGTCCTGCTGGAATAACTTCAGCATTTGAGCCCTTAGAGATGGGAAATGTCTGCCCACTTAAAAATGGGTGAATGCAATTTTCAGTTCTCTCCTTATTTTATATAGTATAATTCTCCTTCTAAGCTGAAGTACATCTCTGGAAGTTTCTCAGAAAAATAAAATGAAGGAACTGCATTCTTTTTGCTATATTTTACTCTTCCCCCTCTGTCCCGATTTCAGCTGAGACAGTTTTAACAGCACACAGATTTTTTGGTTATTGCTGACTGATGGGAGTGTATTGCTGACTGATGGGAAGAGCCACTGCCTTTATGGTGCAGCAGCAGGGGGCAGGGCAGAGCGAGGAGAGCAGGCCTGAATTAGGTAAGCAGTTATTCCACACCATGTGACATAATGAGAAGGCCACAGGTTAACTGGCATCTGCTTAAGGATTCGCGGGCATCGGTCAGTGAGACCTTGTGTTGGTAGTGGAGCATTGGACAGCAGGCAGTTGTGTCGTTAGCAAGGCATCGATTGGTGGGTGGTGAGTGATTGCATTGTGGAAATATGTATTTTTATCATCATCATGGCATTAGAAATCACAAATATGTTTGTCCAAATTGAATTTTGATCTGAACCATATGTGCATATTCTTTCCCAGTGTTTGAAAATAATCATGCTCCTAAATAATAGTGAATATTAGTAATGTAATAGCACATCTATGATTTAATCTGTTTTCTAGGATATCAGGGTTCTGTCTCCAGATGTATAAAATGGGTTTATTGTCCATAGCCACAATTCAGCATATCCAAGATATCTGCACACACACACAAAAAAAAAAAAACAAACAAAATACCTAAATTCCTAGTATCATCAATAGGGCATATACTTTTCAAAGCCTTTTCGTATTTTGGAAAGTGACTTACTGATCTTGTTATTGGGTTTTCCATACATAGATTTACCTGATTTTCATCTTTAAAATGATAGAACCTATGTCATATTCTCCTTTTCCTTCCTCTAAACTGGAACCAAATTTTCAATTGCATTTCAGATTTTAAGGGCATTAAAACAAAAACAAAAACAAAAAGCCCTGCTATTGTTATGAATAACACTAAGAAAAAGTTGCCTCCCTTCCTACACAGACCCCTTCCAACTCAAGATATTCTACAATTCATTGATTCCGGTATCAGATAATTGACTTGCGTCTTTCAGAAAATCTACCCTTCTATATAATTGTGAGCATGAATATCTTTGGGAATCTGCTTTAATGTGTCATAAAATCATAACAGGAGGAAAATATCAGGATATGTTCCAGAACTTGCAAATACGATGTTTGTGAAAATGGGAGACACAGAGCAAAAATATAGTTATTTGGGTAAGGGACTTGTTTCTGTTTGATATGGTCTGGGATGAGAATGATTCTCAGTGCTGATTGTAAATATTGATTCACATGAAAGTTGCAGTAATTATAAATTCTATTGACACAAGAAAGGCTGAGAAAAATCGAGGCTCTTTAGCCTAGAGAAGACTCCAGGAAGACCTCTTTTGTATTCCAGTTCTTTATGGGAGCCAACAGGAAAGAAGGGGAGGGACTTTCTAATAGCATGTATTGATAGGTTAAGAGTTACAGTTAAGTTACATTCTTTAACTATTTAGATTTAGATTAATTGTATGGAATAAATTATTCACAGTGAGTCTGATAAGACATTGGATTGGATTTCCCAGAGAATGTTGCTCCTCTTTGGACTTTTTCAAGGCCAGGTCAGGTAGGGCTTTGGGAATCTTGACCCAGTAGGAAGCGAGCCTTCAGTGAGAGGAGAGGATGGACTAGCTGATTTTTAAGGTCCCTTCTCACCCAAAGTACTCTGTGAATCTATGATGTTTGAGTTATTGAGTCCTACCTAAGGTACTATCATTCTGAATACTCAGTGGATGGCCAGAATACGTATTTTTTAATTAATTGTTTTTATACTAAGCCATAGGAATTTATTTGGAATTGGATAGTTACAAGAAATACCAAAAGTGTAGCCTTATGTGTTAATGAAAAGAAGAAATAGGATGTTTTTGAGGAGTGATAATCATGTTCTGGTTTGAAGTTTAAACTGGAGAGAAGTGCAACTTGATCTGTTGCTATGGCAATAAGACAGGGTCAGGCACTCTGAGCACAATGCCTGCCATCCTGAGAAGTGATCTTCTAGACTTTCTGCTTCTAGTCCAAGACTTGCATGCTTATCTTTTGATCTTGCCTAACAAATCAAAGCAAGACTAGTCACTGTGGCTAGAAATGTATAATATCTGAAAATCCTCAGTAAAAAAAACATTCTGTTTAGCTGTAAGAACACACCATACAGTGCTATAGAATGTTATTGTGTGTTTTAGTGTGTTTGTATATGAAGAAAAAATCTTGCTTTAAGCTCTAATGAGTATGGCATTAAGAATATTTCCTTGTGGATCTGTTTTTCCAAGAGAGTTAAAAATTTGTGAACTTGAAAATTCTTTGCTTACTTTGCTTCTTGCATTTATTTAATTATGCATACTTTCTTTTTTGCTTGCCCTTTTAACCTTTTTTTTATTCTAAAAGATTAGCTTTAATTTTTGAAATCTAGTTACTCAGAAATAGAAAATATCACTGTGTTATGTCAAGGTATCATTTGGTAAGTGAAGTTTGTGTCAATGCCTACATTGTACTGCATAAAAATAGTGATTTATGTGCCTGCTTTTAAGATGCTACACAAACCACTGGGATAGGCCTGCAGTATCACACATTCATGAGCGCATACATGGATGCAGATTGAAAATGCAGTCAGCAAAACTAGACTAATTTTATAGATGTTGTAGTCTTTTTTTTTCCCTAGTGCTTTAACATCCTGGTAGTCAAATGAAGAAGCAAACTCCATAGGCAGGGCTATCTAACAGCAGAAACAATTCCTTAGTGACACACAGGTATGTGAAGTCTGAAGCTTCCTGTTGCTTTGTTCCATGCTTGAACCAGTAACAATAAAGTACGTAGAACTAGGTTATACCCTTTGTCTTTATAGTTTTTCTATAATCAGAAATATTAATATATTAATATTAATATATCAGAGTTGCATTCGAACATCATAGGTAATACCTGTCCCCCCCAGAAATGATCTGGATTACATCTTTTAAACATACTTTGTAAAATTAATATTCTAATACTTGAAATGACCTTCTGTTTAGCCTGGCAGGCAGCTTAACACCACATACTTGTTTGCTCTCTTCTCTTCAGTGGGTTGGGGAACAGAACTGAAAAGTGTAGAAGTGTGAGAACTCATTGGTTAAGATAAGGACAGTTCATAAGAACTAGGGAAAAAAGAAAAACACAGATGAGCAAATAGAAAACAAATGAACAAGAATAATTAAAACAAAACAAAACAAAACAAAAAAACAGTGATCACAGCGCAATTGCTTACCACCAGCCCCAAGAAGCAGCATCCCCCCCTGCCTTGGCCAACTCCCCTGTTTTATAGTTCAGCATGATGCCATACGTTTATGAGACATCCCTTTGGTCATTTTATATCAGTTAACCTGATGAGAAAGCTAGGTGAGAATGCATAATAGGCCACTGAACCTTTGAAAACTTCCTGAATAACTTCTCTCATCCTTTCTTCTGTGTTGCTTTAAAAAAATATATAATAATAATAATAATAATAATAACTGTTTCCTTTAGCATGATTTTTTGTTGTTGTTTGATTTTGGCTCTCTCTTCACTTCCCTACAAGTATTTCTCAGTGCAGGCTGATTTTTTATTCCTCTTGAAAATGTGCTGTATATCAATTTACGAAAAAGCCCTATAAGGCTATGCCAGTGACAAAGTGGTCTGCTGTAGCAATGTTTATGCTAACTTCACACTAGTGGTAAATCTTTTGGAAAATTGTATTGGAAAACACAGGTACTATTTAGAAACATAATGGATTTGTTCATCCCCCAGTCCACAGTTATTGCATTTCAAAAAATAAACCATCACTGATGAATCATAAAAGGCTAATTACACCATTTAAGGGCTCTATCACACCTACAGTACAGGCTAATTCTCCAGTAGATTCAAAACAGTTCTGACCAGCTCCAAAATTATTTTTGTTCTGCAGCATTGTTCTACAGAAGTCATTTAACATTAAGGCAGAAGTAAACTGAACAGCTAGAATAAGATGACCTAGGAATAACGCTTTTCATGCAGAAAACGATCTACTGTTGAAAGTTAATCTTAATAATGTTAGATTATTTAATCTTAATTTCCTTTGTTTTTTTCTCTGATTAAAATATAGCCTGTTTTTCTGTCTCATATTTATCTCTCAGTGATCTGGTGAAAAGGGATGAAGATGACAGAAGGCTGAATGGATGACACATTTCAAAGTTGATACAAAAAACTCCATCACATCAATAGTTTTTGGTTTACTGTAGTGCCATAGAACAAGGAATTGAGCACTCTGTACAGTGCTTATACTTTATACATATAAATTTATACTTTACCAGTGAAGAATGTTTCTGCGCTTCAGTTTTGATTACTTTCCACTTCTTTTTAGGAATATTCCTTAGGTCATATTTTCTGTAAAATGAACTAGCCAATAGATCACTATTGAAATGAAGATGTCCCTTCATCTATAAATAGCCTGTAAGACAACTGCTGAAAATTTCTTATTTAAAATCTTCTTAGAACAATATTAAAATGTCAGCTGAACAGTGCAATTTCTGAGATTTTCATACCTTTATTTTATTGCAGAGGAGAGATGAACTGTGAGCTTTCTATTTCCAAGATTGGCTACAACATACTCTGTTGTAGATCTAATTTAATGTGGGTACCTGCAGCTTTCTCCTTCAAGTGAAAGACTACACTTTGCTCTTCCAGTAAAAATGAAAGACCATAGAAAACAACCAGACAAGATACATGATTGTCCCTTTACTAATGCCATACCTATACTCCCATCCCCGCAGAGATGTGACTTTTCTTCGTAAATCAAAGTCACAGAGATCTGCCTCCATTTTCAGAGGTCTCTCACATTTCTTCCTATCAGTAGTTTTTTTTTTCTTTGTCTACATTCATGAGGAAATCATGACCTGTGGAAGTTATTTTGAGAGTCAACCGCAGACAAATTAAAATCAAGCAATAATTCTGATGTTGTTCTTTAAAAAAATCTCAAATATTTGGTGAGGAAAGGCTTTTGCCATTCCTTTATATCTTGTCTTTTCCCAGACAGACTTCTTTTACATTCTTTTTTACACTTCAAGGCTCATACAATCCCTAGAAGTTACACACTTAGCACTGTTTTCATAAATTACTCTAGAGATGCTATAACAGCACTATTCTCCTGTAGTAAACATGAGATATGTAAGCAAAAGTCCATTGAAATCCCTAGATCATTGAATTCAGCTGTTTAATTAGGCACACAATTAACTATGCTTACATGGCCTGATACTCATGTCTTCAGAAGATTAGGAATAGCTACATGATGGGAAATACATGTGAAACAAAGAACTGTGTAAGTAAGAGATTGCCTTGGGAAGATGAATTGGCTATCATTTAAGCTTTCTGAAGATGTTAAATAATGGTAACTAATTTCAATCTTAGAAGGCTTCTTATTCAGTTATCCTTTGAGTAGAAATGCATTAACTATTGATTTCCTGCTGAATCACTACGTGAGACAACTGGTCTATGGCCCTTAGTAAACTCAATCGGGGGAAATTTTTCTGGCCCTGAAAAAAAACAGGTGACATAATAAAAGATGTTATAGCAGTGATGTTTAATCTTATAGTACTAAATAGTTCAGAGATTATGGATGAAATAGAGCTTTAAAACAAAAATAAGAGACAAACTCTGGCATACTTTCCAACAAATTAAAAACAAGAGGAGAGTCAAGATCCCGAAGAAACTAGTTTAAAGTGATCATCTTCTGGTAAACTTTTAAAGCTTGTATTTTTCTCTCTTTTTATTGAATGGATTCTGCAGTTCTGCAGACTTCATACCCATAGGGTAGTCTCAGACAATAGAACTTTTTCACAGCAGTGGACCTCAGTTGTTTCACATTTCTTCTGTCATATACACCTTTGAGAATATGGGGCTACAAAAGGAAGTGAGAAATGTCAGCCATCCTACTTACACCAAATAACTGTAAGACTCAAGAGGCTTAGAACATTTTTATTAAAAAAAATAAACAATTCCTCAAAATACTACTTCCTTGATTTGGATTTGATTTAAATATTCATTTGTTATTATGTTTAATTTTTTTTAACTTCTGTGTCAGGGACACAGTCAGACCCCTGACTGAAGAATGATCCTGGGATGGAACAAAGTATTCTGACAGTTTTAAGGGAACTGATATTTGTGGCTGTAGCTGCAAATATCTTGTCCTGTAGAGAGAACTGATCCTGGTAGTTTATCATGTTTTTGCAAATGGTTTTTGCAAGCAGGTGTTCCTCCTGGGCTCTGTATCAAGCACTGGCCATGAGGGTACAGCATGCAAGTGGAAAAAAACCTTGCAGACCCTGGGAAGAATAAACGCAGGAGAGAGGCTGTAGCAAGAGAGAGAGGAAAAGGTCAGCAAGTAACAGTGCGCTGGCTTAGGGAGTATCTGCTTCCTGCTTATGGGGATTATTTCAAAAAAAGGATGTCTGTGCTTGTATGAGTGTGTGTTATGTTGTCTAAAACTCACAACCATTTGTGTTGCTCTGAATGCCTAGATTGCTTGCCTCTGCTCCTGAGACATCCCGTCTCTCAGATCTAAACGTACCCTGAAACAACTTCCCATTTCCAAACAAAAGATTTTGTGTTCTGAAACTAGAACATTTCAACACCTTAGAATTTCCCTTCTTTGAAAAAGCAGAAGATATTATAACTCCTGTTAACAATCAGATTGCCTGAGCCAGGACTGTGTGTGAGAAAGATTCTCCTCTGGAAGAAACTGAACTTCAGGCACGTATCAGTCTGTTCTAGCTTATTTGCTTTGTTTGAAGGCATTGCAAATGTGTTGTCAGTTTAGGTGCATATCATATCTCTCCTGTCTTATCAAAGTTTAGAAATACAAAACACTATTTTTAGACATAGTTATTAAAAGGTTTTGTTAATAGATTATTGCATAGCTGTCTTTCACTTAGAGCTCTGCTGGGACGTTGGTCTAATATTTCCACACTCCTTGAATATTAGTCATTATTTTGAATAGAACTAAGACTTGTGGAAAATAATCTCAACTACTCATCTCTTGTGAGGAAAAGTGTAAATGTCAAATGATAGCATCTAAATCCTTTACAAATGGGTTGCAAATTGATTTCTGCAAATAAACATATTTATGAGCACAACGATATTCATATTTGAAAAGTCATTACAGCCTTCTTTCACAGTCTGTTCTAAATGGATACAGCTACCAAGAATCCATGAATTGTTTCTTGTATCCCAGCTATTATAATAGAGAACATTTGGCTTCACTATTTGAACTTACATCAGCTGCACAACTGTATGTAGGTGGTTTAATATTCTCAACTCCCAGTTCATTATTTACCTTATACTACAAGCAGGTTTGTACAAGAACCACTCAAAGGTCTTCCTCACAAGAGATGAGCAGTAGGTACATGTAGGTACAAACATGGTGGCAAAAGTATCAAACCTCTTCAACCTCTGCCCCTTGAGAGATGTAGTAAACATGGTGGAGCCTTGTTACACTGCATTTATCAAACATGCATGGCAGGAATTCAAATGTGTAGAAATTGCCTCCAAGAATTTATGTTTAACTTCTCTGAAATCCTGGTTTCATTATAATTTGCTTCATATGTTAGTAAGTATCCATATGTTAAAAGAAAGCAGTAGTAGATAACTAAATTCATCAGAATGTGGATCACTGCACTAGAAAAATCTCTAAACCACCACGAGCATAGCACATTTGTGTTGAGTTATTCAGGCAGGAAAAAAAAAAACACACAGTGAAATCCCTCTTTTTTTTGGGGGGGGGGGGGGGGAGGGTGGCGGGAGTGGATAATTGAGTCTTTAAATCATTTTAAGCATTGAATGTAAAGAGAAATCAAGGTTGTTTGGAAATCGTAGGAAAAATGAAAGCTCTCAGGTTACATTACCCTCATCTCAGCATAAATCAGTTTGTTGTTGTTGCTTTCTCATTACTACTCTGGATAAGATGGCTCCTGAGCTATGGCTTGCTTTTTGCCAAATTAGTCTGTGGAAATGTCCTGTGAACAGTGGAAAATATAGAATATTGCTTTCTGTTTTGATAAAGTAATTTGAAAATAGGTTTCATGGATGTCTTTTCAAAATATCTTTTTTGTGTGTGATTTTATTTTCAGTTCACATACATAAATTGCAAATTTTTACATGTAACATATAGTGCTGCAACCAGATATTGTGTATATGTATCTGAGTTTCAGAAGCATATACTGTCCTTCAATGTACACCTGTACAGCTGTCCTACAAATGCAGTTCCCTTTTTTTCCTCAATGGCTATCCTTCTTTTGTACATTTTAGAATTCTGCAAGCAGTATTCAGTGTTTACTGGAAGCTTGTGGGTGAGCATTTTGGTGTACATCAAAAGTGATTTTGTATCATCTGTAAAATTAATCAAAGTTCTACTTGTTTATCTTTACATTCACTCAGGTATATATTTAAAGAAAAGTCTTAAAATTTGCATTCTGCTTCATACTACTAAAAATATGGGTTCAAATCAGTGTTCATCTCCACTGAAGGCAATAAGGTTAATTGTATCAGGAATAACCTCAAGTAATGTCTGGAAGGTGACATGAACGATAGTTAATCTTTTAGATTTATTCAGGAGAAAATACGATGTTATATTAAAAAATTAACTGCAAGAACTTGTACATGCATGAAGTTTAGACTCAGCACTCAGCATTTTCATAAAGGAAATAAGTGAACAGTTTTGTTTGCTGCATGCACTCTTTTTTATGAGAAGCTACATAAACTATTCTCAGTACAGGAGAAAAAGAAAAATCCCCACCTGCCGCTATTCGTGTTACAGGCATTATGTAAATGCACTGATTTTTTTAAAACAACGTGCACCACTGCTGGAGAAACAGTACTTAAAGTTATATATTTTGCAAAGGCATCAAGTTATTCATTTTTCCTTATTTATCCAATGAATATAAAGTATCATATTTTAAAACCTTGTGTTTTAAAGAATGAGAACAACATAAAGCATGAGCAGAAAAGAAAGAAAATAAGTCTATTATTATTATTATTATTTTTACTTTGAATGTCTTTTAATAATGAAGATCAGACTGCAAAACACGTTTGGCATATTCAGCTATGTGAATTGTTTGCACTGAACTCAAACCATGTTTAACTAGCTTTATTCCGCTGGAACATTTCATTAAAGGCTTAACACTCAGTTTTGTTTCACTTCAAGGCTTGTGGATCTTCTCTTCACACAAATCATTTTTGCAGGAAAAAGGATCATGAGGATACAGCTTTTTTCTCCAGTGTTTTTTGGGAAGATGAGTCTAAACTGAACAGTCTGTGAGTTTCATGTTGTGACAATAATTTTCCTCAGAGAAATTTTGCGTTTCAATATACACAAAGAGAAGCTCATTTGGAAATATCCAGTATAAATTAACCTGTTAAAATTTATATATAAGCTTCTTGCCCCTTAAATGCTTGGATGAACCTCAAATATAGTGTGAGTAGAAGTGGGTGTAAACTGAACATCAGTGATAATGTAGTTGATCTTAGAAACAGTATCGTTTTTAGGAACTACAGGAGAAACTGAGCAAAAAATGCACTTCTAGTCTGTTAAACTTTGAAAACATCAGATGCAGTGTTGCCTAAATTTTGGTGGTTTGCATGGCTTTAGTTTCGTTAAAGTCTATTACCTTCATTGCCAAGTGTATTATCTTCTCTACAAGAAGTACAAGAATAGAAAAGATGTTGCTTGTAGCAAGGAGTGACAGTTCATACATCTAGGAATAGAAAAGCTCAAAAACTCAAAGGCAAAGTATATGCTGCCTGCAGAAATTTTCTATTCTGTGCTAAGTGAAATATTTTCACATAAAGTAGCAGAAGGGAAATCCACAGCTGGCTTTCTTTATCTCTGCTGATCCCAAGTGGCAGGCTAAACAGAGGAAAAAAGGATTTGTGTTCTCTAGTCTCCTTCCTCTACTCCACACCCACTACTGAACATAAAATTTTAATTGTCACATTACAAAATGCAGGAAAAGAATCCAAATTCTGTCTCTCACTTATTCAATGTATGTACCTTGATATATGATACTCGGTGAGTTAACCTGGATGTCCCTTGTCTCCCACTGTGCTCTATGTGGGTAGCTGGCCATTATCACATGAACACTGAACTATTTTTAACTCTGTGGATACTGATTTATGAGACTAGGTGTCCCAGCTCATTGTTTTTAAGGTCTTAATAAGCAGATATTTTTCATTTGTTAGCTATGTTGTAATATCCTTGCCAAGACATTTTCTGTCTCTGACATCTCTACTGATGTGAATTATGCTTAAATTAGTTTAAAATATAGTTTGAAACAAAATGGCCTTTATCAGAATATGTTAGTCTGAGTTCTCTACATGATACTTAAAGCATTTTTATTCAATGTGAATTCAGTGTCAGTAAAGTCTAATTTATTCCTGTTAGTAGCACTATTTACTATTAAACAGAATACTCCCTGTGTCTAGTTTATTCTGAAGGACACGGTACTTGTTAAAATGCATGCCATGACTGGCTGTTATAGATGCTACCAACATTTCTTGCATGGGAATGAATGTTAGCACATCTGCTTTGCACAGCTATTGGATGGGAGAGAGACAGGAGCAGTATGCTGCCATTGTCAATAATGAGATTGCAAATTCATTTTCAGTATTGTCACATGCTGGGTAAAAAAGTCATTCAAGAGCTAACAATTGAGCGTTTCAGAAGGATATTTAAAGACTGGTGAATTTAACCCAAGTAAAATCTGATGTATGGTGAACAATTCATAAAAAAAAACCCGAACATCTGAACTGACTTCCCATTTAAATATATTTTCTCGAGATTACAATTGATGTGACTAATTAGGAAAGGAAAAGGCAACAAATTAACAAACACTGCGTAAAGATGTAGCATGCCAATATCTTGAAAACAGAAGCTCACAAATGTGATCAAAGTCATGAGACACCTGTACAAAGAGAAAAAAAGTGGACTAAAAATGGAAAACATAGCTGATATAAATCCTTTTAAAATCAGAAAAGTCATAGAGGATTAAGAGAAATCAGTTGGTTTTGATTTCTTTTTATGCAAGAAATTGGAAACAGAAAAATCAAATAAGTTTTCACTCCAAGACATGGGAAATGATGTGATCATTGCGTGCTGTGATGTCAATTATGACACTCTATAAGATGTCATGGATGATAAAATGTGACTAAAAACACTTATTATTAGTTGATGTTGATAAGATTTAAAAATGTTTTTAGGCCATTTTTTGTAAGATTCCAGGGAACAATTGTAACTTTCTCCTACAGGATGAGTCAAATATATAAGCTCTTTCATGTCTCACTTCTGGTTCAAGGAAAATTGCATTTTCAGAACTTCTGTATGACTAAGAAAAAAAAGTCTGATAAAAACAAACATACCCCTCTGGTTTACATTTTTTTCTATATAGCTAACACTGTCACTATTGTGAATGTTTTCAAAGATATTAAATATTTCATAACCTTGATTGCTTCCATAGATCTTACTTAAAACATATGAATGAAATAAAAGATTTCAATGAAGGTTAAGGTGCCTATAGACAAAATTTTACACTGGATTGTGTATTGGCAATCCAACATTTCTGTAGTTTCTGAAAAAAATGTATTATCTATATGCTTGTATAATTCTCCTGAACAACTGACCAACAGTCAACAGAGTTTGAAAAGTAAAGTGGGCACACAGTTTTGGTATTTATGTAATCAAATGCAACCACATAGCACCCTGCACAAAGACTTTGACAGTCTTTCTATATATTTGTCTCACCCCAATTTGTAGGAGGGATAGGAGGTTCTTTTAATATACATATACCCAATGGCAAGATTAAGATACAACAGGCCAAATGTTAGCCCAACAAGTTTATTACAAATCCTAGTTGCTTAGGGATATGGGGAATGGAAGATGGACAATAGAAAAGAGATAGGAAATAAAAACCAAGGAGTCTTTGTAGAAAGCAAGGGAGATTGCCACTACTGTGGGTCCAGCATGGTTCATAGTAGGTCCCCTGATCTCAGGAACTCATCAAATCACCACGGGGGGTGGGAGAAAGCCAGGAAGCTTCACAGCAAGCAGGTCCTGGGGGGCTTCTTCCAAGTCCTTCCAAGTCCTTCCAAGTGGTGCCTTCATTGCCATGCACAAGCATTGTGCCTTTTGCAGTGGTCAGCTCCTTCAAAGCACACTCCTGAAAAAGACTGTCCTGTTTCTGCTTATCTTTATAAGCAGACGTACTGTTGCATGGCGACACCCATCACTCATCCCACTAGATAATTTGCAGTTGTCAGTCAGAGTCTTATAACCAGAACACCTCAGGAAGCAAGCTTTGATACAAAAAACAAACAGACAAAAAAAACAGCTTTGTCTTTCACAATATTGTGTACAAAAACTCAACTGTTTACTTTTAATCTTGCCGTCTTACTTTCAGCTCATAGTGTTTGCCTTAACATCTGAATATCAGCTCTACATCCTTTATTTTAGAACAGCAGTGCCTCTGGAGAGTCATAATAGAACAGTAAGAAGACTGTTTTCATGTTATCCAGAAAGGCATTAACTGTCAGCGGCATGGAGCATGGATTATAACCTCATTTCTCAGTGTTCTCACATTTCCACCTTTTCATGATTTACTTCATTTCATCTTGCAAACTAGGCTAAGAAGCCGTTTTAAGCTATCAAGAAACAGCACCAAACTTGTTCCTTGTTTACTTGTTCTACAAATAAGTTTTCTTCATTGTCTGAGACTGGTAAGGAATGTCTCAAATCATAATGAGGCAATCGATATCACTTTTTGTGTTTTATATCTTAAAGCATTTCTTTGGAGTTATTTGCCTTTGAATGGGTGTGCCTAGGAGTGTTTATTGGAGCAGGCTTGACCACTCTGGACTATAAGTAAAAGTCTGTACTGTTGTCTTTAGTCATCATCAACTGACCAAAACAACCTTGGACAACCCAACACTATTGAAGATCTGCACTTGACACCATGACATTGCTGGAAAGAGGAGTGGTGAACCACCTTGCATGTCTGTTTCTCTTTCCTCATTTTCTATTTTGCTCTTAATCTTCTATTCTTTTACTCTTTGTAGTAGCTGTTGCCTAACATTGTATTACCTGTAATGTTTATTTATTGTAATTAGCAAATTACCAAATTTTACCTCCAAATTGGTTGTTTTTAAGAAAGTTCTCCATAAATTGATTCCTCTGAGTCTCAAATGACTCCATTGTGGTAGTGACCTCTGCTGAGTAGGGGAGGCGCAGCTCAGAAAGATTCACATCCCCCAAAATCTACTTTCCTTCCTCCAAATCCACTGAGTGGGACGAGACACCTCATGAATAAGGGCAGGGGGTTTCTAAAGTCTTTTCATACCATTCTCTTCATTTGATTTGCTGTTGAGTCAATATACTATGTTCTGATGGCAAGCTTGTATTCCCAAATGCATTATGTTTTTACATTATTATAGGCACTATAGAGTGCAATGACTTATCTTGATCTTAAATCTCATCTATTCACCTCCATTAAAAAAAATGGCCTAAAAGCCTTCTCCATTTACTTATAAAATATTTTTTCTGCAATCAGCTCCTCTATTAGAGGGATATAAAATCTGCTACGTTATGAAATCTGTTTGTCCAATGATGCAGCTGGTATAAATAAAAAAAAAAATTCACAGCACGCAACAATATGACAATTTTTTTAACAGCATTTCCTTCTTTAAAGCAGTTTCAAGGTCATTGTTCCAATGACAAATTTGCTCTAAAACAACATGTTTGTAGTAGAAGCCTGAGTACAACTATGTGACAAAAATGGATTTCAAAGGGAGAGAAGGGAGAGCACCACATACTTTATAACTGCATTAAAATTATATTGAACTGGGACAGAACTCATATCTCAGATTAGAACTCTTTAGTAAAGATTTTCACCAAAAGTGAGCAGTTTATTTCTCCCTACAGAGAAGTTTAGATTTTTGAAGGATAAATATTTTGTAATGTATTATGTCAACTATAGCACAGACTTCTTTGGCTTACCATCCAAAGTAGGTGAGATTTACACAAATATTCCCTTTTCTACTTCTTGCCAAGGCAGAAAATGACACTAAACAACTTTGCTAAACCTAATCTTCTCCATTATTTTGAGTTGGAGGGCTAATGGGAAAACAAGCTTAGAACTCAACAGAAGGGAAGTACAGGTATCAGTAAGGAGGAAATAAAAAGGAAAGAGGGAACAAATATTAAAACAAGATAAAGTGAGGATAAAGGAATCATAAGAAGTACAGAGATCCTGACCAGTAGTACTTATGCAATTCAAGGCTTAAATACTTTAGAGAATTGAGCTAAAGGAATTACTTTAATACAGTACTGAAGTAAATAAATAAGAGCCGTGACTTAGCATGAGACAACTGCAATTAAACTAGTAGAATTTGGTGTGTCGAATCATGATGTTTATAAATCTCAGCTATGTTTGTGACTTTATCTGACTCTACAGAACAGATTTCACACATAAAATTAATAAGACCGTACCAGCTAGGCCAAAATACATGCCATGTACATGAAGTGCTTCAGGTGTGATTAACTTTGGTGAATTAATGTGTGCTAACATCGATCTATAACTAGGTCCACCAGAATTTAACCATCATGTGGTGGTTTTACCATTCCATTGCTGTCAAACCTTGTTATTAGACTTGGTTTCCCCTTCTGCTTCTGTCTCACTTGCCATTTCAGCTATACTGAGAGAGAGAATTCCCTCAAGCTCTGTTTTACTGGCTTTATCCAACTCTTTCCTTTAGCAGCTAGGCTGTCGGGCTCCTCTTTGTCCTTAGTGTATCATGCAGAATCTTGGACTGCAAATAATAATATTACTTTAGTGATCTTGAGTATTTATACACCATGATTGAGCTGATACCCACTGAACCTCAGTTTGAATTTTTGTCATTGATATTGGATATCATGGTTAGAAAGCTCTTAGCAATGCTCCAACAGATAGAACATGCCTGCAGTGGAAGCCCATGTCTTGGAAGTCTTGGGGAGGGAGTAAATTAAACCACATGAAACCATGTGGTGAGCTATGGCTGAAGGATTAAAACATCCAAAATGTCACTGAGCAAATGTTACAGTTATTGTGAAACACCCAGCACCCTTCCTGGAAAGGAAGGAAGGAAAGGCAGAGACTCTACAAGAGCAGGAATTTATGTCTCATCTCATTCATGGACAGTCCTTCTGTATGGGGGAGTCTGTCTTTAAACATAGGAGCCATAGGATTTTCTGAGGTGAAGATCTGTCAAAGGATGAATGCAATCAACTACAACAACAATCTCATAGGGTACTAATTCACATTTAAGCACTTTAAAAGTCCGAGTCTTAAGTCTAGACTAAATAACTACCTGTTCATTCATTAAGTAGGTATAAACAGACAAGAAGCTCAAACTTGGTGATTCTGAATTCACTCTCTCTAGAGAATACTTTGTACATTTGTACATTTGTATATACCATACCATTACTTATTTATTTATTGTATGGAATAGTTTAATAAACAGAAGTACTTTGCTTTAAATATTACGTATTTTTTAGGTTAATGATGTGCGTGTAATGCTGTTGCATTTTCTTAGATTGCACAACACATTTATTAATGTACTTAGAGATGATACATAATCATAGACAACAAAACTGATACTGCTATATTAAATTTGATGTGGATATCACTTTAAAATTAAGTTCATTACAGGTAATAGAATGATCCATTTGCAGGCCTCCAGCCGCAGACTTAGAGGTGACAGGTCATTTGGAAAGCAATTTGCTGGCAGTCTTACTCCCCCTCCTTTTTAACCATGAGTATTATAAGTTCATTATTGACCCTAATAGGTTTGCTTTCAAAATGTTTTACTCTGAAGACTTAAAGGTGTGCTCTAACATATGTCAGCCTGCAGCTAACCTAAGCAAGTGAACTGAAAGAAGATGTAACATATTTATCTGTGCAGATATTTTGTGTATTTGTCCTGGGCCTGCAGATCTTAATACAAGCAATAACATCCAGTGCACACTATGAAAGGATTTACATGATGCTCTTCCCTGTAGGTGCTTCGCTGTTCCAAAGGATCTCTCAGAAACTTTTATCTCAATTAAAGAAGCATTATCAGCAGGCATTCCACTCCAGCTTGCAAATGGCATTGCATGTTCTAGCTGAAAAAGTTTGTGTAAGTGACAGAAGCTTGTTTTCTTCACACAACAACCCCAGCAGATGTATCTGAGGGCTGTTTCACCCAGTCTCAGCAGAATGTTCTTCTCTGCTTTGTTGGACCCCTAAAGCAGAACTATTAGGCAAGTCACAACAGCTTTTGCACTGAGTTGAGGGAAGGCTGAGTCAGCCCTATCCAGCCTGATGGAATGGAATAACAGCCATTATCTTTTATCTGTTTCTTAAACTGCTCATCACAGTGTTGTATCCACTTGCAACAAAGCCCCTGAAGCAGCTGGGTACCTTACATCTATTCCATCCCATTTATCTTCAGCATGGCTCTCCACCGTAGTGCTATCCCTGACCACTTCACCTCCTTGCAGGTCTCAAGACTTCTTCCTTCACGTGGATGGCTTAAAGCAGTGGCTAAGAGAAGTGAATGCAGTTGGCCCCACTCTTCATCATCTTGGCAGTCATCCCCACATGGGACTTGGCTAGACTTAATCCAGCCAAGACAGAAATGACACGAATGATCTACGAGCTCTTGACCTGCTTTCATTCACATTATGACTGCCGCAGCACTATGTTCACTTTTATTTCTCTGCATGCTCAGATGATTGCAAAGAGATGTTTTATCTCTACAGTTTTTGAACACCACTTCAGTTCTGGGAGAAGAATGAGAACTGAATAGACCACCATCAGTAGACCATAGAGAAACTACTGCAGCTTGCTTTTTCTCATTCTCAATGCAGTGACACATGTCTAGAGCCAGAGAAGCAGCAAAGTATTCATCACATTTCATCACTCTGAACCATCCCTTTTGTTCTCCCATGCAGTTCAAATGCATTGTATGCATAGTAGTGGTAAAATGGACAGTCTTTTTTTGAAGTGCAGTCCATGTATTGTGTGACCTGAGAACAAAGATGAGCTATATGTGCATTTCCTCTTACCTGGTACAGTCCACCAGACACTGTGGTCTGTATGAGACTTGCAGAAGATGAGTTTAAAAATAGCAAAGATAGCAAAGATACAATAATTTTATGTTCAGCCTTTGTTTTTAGAAACGAAACAATGAAGACACAAGTAAAGTTGATTTTCTTAGGAAAATTGAAGACTTAAGAAGTCAGTGATTGTATTTTGAAATGCACAGATGACTTATCATTCCTGCTCTAGTGTGCCTTCCTGTGCCACACCAAGTGGGGAGACTTTAAAGTTGTGATCATGTTCAGGACAGTTCATGCAGTTACTAGACATGGATCCCAATGTCTTGGCAGACCTAATCCTTAGTCCTTGTATTCCCTAATACAGAACTATGACTTCAATTAAACAGGTGAAACTGTTGGAACTTACATTTTAATCATGCGTTCCTTCAAATACTTCCTTGTTTACTTCCTTGTTTTGAGCATTTCCACAGCTTTACAAATTTGCAATGCAATGAAAATAAAAATATGTTTTAACTCCAGCCATTCATAACTCTGGAAGGACATGTTCCTATTCTGCAGCACCTGAACAGACCAGAGGGCTGGGCAGAGAGGAGGCTGGTGAGGTACAAAAAGAGCAAGTGTAGACTTCTAGTGTCTGGGGAGGAATAACTGCATGCATCAATACAAGTTAGGACAGATCTGTCCAACCCACTGCCCACAGGCGGCTCAGCGCAGCCTGACATGCAGTGTAGCCCCTGCCCCTCACCACCGTGATGGGAGCTCTGCCTTGGCTACTGGCCCAGTCTGGCCACAGGTGCACATTCATCACTCAGCAACAACCACACATCAGTATGCTGTAACACTGTGTCAACTGAAATCAGGACATGGGGAGGGCTCAGAGCAGCACTAACTCAAATTATGGCAAATAATTTTATATATTTTGATATTTTGGCTAAACATAATACTGTAAACAGTATTAAAAAAAAAGTAGCCATGCTTTCAGTTTTGATAAGGGAGCTTGAGACTAGGTTTCAAGCTTGCTGGAAAAAAAAAAAAGTTAATTCCCTGGTATACCTGTGATTCTGTCTTCAGTTCGTATTTTAAAAATTGCAGTTAGTTTATGTAATGTAAATAGTGTCTAGCATTCAACTCAATGATTTGACCATGTTTCTTCACCAGACTTTCATAAGACCTAACTTAAGAGGAAAAACATCCCTTACTTCACCATCCCACCTTATTCACTGCTCTCTGGCAGTATATATATTTGCAAACTACTTTCAAGGGTGAAGCACAGGAAGAATAAATTTTCATCTCTGAACACCTCAAGAACACAAAAAGAATTGCAACCACTTTGATCAAATCAGGCTGACATACTGTTCTCACAAAACTGAGGTCAAATAACCCATCAGTTTTTGTTGCCCTCTTTTTTGTTTTAATAAAATATATTAAAAATTAATAGTAGGTATGAAAACTATTATATAGTTTACAAGAGCTGCCCCAAAAGTAATGCCTCCTACTTTATTATAGTAGGCCATGACATCAGATGCTGATAGTGTCATAGTAGAGGCTGAACCTCCCTGACATCATCCCATTACATTGTGTTGCCTTGTGACAGATGGCAACAGAGGGGCAGTCTGACAAAATGGCCTCTGACACAGAAGTGTGTATGAAGCCAAGTGGTTGATTGAATTCCTCCATTGAGGAAAAACTCACTGCTATTCATTCACTGCTGAACTTTTTTTTTTTTTTTTTTTTTTTGGAGACCAAACAGTAGATGTGAACACAGCGAGGTGATGGGTGGTACACTTCTACAGTGGTGATAGTGGGTCACCTCCACTGCTGCAGATTTTTGTAAGTATAGCATGCCAGGCTCTTGTTCATTGCTGCTGAAAATGAATAGCTAACAGTGGTTGTAAGACATAAAATAGAGGCATATAGCTGCCTCTGACCAGCTTTTGGATAGCCAAAGGCTTTAGTTATAATCTGATAATAAAAAACAAAGAATTTACCCTACTCTAAAAACTGGGGCTCACTGGAACTTTCCCCAGAGGACAAAATCTTCAAGTAGAGGTACTTCCCTTTTGGCTGACAGCCCTTAAATGAGTAAGGCTCCTGTCGTGCAGGTCAATTGCCTGAACCTGTGCTCCCAGGGCTGGCCACATATATCCAGATGCTCAATCACAGGTTTGGGCTGTGACCTAATAGTTCCCAAATAGTGGTGATTATGTTGAAATATAGAATTTTGTAGTTGTGAATTTGTTCTATCAGGTGCTGTTATGCTCTTTGTATATGTTGTAATTTCCATGGAAATAAATAGGAGATAATACTTCTGATACAGCCTCGAGTATGTGGCTCAAGACAATTCTTCATTCAGTGTGGCCTAGCAAGTCAAAAGATTCAAAACCCTTGTGTTAGGGGCTGATCTACTTGAGAGGAGCTCTACAGAGAAGGACCTGAATGTCCTGGAGGACAACAGGTAGGCCATGAGCCAGCACTGTACCTTGTGGCCAAGAAGGCTAGTGGCATTCTGGGATGCATAATATATTAAAAAAGGTGTGGCCAGCAGGTCAAGGGAGATGATCCTTTGTCTTAAATCTGCCGTGGTGAGGCCATATCTGGAATGGTGTGCTCAATTCTGGACTACCAATTTAAAAAAAAAAAACAACAAAAAGACAGGTATCTCCTAGAAAGGGTTCAGTGGAAGTCAACAAAGATTATTAAGGGTCTGGAGAATATTCCATATGAGAAAAGCGTGAGACATGGGACTCTTCCTTCTGGAGAAGAGAAGGCTGAGAGGGGATCTCATGTTTTTATTTTTAAATAACTTAAGAGTGAGATTAAAGTTAACGGTGCCGGACTTCTTTTTTCAGTGACGCGTGTCAATGGAACAAGGGACAATGGAGAGAAATTGGGACCCAGGAAGTTCCATACTAAGATGAAGAACTGCTTTACTTTCTGAGGGACCCAGCACTGGAGCAGGCTGCCTGGAGATGTTGTAGATTCTCCTTCCTTAGGCATATTCAAGATTCATCTGGACATCTACCTACATGACCTGCTCTAGGGAACCTAATTTAGTAGGAACATTGGACTCCATGATATCTAGATATACTTTCCAACCCCTACAATTCTTTGATCACTTGTACAGTTTATTTAGCTTATTTCACGCTTCTTGAGCAGTAAGCTTCTACTATTGCAAAGTTATTGCCTGTGTTCTACTTCATACTATAGACACTGTTCTAGTTCAGTTGAAGTAAGTGTGAAAACATTAGGTGAATGTAGGTGGGTAGCTGCATTTAGCTTGCCTTTTACTATTGTTTCCTGTTTCACAACACATGAAACACCAGTTGCATCTTCAAAATAGGATAATCAATACGCAAAGGATTTGTGGTGTTTTTTTTTTTTTTTTTTTTTTTGTGGGTAAAAAAGAAAAACATCTTCTGTATATTATGTATATTATGTATAGAAACTTAAGGATCACTTGGCTCTTCAGTGGTGTTGCACTGCTGCTTTCTAGAGGAATAATTTTTCCTTCTCTTCATTCTGGATAGCAAAGACCTAGGGTGTATAACTGAAACACAGATCTGAGATTAGATACATGCCAGATAATGCCTCACAAATTATCACTGCTAAGCAGTTAAAAATTGAACCTCCCTTTAAAAAATCCAGTACAAGACACTACTCTTAGGCCACATCTCAGAAACAGCTGGTGCATTAGATGCTTATTCTATTTTGACTTTATTTATTATTATATCACTGAGTACATTCTTACTTACACTTCTGTTCTTATAGTTTTCTTCCTATAATCTTACTCAGGCAATTAGAAGAGAAGCATAATAAATCTTGACACTGGCAAAGAAACACTTCTTTCTCTTTTTGGGTATCTTATTAAATATATCGCGATTTTTATTGTATTTAATATATTAAAATTGCATAGAACATTGCATGGGTCCAACAGCATGAAAAAGTAGAATGATTGTTCTAATGGAAAACAGCATGAGTGAAAATAGTAGATCTTAAAGTTTTTGGATGTTTGAACTTAGACTTTTAGCTGTTTTTGAGTTTGGAATGACAGACTGACATCCTGGGAAAAAAATTTCCTTGTACTCTGGCTAAAATTCAGATTCAATCCATATCTGACTTTTGCAGGATAATCCATCTTTTTGTGGGCTTCAAATATGGAAAAAAAACTGGTAATTTTCAGATTTAGTAGAGGAAAAAATGCAGAAGGATGTCAGAATTTCAAGATAAGGCAGTTGAAGGTGTATTTAGCAGTTTGATTTGTCTACATTACACTGCATTAGTAGTTCAAAAATGTACATTTTTCTTGTCTGCAAGCAAGTCTTTCCCAGTGACAGCATTGCTATCAGGTTCTTTATAGGATTTCATTTAAAATTTGACTAAATGTAGGAAGAATCAGCAAGCAAATCATCCCTCTGTAACGGAAGGCTCGAAGGGAAAAGCATTATTGTGCATTGAAATAACAATTACAATCTATGGGATCTCTTACAGATCTAAAAACAATCTTGCCCTCACTGACTTGTGCTGGAGTTACCTGAAGTGTCTGTATCTGTCCAGGCTCCACCAAAATAAGTAGGTACACCTAATAGATTGAAAACATCATATCTATTCTATATACAGTTAAACTTGTTGCTTACATAAGTTAGCATGCCATTGTTAACTTACAAATTAAGCTAAAGGTAAAAATAAAAACTCAATGAGGAGTTTTCTTTTTATAACACCATACTTATTAACTGCAATTTGTGAAAGCTATGGCAGCAATATTAAAGAATAGAAAAAATAATTATTAGGGAAGGCTGTTCGTGAGAGCAAAGGAAGTATATGGTTGAAAATAAACATGTGTTTCCTTATCCCACGGATAGGGAAATATTTCCTAAATTATCTCCTTGCAGTATTTCTAAAATGGTCTCATTTTTATTATCTATAATAGAATACTAAAATGCCTTGATTCACAGTCAGCCTCACCATTTATGTAAGGAGTTATACTGCTACTTAAAAATTAAAATAACCCTTTTCCAATTCCTTAAAACTGGAAACAACCATGGGAGATGGGCAAATAAAGAGATACGAGTAAATAAATTATATTCTTCATCCATCGGTACTGCATGGGAACTGTTGAATCACAGCCTGAACCTCTGATTGATCACTGGAGGCAAGCAAGGAGTCAGCCATGGGAGTGCAAGTGAAGGCAGTTCAGCTGTGTGACTGGAAGGGTGGAGCCTGGCTGCACCTCTCCTAGACCCCATTTTAGGGCTTTGGGGAAGGATCTCTGTCTGGACGTTTCTCCTCTTGGAGTTTTTCTGTAAGCCCAGGACATGGGATAGGTAAGCTTTTCCATTCATTTCTGATTATCCCTCTCCAACACAGTAGTCTTTCCAGATACACGCTCTCTGAAGACCGGCCTAAATTCTCTGTATGTTTGCCGATCATACATCTGTATACTCATTGATTATACAGGAATATGTAGCAGAACTCAGAATCCTGAGCTGATCAGTCTTCAGGTAGAAGCAGCAGCACTTCCAGCTTCTCTGGCCTACAACAATCAGTCATACAGATAAACTGGCAAACTTACTTGGTCAATATGTATCTTAATCGTGTTTTGGTGTAGACTTCAGGTGTGATTTTTTTTAATTTTAGTAATATTTGCCACATTATGCATCATCTATTCTCAACTCGCAGTTGCTCCTTTCTGCCCTCCATTCATTGCTCTCTCTGTGAAGCCAGTCCAATTCTTTGTATCGCACTCTGTAAAATGTATTCAGGAGCAGAATTTAAATGGTGTTCATTCCTTCTTCCTGCTGATGTTGTTACCAGGTTGTTTTTGGCCTTATGTTCCACTATCTGTTATTGACCTGTTTTCACAAACAGCAGTTTCCATGCTATTGAAGAGAGTAGTAAAACATTGGGTTGAATATGAAAGTGAAAGAATGAATAGTAGCTATACAATTTGTCTTAGCTACTCAGAGTTCTGTGAAGTGTTTCCATAGTCAAGAACTGCATGGCTTGTTATCATCATAACAAAAGTCTGCAAAATCATTATGTCACTTTTCATTTCATCATTTTTCAGATTTTTTTACCATCTCTTTGAATAAACATATGACAGCCCATAGTTTTGCCTTTTTTGGCTTGCCTGGGCTATATTGAGTGAACAGGAATTGACATAGATCACATAAAATTTATAATAAAAATGCTAACTATATATATTCGTGTGTATTAAAACCTAAAAAACAAGACAGGCTGAGGGAGCTGGGTTTGTTCAGCCTGGAGAAAAGAAGGCTGTGGGGTGACCTCACTGCAGCCTTTCAGTACCTAAAGGGAGCCTACAAACAGGAGGGGAGTCAACTCTTGGAAAGGGTTGATAACTGCGGGACAAGGGGAAATGGTTTGAAGTTGAGAGAGGGGAGATTGAGGTTGGATGTCAGGGGGAAGTTCTTTAGAGAGAGAGTGGTGAGGTGCTGGAACAGCTGCCCAGAGAGTCTGTGGATGCCCCGTCCATCCCTGGAGGTGTTCAAGGCCACGTTGGATGGGGCCCTGGGCAGCCTGGGCTGGTAGTAAATGAGGAGGTTGGTGGCCCTGTGTGTGGCAGGGGGTTAGAGATTCATGATCCTTGAGGTCCCTTCCAACCCTGGCAATTTTGTGATTTTATGACCTCATAATCAATATCTGTAATTCTAATGAACTCCTAGAATTGGTGATGATTCAGACCCTTCTACTTCGTGAAATGCACAGATTTGATGACAATTTATATGACATATCTATTTTTATGTCTTTTGCATATAAGTTTTCTTGATGCCAGTTGCCATGATATTTCATCAAACATAAGTTACATCATCTTTTACTGATTTTATAAGTCCCCCTTCCAGTCATCATTGGGGCACCATCAGTAGCTAGACCAGATAGATTGGCAAAGGCTAAATTGCTTTAATATAGTTTTTACTGCTTCATACAAATTTAGTTGTAACTTTCATGGCACCAAAGAAGCCATTTCCTCAGTGTCAATGTATGTTATCAGGACCTCTAATGAAAACTCAAGATGAGCTATATCTGTAGCATCAGTATTTTTATATATTGCCAGAGCATAAAATTTGAAATTATCAGCTTTACTCTCCAAGTCTACTGAAAAAAAATGTTTCCTGTTTCTTTATCAGAACACACTTTATCTGTCATGCTTTCCATACATTGCTTAACAAACTCACAGTGAGGGAATGGTTTTGATTTTTTTGCAGTAGGACTTGCTGTCATGTAACTTGTTTTTAAAATGGAGTCTGTTTGAGTTTTAACTTTCTAAAAATATTTTGTTGAGGAGACTGACTTTCATCAGTTCTGCTGTTTTGTGTTTACGAAGAATTTCTACTATGCACTGAGTTTGGCAGCATGTTTCTGCACATAATGTAATCTTTGAAAACTGCAATCTTCGAAAACTAACATAATTTCCTTGCAAACTAATCACTGTGCAATATTACTTGCCTTCAGTGCACTGTGCCCCCCAGTGCCTAGGGCCAGGCCATATTGCTCAGCAAAGCAGAGCTGCCAGTGTGATGACACAGCAGTAGAGAGCATGGGCTGCAGTTCAAGCTGAGCTGGGTTGCATGAAGCCCATGGGCCTTGGAGTGAATATGCCTGTCAGCCCATCTCTCTTCTTTCCTACTCTTTATGTAAATATTCTGCTTAGATGAATATGTTGAGGCCATCTACTGTTAAAAAATTGTGAGTAGTGGATAAGGCACTGCACTGCCTTTTCCAGGATATTTTTCTCAGGTAAATTGATACATTCTACTATAAGGGATATTCAGCTAAGCAGCGGCATACATTGTAAGATATTATTCTGTTAACATCAGGGTCTCAAAGCTTGCTGGGGGCACAGACGGACTTGTTCAAGTCCAGGCAAGTCCTGGGCAAAGGTTGTGAAAGGTTGAGAACTTTGATGGACAAGTCCTGGGCAAGGGTTGTGAAATCCTTTGTCTGGGGGACACAGATGGACAAGGCCAGGGGCAAGGAGAGATGAGCTGCAGCTAAATGGCTGTGAAGTGCTCTTTTGTGTGGATTTATCTCAGGATGATGGCCATCTCTGGGGGTCCTCGCAAGTCTCTTGCTCAAGCGCCCAAGGATATCACGTAGACAGGAGGAAAAGGAGGATAAAAGAGGAATCAAAAACCATGAGGATAGGTTTCTGACAACAGATTCCTCACGAAGTGATGCCTGCATGCTGAAGTAGTAGAAAAGATGTCTGCCATCACATTCCTCACTACGGAATTCCCGCATGCTGACGGACTCTCCTGGGCTGCTGCCTGAGCGCTGCTGCTTCCTCCCGCATTGGCTCCATGACCGCCTCCTGCTGCCTGCTTGCTGCCCAACGCCGCCACGCTGCTGCTGCTCCCCCCGTGCTGCTTCTGCCTCGGACCTCAAACGCCGTGCAACGGGACGCTGCTGGATCCTGGTGGTGACCATCCCCGCTTTACGCAACTCTTGCTTCTTTCCTGTCTTTTCTATCGCCCTCCTTCCCTTCCCCGTCTCCCTGATTAGGATTTGTAATAAACTGGTTGGACCAACGTTTGAACCGTTGTTTCTTAATCTCACGTTGGGTATACAGATATTAAAAGAATCTCCTCTCCCTCCTATAAATTGGAGCAAGACATACATGCATTCTTCATTTCCCTATGCTTTCACCTGAATCAAGAATCTAACTCATTCTCATCTTTCTTAAGCAACCTTCATGAAGATTGGCATATAAGTGAATATGTTCAGAGCAAAAATGAAAATTCTGCAAATTGTTCTCAGATTTTTTTCAGAAGCAGACATGGAATTTAGGGCTAGTTCTAGGTTTGTAGAAAGTTTTGAGCACAAGTATTGTATAGGAAGATTTCTTCTGCAGAAATCTGAACTGGGATGTTGTTTCATAAAATACATGTCAAAAATATGAAGAGAAATTGCAATGTGATCCTTACAATATGCTAAAAAGATTAATCTTTTCTCAATTTCCTTAAACTGATTTTTAAAATGAGGATTAACAAGAAACAATGACGTGAGAATGGGAGACACAAGAAAAGTACCAGAAGACTTCCACTCAATATTTAAAAAAAAAAAAAAAAAAAAAAAAAAAAAAAAAAAAAAGGAAGAATCATCAGCTATATTGTATAAATTCTTGCAGGTAATTCCAGTGACTTAACAGCATACAATGAAATCTAATAACTGTACCCCATTTTGCCTTTTCTCTCGTCTAGAAAACATATCTTTTTCTAGTCCAAAAAAATTCTGCCTTGATTATCAGTATGTGAAGTTAATGCTATTCCTTCTGCTGCATTCCAGGGTTTCCTCTACAGATGAATGACTCGGATCACTCTCTATTTCACCATTCGTTTCAAGGATGCATGCAGTTTATTCATGTGGATGATCAGCTGGTGGATTTGCAAGCAGTAGAGCAAGGTCAGCTGGGAAGCTTTGCCAATGTCAGCATTGACATGTGTGCCATTATTGACAGGTAAGTCACAGAATTACTAATATTTTAATACTGATACACATCCTACATATTCTGAAAGTATACAGTGATACAGAGAGATGTTTAGATGATAAGGATGATGTCTTTAGTTTTCTAGCCAGCATGGGTTCATGAAGGGCAAGTCCAACCTGATATCCTTCTATGATCTAGTGACTTGTCTGGTGGATGAGGGAAAGGCTGTTGATGTGCTCTACCTAGACTTCAGCAAAGCCTTTGACAGTGTCCACACAACATTCTCCTGCAGAAGCTGGCAGCCCGTGGCTTGGACAGGTATGCTCTTGGCTGGATATGGATAAGGAACTGGCTGGAAGGCCGGGCCCAGAGAGTGGTGGTGAATGGAGCTAAATGCAGCTGGCGACCTGTCACAAGTGGTGTTCCCCAGGGGTCAGTGCTGGGGCCTGTCCTCTTCAATATCTTGATTGATGACCTGGATGAGGGCATCGAGTGCACCCTCAGTAAATTTGCGGATGACACCAAATTGGCTGGAAGTGTGGATCTGCCTGGGGGTAGCGAGGCCCTACAGAGGGATCTGGAAAGCTGGGCTGCAGCCAATGAGATGAGGTTCAGCAAGGCCAAATGCTGGGTCCTGCACTTTGACCACAACAACCCCAGGCAACGCTACAGGCTTTGGGCAGAGTGGCTGGAAGATGTAGAGGAAATGGATCTGGGGGTGTTGATTGATGCTTGGCTGAACATGAGCCAACAGTGTGCCCGGCTGGCCAAGAAGGCCAATGGCATCCTGGCTTGCATCAGAAATGGTGTTGCCAGCAGGAACAGGGGAGTGATTTTCCCCCTGTACTAACTGTGGTGAGGCTGCACATTGAGTACTGTGTCCAGTTTTGGGCCCCTCACTGCAAGAAAGGCATTGAGGCTCTGGAGCGGGTTCAAAGAAGGGCAACAAAGCTGGTGAGGGGTCTGGAGCACAGGGCTGATGAGGAGCAGCTGAAGGAGCTGGGAATGTTCAGCCTGGAGGAGGCTCAGGGGAGACCTCATTGCTCTCTATAACTTCCTGAAGGGAGGTTGCAGTGAGCTGCGGGTCGGCCTCTTCTCATGTAACTGGTGATAGAACTAGAGGGAATGGCTTCACGCTGCGCCAGAGGAGATTTAGGCTGGATGTTAGGAAATGCTACTTCTCTGAAAGAGTGGTCAGGCACTGGAATGGGCTGCTCAGGGAGCTGGTGGAGTCACCGACCCTGGAGGTGTTTGAGGAACGTTTGGATTTTGTGTTGAGGGACATGGTTTAGTGAGAACTACTGGTGATAGGTGGATGGTTGGACTGGATGATCCTGTAGGTCTTTTCCAACCTTGGTGTTTTTGTGATTCTGTGGATTTTGTAGTTCTTGGGGGGAAATTGCATCTCTAGTTTCTACTTTCTCAGGCGGAGGGAGTGAAAAGTGATTGTAAGCCAAATTCAATTCACATGTCAATAATATGACTGTCTTGAATAAAGAAAACTATTCAGAAAGTCACACGTTTTATAAGTTTCTTAAATAGATGTTGTAGTGATCGTTTTGCAGCCAGAAGTTATTTCCTGGCTCCATTGCCTTCTGGCATCCATGAATTCCTCAGAGAACTAAAATAACTGTGCACACTTGCATTTATTACCTCGAAACTTGTGCATAAACTTGATTAAAATAATGCTTAGTTGTTCTGGTTTGTTTGTGTTTTCCTGTTTTATTTTCTGCCAGACTGAGAAGAGTAATTAAGGAGTAACTCATTAATTCCAAAATCTTAATACAGGAGCAGGCTTTTGCTTTGAGATTTACTTATTAAACTTGTGTTGACTTCTGCTTCTTCTAATTTACAAGGTCTTGTTGTTTAGCAAATCTAAAACTATTAAATGAAATGTATTAGGACAGACAGGGAAGGAGTAAGTGCCTTAGCTTGGCTTCTCATGATAATTACCTAAGTTTTAAATAATTGCAAGTCTGCTGGAAAGTTGAACATAGGTTTTTTTTTCCTTTTTTATTTTAGTTTGAAAAAAAGCAAGGATCACAAGACTGAAGAATTCTAGAATAATTTAGGTTACAAGAAGCATCAGGAGTTCATGTGGTCCAAATTTTGCTCAAAGTGAGGCCAATTTCAAAACTGCAACATTTTGCTCGGGGTATTTCCAGTCAAATTATAAGTATCTCTGGTGGTCGGAATTCCACAAATTATCTGACTCTGGATATCCTCAGCAAATGCCATAAACATGAATATTCTTCCTTTCTCCTCTTTTTCTTGAGGTTTTAATTGCTGAGTATGGTGTCATATGAGATAGAATATCCCTTTGGTCAGTCCTCTCCCTGTATTTTGCCCATCCCCAATTTACACTGGGAGACAGGATTCTGTGGAGGGAGAACCTCATTTCTGTGCAAGTTCTATTCAACAGTGGCCAAAATAGTGGTGTATTCCAAAGTGCTTTAGCCACAGCGTCAACTGTACCGGCTGCCATTGAAGGATTTTAACTACATAATGTCATCCCAGTCAGAATGGTACAACAGTTTAAGGTTGAAGAGTGTGCTTTGTGGAGTGGCAGTGACTTGGTTTTGGCATGTCAAGGACTCTTTGGGTTGTTGCTTCTCGTGGCTGTGTTAAGAGTTGAAAATCAGCGAAAAGGGGAAATAGATGAAGTGAAAGAAGAAGAAGATGTTGTGTCCTACATTTCTAATGTTAGAAAGCTTTCATGTTGTTAGTATTTGATAATTTGAATTGATGATTCTTATTTTGAATCTTCGATTTTTTTACTGGAAATAGACTTGGAAGCAATTGTGTGAAGGTACATCTAACTTAGTCTCTGCTTTTTCCCCAGCTGAATAAACTTAAGCTCAAGGAGTAGTTTGTAGTGATCCTACTTAGTCTGACAGACATTGGCAGTAACTCCATCGTCAAATTGGAGCTAGTCAGAATTACCCTTTTCAATGTATTACACTGTTACTAAAATGCCTGACATAGTGGTTTTATTACAATCAGAAATGCATTGTAAATTTGAATAACAGAAGCTCCCTATATGTCAAGCACTTTACTTTCAAAGTGAAGTTCGTGTACATATTTCCTGATACAATATATTCTGTATTCAAGTAGTTCGTGTATTGTAATACAAAGATATGAGGAATACTAAATACATGAGGAATACATTGCGGTACATTGAACTATTAATTTAATTTACACATTTAACATGCATTTTATAATTTTACATAACAAAAATAGACGTGTTTATAATACAGTGTTATAAGCAATACTTTTCAGATATTTATGTATATATTTATATTAAGAGGTACTCCATGTTTCTTCTGCCACCTTCAACTTTGCTGTCCCCTTTTATATACACTAAGTATATATAAATGCATAATTGATATAAAAGTACATGTAAACAATAAATACAACCACTATAAAAATTTGTGTATATATAACTAAAATTCAAAGCATGTCTTCTGTGCTTTCTATACACAAGCAGATTATGTGGCAAGCAGAGTAACAATTCTGTGACCACTGGAAATTAGAAGTGTGTGCATATAAACTTACAGTTCTTTTTTTGTAAGAATTGAGATGCCACCTAGTTCGTTGCTTTCCCATGATCTAATTTATTTCTTTGTAGCTTGCACTTCAAGAGCAGCTCTTACTGAGAAGTAGTAGTGTCAGGCTTTAAAATATAACTGGATTTTATAGTCTGCCTTATTTCAAGTAAGATTTTTACAATTATTCTTTTAACATGATGCCATTACATATAACTGTATTTATTGTATATTTAGCTAAGTGTCACGTCTGTTATATCTTATCTTAACTTCATTACCTTTGAAAGAGGAGGATATTTATGCCTGTGATACTGGGATCCTTCTGCTTTTTGGAAAGAAGAACAGTTATTTCACTCTGTACCAGGAATAATTCATTCTTCATCAATATGGAAATGGCTTTCATAGCCACGCTTCTATGAAGGCACCCACTGGGCAAAAAGATAAGCTGTCACACTCAATTATTCTTGTTGCAGACCCTCCCCCATTTGCTTGGAGGAAAAAAAAACCAAAAACTTGAAGTTGGGAATGATGGAATTTTTCATGATTAACCAGAATGGGTAGGGGACAATTTTATCTAATATATGATGAAAGTTACTCAGCATGATGAGTTCTTGAGCTGCATCAGTGTGGAGGTAACTGATCCTGAAGACACGAGTTCTGCCAGCTGAATGCCCACTCAGTATGGAAAAGATTTCTGCATTTCAGTTTTCTTTTTTATTTTTAAGATGCAGGAAGAATGGTTACATTAGTGTTATGCTTATGCTTGGGAATCAGAGATGCTGATCAAAGGGTTTTTTAAAATTATTATTTTTATTTTTAGTCCTCTCCTCTCAGATGCTTTGCTATTACATCTAGACTTACAGATTGAGATCTTACTAACAGGGAACACTGATGCTAAAGGGCATCTTTTTACCACTGGCCAAACAGTACAAGTGCTTTATGTGTGTGTGTATGTGTATATATATAGTTAAAATGCTACAGAGGGGGGAAAAAAGAAGTCCCTCCATCTGTACCTTGACTTTAATTGTATCAGCATTGGAAGTTGTATTGTTGTCACAGTGGTGAACATGCTATACTTCTTGTGGCAGAACAGGTCCTTGTACATCTCCTTTACGTTAACAGAGTTGTTACAGTGCAGATGGTACAGTTGTACTTAAGGATTTTTAACAGAGGACATTAAAAGAGAATTGTTCATTACCAACTTATCAGAGCTTCAGAGAACTCTTAAAGTCACCGGTCCTGATTATGGATAAAATAGAGTTCTCAGGATCACAAGGAGAAGACACTAAAATGATTTCAAAATAGTGTCCAGTGCGTTACTGTAAGTTATGTAGGATATATGCAACTCTAAAGAAAATCTGTTGGTGTACAATGCATGGGTCATACTGTATCACAGTGAAATGAATTAGATGCTAAGTTTGTGATTTCATGCTAAAGTTAATGCAAGTAGCCAGATGTGGCAGTGCATTTATGGGTGGTGATTACTGATCACCTCTGTATGACAAAATGTCAGTGCTCTGCTCTAATCCTGTACAGATATGTTGTCTATAATGTGTGATTGCCAATCAAAATCTGAAATAATTCCTTAAATTAACCAAGTGCTTCAAGCATGCTAACATATAAAAACAGCCACAGTATAAGTGGAGACAAAACAGGGAGGTTTTTTTGAAATTAAAAATCATTTCAGTCTTAAAATTTTTCACTTTTAGGTATTTACTTAAAGTTCAAGGTTCTGATCTTCCTCTCTGTTCACAAACTCTGCCAGTTCAGTGGTGATGCACTCAGTGAGGAGCAAGAAATTTTCCTGCAGTAATCTGCCTGAGAACCAGATGATATATGAATATTCAGACTTGTAACTGAACCTGCTTTACAGTTGATGTGTTCCCAAGACTTCCACAAAACTAAAACGAAATAGGACAAGAGAAGGGTTGAATCCATATCATGATTTCAGCCTCCCTTCCCATCAGAAGGGATGTGCCTATGCACTTCCCACAAACCCTCTCTGTCTCCCTTCTTCTCTTTGGAACTGTATGTACCTCTGTATGTGCAAATTCTTTCTGATGTGGAAATGATGTGAAAACACTAAGGCTTTTAATAGGACCACTTCAAATGCATTTAATTCATGATCCATTTCCAGAAAAGTAACTCTACAGCCGTAGGTGATGGCTCAAGTAACAGTGATGATGCTTTCATTACCCATGTACCACAGTAAGACAACTGCCATATTTAACACAGTTCAGTATGCAGCTGGAAGGTTACTCACTCTACAGAAATGGCCAGAAAAAGAGATGTTAATTGCCTTCCCTCTTGACGTTTTATCTTAGTTTTCCTCAGTACTTTTTAACTGTGAAAAAAAATGTCCATTCTAACACATCAAATATGCGAAATGCCAGTGAAGTGAATGAACTGAGTTTTCCTGTATGTTCACAAACTTCCTCCCTTTCACGAAGTTGGAGAAATTTGGATAAGTGTAGGTAATTAGCCTTCATCCTACTTAACTGATAATTTTTAGTTTGCAAAATCGGATGAAGACTGAGGTAAATGAGAATTAAAATTCATTATCTTATAGAGATAAAATGCAGATATACATTGCTTGATTTAAGATGCTCATGCAGCACTTTGGCATCCTCAAGAGATTGGCCGTGCCTTCCAGTTGTTCTTAATTAGAAGGGAGTTTTGAAGTTAGTGAAATATATGCAGATATATTAAATAATATTTTGGACCTACAGGCTGGTCAAGTGAATTGCTATGAGCTGGTTTTAGCACTTCAAATAAATTATACTTAGCAATTGCATGTGTTTTGGAGATCGTAATAGTCTTTATGGTAAATCTGTCTCAGAAAGGTATTTTGTATTTGATTTCTTTTTTTTTTTTTTTTTTTTTTTTTTTGTCTAAGATAATACTATTCCCTTGTTATAAGGCACATGTAAGGGCATGACTTATGCAGAAAGCATAGGAATGATTTTTACTAAGTGCTTATTTCATTACTTGACCTACTTAGTAAAGTTAGGAAATGTCTTGTGGAGTAAATTTTTTTCAGAGATGTAGGATTCATCACTATTTGTCTGAAGATAGGTCAGTGGAATACACTGAAGTAGTACTGATTAAATGTTAAGAGATGTTAACATAGAATTTGAAACAGAAAGAAACAGAATTGAGTTACTGTCGCTAGTTCTAAAAAATCAGACTGGTAGCCATTATGGATTACTTGTTTGAGTGAACGTTGAATGTATAGTAACTCTGTGGAATAAGGTATGAGAAGAGGAATGATTTCAGAATGTTTCCTCACTCAATTTGATTTTTCCCACTTTTTCCTGAGCTTGCCAAACAAGTTAATTATGGTTATATCAACCAGGACAGTGCCGTGTCTATTTGTAACAGTTGCCTGTTAAGAGTGTGGAGATGAAACTGGCACTTGCCAGTGCTTGAAAGAGGAATGAAGGCAAAAAATGAACATTGAGGTAGAGTAGTAACACAGGCTGTATTGAGAACAACTTCCTCTTCATAAAAATTTGAGTTTTTTTTTTTTAAAGTTCATTAGAAGTAATCCATGATGTTTTCATTTATATTTTTTCTTAACAAATGTGGTAAGAGATAAAACAAATTGAACAACACATTCTAGAATAGCTGAGGACACCTTGGACGTAGAAGATGTGCATAAAGATGGAAGCTGGGGACCTGGAAAGGATATATTCAGGAGTAGAGGGGATAGAGATTAAAAGCAAACAAAGAAATAAAGTATGTTCAGAAAGGCAACATGAAGTGGATAGATGTGCACTACTATAGAATAGAAAGGAGAGAGAAATAAGCTCTTTCTTTTCTCTAGTTCTTAGTGAGGGCTACAATCACTTTAAAACATGAGATGTTTCCCTATTTGGAACAGTATGATTAATGGCCCTGCCTGTTAAATAGCTTAATAATGTAATTAGTTGCTCTTAAACAAATTAGAATAGTTTGAAATGAGGATGATTTGAACACTTTTATACATATGTCGTTTTTAATGTGTTGTTTTTTTCTATGTTCATTTATATTTCACAAGTTACTGTAGTCAGTAGCATTCAGATCTGAACTTTTCAAGCAACTCTGGGGAGCTTATACTTTTAGTCTGTCTAATCAATTAGAAATTCCCCAAATCCTCAGTTTTTCTTTGTCTTATATTTCATTCTTGATTAAAATCTCCAGAGAGAGAGAGGAAAACAAACACTATAAATCCCCATTTATATTATGAAAAGAGTGCCACTGAAATTGTTATCTAGAGCAGGTAGATCATTTGTTCATGATAAATACTTGTTCTGGCTAAAACGAAAACTAAGGCTTTAGCCTGAAGTAAGCATCTCATTAACACTGAAGTATATTATTGAGAAGAAGTTGTGAAGCAGATTTATGGACAATGTGATATGCTACATAATTTTGTGTAGTGATCGAAGGTCATTTCAGAAAATGATATATGGTGAGCCTGATAAGAAAGTACAAATCATGGGCAGAATATTTGTTAAGGTCACATGGAAATGAAATCTGTACAGGGATAAATACTTAAACTTTCCCTCCCCTCCCCAAAGCATTTGATTTCACAGACTTTTTTTTTCAGAGACATTTCTCTTAAAAACTTAATGTAAGTATATATATATTGCTTTCTCTCTCCTTCACCATGTACAGACTGTATACCCATATGATAAGTTTACACTGTTACAAGGGACTTTTAGTCTCTATACTGTGTTAACACAAAAGAGCTCAGTTTGAAGCTCTAGCTGGTGCAGTACAGAATAGATACAGGCAGAGAATAGAAAACTGATGTTAATCTCGAGGTGAGTGAGGGGAGTGGTAGATGTTGTTGTCTTAGTTTTGGGAAAAATAATAGATCCCAGAGAGCCCTTAATTTGAAAATCCTACCCAAAGCAGGATCGTCAATATACAACAGTTCTTCATAGCTGTTTCCATTTAAGAGAGTGAATTATCATTATCATTCCTGGAAGGGGGAGTGATGATATTGCATCCTCATTCCATGCCTGTCAGAGATAATCAGAATACCTGAGTTGACATGGGAGACAATCCAGTTGACTCATTTAAAGTTGGCTGCTAATCAAACTCACTCACTCTTTTATTTTTGTCAACTCCTATCTTATCCTTAAGCGTGTCTGAGCAAACTTTGCTGTTCAATTCTAGCAGCTTCAAATCCTGAAACAAGCTGTTTCAACCAGCAAGGTTGTGAGTCGGTGTGCTTCCCAGGAACACACTGGATGTTCTGCACTGAAGATGTTATTTATACATGAGAAATAAGTTGTTGCTCTCACACAGGTGCATACCTATCTTCTCTTAGTAATCTGGTAAGAACATTAGGGCAAGGATTTGAAAAAAACTCAACAGTAGCACTTTTTAAAATCTTTGTTTTGGCAGAAGCTCTGGTTTTCTTTTGTCCTGTGCTGGTATGTCACCATAGGGGACATGAATGAAATGAAGTAATCTGTAACTTTTACAAGGGTCATAACTGAAAGCTCAGTCTGGAAAGTCATTTATTGTTTTCCCTTAAATAACTTTCTGCAGGGGTTTGCTTGTATACACAATTTGTTACATTCATGCTTAATGATTCCATCCTGTTAGAAAGAAGTAAACATTGAGCAAACCTCTACAAAGCTCTCCCTTTGACATGAAACTTGTATTCTCATGAGACTAAACAGCAAATATTGAACGGATTCCATAATAATACCTTTGAAAAAGTAACAGTTGAAGGCAGATTGCTTAGATGACCCTCTCAAGTTTTTCATTCAGAAAAATGTAGCAGCCCTACAGAAGTAGGGTTTCTGCCCACGAGCTTGTGTTGGGCTCCATTGAAAGTAAATTACATTATATTAATTGCTTATTAATTTTGCTGTTTGTGGCATATCTATTCAGGAAACAGTATCAGTGGCAATTCTTTAAAGAGGAAAAGCCAGTGAAGTTTACATAGGTTGCTGCCAGCTTTAGGTGCAGGCAATGTCCAACCCATGGACTGCATGCAGCCCAGCACGGCTTGCAGTATAGCCATCCCCCTACCCTGCACTTTACAGGGAGCAGGCAGCAAGCAGCTCTTCACCATGGAGTGACCCAGGACGTGCAACCATCACTCAGCAACAGCCAAACCATCAGTGTGCTAGTAACACTGTCAGCTGGAAAAAGGGCACAAGGAGCACAGTGCTGAGAAGTGCTGACTCAAGTGAGGGCAAATAATTGTGTGCATTTTTGGTACGCTGGCTAAACGCTGGGCTCTGAACAGCAAGGAATACACTTTTCGTTTTCATAAAGGAGTTTAAGTATAGGTTTCAAAATTGGCAGTTAGGTTTGTGACACCATCTTCAGTTCAGTTTTCACCTGCAAATTTCCAAATGGAATGTATAGAGCTGCAATAATATATTCAACTCAAAAATCTGATCACATGTCTTTATCCAACTTTCATTAGGCCTCCCTTACCAGAGAGAAATGCCCTTTGCTTCTGTCCTGGCTTTATCAGTATTTCATGTCATAACATCACACAACGGGGTTTTGAGTGCAGAAATACAGTGTACTGCAGAGCTGGGTTTCCTGTTTTTCTCTAGCAGTCTCACATGAGTTCTGATCTCCATGGGAGACATTAGAACCTACTGCATTTCCCAGGAGCCTCCTCATGATTTCCAATTCCAGAGGATGGGGAAAGAGCTCTCTTGCCTTTTCCCAGAGGTGAGAGTGGAGAGCCAGCAGATAAAGACTTGGATTGACTCTCTCTCTTCTAGGTTTATTTTTGGATTTTTTTTATTTATTACTCTTAATTATTCTGTATCATTTCACATTTCTTCTGATAATAATGCCTTCTGTTGGCCCATAATATCAGAGACAGGTGTTGATGGCAGTAAATGTTGAACCTTCCTACCAATATCGTGTTTTGTTTTGTTGCCATGTAAAGGACAGTCTGACAAAATAGTACAAGCCAGAGCCTAGACATGAATAATGTTGCATGCTAAGATTTGAAAGCACTTAGAGCTGCATGCAAGGGCGCTGAAATAAAAAAATTAATCCAAACTGACATGGTATAACAAAATTGGATATTTTCTCTAAGGTATTTTAGACTTCAGACCTACAGAGACATTTTCTTAAAAAAACATTTGATTCTTATTTCTTGAAAAGCTAATCATTGTACATTTGTTGCATTTATCTTGTTTCTCTCTTGTTATGACATTTCATCACTCAGTCAGACTTGAAGCAATTAATTGACTTCAAATTTTTATTTTGGCACTTCAGGCTGGAACTTCAGAATTGAACCAACCTAGGAGAAATAATACAAATTTTCATTGGTCCTTTTTAGCATTTTTCATGTCACTGTCTCATGATTGTTGTGACTAATCTATATGACAATGTATGGATTTAATTTAATCGATATTAAGTACCATTTTAGATCACTGTTAAAAGACTGAGTCAAACAAGTTGGTAGAAATATCTATTTGATTGATTTATCTGATTTTTTTTTTTTTTATGGATGTATATAGTAGTCATTTCTAAGATAGCATAGTGAAATGACATCCAGAAAGATTGATTTGACAGTGATAAACTGTATCTGACTGTCCTATGACTGTGCTACTGAAAGATTTTGGATTCCAGAATTTAATTTATCTTTTAATTTATCTATTTATATGAAATATCTCCCACTGAATTTTGTGGAAAACTTTTATCTAGAGAGATTTTTCACTTCCATGATGAAATACTGTGAAAATTTTTCTTTAATCATTTTCAGAAATTAATGAACAAATAAGTTTTATAAACAGATCAAATCATAAGTATTAATCTAATACTGTATAGTGGTTGTAAGGAAAGATCTTTACTGTCATAGGTTATGATGCTAGGTAAATTCTAATTTTCACTCAGTCTCATAGCTTTCAAGGGTTTCTAGTTTTTCACTTAAAATACTTACTTTCTGTTTGGAAATATTACTGGTGCACCCTCCCGGATTTTTACTGACTGCTGGGTACTTTTCTCATCAAAAGCTGTCTCAGCGTTTTACAGTTGATTGTGCACATGGACAAGACAGTTTTTTCATATGGTATATCCATTAACTTCCTCTTTCGTGAACCAAGGCTGCAAATCCACTGTCAGTTATACAGAGGGTACCTATTATTTTCACTTTCCTTTTCACTTTTCTAATAAAGGCAAAATATCAAACTGCGGTAGTTTCTTGGGGGGGGGGGGGGGGGGGGGGGGAGTGAGGAAATCCAACTAAAATCCAGTTTCTTTCTATTGGTAGAAGAGAGAAATATCTGCTGTTTTTCTCTACTGTAACAGGACCTAATGATCTGCCTTTTCAATTTTTGCACATTTTAATTGTACAATAAACCTCAGCTCTGCCATTTCCTTTGCAGTTTCTTGACAAAAGTCTAGCAATGGACTCAGTTCCATTTCACAAACTGACATCAAAATCATTAACTCAGTAAATAAGCTTCTTTCCTAAACTAGATTCAGTGCCGTTAATTCTAGAGTGTACTGATGTTTCTATCTCTTACCCTCTCTTCATTTATTTACGTTTTTAAATTATAGTTCGTACTAATACTAATTTCCTGTATTATATTGTACCCTTTATATTAAATTTACTCATCTAAAGCATTGCTGAATGGATAATCAGTAGCTGTTTCTGATCTTTTATTACTTTATGATTGATTCAGGACCTATGAAAACAGTAACAAAGAATAATTACTGTCCCCTTATGGCTTCTTGCTATTGCTCAAGATTAGTAGTCACATGGAAATGTAACTAGTCCAATGTTTGGTCAATTAGTGACCAAATAAAAAAAAAAAAAAAAAAAAAAAGACATATTTTTGTGTGTTTTTAGTATTGACAGTATTAATTTGGACTTGCCGTCCTAATTTTTCATACTTTGTATTAAATTTGTGCATTTCAGCCTATTCCAAGCAATTAATGCTTCACTAGCCATGTGACAGTTATTCAGATGAGAGCAGAAAATGAATTATGTCTCTTTCATCAGAGTAGCAACCTTGTGTATCTTATTTATGCAGCCTTATTTTAGCTGTTCTAAAAGCCTTAATGCTTTTCTCTCTGTTACTGTTATTTGACTGTGTAAGTATTGCTTATCCCAGTAGTACATTTCATAACTCAGTTTGTATGAAGTGTGCTCTGCAAAGTATAGTTGCATTATAACATATCATAAAAGCATACAGCAGCTGTCTTAGAGCAATGCACTTAATATTTTGAAATGAGTGAAGTTCCTAATTTGATATAAGTATATATCACTTTCTTCATACCTTCTCCATGCTCATGTAAGTAACTCTACCAGGCAGCATGCGACATAGATTTATTACTGTCATTTGCTTGAGCAGGAAGAGGCTTGCCTCTGATAGCTGAGTTTTTAATCAGTTTGATAAGCTTCTTCAGCAGAACTCTTTTAATCTTCCTGATCTTCATCAGGTGTTTCTGATACTACTGTGGGTTCATCACCAATAATCAATAGAGACAGTTCCTTCAGTATACTGTCCTGCTGCTTCTCCGTTTTATCTAGTCTTTCTGTTACTTTTGAGATGGCTGAAATGGAAGGGTGAGATGGAGGTAGCTTTTGTTCAAAGTTTTGAAGCATAATAATCAGTTCGAACATTTCTCTGTTGGTCCTCATACCTTACAAAGGTTGCTGCTATTGTACTTGTGTACATTTCTGGTGCTGTTCTTCTGAGTTTCTGTCATATATCAGGTGTATTCCTTACTCTTGCAGGATCACAGTCTTGATGTGGATTGTTAGGAACAAACATGGGGTCATAAAACATTCCCATCACAGCTGTATCTCTCAAATGCTGGACACCTTTTTCGCCAGTAGCCCAATTTTTCACCTCAGGCTCCACATCATCTTTGAAGTGATATCTTTCCTTCATGGCTAATAGCACTCATTCTCAGAGGATGGTGACTCTGTCCAAACATCTACTAATCCCTCTGTCAACATCTGAGTTTCTGGCAATGTCTCCTAGTTGAAGAGCTTCATTACCATCTAGAAACTGGTCCCATTGTCCCAACAGCAAAGCAACCAAGAGACTATAGTCTTGTTCATGCACTGTGTAAACTCCTTTCTTGAGCCTTGGATTTAGTCATTTTCAGAGGTAGATAAGCAGTGGTTACAGTGACTTCCTACTCCTCACTCTCCTCTCCGTGTCTCTTAGTTTTTTTCTGTTGCCTTTTTCAGTGATGGTGGATTTGGGGAGAGCCCTTCACCTGGATCTCTCTCTGCCTCCTCCACTGCTGCTGCTTCTTTCCATTCTAGACACAAGAAGGCCATTTCTGGCCTTTCACAGGGGCAACTGATATTGATACTGGTGTCTTGTGTGATCCATCAGGTTTGACTTAGAGACTTCACCTCTTGGCTTCAATCTCAGCTCAGAAACTCTCTCTCTCCAAAATAGTGTTGTATAGTGCTTGGTAAGCATGAGCCAATCCCCAGATAAGCCATATTGCCTCAGATCTACCAAAGCTGCAACATCCCTAAGTCAAATACTTGCTTAGTTTCTTGGGATCCCACAGGTGTTCAAGAGTGAAATCCCATGACACTGGGGGTCCCCACGCTTCTAAGATTTTTCCTAAACCTTTCCATATTCCTTGCCACTCAGCATATTCTGATTTTGGGGAAGGCTTCCTCCAGATATTGTAAATGAAGAGGAACACATTCAGAGGAAAAAAACAACATGACCATTAATCTGGCATTCCAAAAGCATTTAAGGAACTGAGAAGAGAACCTTGAAAACCAGTCTAAGCATGGAGTTGTTTGTAAAATTATTTACTCACTCTGAGGAGTAACTGTATTCAACTAATACAACAGCGTATAGGGACCAGGCATGTGTCTCCATCAGTGCCCTTACTTGGTTATATACATATACAACTCTAAAACAGAACATGATGAACTAATAAGAAACAATACATCCCAAAAACATAATGGCCTTTAATTAATATAGGAGTGCTGCAGCACTCCTAAAATAAAGAACAGATTCATGGCAGGCAGTTGCTAAAAAGAGAGGGGGAAAAAAAACAACAACTAAAACAGAGCTCAGAACATTGGCCAGAATCTGGCAGACCACCCAGCCTATCTAATCTATGAAAGTCAAAGCTAGCTACAATGCTCTGCCACTCTGACTTTAAGAAATCCCTTTTTTTTTCTTTCCTACTGACGTTGAAAGGTTCAGATTTGGTTCAGTTTGCCCACATTCTCCACCAATAACTGTCACAGGGTTATCTAGATCTATCTGTGGCCATGACAGGGGAGCAGCAGGCCCACAGGCCCACCAGCCCAACACAGGAGGGGGTGTGGGGAAGGATGGTTTATGGGCCATTTTGACCTGATTTTGTAACTAATGGGGCAGGGGACCCCTTTACCCTGGGAAAGGGGGAAGGGTAAGGAGATGGGAGATGGACCTACGAACAGAACAGAGGCAACAATCTGAGAAGGAAAGTAAATTTACTGGATATGATATCGGAATGCAAGGTAGCAAAATATAATACAATATCTAATTGGAACTGAGGCTAATAAATAAAATGAGAGGGCCTTTCCCTGAATTGAAGGGGAAATGGCTGGGGAGCACACCCACACAGTGTCAGGGAGTGAGAGGAAGTGAGTCCAGTGACTTGCAGGTCTTATCTTCCCCTCTGAATGCAAAGTCCTCTGGGGTATGTAGCTCTCTTCTGAGAACCAGGTATCCAGAAAGTGTTCAGTCCATGGAACTGGAGTATTAACTCTTTAATTCCCCAAGCTTTAAGTGATGTTATGATGTGGAATACTGACAGCAAAAATCATAAAGCCATGACATCATAATACAAAACAATAAAACTGACTGATATTTACTAGATGGGGCATTACTCTCCTCTTTCATAAAGTCACATAGAATGCTGTATACTGGAATGCACTGGTGATACTATTTCACTGAAAAAAAAAAAAGATGGTAGTCTGTCATAGGAACATACGCCAATATATTTGTGTAAGTTTGAATAGAATAGGATAACTTTTACAACAAAGTAACCTGTCCTCTATCAGAAGATTTTAGTGAATGTCACTTTTGCAATTTGGACAATTCTTCATTTATCTTGCAGAACCGTGAAAGACTTGTTTCCAGAATACGGACTTTGATATCCAACAGCACACTAAGATGTATGTGCTAATGCTATAGACCCTCCTCAGTTGGCTTCTAAGATTTTAAATCTTGCCCTTACAGAACCCAGAGATTGAATGAAGATTTTGTTTTTGCTGAGTCTTCCAAGACATAGAACCATCCTTAGAATTATAGGAAAATTAGATCACCCTGTGGGAAATTAACAGAGTAGATTACCAAAAACTATGATCAGAACAAAATCACTAAGATCCCTCAGCCTAAGCCCTTTGAATTATAAAAGATAAAGTTTTACTGTATGAATAGTTCATCAATTATTCTTTCTCCTGTTTTCCTTTTCTATTATTTTAAAGACAGTTTTCACATAATTATTTCCAGACATAGAAAGCCTTTTATATCATAAGGTAATTGTTCCCCAGTGTTGCTTTTGTTTTTGATTTTGGGTTTTTTTTTCAGTTAAAAGGATATATTTAATTTCAAGTTGGAATTCCTCTAAGTTCAACTTGGAGCTTTTTCAGATCTCATTACCAGAAAAAAAAAAGTCCTCCTTGAAAGTTTCTTCATCATATTCAATACAAGATTTTGTAGATCAGACAGTGACAATCAGTGATCTTCCAAAATACTGCTCATCCTCAAACTCTTGGTTATTGCTTTTATATTTAGTGTAAAGTTTTAGTTGAAACATACAGCTCAGATTTTTCTGTAAGTAGTAGAAGCCCACAGACTTGGTGTCAAACTGATAGCAGGCTCTTGGGCCCAGCTGGCTGTAGCTTGGTTAACATTTGCAATCTGCCATCTGACCTTCCTTGGTTTCAGCTCAGTAAATTCCCTGGACAGCAAAGAGCTGACAGATCCCATGCTCTCTGTGTTCTAACAAAGAGCAGCTCTATGTTTGAACTGGGAGTAAGGGAAGCTGTCATTCAATTTTCAACCCTTTGCTTGGACAAAAAGGACTGCTATGGAAAATATTGGAACTGGCCCCAAGATGGAAAAGTGAGCTCCAATGCTGTGAACATTGAACTTCTAATAAGGACCTCATAATAGTCTTTCTCCTCACTATCCGTCCTCATTCTTCTTAGGGAAAACTGAAAGATAAACAGACAGACCCAAAGGGATTATTGAAGAGTGAGCAGTAAGAATTACAAGTACTAAGAATGTTTGGATAACAATTTTAGCTGTATTATTCATGGAGTTTCTCTGTACTAATTTGATTTATTAGAATATTAAATATTAGCTAAACTGACAAGAAGTTCTTATCTTCACTTGTAGAGTATGTTCTTTACTTGCTCATGAAAAGATTATTAATGTAGCAGACAGAACTCAGTACTCTCTTTTTTTTTTTTTCCTCCCCTCACTCTTTAGTTTATATACTTAGGGCTCATATTCCTGTTCTTACACGTAATTTTCGTTTTGGAGCTTTATTTTTAACTGGTTGTCTAGACTTCAGCACTGAGAGATTCCACATTACTGCCCTTTTAACTAAAGGTCGTATTCGAAGAGCTTGTGTTTAAGAGTTAATTGTTCAGCTGAGCTCATTTTACCAAATTTGAGTGATGTTTTATAGCATCCCTTACCAGCTGTTAAAACATTAATGTAGCCATAAAAGCTTACCAATAGCACTTTTGTCTGGATAGCTGATCCTGCAAGGAACTTTGTACATTTTGACTGTGAGTGGTTGCTGTTACATCACTTGATATCAGACTGGCACAAACTCAGTTCTTACTCCATAAGCCCTTTAATCACTCGCTAGTTTATGTATTTGCTTTGTTAAAAACCTGAGTCACAATAACCAAACAGAAAGTTTGTCTTTCCCAACAGAAGAGCATCATGGATTAGAGTTTCTTAATGATGGTCATCTCCAGAATATTGAATAAACTCTATCCAGGTCTCACTCTCTCATATAAGTATCTAAGTGGTAAGCTCATATCTCTCACCTCTCACATTGCTCATCATTTCTCTTCAACCAGTCTTCACTTGTACACATCTACTGCCTACCACTTTTCTTCTTTATCCTGTGATAAGATTTCTATCAAGCTGCCTCTGGTTTCTGCATTCACGTCAATTCCTCTTTTCAAATACTGGTATAATTCTGGCTTTTTTTTTTCTTCCGAACCTCCACTGCAGTCTTAAGATTTTCTTGACAGTTTATGAAATTTTTAGCTGATTCTTTTAATGTTCTTGGATGCAATTTACCAAATCTTAAAAAGTCTGAAAGATCACTGTAATAATTGTTATTTCATATTATTAAAGCTGTTAATCAATAGAAGATCTTTATTGTTGTAACACAACTGATTTTCTTGTGGGAAAATACTGAAGAAATTGGCAATTCAATAATTCTTTTTTTTTTTTTCTGTATTATAACTTAATTTCATCTTTTTGAACTACTGTTAGATGCTCAAATATTATTAAGATTTCATTTACCTTGGTATATCTTTGCTAACCTTAAGGATAGTTGGTTTTTGTGTTGTTGTTTTTTTGGGTTTTTTTTTGTGTGTGTGTGTGTGTTTTGTTTTTGTTTTTCTAATCATTACTGATGCAATTATTATGCTGCTTATGCTTAGCAGCCCACTTTTCTGCATTCCTTGGGAGGTAACTAGTACAATCTCTTGTACTTAGGAAAAAAATATCAGTTTCAGTCATGGGTTGCATTTATTTTTCAAACTGATGTATTTTGTAGAACTGCCTCAAGTCATCTGTTTCTGCTGAAGAGTAATTGCATAGAATTCATGGGAATAGTAAGACTATTTTACTAGTGGAAAAATGAGACTCCCCAGCATAAGTCTCGGAAATTGAAATACCTCAAAATGACAGATTTATTTCTATATACACATTAGAGGTTTTTCCAGCTCTATATTGTACTACTTTCCTTCAGAAGTTCAAACTGTAGTTAAGAAAGATGCCTGTGGGTATTTTTAAACTGTTTATGGGTAGATAATAATTTTTTAATACCCACAGCACTGGAAACAGTAGGAAAAAAAAAATAAAAAGAACAATGGGATTTTTCTGTATGAGTTACAATCCTAGATGATCATGCGTACTTGGCATTCCTTAGCAAGTAATCTGTTGCAATACCAGTAACATATTTATGCAGTAAATGAAGAACTGAGGAATAACTGGTTGTTAAATGGGCTTCTATAAACTAAAATGAAAAATGAAAAAAAATTTGGGATATGCTTAATGTCCTTGACAACTCCTCTGAGCTGGGAATTTTATCATGGTCTTCATGTTGTACATTTCCTCTTTTAAGGTGTAGATGTAATTTTTTTTAGTTTTGTGTGAACTAAATCCTGTTATTTGAAGGCAAAATTGGATCTGTAGCATATGTTATGTATAGGTAATTGCAATAATCTCATTTCTTAAAATATTTCAAAATTTATCCATCTGAAGAAAACATCCTTCAGAGGTTAGTTAATAGAAACTACAGTTGTCAGCATAAGTTCTGAGGTGGGTTTATTTTTTTTTTTCATTCTGCTTGAGGCCACTTTTTTTTCCATCTGTTTGCAGTGATCGTCAGTGGTGTGATTTCTAACATGGAAACATTTATCAAAGGCTGGCAGTTCTCTGGTTGCATATTTTCTGTACACAAGTAATTAGAAGAGGTAATCCAATTTAGCAGATAGTGATGATACAGAGTGATACCACTGTAGTAGATTCCCAGTTATTGGTGCCATATATTGGTTAGGAAATTTTGGCATAATATTCCCACTGTGATTCCAGCCAATCCTTAGAACTCACAATAGTTCTGTGGAGTCTAGCCCTTCTTTGGATTGCTCGCTCTCATGTTATCACTTCTCTCTTTGCCCCCAGATACTTTCTCCTTTTCTACAGATATCTTTCTACAGATAACCCTGTCTGATTGTGGTGCTTCCCAGCAAAATACCAGAGAAGAGAAAAGCACACAGAAATGCAGTCAGGTTCAGGAGTAAACTGGTGAAGTCTAATGGTGAACTCCTTTCAGTCGGCTGAACTCCTGTGCAGCCCAAGATGTTACAAGCACTTTGCACAGACTGTATTTAAAGTATTCAGTTTGGTTAAAACTCCCTTGTCTTGTCATCCAGTTTCCATTAGCTAGTGGCTCAACCACCAAGCCATCCTGTATGCAGAGCTCTTGACAAAAGTAGTCTGCTTTTTCTTTTTGAGATGAAGGTTTTATGGATCTTTCTTTAAAGGCAATACCCTCATCTCCAATTTGCATTTATCTCTGTGTAGTGAAGTCCCACAGGGTAAGGTCATAATCTCCAGAGCAGGGTTACAGTAAGGTGAAAGACGTGCCTGAAATCCTACAGATCTCAGAAGTTTTAGTAGTGTTTCAATTGGACACTTGCTGGTATAGAATCATAGAACTGTTTGTGACATAAGGGACGTTTGAAGGTCATCTAGTCCAAATCCCCTGCAATAAGCAGGGACATCTTCAGCTAGATCAATTTACTTAGAGCCTGGTCCAGTCTGATCTTGAATGACTCCAGGAATGGGTTGTCCACCACATCTCTGGGTAAACTGTTCCAGAGCTTCACCAACTTCACTGTAGTTTTTTTTTTTCTTTCCTTTATAATTCAGTCTAAATTTCCCCTCTTTTAGTTAGAAGCAATTTCCCCTTGTCCTATCACAACAGAGCCTGCTAAGAGTCTGTCCTCTTTTTTTTCTTATGGCCACTCTTGGATTCTCTCTAGAACCTTCTCCAGGCTGAACAGCCCCAGCTCATTAACTGTTCCATCCCTTGGATCTTTGTGGACCTCCTCTGGCCAAGCTCTGATGGGTAGTATCCTCTCTGAATGAAAAACTCTAGGTGACATCTCAGCAGTGCAGAGTAGAGGGGCAGAATCACTTCCCTTGAACTGCTAGGCACACTACTTTTGATGCAGCTCAGGATATGTTTGGCTTTCTGGGAAGTGAGGACACCTGCTGGCTCATGTCCAGATTACCATCCACCTGTACACCCAGGTCCGCTTCTGCAGGGCTCTGCTCCATCCTTTCATTTCTTAGGTTGTATTGACAGTGAAGGTTGCCAAGACCCAAACACAAGACCTTACACTTGGCTTTGCGGAATCCCGTGAGGTTCTCTCCAGGGCCCATTCCTCAACTCTGTCTAGGTCTCTCTGAACGGTAGTCTGTCCCTCAGGTATGTCAATAGTACCAAAAAAAATTTCAGGAACCACCAGCAGTTATACTGCCTTAGGGATGGCCACCCACTGAAACAATAATACACACTACAGCTTGCCCATATAGGGCAGCTGAATTAATGGACCTAGCCCAAAGATCTAAACAGTAAGGTGTCCCCACAGGAATATTAAGACTATGGGAAATGAGAGCAGAAGGTATTATGGTTAATGAGCCTGAGATGTCAAAACAAGGTTCCACCACATTCTGGCTGGCTATGTGGCAAAGATTGCTGTTAGACGCGGCGATGAGAGCAGCTCACTAATGGCTGGTAGCTGTGAGAGCTTACAAGGCCAAATGAAAGTGATGTGCTAGGTCACAGTGAAACATGGGATAATATGGAAGATTTACAAACGCAATGGAACTAGGAATGAAAGTGGCCATTTATGAGAAGGACTCTGAAAGTCCTAACCTAGTTAAATTTGCAGCTGGGATGAGATACATAATCCTACAGCAAGCCCTGCTTCATCAATATGGAACCAGAGTAGCATTGTGAGCCCTGGGGTATCTGGAAAGGCAACTGTCCAACAAACAGCACAGATAGTAGCGGACTATGGGAAAAAGAACACCTGAAATCCAGGAGAAATCTGTGCCCTATAGAAATTAGAGAGATTCAGCCTCAAAAAGCAATTTGAAGGGCTCCACAGTCCGGGTTGCTGAAATATGTCACTGGCAAATGTGGAATGATGTCATAAAAGTGAGGGTCCAGCCTCAGAAGTCAAATAGACAACTGAATCTTACTAAATTTACGGTGGTAACTTGATGTCAGTCAGTGTTTTAAATCCCCAGTGAGAAGGGAAGATGTAAGAAGGATAGCATAAGTAAGGGCTGCTCCGAATCCTTTCATCCTCCAGTTTGTATTGGTAATGGGAGTTGCCTCAACCTAGGTGCAAGATCTTGCATTTGGATTTGTTGAACCTCATGAGGTTCACCTGGGCTGACTGCTCAGGTTTGTCTGGGACCCTCTGGATGGCATCCCATCCCTCTGGTGTGTCAACCGCACCCCACAGCTCGGTGTCACATAAGGTGATGACGTCCAGGTTGTTAATATCAGAATGCAAAAGGTCTCTGTTAAAGTCTGTAACACAAAGTGGTGGACATTAGAGAGAGAGAAAGGATGTGAATTTCTAGGATCTAATTAGTCCATTTTATCCTGGTATGTGCCTTATTGTGCAAACATATCTAATTTCTCCCTGAGTGGCTGAGATTTCTCTCCTTTATGTTTTCTAGTGCATAGTTTTTGCACATATCCTTATTTGTATTTCAACAAAATAGATCTGAATAAAAGCTTCTATGACTTAACTTCTGCTTTAAGCCTAGGTTAAATTTGCTTTCAACAAATTTGTAGATTCAGAATAATTTCCTATAATTGGAAGATACTCTTACAGTGGCTGTGATAAAGTTCAAGCTCTCTATCAGGTGCATACACTCCTTCATTTGTCTGCTTTTTTTTTTTTTTTTTAAACCCTAAACACTTAGATCTTGGAATACTATAAATATAGTTAGCTTTTAATGGGAATATATAGATCTCATTTATAGGGGCATAGAATCACAGAACTGTAGGGGTTGGAAGGGGACCAAGGAGGTAAAATTGTGGGGACCAAGGAGGTAAATCCCTCCCCACTGTAAGGGCAGAGCAAGTCCGAGAGCGCCTCCTTAGACTGAATGAATACAAGTCTATGGGGCCGGATGGCGTGCATCCCAGGGTCTTGAAGGAGCTGGCTGAGGTGGTTGCCGAGCCGCTCTCCATCATATTTGAGAAGTCGTGGCTGTCAGGTGAGGTCCCGGATGACTGGAGGAAGGGTCACGTCACTCCCATATACAAGAAGGGGAGCAGGGAGGACCCGGGGAACTACAGGCCGGTGAGTCTCACCTCCGTGCCTGGGAAGATCATGGAACAGATCCTCCTGGACAACATGCTCGATCACATAAAGAATGAGCATGTGATCCGAGAGAGCCAGCATGGCTTCACCAAAGGAAGGTCATGCCTAACTAATCTTGTGGCCTTCTATGTTGGAGTGACGGCATTGGTGGACGAAGGGAAGGCGACCGATGTCATTTACCTGGGCCTGAGCAAGGCCTTTGACATGGTCCCCCATCACATCCTCATCTCCAAATTGGAGGGAAGTGGATTTGATGGGTGGACGACCCGATGGATAAGCAATTGGTTGAAAGGCCGCAGACAGAGGGTGGTGGTCAATGGCTCTATGTCCAGGTGGAGGCCGGTAACAAGTGGTGTCCCCCAAGGGTCTGTCTTGGGACCGGTGCTCTTTAACATCTTTATTAATGACATCGATGAGGGAATTGAGTGCACCCTCAGCAAGTTTGCTGACGACACCAAGCTGAGTGGTGCGGTTGATACGCTGGAAGGAATGTCCAGGCTGGACATGAGGAAGTATTACTTTTCAGAAAGGGTGGTCAGGCACTGGAATGGACTGCCCAGGGAGGTGGTGGAATCACCGAGCCTGGGGGTGTTCAAGGAAAGACTGGATGTTGCGTTGAGGGACATGGTTTAGTAGGAGCTATTGGGAATAGGTGAACGGTTGGACTGGGTGATCTTTTAGGTCTTTTCCAACCTTAGTGATTCTATGATTCTATGATTCTAAGGAAGGGATGCCATTCAGAGGGACCTCGACAGGCTGGAGGGCTGGGCTCAGGTGAACCTAATGAGGTTCAACACGGCAAAGTGCAGGGTTTTGCATTTGGGCCGGAAGAACCCCAGGCACCTGTACAGGCTGGGAGGAGCGGTCCTTGAGAGCAGCTCGGCAGAGAAGGACCTGGGGGTCCTGATGGATGAGAGACTGAACATGAGCCAGCAGTGCGCTCTGGCAGCTCGAAAGGCAAATGGGATCCTGGGCTCCATCAGGAGAGGGGTGGCCAGCAGGGACAGGGAGGTGATTGTCCCTCTCTACTCGGCTCTTGTGAGGCCCCACCTGGAGTACTGTGTCCAGGTGTGGAGCCCTCAGTACAAGAAAGACATAGAGATTTTGGAAAGGGTCCAGAGGAGGGCGACTAAGATGATCAGGGGGCTGGAGCACCTCCCCTATGAGGACAGGCTGAGGGAGTTGGGCTTGTTCAGCCTGGAGAAGAGAAGGCTGCGGGGTGACCTCATTGCAGCCTATCAATACCTGAAGGGAACCTACACCCAGGAGGGGAGTAAACTCTTCAAAAGGGCTGACAACAGCAGGACTAGGGGAAATGGATCCAAGTTGAAGGAGGGAAGATTTAGGTTGGATGTTAGGGGGAAGTTCTTTACTAGGAGAGTGGTTAGGCCCTGGAACGGGCTGCCCAGGGAGGTTGTGGATGCCCCGTCCTTGGACGTGTTTAAGGCCAGGTTGGACAGGGTCCTGGGCAACCTGATCTAAGTGTGTATGTTTGGTGGCCCTGCCAGGCAGGGGGGTTGGAACTACATGATCCTTGAGGTCCCTTCCAACCCGGGTGATTCTGTGATTCTGTGATTCTGTGATTCTGTGAAGGGAACTCCAGAGATCGAGTCCAACCCCCCTGCCAAAGCAGGTTCCCTACAGCAGGTCGCACAGGTAGGTGTCCAGGCAGGTCTTAAACATCTCCAGAGAAGGAGACTCCACCACCTCCCTGGGCAGCCTGTTCCAGTGCTCCGTCACCTCACTGTAAAGAAGTTCTTGCACACATTGGTGCAGAACTTCCTATGCTGCAGTTTCCAGCCGTCTCCCCTCGTCCTGTCTCCACTCACCACTGAAAACAGTCTGGCCTCACCATTCTGCCCCCTACACCTTAGATATTTATAGACATGGATCAGGTCCCCTCTCAGTCTTCTTTTCTCAAGGCTGAACAGACCCAGTTCACTCAGCCTTTCCTCATAGCAGATGCTCCAGGCTCCTCACCATCTTTGTAGCCCTCTGCTGGACTCTTTCCAAGAGATCCCTGTCTGTTTTGTACTGGGGAGCCCAGAACTGGATGCAGTGCTCCAGATGAGGCCTTACCAGGGCAGAGCAGAGGGGGAGGATCACCTCCCTCGACCTGCTGGCCACACTCTCTTTAATGCACCCCAGGATGCCATTGGCCTTTTTGGCCACAAGGGCACACTGCTGGCTCGTGGCCAACCTGTCATCCACCAGGACACCCAGGTCCCTCTCTGCAGGGCTCCTCTCCAGCAGCTCATCCCCCAATCTGTACCCGTGCATGCAATTATTCCTCCCTAAGTGATATTCCTCCCTAGTGATAAGAATAGCTCGGCACAAAAAAAAAAAATCAGGTCTCTTCTTTCCATCTTTCTGTGAGAAGATACTGAGCTCACCTGGTTACTATCTGCTGTGAAAAACATTGAGACCATTATACTTGAGCATGCTGCATAGAGTATAATGAACATAAATAGATGAGTATCCTAAGACAATATCACTTTAACTACAAACACTTCCACTTCTCATAGCCCATCTGCAACATTTGCTAGATTTAGGATAAGAGAGTAAAAGTAGGTTTGGGAATTTGATGGGGATCTCATGCAAAACTTTTTCGTGTAACTGCATTCCATTTCTATTTTTACATTGATTTCTAGACTTCAAAAGAAATTCAATGCTTAATATGCACCATGCAAATATAATTATATTAAGATAACATCTTGTTGTTGTTGTTGTAGAAGAAGTTATAATGCAGTGGGACTACAATAGGAAATTAGAATTTACAGGCTTTGGTACCATTTGCAGCTCTGCACGTGGAAGAGATACTGATTCTCAGGTTCAGGTGGGGTAAAAAACCACCTTCCTACCTACAAGTGATTTTATGTGAGTGAAGCTGGATGAGGAAGCTATCAGCATTCATGCCTACACAAACAATCATCCACCCAGCTCCACCTCTAAATAACAGGTTGCCAGAGGACTACTTAGCATAGGTCTTCTGGATGCCTAGTTTCCATCATTATGAAGGATTCTCTTTTCTTTTGATGGAAGGATACTTTTCAGGTACAATTTGATTTGATTTGATCAGGTACAATTTTGATTTGATTATGGACGAGAGACTGAACATGAGCCAGCAGTGCGCTCTGGCAGCTCGAAAGGCAAATGGGATCCTGGGCTCCATCAGGAGAGGGGTGGCCAGCAGGGACAGGGAGGTGATTGTCCCTCTCTACTCGGCTCTTGTGAGGCCCCACCTGGAGTACTGTGTCCAGGTGTGGAGCCCTCAGTACAAGAAAGACATTGAGATTTTGGAAAGGGTCCAGAGGAGGGCGACTAAGATGATCAGGGGGCTGGAGCACCTCCCCTATGAGGACAGGCTGAGGGAGTTGGGCTTGTTCAGCCTGGAGAAGAGAAGGCTGCGGGGTGACCTCATTGCAGCCTATCAATACCTGAAGGGAACCTACACCCAGGAGGGGAGTAAACTCTTCAAAAGGGCTGACAACAGCAGGACTAGGGGAAATGGATCCAAGTTGAAGGAGGGAAGATTTAGGTTAGATGTTAGGGGGAAGTTCTTTACTAGGAGAGTGGTTAGGCCCTGGAACGGGCTGCCCAGGGAGGTTGTGGATGCCCCGTCCTTGGACGTGTTTAAGGCCAGGTTGGACAGGGTCCTGGGCAACCTGATCTAAGTGTGTATGTTTGGTGGCCCTGCTAGGCAGGGGGGTTGGAACTACATGATCCTTGAGGTCCCTTCCAACCCGGGTGATTCTGTGATTCTGTGATTCTGTGTGATTTGGATGGTATTATGGGAAGTAATATCAGGATAACAGACAGCATCTAGTTAGATTCCACAGTCTTTGATTTAGATCTGCAGAGTGTTTCTGGGGTATTTTCTTACCACTATGTATTAACTAGAGCATGGCCTCTTCAGCTAGAAATTGGTTGGGAAATTTTGAGAACACTAATGTTTGTAAGTATCTTCCATTTTAGAGGACAGCACCGTTCCTTCTGAACCAAAAGAATTTCCAAGTGATCTCATGTCATCCTTCTGTTTAACGAATGAGAAAAATAACAGAATGTTACACAGTTACCATTGTATTTTCCTTGAAAATTGCAGTTCCTTGCCAGAATTGGCGGAAGTATAGAAATTAACAGATCAAACAGCCATAGAAGCGAGCAAACACAGATGTCCTTTGAAAAGAAAACAAAACAAAAACAGCAACAACAAAAACCCCAGTGAAAATATTTAAATGAATACAGTGGGATCCTGGGGTACCTTCTGGTGCTCAAATAGCAGACCTCTTTGTCAGCTGAGTTTATGTTCTCAATGCAATGGCTGAACTACTGTTGTCTTGAATTTCCAAATAACCAAGATCAAGCGATAGCTGTTATCTTCTATCTATGGCTGGACAGCCCACTTCTCCTTTAATATGAAACTGCAAAGTGATTTGTGATTTCTCTGCAACAGATCTAATTTCAAGATGTTGTCAAGAGGGCCTCCTGGAAAACTGTCTGTAAAAATTGCTTGATTTAGACTGTGGGAGCATATTTTGTAAGAGAGGGAAGTTATTTGAATGACTCCTGAATTTAAAAAAAAAAAAAACAACAAAAACTCAACAGCTCTATGTCAATAGAACAAAATTAACAAGCTAGCTATTCTCTCACTGAAACATTCTTTGGAAGAATCCCAGCTCTGTATTAAGAAGAGCCAAAAAGGCAAGCAGGATACTAAACACTGTAATAGAACGAAAACAGAAGAAATGCTTTTACAAGCAATATTTTGCTGGTATGGATATCCCTAGCACCCTGTCTTTTGAATTTGAAATGCATTTCTTTGTATCTCATATCAAAGAATAAGGAGAGGATAATAGGATATTGGAAAAAGACAACTAAAGGATAATAATACAATACAACTCCATAAAAAGAGTGCAGTAAACTGGAACTAGGAATGATTTCACATCAGTCTCATAGTAGAAGAGCTAATGAGAATTCACTGAAGTTACCAAGAAGCAAAAAAGGCGTCTCACTCTTGAGCCTTCCCTTGCTCAACACTAGCAGTAAGCTAGGAACTGACCTTCTAATGGTCTCCTGAAAAGGAAGAAAGGTGTTCCTGGAAGGTGTAGAAGGATGGAGGAAATCTGTCCACCAGAAAAAGAGCTATTCAAAAACACCCTGGGATTCCTAGGCTCTCTGTGGCATAGGCTAGCCTCTATTGTGGAAAAATGGGGCCCAGTGGGAGATAAGGGAAACACTGCTAGCTCTTCAACCCATTTGGCTGATTGATTTGAGGGCCTGGGAAAGTGTATTATGAATAACAGGGCGAGACAGCTCACTGCCTCTACTGTGGCATGGAATCTGTTAATGGCATTAAACCATCTAAATATATCAGAACAAAATCAAGGAAGAAACTATTTACTGCATAACTGAATCAAAGAGCCTGAGTAGAAGCTTGCTGTGCTTACAGATAAAACCATCCAAACTGGCCCAATACTTCAAGTCAGGGTCTTGCCTATTGCAAGCAAAGGGGACCCGAAGACATTAGATCCTCATATCCCTAACTATTTTGAAGAAGAGTTTTAACAAGTCTGGACTAGGAGCTCCTATAGAACTGGGCCCTCTGAAAATCCGCCCTATAGTCATGCAAAAATTTGAGAAAGTACAAGAAAGACCAGTGGGAAGGGTATCACTGGAAGATCAACTTCCTCCTCAAACCACTTTCCGTTTTACATCTTGCTCCAATAGAGGAGCTGAACTAATGGATCTAGGCCAGTGCTTCTGACAGAAGCCAAGGAAAAATTCCCCACACTTTAGCTGCTCTAACTATGGGATATGGAAGCCAAAAGTATAACAATAAGTGGACCAGTATCTAGCAAAAGAAAGCAATGACAGCATTTTCTAACGGGATACAAGAACTACAAAACAATAGCAGATAACAAAGAAGGAAAATTAGCTCACCCCTTTCAGAAACCACCAACTCAAAGAAAACAAAACAAACAAAAAAAAACAACAAAGACAACAAACAAACAAACAAAAAACAAACCACTTCTTAACCAGAGAGATGCTGCTAATTCTTAAATGAGAGTGAGAAATGGATCCAGGCTCCACACCTTCAGGTCACTCAGATGCATTGCTTGCATCTGAGCTCCCCACTTCAGCAATGCCTTTTCACCTAGTGCTCAACCAATGGTTTCAGATTGTGACCTGGCAATTCTACTGCAGCTACAAATTTCAAAACTCATAGCTAACATTACGCACCCAGCCCTCAAACAAAAGTTATATGCTACAGTTCAGCATAATGAGGAAAATCATTCTTTAATTCAATGATTAATGTCTGCATGCAGTGTAATGCGGCCAGATAAAAGTGATATACTCTTAAATATGAGCCTATGAATCATCCATGGAAGATTCACAAAATTGCATTGGGGAACTGGGCATGAAGGAAGCAATTTATGATTATTCCTTTGAAAGCTCAGACCTTGTAAAATTTTCATCAGGAATGAGGGGCCTCATATTGCAACAGGTACCACCCCATCAGTACGGCATCATGTCATCTCTAATGAACTCCCCAGTGGCCTCGGAGGCCATAGCATAACAGACCACCCAGTTAGTGGCAGACTTAGGGGAACCTTTCCTCATAATAGCCATATTGTCATATTATAAACAGATTTAATTATCATTTGTATTGTGTTGCTATCTTAGTAATACACAAAGTTAGATACTTCACGTTACACCACTGTTCAGTTTTGTATCCATATTTAAATGGAAATAGCCATGATTTATTTCATTCTGCTCGTATTGTTGCATACTGAAAAAAATCTCTAAAGAAATTAAGACTGTAGTTTTATAATACCTGTGCAAGTGATGACCGATACCTATGAATTAGGTATTTCATCTCACAAATACTGAACTCAAATCACAGATTTCTTCTAATAAGGATTACTGTTTAAATTATAGCCATTACTGTAAATAGTTAAGCAATGAAAAGACTAACCATTTCTGTAGCAGTTACCATGGCTTGTTCTTTTTATTTATTTACGGCACAATGTCTGTAAGTAAGAGGTTAAGAGAAGACCTTAGTAAATATCCATTGAAATGATCAAAATTCCCTCATTTAAATAAAATCAAATAACACAGACAAAAAGATCCTCTGTGCCAGAATGCAAGTGCAAGTACCCTGACATGGGTAATACTCGGTTCTACTATGTCATGCTAGTCAACACAATGATTTCATACATCCAGATGTTATGTCTCTTAAATGACTGGTGTTAATAGTATTAGAACACTTGATACTTTTACAGGAATTGCTGTTCTAAGAGCTGATGGCCTTTACCAGGATGTCTTGTTCACATATTCTTTTTTTCAGATCGATCACCTCTGCTTTGAACAATGTTGCAGAAGTACAACTCATCCTAAATGTTAGTTCAATCTGATATGACCCAAAATTCTCTTTATACCCCATCTGCCTTTGCGGAGTGAGAGTTCTATGTTACTGTGCAGATCTCTCCTCTTATAATTCCTCTTGAAAAGAACCCCAGGCTTCAGTAAATACTGAATAGAATGATTAAATCTATTCTTGAGGAGCAGCCCCCTGAATGACTTGAGAAATCATCTTATTTACATTAGTGCATTGACCATATGTTTTAATTATGCACAAAGATGCAAGCAATATATGAAGAATGGCTGTTTATATTGCAGTTTATTTTTATTGTACTACTTTGAGCAGGTTTCAACTATTAACTATCAGTGCAGCTATCAAAGCTACATAGCTTCAAACTTTTTCTTCAGTGCTGTACCACTCAACCACAACAGCCCAGTGCACCTGCTGAAAATGCTTTCATTTTGAAACAGAAAGTTGGAAGACATCATTACTTGGTTTGGTAGAGCATCAAGCACACAGTGTATTTTAACATATATATCAAAATAAAAAATTGTTTTGAATTGAAAAAAGTTGGTATGCATTCAGAACATTTCAAATGGCATATTTCAAGGATTTCAATATGTTTTCCAACATCTTCTCAAGCTGAGGTGTTAAACACAACTGGCACTTTCCACTGAGCACTGTTTCAAGGAAGTGTAAAATATTTCATGCCAAACTGTCTGGCAAAAGCAAAATATTTTGTAGGGACCTTTTTTCCTTTTACATCTTATTCTTTGTGTGCAGATTTCTGGATTTTTATGAATTTTTATAATTTCATTTTTATAAATGAAATCTAAAACCTTGAAAAATCAAAGTCAATAAACTGAATATATAATCGTATATATGATATATATATGATATATATATTATATATGATTATATATTTTATATATATAATATTATATATATTATATATATTATATGATTATATATATTATATATAATCATATATATATATTATAATAATATAATATCAATAAACTGAATTACTGATTATTGTTCTGAAAGTGGACTGCTTGAAAAATAGAATAAAGACCTATTAAATTACACTCAAATAATAGTCAATAATCAATGTTTCTATTGGGCAATCACAAGGGTATTAAGTAGAATTGTAGGTTCCCAGCAATGCTCTATTTGTGAATTAAGCATACCAGGATCATGTTATTATAATTTTAAAGTCAAATGCGTATTATTAAAACTGTTTTATCCTCGTTGTTAATTGTCCTTAAAAACAGTTTTGCAGTTCATATGAATGTTTTGTGGTTTTTGTGAAAGCACTCTCCATTTTCAAAAGCCTGAAATTGTCATCATTCTTGCTGGGAAAAAAAATATGTTTATGCACACTCTCACACATACATATATTTGCACCTATTTACTGCTTGAACAGTAAGCCTTCTGACATCAAAGCAGTTCATTGCACAAGTTCTAGGTAATGAATGAGTTATTACTCTATGCATCTGTTTTTAGCAAATTTAAAATTGATTAAATAATAGAGTGTGAGTTAAGCACTGTGTTTCTATTTGTATGACAGAGCTGTGACCATAGTAGCACACAGCACATGATTTGTTGGGGTGTACTTCCTTTGTTGTCTTAAAAACGTCTTGAACATCTAAAACATTCATTATACTGTAATTTATAAAAATGTTGTAGGGCTTCTATAGAAGAATAAAATACAGGTATACACTAAGGACACACAGAAAGGACAGGGAACTAAGTCAGTTGAAACCATGCTTCATACTTTCTATAAAATTTTAACTAGGCATGCTGCTGCTTAGAGATGGGAGAATCATTGCAGTAAAAGAAAAAAAAAAGATAACCAACCAATATAAATATGCTCAATGATGATTTAGAGGAGAATAGTGAAGTGCAAAAAGGTCATTCATTTCTTTGTTACTGTTCATTACTGCTCTTGATCCAGTTGACTGCAATGAGGAGAGTGAGGAAATTCCACCGTGATAAACCCTTGGCAAATATAAACTAAAATCTTCTTTCTTATCCCAAAAATGTCACAAGTTAAGAATATAGGAGATGTGCATAGATAAAAGGAAGAGGATTTTAAATGAATATGTATTTTACATTGCTACTAACGAACAATACGCATGCATCATTAAGATTTGTGAGCATATTTTTCAGCTCAGGGAGAACACTGCAAAATAAATAAATCATTGTTAAATACTATCTCATTGAATTGTGGTTGGTCTGAGTCAAATTCCAGTTTATGACTCAGGAAACTTGGTCTATATGTCCTTGTCAAAGGAATGAAGAGTCTAAACCATTTAAACCTATTTAAAAACATTTATCCTCACCCTGTTGTTACAGGCTGTTACACAAAGTCCCTCCCCAGCCTTTGGGAGCTGAACACTGCTGTTAAGGTCTCAGAGCTTTCTCTTCTTCAGGCTGAAGAGCACCCAGCGTGCCCTTCTGTAGGGAATGTACTGTAGCCTTCTTGTCATCTCTGTGGCCCTTTCTGGGCCTGCTCCAACTTGCATTGGGGACTCTAGAACTGGATGCAGTATTCCAGGTTGTCTCGTGAGAGCAGAGTACAGGGGCAGAATCATCTCCCTCAACCTGCTGGTCACACTTCTCTTGATGCAGCCCATGATACGGTTGGCCTTCTGGATTGTAAGTGCACGTTGATGGCTCACATTGACTCTTGTCAGTCAACACTCCCAAATCCTTCTCCTCTGGGCTGCTATCAAGCCATTCTCTGCCCAGCCTTTATCTGTGCTTGGGATTGTCCTGACCCAGGTGCAGGTCCTTGTGCTTCTGGCCTTCATGAGGTCGGCATGGGCCCACTTCTCAAGCCTGTCCAGGTCCCTCTGGATAGCATCCCTTCCCTCTAGCATTTCAGCAGCACCACTCTGCTTGGTGTTGTCTGCAAACTTGTTGAGGGTGCACTCGATCCCACTATCCATGTCCAAATGGATAGGATAAAGGAGAATGAATCTCTGCCATGAATCCCTGTGAAGAAAATACAGTTGTACCATTAATACTGAAGACTATATCACCTTGCTTTAGTAATGCAGCATTAGTAAGTTCCTTACTAACCAGCAGGCAGCCTTCCTCACTTTATCCCATTTCTGGCAATAGGATGTTCAATAGAAAATCATTGGCATCCTTTACTTAACTTTCAGTCACTCCATGAAACATGACACTACCAGTACAGCTGAAGGAAATGCACCTTGTGATGTTCTTTTTGTTTTGACAGCTAAGCATCAGAAATGCTTAGCTTAGAACCTTAATTCATGATGAGCAATTGCATTCCACCTTTATTACCTCCTTTTTCTTTTTTTTTTTTTTTGTTGTGCAGGGGCTGCAGATTAATCACCAGTTGTACACTTGTGTGTTTGGATACAATTCTGTTGTTATGCATAAAATAACAAAGATTAATTATCAGGCAAGGACGTGATATAATGTTTGTGCAGCTCCTAGCTTAGCCATGTGTAAATCTTGATGCTCATTTAATTGTTTTTCTCTCTTTCTTTCTTATTCTGCCAGGTGTGTGCCCAATCACTGTGAACACGATGGCAAATGCACCCAGACGTGGGACAGTTTCAAGTGTAGTTGTGATGGAACTGGGTACAGCGGGACGACTTGTCACAACTGTAAGCCATCCTGCCATTTCAAAACTGTAACTGAGTACAGAAGGCACTGATTAGTTGAGATTAAAAACTCAGCTTTCCTCTCTGCTTGCTAAACATCCTGTAACCTGATTTGTTTTATTTTTTTCCTAATGAAAAGTTCAATTCAACAAATGTTCCACCTTGTGTCCCTAGGGCTGCATTTATATAGCACTATTCTGTACCATGCATGGGATAAAAGCAGCACACCTGTCTTAGCTGAGTATCCCGAAGAAAAGCATGCTCAATTTCATATGAACTCAGTGGTTATTACCTCAACTATTGCAAGAAACTGCTGACCACTGCGAGAGACAGTTTCTGGTTGTTAATCACGAGTCACATTTAAGTACTTGTTTTCAGCTGTTCTAGAATCATGCTATCCACTCTGTTGTGATGTTTTACAAGTAAGAATATTTATTATGAGCTCTACTTGCGTTATAGGATATGAAAGCACAGAAAGAAAAGAAAAACCTGCATTTGCTCTTGATACAGGTCCCGAAGCATATGCAGATTCACTTATATGTGTCTTCTGTTCCTTCATTATATACTAAAAACAGAATTATTCATCTGCCAAGTAAAGTGTTAGAAAATGTCTAGAAGATGCAGGAAATATATCCAGTCCTTACTTTTTCTCTTTTCTTTCCTTAGCAAGTTGCCTCTCAATATTCAAGAGACAATAAAGATGCCTCTGAACAGTTGAAAATTGGAATTTCTACTTTATCATATAGTTAAAGATATAAATGAATATAATCTTCTTTAGCTACAACAGTGTAGCATGTTAGAAAGATAGAACAAGATTATTTCATTCTTAACAAAAAAAAAAGTAATGAGAATAATGGTGATATTTCACAGGTGTCTGAGTTTCAACAAAAAACTATTCTGTTTTGAAATATTGTATTAGCATGGCAGATAATGTATTTTATATATTAACTATGAATGCATATCTATTAAGTGTCACAGTCCTTCATGATCTGGCAAATGAACTAGTGAAATTGAAAGAGTTAAATGGCAAATAAACGTTTACTGAGGGGAGATTCTTGAAGTACTAGTGCTTGAGGACAAATTTCATGGGCAACACTTTTCCTACCAAGAGTAAACATTCATAGTGATGGCACGTTTAGTCTTGGGAAAGAATTTAGAATGAGGTAGTATTTTGATTAAACAAATCAAAAAGTTCTTATGTTTCTTTCTGGAAGTATTATCTTTATAGAGTTTGTACTGTTCTAGTATGGACATCTGGAAAAATGTGCTTCCTAAGCAAATGATAGGCTGTTAAGTTGTTTAACTGGAGAAACGTAGGGATGGAAGCTTATTTAGTTAATTATATTTTATCTAGCAAGTGTCTGCAAACAAGTGTAATCTGTTAGAGGAAAATGTGTCAAACAGCCAGACAGAGGCAAGATTCCTGCAGCTGCATACATTCCCAGCAGGGACATGCACACAGCACAGGTGCACCACATACACGTGTATGCGACAAGCTGCACGACTCATACAGCACTCATTTTTGTACGGCAGCAGTACCTGTGTAGGATGGAGATTCACTGGGGAAAATGTGTGAGGAAGATTGGAAAAATTTACACACAGATGGTGGATTTCTCCAGTGATTGGGCTTAGGCAGTCCACTCTGTATCTGGCCTTAGATCCTTGTCATCTCGGTTGCTGGTGCCTGGACCTTGGACAGCCTTGCAGGCTATCATTTATCCTCTCCTTCCTGCTAATGACTTGTTTTGCTCCTTTTTGGGAGGGTAGATGACTTCTTAACTTGTAACCTAACAGGTCTAACTTCCCTTCTTGAATCACAAAGGAAAAAATGAATGGATGATGTAACTTCTAAAATCACAGTCATTAAAAAAGAAAGAACTAAAGGAGCTTAATAGGATTTTCACCTGCATTTTATGGATAAGCTGTAATAATGCAAGTAAAGGGCACTGTTGGACTACAATAACAGAAGGGGAATTTGAAGTCCTTTGTCCTGTATTTAATTATGGGATGGATAAAGCATAGATCATCATTGTCATTCAGAGATGCATTTGTCAACATTTACTTTTTAATTCAGCTCAAGTTTCTAACTTCGATGGATAAGTTTTTGTTTTGTTGATATTCCAAGAACCTCATTTTAGTTTTTAACTTGTATTGCTAGAGTTTCAGAAGTCTTCTTTCCTATAAAAATGGAGTGAGCAGTGAGTTTTTCAGTGGAGCTCCTATCAGAGTATGTGAAGTCTTGTGACTTTTTGAAGTTTCAATTCAAGGGCATCAGAATCAGTGAAAAACAAAAAATGTAATGTTTAAGTATAGACCTACAGAACCTTTACTCTGCACTTACAGAGCAAACAATAGTTATCAGTAAATAAAAGAGCATATTCCATCTGTGTTTTAAGTAGAACAGAACTGCAAATAATAAGGGGATTAGTTGAAGTTTGCTAAAGGTTGTAGTTAGCTTATCCTGAGATGTGGGGCCTCATCTCTGCTACAGTGATACTGACTCAGTATGTCCTTTCCTACTTGCACAGTGTGTATCTGTACCTGAATCTGTATGGTGTTACCTTTCATTTTCTTGTGAGATTTCTGATGTTTGTGGTAATACAAGTCAAGCAGTATAGAAGAGATGCTGGAGGAGAAAGGAAGTTGGAATGACAACTGTTGTAGAGTATAAAAATAACTGAAAGTAATTTTGAACAGGATTACAAGTTCGGTGAAAAAGCTGCAAAATCCAGCAGATGTCATGACTCTATGGAGTAGGAAATTGTTCAAGTAGGTGTAGCACTACCAGTGTCAGTTCAGTACTATTTTACTTAAAACCATTTGTTTAATAGCATAATCTTATATTTATACTCGGCAGAAAAAGATTTATTTTCTCAGTGACTCCAGTGTTTGTGCTGTGTATATAACAGGGTATCAAAGATGTTGGATTCAAGATTATATTAGTGGATATTTTAATTCTGTACCTTATGATTTTCTAGACCTTGAGTTTTGCTGAACTTAAAGGAACAGTGTAATTCTGTGGTATTGAAGGCTTTTGTCAGTGAATTGCTTTTGCTTTGGTCAGGGAATTTAACATTATCCTGAGTTTTTGAAACCAAAACAAGGCAAGCCTTGACTGAATTTCAGATTAGTTTTTTAGGTTCCTTTGAAGTTGAAATTCAAAAATAAACTCCCTGAAGTGAAACAGAAAAATGTTTGCTTGAAAACCTTGTGAATCAAAATGGCTTTTTTTGATGCGTATCTACATAATCTACATAGGCTGATCCAAAAGTAGCACCTCTTATTTATTTCCTTGGAAAATGCAAAAGATACACAGAGTGTAATAATACTATCTGGTAGAGGAAATTCTCAGCTACAGAACACTTTTTTGAAGTAGACACCACCATTAGCTGTGCATTTTTTCAGTGATGAAGAAGAGCCGTCGTGCTACAAAATCTCTTCCTTTTACAAAGACATGCTAAGATCTCAAGCTCTGTATCCACCCTCTCATTATTTGTCAGAGGCTTAAGCTACCGTTTGCAGTAATTTCTAATCCATAAGAATTCAGTGTTTTTACAGTTACTTCTGGGTCCCTTAAGTTCAAGTTGTATCTCTCATTGCATAGTAAACACCATGGAAATCTGCCAGATTGCTCTGGCTAACACACAGTGCCCTAAGGAACACTGTGGCCTGGCAAATATCAGGCTATAGCATCATCTTTATCATTAGTCAAGACTCAAAGTTAAATTAATACATTTATTTAAAAATCATGACTTACAGAAATGAAACTGTTACATAATTATTTTTAAAATTAATTAAGGTTATAATTAAGAGTAGGCATAATCTGTTTAACTTTATTGTATCAATTACATTTTAATATCTGCCTAACCTTTACAGCCTACCCAAGGGTGCCCTAACATGAAGAGTTCTTAGACAAACATTTCTCTGGTATATATTGGAAAATGTTTCCTGGAGCCATTAAGAACTGCAGCTCATTTTCCTTGTTATTTCTCCCCATTTTCTTGATGTTCTTCAGATAAGACTGCACTGCTGCATTTTGTGCAAGCAATACATCTGGGTTTAGGCTGTAAGAGTCTTCCTGTTATTTACAACTTCCTTAAAACAAAACAACATAAATTTTACAATTTCTATGCAGGTTTAGGTGGTAATTATTCAAGCATCTTAAATTTTTAATATATACCTTAATGCATACTTTCTCTTGCATCTACATGTGAAAGAAACACAATAAAAGACTTACTGATAGTTTTCACTGACTGTTACAAATCTACATACCACCCCCTGTGCTAACTTTCTCAGGTTCTAGGCAAACATTTAATAATAACAACTACATTGATGGTCTTCTAATTATTGCCAAGAGTAAAAAGTCCAATTTGCTGTAAGGTTAATCTTAATTATATTTTTATGTACTCATGATGGACAAGCTGTGTGTGTTTAAAATTCAGCCTTCTGTCTTGCTCCAATTTATAGGAGGGAGAGGAGGTTCTTGTAATATAAGTATACCTGACTGTGAAATTAAGACACAATGGATCAAATGTTAGCCCAACCAGTTTATTACAAGTTCTTGTCGTTTTGGGAGATGGGGAAGGGAAGACGGGAGATAGAAAAGATAGGAAATGAAAGCTTTGTAGGAACCAAGAGGAAGATTGTCACCACCATGGGTCAACTGGTTTGCAGTTCAGTTGTTGAACTTCACTAGTTGGCTGCTGTGCACTGTTGCTTGGTTGATGACGACGATGACTGTGACTTAGTTTCCAATGGCAGTGCAAACTTATTTATAAGTCCAAAGTGTCTGAGTCAGCTCTCTTTTGAGGGACAGCTCAAATCCAAAGTTGTTGAGTCAGCTTTCTTTGAAGTGGCAGTTTCTGGCTTTGGGATCTCAGCAGAAACTCCTTTGTTCCCATCTTCTGAGCCTTGCCAGCAGAGGGAGTAGGGAGGTGCCAATCTGCATCCTGTTTTTCATAGGACACAATGACATCATTCCCCGATTTTCCCATACCAAGCTGGAGTTATTTGATCATAGGCCAGATCTTCCACCAGAAGCATTCTTGTGCACTCTCTTCTGGAGGCAAACAGTTTCAAAGAAGAATGCTTTCACATGTAAAATTGTCCACACAGTGATGGTGACTGCCACATGGCAACACCCAACTCTCATCTCCTAGATAAGTCAGAATCTTATCAGAAGAAATGCCTTGGAAAGCAAACTTTGAGCCAAAAACAAAGAAAGGTGCAGACACCTTCAAATAAACACTGCCTTTATTTTTATCAGTGTTCTACCTCCTTTCCTTCTAGAATATTGGAAAGGAAGTGGTTTGCTTATAAATCTTTAATTATTCAACAGGAGAGAATAAATTCCATTTTACAGGAGAAATACAAATTTAGAATCATATATAGATTGTATAGAATAATCAAGGTTGGAAAGGACTACTAGTCCAACTGTCAATCTATCAACATTTTACCCACCTAGACCTTGTCTCTCAGTTTCACATTTATCCTTTTCTTGAAAACCACCAGAGACAGTGTACATCACCTCCCTGGGCAGCCTTTTCCAATAACTCACCAATCTTTCAGAGAATTAAATTTTCCAAATATCCAACTTGAATCTCCTCTAGCATAACTTGAGGCCATTCCCTCTTGTCCTATTGCTAGTTACCTTGTCTGGCCCCTACCTCACCACAATCTCTTTCAGGTTTTGTAGAGAGTATTAAGGTCACTTCTGAGCCTACCCTTCTCCAGAATAAACAATCCCAGCTCCCTTTGCTGCTCTTCGTAAGATCTCTTCCTAATACTTCACTTTGTCCTTCTTTGTACATACTCCAGGGCCTTAATAACTTTCTTGGAGTAAGGAGCCCAAAAGTGAACGCAGTACTCGAGGTGCAGCCTCACATGGACTGAGTTCAGAGGGACAATCACCCTATAGTCCTGCTGATTACACTATTTCTGATACAAGCCAGGATGCCATTGGCCTTCTTGGCCACCTTGGCTCATGTTCAGCCAGCTGTCAACTAACACTCCTTTTTCTCTACACAGTCATCCAGCCACTCTGCCCTAAATAGCAATGCATGAGGTTGTTGTGACACAAGCGCAGGACCCAGCACTTACTCTTGTTAAAGCACGTGCAATTGAGCTCAGCCCAGCAATTCAGCCCATCCTGAGCCCTCTGTAGGGTCCTCCTACCCTCAGCTAGATAAACACTTCCTCCCAACATGGTGTCCTTCCAGCTTACTGAGAGTTCACTCAATCTCTTCACCCAGATCATCAATAAAGATCTTAAAAAGGGCTGGTCCCAGTACTGATCCCTGAGGTGTACCACTAGCAACTGTTTGCCAGCTGGATTTAACTCTGTTCACTGCTATTCACTGGGCCCAGATATCCTGGACTACATCCACAGCTTTAAATAGTCTTGTCTGCAGAAGACACATTCAGGAATTGCATCAGAATATAGAGCTGAACATCTGAAACATTTTATTTTCTACATTCAGAGTCCAAATGAGAAAAGATAGTGTTACAGTATTTGTCTTGTCACCGCTGTAGTTTCATAGCAAAAGAATAATTATCAAAATATGCTTACAACTTTATTTAAAATTTTACAAATTTACAAATACCTGGTCATAAGAAACAGGTTGGGTATGGCTTTCCACTTCACTAGTGGAAAAGACTGGGGGAGTTCTGAAAACAACATAGTTACTCTTTTGTAATTCAAACAGATTTATTAAAAAAACCTAGAAAAGGCAGTGGCTTACAGATCCACAGATGTATTAATGCATTATGAGATCAATACAATTCCTAATAATTCACTAGCTGTGGAAACGTTTTTATCTTGCAGTTTAATAGAAAGAAGAGGGGAATTTGCAGAAACAATTGAAAACAAACTTTCAAAAATGCAACTGCTGCAAATGATAATAATACTGCAGATTGTTTTACTTGTTTACCTTGGTCTGAGTGAAATAGATGAGACCGTCCACTAATAGTAGTGTTAGTTAGGTTCTCATGTGTTAGGTTGTATAATGATGAACACATAGGTGCTCTAATTAGCGTAAGAGAATGTACAGGCAGAATGTACAGAGTGCCTCCAGGAAGCATTAGAATAGCCCACTAATCCAAATGTTAAACATCATTTTTGACAAAACTGAGGAAAAGAGTAAAGCTGCTAACGCCTTCCAAGATGAAAGCAGTTTGCACTTTTCCCTAGTAAGTTTTTAAAAAATGTCTAATATATCAGAATTGACTCTGCTTAAAAAAACTTAAAGACACTGGAGTATTTTCCTCAGTTTATTACACTTTAATATTTAACTGTCATCTGAATGTTACATTATAATTTGATAGTTTATAACATCTATCAGCGGTATGCTAGAGCTTTCTCATCTGTGCTCAGAAAGAGACTTTGGTTTGATATCAATAAGAATTTTGTGTTAATAGAAACTAGTTATGTATTTCAAGGATAATATGCTGCCTTCAGCATTAAAACCAGAATTGAGTTCCCAGGGCCTGCACTGTGAAATCTAACTGTACGTTCATATAGCTCTGCCTTAAGAAAGAAGAATCAAACAAAAACATATCCAAGAGGCCAAAACTGAAATTATCTATTTTTCATGGGCCTAGTAGATTAAAATGGTGTTTCTATCCTGATCCTTAAAAACTCCCATAACAACTGGAAGAATAAATCTTTTTTTTTTTCTTGTTTTTTTTTCTTTTTAATTTTTTTTTTTTTTTTAAACTATCTCCCTGAAAAAGATACTGAAGGGAAGATTGAACTGTACATCAAAAATAGTTAAGTTTCTCAGGAAAGTCATTAGGGACATTCTGACAAACTGGAAACAGAAAGCTGCATTATTGAGTCTCTTTGCTAGCGTGTTGAAGAGAGAGTGACTGAAGAAAGGAGCTAATGCCTCTTACTTTCCTCATGTTTGTTTTTACTCAGTCTCTCAAACAAGTCTTCCACTGATTAATTTTCTTTCACATCCTTTGCTCGCAAGTAACATGCTTCAGGTATGCATTATCATGCATGTATTCTTTACTAGAACTTTCATTTAGTCTTCTCCTATGAGATTAAGGAATCAAACGCAGTTTCTAATTTATTTTTTTTCCCAAATGCAGTGGTAACAAAAAAAATACCACTTTCAGTCTGGATTTTTAATAAGCCTATGAGCGACTCTCTGGTAAACATCTTTGATGTCTGGTAATTAAAGAAGTAGTTATGTACAGAGGAAGCCATGTATCCTGAAAGTTGCCCGATATCCTTGCTGAGTCCATCTGCTATGTACCCCATCTGCTCATAGGCCTGGGTGGTCAAATTGTGGCTGGTGCTAGGATCCACCAGTCTGCCCTGAGCTCTCCTGGTTTAGGTTTGTGCCCAGCACTCCTATTGTGCTTGGGCTTCCTGGGCCTAACTCATTTCCTCACATGAATGGATTTTCCTTGGACTACCAACACTGTCCCTAAAATCCTGGGGACTGTGCCCTTCAGTGGCCTGGCCCCTTAACAACCCTGCTTGTATGGCTTTTTCTAAAAAGCCATAATAGTTGTGCAAGTGTCCAAAGGATGTGAAGAATTTTCAAGAAGGAAGAAGAGGTGGATTTTTCTCTCCTTTTTTTTTTCTCTTTATTTTGTTTTGTTGTTTTTGTTTGTTTGTTTGTTTGTTTTGTTGTGTTGGGCTTTTTTTTAGTTTTAGCTCAGCATCCTGTACGGATTCCAGTTAAGTGGAAGAAGCAAGATAGTACACATACAGCTTTTAAAAAGTGCAGATATTCTAGCTTTAAAGCACAGTGTTTCTGCATACTTCAGTGAGTTATGCTGTACCAGACAGATATTACGTTCTTCTAAAAATGTAAAGATAAATGGTGTTGCTTCCTACTCGGTTTTCTATGCGTCTATACCACTTGCCACTTTTAATTCTGAGTATGAAACAAGTGCTGGATCTCGTTTGCACAGCTTTTTCTGAACAATTTAAATGTACTGATCTAGCTATCACATGAGACCACAGAATAGATCTTCAGACATCATTACAGAACACAAGATCACTAAGAACACTAAGTTCTAGGAGGATTCTGTTGCCATCAGTAGGGTGAGCAACACTTCAGTTTCATCTCATTATTGGTCTGAAGACACACGGCTCAAGTACAGATGACCCTCCATAAGAATGCAATTTGCAACTTCTCTACAGTTTATTTAAAACCAGCCATTTTAACAGCTGACTTCACTTGTGAGAAGAAGTTTATAATCTGTTTAGAGTGAAGACCGAAATTCTTCATGCGTTTTGCATAGCTTGCTGAAGAGTCAGTTTGAGGTGGGAAATAGCTTTTGTTCTCTACCAGATGCAACTAGTGTTGGAACAAATAATCTGGTGAAAAATGAAACACTGCAGCCCACCACAAAACCTCACATTCAGCTCTATTTCTGTTATTTCCTGAGAACTCTTTTTAATATCTGTGTTGTTTTTACTGCAGCCAGTAAAACAAGAATTAGTCTCATCATTACTGAGCCTTGTTAGTTTCATAAAGTACAGCAGATTTTTATTAAAAACAACAAAATCAATCTTGAAACAGCAAATTAAAGTCTTTTGCTTCCCTCTTTTTTTAGTTCTCTGTTCTTGTTACTTAGATAATTGTAAGATAACGAGTGAGCCTGATTAATCTACAGTTCAAGTTCAAACTCTTTAGGATGTCCATGTATGAAAAAGGCTCCATCTGGGACTGACGGGGGTTGCAGGTATTGTACCTTAGAGATTTCTAAACAGATGAGTATATGTCTGTGACTTGTGCATCTCTGTTAACGACTCTTACTGCTCTTTCTGCAGATTGCTTTCACCATTTACATGCTCAAAGACTTCCTTAGAAGTTTTTAAAAATTGTTATTACATCCAAGTTTTGATTTACAGTGTAAAATCTATGCTAAGATATTTTGGAAAGATCTATGATTTGTGTTGTATCAATCTATTGGAGATACGATGGGGACATTTAACGTGATTAATTAATGGCAGTGATTTAAAACACATAGAAGGAAAAAAAAATGTCTTGTGTGGTAAGGTTATGCTACCAGTAGTAATAGTATAATGACGCTTCTGATGTTTGAAATTTAATTCTCAACCGTTAATAAGCAGGGGAAAAAAGATACAATATATTTTTCAAATAGGTTATCAATTTGTCTTAATTACAACCTTGATAATTTGAATTAATGATGTGCACTTTATATCTGAATGGAGTTAGAATTGTGTTCCCAGCCTATTCAATCTGTAAGACCAATATAAATTACACTTTTAACATTTAAAAATTATGTTGCCTTTGTTTGTGTGAGGCTTTATGGAATCCCTTCTCCATAATCCTTCTGAGCTGTCCTGATTTCAGCCAAGACAGTGTTACTAGCACACCAGTGTTTTGGTTGTTGTTTTGGCTAAGTGATGGGAGCACACCTGGGACTGGGAGTTGAAGAGCCACTACCATGACAACAGAGCAGCAGGGAATGAAGTAGAGACAGAACAGCAAGCCTGATTTGGGCTAGGGATTATTCCATAATATATGATATCACAAGGAAGGTCGTAAGGTTGTGGGGAGTTAGCTGCTAACTCTAAATACTGCTAGCTATTTACTTCATGTACCAGGAGGTTTTTTTCCCCAGTATTAGCTGCTACATCACCTTCCCAAGGATCAAGACTGACTGGCTTGTGGTTCTCTGATTCCTCCTTCTTATCCTTCTTGAAGATGAGAGTGATGTTTGCTTTTCCCCAGTCTTTGGACGCTTCCCTCACTTGCCAGAATTCAGTAAAGACTGTATAGAGTAGCCTTACAATCACGTCTGCCAGATCCCTTAACACTTATGATTGCATTTCATCAGGGTTCATGGAGTTAGGAATGCCCAGTTTGCTCAAGTAGTTTCTGCCTGATTCTCCCATTTCCTTCAGGAGAGGGACCACATTTTCCCTAGTCTTTCTTTTTGTCACTGATGTATCTGTAGAAGATTTTCTTGTTCCCTTGAATGTCCATGGACAGATTCATTTCTGTCTGGGCTTTTGTTTTCCTAACTTGGTCCCAGGCTTCTTGGACAGTTTCTGTGTATTCCTCCCATCCTATATGTCCTCTCTTCCACCCTCAGTATGTTTTCTTCTTGTGTTTGGTTCTGTCCAGGAACTTTTTGTTCATCCATACAGGCCTCCTGGTGCTTTTACCTGACCTCCTCTTGGTTGGGATTAATTGCTCCTGAGATTAGAGGATGTAATCTTTTAATACCAACCAACTTCCTCAAACCTTTCTTCCCCCCAGGGCTCTATCCCGTTTTACTATATGAAGCAGACCACGTATGAGGCCAAAGTGCTCTCCTGAAGTCCAGGGTGGTAGGCTTGCCATGCACTCACCTCACTGCCCTAAAGATCTTGAGTTCTACTGTTTTGTGATAACTGCAGACAAGACTTTATAGGTGAGAACAAAGTGTAGCACAGAACCTCTCCTTCTTGGCTTCTTTGTTACTTGAGGAAGAAAGTTGTCATCATCAATGCATTCCATGAATCTCTTAGAGAGCTCATACGCTCCGGTGTTGATATTCCAGCAGATATGTTTTGAGCAACCCATGTATTTATGAAGTAAATTTGTTGTGTTCCTCTTTCTCATCTTTCTGTTTATGCTTATAGCCCCTTTAAAGGGGTTTATGAGCTGAAACCCACTTGATATGAACTCCAGCACCTTGCAGAGCATTTATTTTTCAGAATTTTCCTAGGAAATTGAGAGTGATGGAGAGGTATAGCTGGGCTTCATGGATCTGATGCACCTTTACTTCTGTCAGTTTTATGATCTTTTAATTTTATTGATTCCGGTGAACCTACACTTATCTTCCTTCATTAGCAACAACTCAGAGGAGTTTATCCCTTGCAGCAAGCATGTTCACTGACAGAAAAAAAGAAAAAAAGAAAGAAAAAGAAAGACACCATGTAGTAACATCTTCATTTTGCCATACTGTCAAGATAGGTCTCACATTTATTAGTTTTACACATATTAAAGTAGGCTATTTCATAGTCTTAAAAGGGAAATTGCCTTTATACAGTGATGAAGAAACTTTATTTCATTGAATTGCTACTGGAACTCTATGGTAAAAGCATGTACTTAGAGTTATAGCAACCTGGAGTTGCTAAGTCCTTTTCATCTTTCAGTTACACTGCTTTTTTAGAGATAGCCAGCAGCTGTGTGTATTTGGGATAACTTAATCTTTGTATCAGTCAGAAAGTAAAACTGGTTTAAGAACATTTGTTTGCCTCCATGAGGAAAAACATCAACAACCTAAGGGCAGTTGTCTTTTTCCATCTTTTGGCTAACAATCTGGAGCTGGAAAGAATATTCTGTAAACTCTGTTTCTGAACCATATATTTTTCTACAACTGTTAAAATTCTAACACTAGGAAAGAAATACCTCCCCTTAGCTGTTCAGTTAAGCAGTTCTTCTGAGGAGAAATAGAACTCATGAGGAAATTCATCAAAGAATATGCTGTAGAATTCTACATGGTTGGAAAGTGTTTAACTTTTGTATTACTCCTAACTTTTTCTCCCTTACTCTGCTTCCCTCATCTAATTTTTGTTGAGAGAGGCTTATCCCGTCAAGTCATGCTCAAGCCCACTGTCATGGCACAGTAAATGGTGAACTTCAAAATACATTAATAGTTACTTTATCAGATGTTTAGATTACTAGATTTTTCTGCCAATGCTGCTACTGTTAAAGAAGTTTGTGTTCTGTACTAAAACTTCAAATGACATTTTTCTTTTTTCTTCTTTTGGTACTTCTTTATACTTTGTTTTAGAACTCAGCAACTTTCAGATTTTAGCATGATGTGGATTTGGTCATCTCAGTTTGATCTGTATTATTCAGGTGATTAAACTTTTAAAAGACTATACCATTTTTTTGCTACTCTTTCTGTTTTTTCATTCTTCTGTACTTTTCCCATGATCATTAAAGCTCAGATCACTGTTCTGTTCTGCTGTGTCTGCTCTGTTTCTTACTGCTTAAAGTTTTTGATATGACGTGAGAGAATGTCAAGATGAGTGAGAAAGTAATCTGTTGAGGTTTTTCTCCTCCTATTCCTTCCATTAAGAATATAACTGATTTTTTTTTTTCTTTTAATACTTGAATGCATTGTGCTTGAAATTGCGTATCTGGCCATCAAGGCAGCTGTAGTGAGTTTTACCTTTAGCTTGAAATATTTTGATGTTTTGATTTATTCTGAATATCCTTAAAAGTGCATTGTGGTTTTTGACCAACTACCAACTACCAAGAAAGCAAATGCATTATTTTCTGCATGTTAGTTTTACTGGCTTGAAGAACAGAAATCTGTTTCCCCCGTGTGTTTCAGTTTTTTGGTTCTTTTTTTCCTATCTTTCAAAACAAATCACGAGTGTAAGACCTGTCCCTCTCCTTGTTTTTTTCTCTCTAGCCATTTTTCCTCACTTACACCTATACTCTATAGAATCATAGAATTACTCATGTTGGAAAAGACCTCAAAGATCATCAAGTCCAATCGCAGCCTGACCATTCTACCGTAACAACCCTCCGCTAAATCATGTCCCTGAGCACCACATCCAAATGGTTTTTAAACACACCCAGGGATGGTGACCCAACCACCTCCCTGAGGAGTCTATTCCAGTGCTTAACAACCCTTTCTGTAAAGAAGTTTTTCCTGATATCCAACGCAAGCCTTCCCTGGTGCAACTTGAGGACATTTCTCTTCATCCTGTCACCTGCGAGATCATCCCCGCTGTCACTGCAATCACCTGTCAGATATTTGAAGAGAGCAATAAGATCTCCCCTCACTGAAGTCTTGTGTTTTGCTGACTTGTCCTTTACTAGATGTATTGATTGGTTTTGCTTCCTTACAGTAACCTTTACCAATTGTCTGATTTAAGTTTTCGTTTGTTGGTTTTGGTTTTTATTTATTTATTTATTATTATTCTGTCAAGATCTTTTCCTTGCTATATTCTACTTGCATTTTCTTACAGGACTTAATGAACTTGAATGACTGCTAAATCTATGACTTGTCAAATCTTTATCTTTTTAAACACTATAGGTATTCCTTGGTTTGATAGATCTTCTATTTTTACCTGTTACATATTTCATTGATCTTTTTTCTTCTCAGCATTTGAAAAGCTCATTTGAAGGAAACATTGAATCACAATGTGTTCCTGTGTCACCTTTTCTTCTGCATCATCTTCTCCTTTGGCATCTTACTATCGTGTCTTACTCCGTTCCCCTGCAAAGCTGCCTAGTCTACCTGAGCTTTCCAATTATTTGCTGTTACATTACTGGCTGAAATTAGCCATCTGAATTCAACATGGTCTCTTACTTTGATCAAGTGTCTCCATATATCATCCATTAAAATTTGTTATGCAGTGTCACAATTATTAAAAATGATGCTGTTTTGTGTTTACACTCAGGTAATATGTAGAGAGCTAGAGATATATTTCTGTTGGGGAAAAAAAATGGAAATGGGAGATGGCTTGGAATAGTTCATAATTTAATGAGTGTCTACTTCTACTAAATTGACTTTAGACCCTGTAATGAACAAGTAACATCTTACAAATTTATTTATTCATTTATTTATTAGCAATAACAAAGATTCTCTTCATTCATATATAACAACCCTTTGCATTGAAGTCACATTAAAATTTGAGGATTTTTTTTCAGCTCTGCTTTCCCTCCTGCATCTGAGACCAACAAAACATCTCACCCTTATGGACATCTGAAATAAGATCAGTCTTAGTAGCAGATCACTTGCAAGAATTGCTAAAAAATTTGATGAAATTTTAGAGTGAATATAAAATCAGGTTAAGCAAACATTTCCTTTATTTTAAGAGCTAATTGATTGATTTCAAACAATCAAACAAATAAAAAAAGTTGTCCAACGTTAGACGTGGTAGAAGAATTACAAACAAACAAATAAATAAAAAGTAATGTTGCATAAAAAAAGAATTGTATACCATAATATATGTAACATTTTCTGTACATAAAATGATTTGTGTTCAATTATCATTCACATCAAAACAATCCTAAATTCCAAAGAAAATGGGGTCAGTATTAAAAAAGCTTATCAACAGTACTCATTATAATATTACATCTGAGCTGTTCACATGGCAGAATCTGACAAGAAGATTTATGAATTGAATTAAAAAGCAGTAGACAGAGTTCAAGGTAAAACAAGTACAAAAGAAACATGCTATGTCAGTTAAATTTCCTCAGGAATACAGAGGCATTTTAGACATTCCTGGAACAGAGTATACGTATGTAGATATATATTAACATAGTTGCAGAACTATATAGGGGCAGGTATTACTTGTATTGACAAAGTTCACAATGTCAAGACTTGAATTTATTCTGAAAAAATCTGAAAGTCACTTCAAGAAAAAAATAAATGAACACTCATATATCTCTAGAAACAAAACTAAATGGAAAAGTTACTTCTGAAAATGCTTGGTTTTCCCTTTTCTCCAAATTATTGGAATTCTCTTCCCATTCTGCCTTTGTCTCATGTGAAAATAAAAGAAAAGAAAATTGTACGCATCAGGAGTTTAACCACTTCTGTATTTACTAGAAAGATACTTTGTTTTCTGTGCAAGTCAACCATATTTTAATGACAAAGGCATGGCTCTTGAAATAAATAAATAAAGACAAGTTATTGTCCTTGTAGACTTTTTTTTTTCTCTCCAGGATATGAAGATCCTTACTGCTGTATTTTATTTTATTCCAGCTATTTATGAGCTCTCTTGTGAAGCATACAAACACTTGGGCAAAACTTCAAATTACTACTGGATAGATCCAGACGGAAGTGGAGCACTGGGACCTTTGAAAGTTTACTGCAACATGACAGGTAACTGTGTTGTACTCGTTAATTCACATTTATTTACTTATTTATTTATTTATTAGCATCAAGAAAAGTAGGATTTTTCATGATTCTTGTTACTAGTCAAAAGAAAAATAATTGCTAAGAAATTTTTGTGGGAGAGGTTAGGGTCATCAAAAATGTAGACATCATGCATTATAGTCTCATAAAGGCAGTAACTTCCTCATTTCATAAGCTTTTTGAACCAAAGCTATTAATTTTAATATCTTCAGTGCTGCACCATTTAAAATATGCGTAGATATATGTAACCATTTATCAATGCTACTGTTTTTGTAAACTGTATGTTTTTGTATTTTTTTTACATTTTATTTTAGCAAAGTTTTTGATACTGTTTCTCACAGTACCCTACTGGATAAAAATGTCCAGCATGTGGCTAGATAAATACATAATATGGTGGGTGAACTGTTGGCTGACTGTAAAGGTCAGCCTATAAAGGCAGTACAGTTAATGGAGTTCCACCAGGATGGCAGCCAGTCATTAATGGGTTTCCACAGGGCTTCATTTTAGCCCCAGCCTTTTTAATGTTTTCTGTAATGACTTGGATAGAGGACTTGAAGGTACACTTAGTAAGTTTATGGATGACAGTGAATTGAGAGGAACTGCTGACCCCCACCAGGCTGGAGAGGCTTTGCAGAGATGTCTTGTCAAATTGGAGAGCTGAACAATTCCAAAGTACATGAAGTTTGAAAAGAGCAAGTGCAGAATTCTGCACATGGGATGAGGGAACTCTAAGTATATGTACAGGCGGAGGGATGAGCTCCATGGAAACTACATGGAGTCCTGGTTGATGGAAGTTGAAGATGAATCAGCAGTGGACCATGGCAGCCAAAAGGGCCAATCATACTCCATGTTGCATCAGGCCCATCACTACCAGCCAACTGAGGGAACGGATTTTTCCACTATGCTCTGCATGAGTGCAGTCTTACCTCAAGCACTGCATGCAGGTTTGGACAACTCGATATACACACCTAAAACTGTTACAGAACACCTAAAGGAGAACTATGAAGATGGTGAAAGATTTAGAATACAATGTAAATATCTTGGTTTGTTCATTCTAGAGAAGAGGAGACTGATAGCCTCATGGCAGCTTACAGCTTTCTCATGAGGGAAGCAGAGGAGCAGGAACTGAGCTCTTCTCTCTGATGGCATGAGAGAATGACACGGAGCTGCATCAAGGGAGGGTCAGACTGGGTGTTAGGAAAAGGTTCCCCCCCAGGAGTATGGTCCAGCACTAGAACGGGCTGCCTGGGGCAGCAATCATTGCACCAAACCTGCTGGAGTTCAAGAATTTGGATAATGCTATGAGACACAGAGTTTTATCTTGTGTGGTCCTGTGTGAAGCAAGGGTTTGGACTCAGTAATTCTTGTAGATCTCTTCCAGCTTGGTATATTATATGATTCTATGATCCTATGATGCTATGTTTGTTGAAAACCAGTTCAGTAATATCTGTGGTTCATCCAAAGTTAACTTTCTCAGAATGTCATATTACTTTTATTTTCTGTCATACTTTTTCACATTACTTTTCTTTTTCTATTAATGATTTTCCACACCTACAGGAGAAACAAAATATGAGTTTTCTTGTATGTCTCTTTTTCATGTATTTACCTTGTGTTAGAATGATTTATCTTGCGTCATTTCCGAGACTGTAGTATAAAACATCACCAAATTATTTAAGTTTCTGTTTTGTTGTGTGAGTCTTGGATTTTGTTTTGTTTGTCAGTTTGTTTTTGATTGTTTTTGTTAGTTTGGTGTGTGTTTTTGTTTTGTTTTTTGTTGGTTTTTTGTTGGTTTTTTTTTTTCTGCTTTTAATACTGGTTTTGTGTGGAGGATTTCTCATTTGGGCATTCTCATTTGAGCTCAGTTGACATCTCAGTTGACATGCTGAGGCAGAAAGTTGTGATAATGAAAAATGAAAATGGGGTAATTTTTTTGCTCTGGGAGTATATTATTTATTTGTTCTGTTAATGCATGGCAATCATCTCAGCACTTCCACTGATTTCAAATTTAGGGCTGCTGATAAAACAGATCTGTCCCCTGACTTTCCCCAAATGTCAGCACAATAAGCTTGAATTTTAATCTATTTGCATTGGAAATCTGTCATACCTGTGAGACTTGGACTTCAATATATGCAGCTTGAATATGAAGGTGCTATTAGAGGTTGAAACAGTAACTTTGCCTTTCTAGGGGTCACATCTTATATGCATCTCTTTTCAGAAACCTGTATCACTTTGGGTTTGTGGGTGTTTTATTCTTAATCCAGTTTGACCAGGGGAGAGAGATTGTCACCGGCAGGGGGAGATACTTGAAGAGGGATGCAAGGCATGTACAAAAGACTCCAGAGCAAGTGCCTTTTGGAGACCAGATATTACCATTGTTTCATATTACCATTAATTCATATGTTCGAATAATAAATGTGTATGTAAGAAAGGAATCTGACCTAAGCTCTGAGACTGGCATAAATTGTTCTGTGTCTGGAGAAATAGGTCAGACAATTTGTACTGAGACAGATGTGTAAAGGCAGTCTTTCAGATAAGTAGATCCCGACCCTCTTAGAGCTTTTAAAATCACAACTAGCACTTTGAACTGTATTGGTAACTAATCAGACAGGCACTGGAAGGAACAACACCAAGAACTGCTGATATATTATAGTGATTTCTATCTAAAATATACTATAAATATATATATAAAAAATATTCTATAAATTCTGTGTTAAGCACTAGCTGTGGCTTTTGAGTACTCTTCAAGAATAATTTACTAAAGTGAAGATAAACTGTGGTTGTGCCATCAGGCACAAAAAAAAGTGTACATATCCAGTACTGTGTTGTTGCTTATATATTTTAAATGTAAGCAAACGGTAAAATATATAAATAGCTTCTGCAAAACTGAGGGGAAAAAGAAAATAGAAACAAATAAGAAATTAAAAGTAATAATTTTCATTTTCCTAAAGTATCTGACGTAGAATCATAGAATCATAGAATTGCTCAGGTTGGAAAAGACCTCAAAGATCCAGTCCACGCAACCTAACCTAACAACCCTCCACTACGTCATGTCACTGAGCACCACATCCAAATGGTTTTTAAACACATCCAGGGATGGTGACTCAACCACCTCCCTGGGGAGCCCATTGCAGTGTTAAACAACCCTTTCTGGAAAGAAGTGTTTCCTGATATCCAATCTAAACTCACTCTGGTACAACTTGAGGCCATTTCCCCTCGTCCTGTCACCTGTCATAGTGAGAAGAGACCCACCCTCACTGCAATCACTTGTCAGATATTTGAAGAGAGCAGAACAGAACATTTATCAGTTATTTATTATACTGGTCTTGAAGATATTATGCCTCTGTGGTGTGGCTTTAATCTCACTTCATTATCCAAATAGCTGCAAGCATAGTGACTCCAGTTGAGTGGTACTTGCCCTATTTCCTTTCTAATACAGACAATTTCCTAAAGCTGTATATCTTCAAATACTTCAGCACAAGGATATGAACCTGTCGGAGCAGATACAGAGGAGAACCACAGAAATAATCAGAGGGATGGAGCATGTCTCCTATGAAAAAGGCTGAAGGACTGGGCATTTTAACTTGGAGAAGATAAGTTTCCAGGGAGGACTTCATGTAACTTTTAAGAAAAACAGAAAGAGACTTTTTTCAAGGGCTTAAAGCAATAGGACAATCATTGCAAATGATTCATTAGGTTCAGGTGGACATTTCTGATATAAAGAATATTTTCCTGTTTTCTTTCCCCTTAAGATTTTGTCCTTAAACAACACTTCAAATAGTGTCTTTTCAGTGTGACAATATTCAGAGCTGGTTGTCTCTAACTACTTGTACTTTCTTTTCTGACAGTGGGACTAGGAAGTGAACAACCTACCCTCTGCTGATATTTCTTCTTCTATCATTTTGTTCAACACTGAAATCAATGTAACTAAAGTAACACAGAGCTGATTAAACGAAACAATTCTAAAAATCCTAGCCAGTGTTAGGGTGCAGTGCTGCACACTGATGCATAATTCTCTAAATTATTATACCTGACAGGGCAGGTTAACTGTGCTTTCAATATTGCTGTTAAAATTTTTGCAATTCTTTCTTCTTTTTGTTTTCTCTGGTAGATGCTTCTTAAGAAGAAATGATTCAGTAATGAATAAGCTGCAGCAGACATCCATCTTGATCTCTATTTACATAGAGAGGGAAAGTACTTGTTGTGGAGATCTCCTGCACAGGCAAGAGTTGTGCAGAATGGCTCTCTGTTCCAAGGACTAACAAGTCAAGTTAATGCAGATTACAGAAGAGTGTGAATTTACAGTGTTACAGAAAGTTTATGTGAACACTGTCTTTAAACACTCCTAATAAATTTCAGGATTATATATGTGCTTACAATTTATCACTTAGAATCACTCTTGGTGCTTGTCTACAAAAGAAAACAAGCATGTAGTGATTATAATGGGAATTTACAGTAGATATGATATTTTTCCCCTGGTTCCAGATTGGAGACTTAAGTACAGTTCTTAGGGCTAGTATGCTGTAAATTCACCTCTATCGCTGTTGCTCATGGCAGGAGACAGGGGGAACTGAACGTTTTTTTCATTTGTTTCTTCTGAATGTTGGATTTTTCTTATCTTAAAACCATTTGCTATATTAGTGAGATGAGAGAAATTGAATTTGTATCAACAGTAACTTTAATGCAAAAATGGATACTTCAAAATCTCAAGTGAGATTGTCAAAATACTCAATGGAATGATCATTTTTCATTTTTATAAAACAACTTTAACTCCTTTTAACTCTATAGCTGAAATAGTTTAAAACTACTACATGTATTTTGAAAGTTATATATGTGTGTCTATGTGTAAAAATATATATTGTACATACACATACAAATGGCGAAATATCTATTAAAAAATATTAGGGAGGAGGGAGAAAAAGGTATTTTGTGCTCTAATTTTTTTTCCACATCATCTGTGTAATTCAGATCTTCTGTCTACAACAGTGTTGCAAAGAATGTTTAGTTTAATGACACAGCTAGTGACTGTTGTAGTACCAAACCACACAATTCAAAAGAAATTGAAACACCAAGTATGTTCCTATCAAAAAATAAAATTGGAGATTTCACTTTTTTATGGGTTGTCTTGTACAGTTTTTGTGTGATTTGTGGTGTAGCGTATTGTACAGCACATTGGAGTATTCTAATTGAAGTGACAAATGAAAGGATGATGTTAAAAATCATGATGTCTAGTAAAGAGACAGCTTTCTCCAGGCTGACAAGTGGGAAGAAAAGACACTGAATGCAGTTGTCAAGCAGTAGTTACTAATCCAAAAGGGCCTGCAGGCATAAATTCTTAATGAATATGAAGCACCCAAAAGTAGAGAAGATGGAAATAATTTTTATTGCATCTTCAAATAATTTCACCTTGACAGAAATGCTTGTGTTTAATAGTCCAGTCTCAAGCAGAATTTGCTATGAATCACAGTTTCTCAAGCTTTTTCAAGAGCAGGCCATCTTAAGAACAAGGTGCACAAGACCAGAGAGACACAACAGTTTATATTTCCTACACCCTGGCATGAATTCTCCCCCATTTCCTCATTAGTTGAGTACTCCAGGGTTCACAGTCTACCCAACAATTCTAATTCCCTTAGCAGATGTTCCACTCCTGTTTACTGCATGGTTAACCCCATTGTATTCTCCAGTTCTTGCTAGTCTTTACCTACTGTGGTATGCTGGGATAACTTTTCATATTCAACCTTTCCCTCTATTTATCATTCAAACCATGAAACTGGTTTGTACCAGTACATGTCCTCATGTTACTCAAAAATGCAGTTCTTCTATTTGCAAGTAGGAATTCATCTTGTGTCTGAATTCCATGGCACCTGTTTGGATCTCTTTGGAGTCATAACATCTTATTGTTATGCAAAAATAACATTTCTTTCCCCACAACCTTGCCTTTGTCATAAATATTGTTTTACACTTATAAGTAGTTTCTGGCTACTCATCTTTTTGTTCATTCTGAAAGCTAAACATGTACCACTAGTTTAAAAGAGTTACAGATGTGAGAATTACCAGCAATTTAGTACTGTTCATCATCATAGATCACTTATCCTAACTCCTCTTCCTTGCAAGTTCATGCAAAATGCACGTATCAGAGAGGAAGAGACTTGGACATAATTATAGTCAACCAGAAACATTTTGGGTAAGGAGCAAATAGCCAAAACTGTGTTAGTGATCAAGACAGTCATCTAGAAGTAATGCAGTCAGCTTGAGGATTGGATCTTCTAGAGTGACAATTCTAGAGGCAGAACATATTAATATTTTGTCAAAGACCAAGACTAATTTTAATTCAGCTACATTGTATGTCCTTTACTAATTCTTGTCTATTCTTTTTCCATTCTAAATTTCAGAGGATAAAGTATGGACAACTGTGTATCATGATCTGCAAATGCAGACATCTGTTGGAGGCAACAGTCTAGAAAAAGTATCTGTGCTGCAGCTAAATTACAGTGCAACGATGGACCAGATTTCTGCCATTACCAGTAGTGCTGAATACTGTGAGCAGTTTATCTCATATTCTTGCAAGATGTCCCGGCTGCTGAACACACCAGGTAGGCTGAGAATGGGTTAAATGAAGTCTTAAACACCTTTATCTGAACAGAATATCAAGTTCTGCATTTAGACCTCTCCACTCAGTGAAAATATTTCTTTGTTCTCCTTCACTGAGCTAAATAATTGAAAATCCACATGGAATTATTTTCTTAGGAAAGTCTTCCTTCATACTTGCTACTAAAATGAATTTGGTTGCATTACAGATCTGTGTGTTTTTCAGTCACATTTGTTGCTCCATAAACAGGTTTTGGTAAATGGAGTAGCTATGGAAGTTAAACCATTAAAGGCACTGAAAAAATTATTTGAATTTTATCCCAGTTATTCACATGTCAGTCTTCATATGCTACAGTTTCCAAAGGCATTTCTGTATAACTGTTGGAATTTCCCACTGATATATCTGTAATGGTTTCTTAAACCAAGGGTATATGGGGGTGATCTGATGTCTTACACAACATAGAAGTACTGGCATGGTCAGTAATATGGTTGTATGAGAAACGCTATGTGCTATTAACTTTGAGTAAATTAACTGTAAGTTCCTCATTTTAGTTTGTAGCTTTACTGATAGAGGTCTTGCAATAACGTATGTGCCTGCTTACAAAATCTTACCTGTAACTGATAGAGGCAAAAGTACTAGTTGCAGAATCAGTAAGAGCATATAAAGAAGGAATTAATTTTTAGGAACTCTTTCAATTTGTACCTAGTACTGTATCTATGTTCTAATTATGCATGATGGCATTTGACGTTAAATAATTCTGTAATGGAATTTAATGAAGACACTGCCTTATACGTGGAAATATGGTGCATTTCTGTGATTGTGAAATGAATTCATTTTGATAGAATGAGTTAAATATGTTTCAGATTAAACTAATGGCTGGGTGCTTACAGTGTTGTACTTCACTTCATGACACTTCCCCTCATGAATTTATTTTGGTATTTTTTCTATTGGTGGCACAGATTAGGATTCATTTGGCACGCGTTTGCATGTTATCACTATTTCCTAAGTGTTGTGTTAGTTAATAGGTAACTAATGCTTGCTACTGTCTCCTTCTTCCATTCTGTTTCTGAACTAGAAATACTTCTGCTACTTTGTTGCTATTATTTTCCTTAATTTAGCATAGTGAAAAGTTTATGCAAAGTAAGAAGTTTTTTTTTCTTTCTTGACCTTTAATTTAAAAGGGATTCTGAGTTTTGTGTATAGCTAGAGGTAACATGATTAGATTCTGCTGATGGATATAAGCTCACTGTTTGCACATGCTTCAGAAGTGTAGCATATGCATATTTATCTGAGTAAGTCCTTTCAAATTGAATGTACTTAGGGACTTGACCTGGATATAATGTACACAGAGTTTACACAGAGTACAGTGTTAGATTCTACTTACATGAATGTGTACGACTATTATTTCAGTACTAAATTGTACTTGTTAGCATATGCTTATATAGCGGTAAAATAAATACATATTGTAATTGCATGTTTGCTTCTGCTTCCAGATTTAAAGTAATTAAGAAATACACAGTTCCATAGGAACTGAAAAGGAAAAAAATAATAAAAAAAAAAAAAAAAGGATTTTTCAGTTCTAAATATTTACACTTTTAACCTCAGGATGTCTCACCATGTAATTACCTTATAAAATCTTTCTAAGCTAGCTTCTCTGACTGAAAACTGAGCTTCTGGAGATATTCTTCAAAGTGTTTCTTTTCTCTGTTTATTTTTTCTTTTTTAACCTGTGAGTGGGAGAAAGAAGCAGGAAATGAAAGTAATTCTAACTTAGGTAGTAACAAGGAATCACATTACAGTGTTTGCTTAACATCTGTAACTGTACGCATCGCACAGCAGTGGTTTGCATGTTAGCAGAGGAGGACAATTCATTTTATTTCTTACCTATGCAGTGTTGGCCACTGTCTATGATGTCTAGGGTAAGGAGAAAAAAACTTCACAACTTTCTCTGCTTCTTCTCTCTGTCTTTCTTTATAAATATATATATATATATATATGGTGTTGTTTTGTTTTGTTTTGTTTTGTTTTTTTCCTGGAGTGTTACCTTATTTTGCTAGAGATATTATGGCAGTCTGTTCATCTCTGAGCACAATTCCAAGTACTTATGTAGCTTCTTCCACCACAGATCTTTCTATATAAATCATTCCAGTATCATACCCACAGAAATAAATGAAAATAAAAAGAAATGTCATATTCCTCAGAAAGTGGAAAGTCCTGATTGTGTTAAGGCCAGTGATGAAACCTCTACAAACTTCATGGGATCAGGACACCATATGTGGCCCTTATCAAAAAACTTTTTTCAGTTCAGAACACTTCCTATATATGTTTCATACATTTCGATAGCCAATTAGAATAGACTTGTCTTTTTGTTTTAAATTTCTTCAAGGAGAACAGAGAAAATTGAGGAAACAGAAGAGCAGCTCAGTATTTTCACATTTTATCATCATCACTTCACAAGTTGATTCCTTCTCAGGAAGAAACTGCTCAGCTAACGTAATTCAAACACAGTCAAGATTTAAGTAGCTTATGATCTATTCATGACAAGTCATTAAGTAGCCATTAGTGAACTGTATCTTCTCCTGCCACAGTTGTGTGTTTTCTTACAAGGTTGTTGAGGTATATACATGCAGCGTCTGACGCACGGACTCAGATGTAAATGATCCAAACTGTTTATTACAACCCCAAGTTTTCAGTGGTAAGGGACCTTCCCAATGCCCTGTGGCCATATTCCAGACATTGACCACTGGCTGCTCCTTGAGCACTGGGGAGGCCCCAAAGTGAAGATCCACACGAGTTGTATCCGTATGATCACAGTTCAAAAAATTCAGCACAAGCAAAGCCTTACATGATCTTCCTTGTAGTGAGGAGACATCCTGTATTCCCCCTTCTTTTTCTTTATTAAGAATGGATTTCAATGTTAGATGAGTATGCTCAATGATACCTTGTCCACTGGGAGAGTGAGGAATGCCTGTAATATGTCTAACCCCCCATTCTTGGAGGAAAGTTCGAGTGGCCTTAGAAGTAGATGAAGGTCTGTTATCTGTTTTTGTAGTATGTGGGATCCCCACAGCAACGTAAGCAGATAACCAGTGTTTACAGGCTTCACGACTGCGTTCACCTGTATGTGCAGTGGCAAATATGTAGGAAGAATGAATATCTATTGTTACACGTACAAATCTTAGATGCCCAAATTCAGGAACATGAGTGACATCTGTCAGCCTCAGTTCAAGAGGTGCTGTGCCATGGGCATTTGTTCCAGTTTGAGGCAAAGAGCCAATTGCTTTTGTAAGGCTCTCCTATTCTGATGAAAAAATTGATGGGAGAGTTGTCCTTGCTGAAATAATTGAGGGGTAGCAAAGGCTTGATCAGCCTTACGGTTGCCCTCAGTTAAAGGACCAGGCAACATAATGTGTGATCGAATATGCATAATGAAATAAGGAAGAGTATGGTGAGAGACATAATGTAAAACTCAGTTGAGCTGTGCAAACAAAGCAGGGTTGTTAACTTCCTTGAGAAAAGATCCTTCAATCCTCTGAATGATACCTGTAGCATACAAAGAGTCAGTTATTATATTAAGCTTTTGTTCTGAAAAAATTTGAAAAGCTTGAGCTACCGCAGCGAGTTCTACAATTTGAGGTGATCCACTGACAACACGTGCGTCTGACTGCAGCAGTCGCACGCCAGAGAACCACTGCTCAGTGTGTCTCGCTGGAGCCATCTGTAAAGACAGTTACAGCATTAGATATTGCAACATGTGAAAGTAGAATATTAGTAGTAAGGGACAGATCACTCAAATTATGCAGTAATTGATGGTTAGGGAGATGGGTGGAGATTTGCCCAGTATAGTCTGCCATAGCAGTTTGTAAAGCGAGCAACTATGCAAGCATCCAATCTGCATCTTTTTTAGTAGCAGGTACGTAGATGCAAGCAGGGTCAAGAGCTCGTAAAATTTGCAGATGATGTCGACCTCGCTGTATTAGCATCGCAAACATTTCCACTCGTGGTGTAACCATTTTTGAAAGTGTATGCGGTAAGAACACCCATTCAAGGATAATAAGAGGATCTTTTCTTGAGGATCCCACTGACATAACAAACTGTATTCCTGATGTGAATTTGATATTATTATAACATATACAGGAAGTGATAAAGAAACACGATGGCTATATCGATGTTGCAATGATGTTATTACAGAGTCCAAGCACTGTAGCACTTCTGGTGTGAATTGTCTTTTAGAGGTTAGATCTGGGTCTCCTTTGAGTAGCTGGAAGAGAGGGTGCAGCTCTTGAGTAGTAATACCCAAAAACGGTCACAGCCAATTGATGGTCCCTAATAATTTTTGCAGATCATTTAATGTCTGTACGTGAGGTACTATTTTGAGGATTTGCAGTTGAATGGTGTGAGATGTGATTTTCCATCCTAAATATTTCTGTGGAGAACTAAGCTGTGCCTTTTCTTCTGCTATTTGTAATCAGAACCACAAGATATTGTTTCTTCTTCTAGAGTTATCCTTGGTTCTCATGCTGTTTATCTTGCTCCACAGCTGCTGCTTTGAACAATTTTTCTTGTATTCCTACATATACAATTGCACTAAAATAAGTTTAGCTGCTAATTGTAGCTTAAGTAGTTTGGTGTTTTGGGTTTTTTTTTCTTATAGTGGAAACAGCAGCAAAAAGTCTGCATTTGAGGAAAGCCTTCACATGAATTAATATGCATGTTCTGTTGGAGAGGGGTGTTGGCTGCAGGCACAGAGGTCAAAGAATTCTCATTACCAGGTGTTTGAGAGTAATGTGTGGAAAGCAGTCTGTACAAACTAAAACTTGATTCTTTTATTGTTTATTCTTCTATTCTATTTGATTTTGAGTCTCCATTACTTCCAATTTATGTATTTTTTTCTTAATCATGCTCTTTCATACAAGCAAAATGACACATATGTGCTACAGAAAAAATCATTAACAGTCGTAGGGACTGGGAGTGATTTTAGAAGCCATTGCTTTTCCATTTATGCTGAGGGAAGTCACTGTCAAAATATTCCATGTAAATTAAATCACAAGAGACTTCTGAATGCTTAAAGTGAGAATCCCATAAGACCACAAGATAATTTAGGTTGAAAGGGACTGAATGGAGCCATGAAGTGAAATTTTCTGCAGGTTGAACAAAAATTGTCTAGCAGTGAGTAAAGACAAATGAAAAATTCAATTTTCCTTCCTTAACTTTTTGTTTGGTTGGTTTGTCTCTTCATTCTAGTTGCACAGTCTAAGAGTCCCACAAGGATGTAAGCTTCACTGGCCTTCCCCATGATCTTCATCTATAACTCATAGTTATTCTCTATATTGAGCTCTACATCAGTACATTCCCTAACACAGAAAGGTACACCACTACCCTTCCTTCTCTGCTCATCTCTTGAAGAGCTCACAGCCCTTCATTTTAGCACTGCAGTCATAAGAATGATTCACCATGTTTTTGTGATGGCAATTAATTCATAATTCTCATGTCACACCACAGCTTCGAGCTCATCCTGTTTGTTGTCCATGTGGAATGCATTAGTACATGTGCACTTCAGCTGTGCTATTGGTCTCGCCTCTAATCCTGGAATGCCTGATTTTATTCTCCTTCCCCCTTCAAACCTAATTTAAGGCCCTGTCAATGAACCTTAACAATTCCTGGGCTAGAAACCTTTTCTCCCTTTGACCCAGATGAACCCAATCTGTTGCCAGCAGTTCTGGTGCTGAATAAACCGTCCCATAATTAAAATAATAACAATTGCAGTGTCTGATGCATGGACTCAGATGTGAATAATCCAAATCCTCTATTACAAGTTCTCACATCACCTGTATACATTCACAAGTTTCTTTTTTTAGCTTCCCCATCCACTCTTACAACTTTCCCATCCACCTTTACATGTCAACGGAGTATTCCACAAACACTGCTTAACCATGCATGCAGGCACTTATCCAGTCAGAGCCATGAGCCGTTCCTTCTGCTTTTTCTCTTCTTCTAGAGTTGTCCTTGGTTCTGATGCTCTTTATCTTGCTTTACAGCTGCTGCTCTGGATAGTTTTTCTTGTATTCCCACAAATAATAATATATCTTCCAATGGCACCAGCCTCTTATCCACCTGTTGATCAGATGGATTTTCCTGTTCCTCTCTGTATCTTTCCCTGCTACTGAAGTTATCAAGGAAAATAACACCTGAGCTCCTGCTTCAACTGCCCCAAAGTCTCTCTTGACAGCCCTCAGACTTTGCTCTGCAACCTCATTTTTATCTCCCTGAAAGACCAGAATTGAGTATTGTAGTTTCATTCTCAGACAGAGACTGACTTAAGAAAATCAGTTAGCAATTTATTTGTGCAACCTCATCCTATGATGAGTCCTTCCATAGGTATTGGAAGGCAGCTATAAGGTCCCTCTGGAACCTTCTCTTCTCTAGGCTGAAGAACCCCAACTCTCTCAGCTAAAAGCAAGCAAGAGGAAGAGGAAAAATATAGAAGTGAATCAATTTAAAAGGGCATAACAATTAGAATAATTAAAAACACTTGTTTCTTTAGAATTTAAGCTATATATTTCTGCTGTTGTGCTTTTTTTTTTTTTTTTTTTTTTTTTCCCCCCCACAAAGTTGCCATTTAAATTCTCAACTACTACTGAATATTTACAGTCTATGTAGTAAGTACTTTGAATCCTCTTACCTTCAAAATATTTTCTTTCTTTTCATGCTGAATTCTTAGAGTTATCTAATACAGAAATCTTAGTTCCATTGTTAGTTTTGACCAGATATTTACTGACTACATTCTTGGGTAAATTTGGATACTAATTCACAAAATTTTGTTCACTAATTTAAAATCAAAATATGGCAGGAAATTAGGCTGATTCTCATTATTAACTTTCTGAGTCATAGGGAAATGAATTTTTTTTTTTGTTTGTCACCAATGACAATTCACGAATTTTTATCTTCAGCTAAACTACACTGAAACAAAAGATAGCATCCTTAAAGAAAAAAAACAACACACTTCTGTATTGCTGACTACTTATAATATAAATCAAGTGGGAAATAAAAGAATTAATAGAAGAAGTTCTTATGATGTAGCACATATATATTTGGTTAGTTACCATGTCTGGCTCAGATGAGAATTTTGCTTTTGCACCATGATTTAGGTTTTATATAAAAATACTCACAAATGAAAAAGAAATATACTTAAATGAACATGTATTACCCTGAAACTTTAATAACAGAATTCACTTACTTTCATTATACAGAAATACATTTTTACCAAAAAAAAATAACAGAATAATTATACTAGGAAACTCAAATGATAACTAATCTGTAAGAGGAAATGCAATAACATTTAAAGAAGCTTTTATTGGGGGAATGAGATAGTTCCTGGGAATATTTAAACAAATTTTACTATAGATTATATGTTGAAAAAGAAATATTCTGATCTGTTTGAAATTTCTCATGAGAGAGAAGACATTATAAAAATACTATAGAAATATATGAGAATGAAAAAAAATATGATAAGGTTAAATTTGGGGTTATAAAAAGAACATCTCTCAGTGAAAAAAACAGAGAAAATATTTCCCTTAAATGCTAAAATAACCTATTTGTCAAAATACATACCTCCTAGTAAAACTCAATAGTCAGAAAAAAATATTTTTTTGTATTGATAATCCAGTGATTATAATCATTTTTTGTATTTCATAGCAGTTTCTTGTACATTAAGATTTTAGTTATAGATTAATAATGTGGTGAGACAATGGAATAAGTAAAGCTAAAGATAATGAGTCTTTTGATTAATACGAGGAGCATGGTGAAGTTCCTGTAAGGAGTTTTTAATGAAATTAGTGTATACTCTGGCCTAATGTGTCCTATTACTATAACTCCACTCATGCCCATGTGTATGTTTATGTGCCCCTTTGAAAATCACCAGCAATACCAGTTTTCTTACATTTTTTCAGAGTTTTGACACATTGTTTTTAAATATGCAAGGAACAGAATATAATCCTACATGTTCCAGAATGATAGTAATCCTGGTAATTACCATTTTGTGTCTTAAATTCCCCTTCCAGCAGATTATTTATGAAACAGAAAGAGATAGAGAATTTTGTTAGCTCAATTTTGAATATATTAAAAAAAAAAGTTATTTCGTATTATTTACAGTTTCAACCCTCTCATACAGACCTAAGCAATCTATTGCTTACTGTATTTTGATAAATTTTTAATACCAGATACAAACTACCAAGATGTCTTGTGATTAGCAGACATGCTACTCCTTTAGTTTGCGGGATCATGAGTGGTGTACTAAGGGCTTCTTCACAGTGAAATATATCCTTCCTACATCAATTCAGCCTATCCAGACCCCTCTGTCGGGTCTTCAAACCCTCAGGCAGATCAACATTTCATCCTGATTTTGTGTCATCTGCAACGTTACTGATGGTGCCTCACTCCTCCTCTACAGACCATCAATGCAGTTGTTAATCAGGGCTTGCCCTAATACTGACCCATAAGGAACATCACCAATGACCAGTCATCAACTGGATTCAACTCCATTCTCCGCCACTCACTGGGTCCAGCCATCCAGCCAGGTTTTCACCCAGAAGAAAATAAACCTGCCCAAGACATAAGCTGCTGTCTTTTCTTGGAGAATACTGTGGGAGACAGTGTCAAAGGCTTTACTAAAGTCTAGGTAAACAACAACCACAGCCTTTCCTTCATCCAGTGCAAGAACTAAATTAAGAATTCTTATAACAAAGAATTAGTGCATTTTATGTAATGTGAAAATAGATGGAAGATCAGCTATAAGTATTAGCATAGCAGGGCTGAAGTGATTTGCTCATTCGATAAAAGGTTTCAGCTAAATCAGGAAACGTGGCAGAAGATGGAATCTGAAAATTAGGCAGAAGTGTGAAATATTTAAGCCACATTCTACTTCTCAGTGTGGTATAGACTTCCAAACCAAGAGGAACCAAAGAACCCAAACATTCATTTCCAGGTTTCTTCACAGAGTATGATAAAAATTTAAAAAGCAAATCTTGAGAGACTTAACACAAGAATATAAACTGAGAACCCAGACAAATAAGTTAATCGAGTTGCATAAATTTTAAAGGGTGATTGTGGGAGAGTTTCTGGACTCCCGGGACACGCTAGAGACATAACAGCACACCAACGTGATTAAAAGCTATTAGTCTGCTTTATTGTTAAGCACTACTCTATACATGTTAGCGGAACATTCTGCAAAAACACTCTTCAATCATTCACACAGAAGCTTATCCAGTCAGAGCCATGAGACATTCTTTGTTCTTCCAAAGGTGTCCTTCATACTGCTTATCTTGCTCCGCAGCTGCTGCTCTGAACAGTTTTTTCTTACGTTCCCACAGGTGATGATATTCTAAGACCAAGATGTAATGGGATGATTGATACAATATGTAAGTCATATGTAAGTCGTGATCCTGTTTTATCTGACTGTTGGACAATTCACCCAGAATTATGCTGTGAGAAGTGCTATTAAAAGCCTTGCTGAAATTCAGAAAAATTACATCCACTGCCTTCCATTCATCTATCAACTGTATGACCTTATTGTAGCAGATCAAGTTAATTAAAACTTTCTGCTTCTTATCATATCAGACCTAATGTACTAGGTAGGAGGTTCAATGCAAATTTAAAAAATGCATTTTCCTATCCAGCAGGACTTTATTCTATTTACTATTGCAAGTTGTTGAGGATTACAAGAGCTGTGATATATTCAGTATGCACTTATCACAAATTGTAGGAGAAAAAACCATCAAGGGCAATTAAAGCCCTATCTAATTAGCTGAAACCTCCATCTAACTCATTCATTTTCTCTAAGACAATTTGTTTAAAAAACAAGTGGTGGAGATACCGGCAATGATTGACATTCCAGAGGTACTGAACCTGTCCACAGCCATTGCAACCATTCTGTTGCTATGGCATAATACCTTGCCATATGAATTTACCTTAAGCTTAATCAAAGATGCAGTATTTCATAACATATTGCAAGCCGTGAACATACATTTTAGACTTAGAGTAGGCATGTCTACAGATATGCCATGTGTCAGCTACTTTCTTAAAAATGTAATGGTTAGAAGTTTATGTGACATATTTCTTTTCATTTTAACGATCAAATAAATATTTTAGACTGCTGTGTTCTCTGTTTTCACAGAATTGCTGTAGTTTATGACAATTAGAAGAAATGCACCAGCTTTCTTACAACAGGATTCCATAAGCAATCAAAAGAATAAAGTTCTTTTTAAGGGCATGCCTCTACCTATGTGAAAAGCACCTGGCACTGGCGTCATCTGAGGTTTAACATCTTCTGAGTTGCTGTCAAGTGTGTTAGGACTTGTTTGAAGTGCAATCTGAAATGGTCTAGATGATAGCATTATAGTACCAAGAAATGCTCTTGAGAAATGCTTGAAGTTACTAATATGGATGAATTTTCACTGTCTTTAAGCAGTAAAGATTTTTCTTTCTATTTCTCTTATGTGTGATTGCTCAAGTCCTTTGTACAGTTTGATCAGGTTCAACAGTGCTTCTCTATTTATGTAATTAAGAAATATCCCATCTCATGGAGTAGACTACAAGTGAAAATCTGTAACATTTGTTAAATAATCTCATCTTGGAAAATGTTTTTGTTAACAGACCCCCAGTGCCACATCTTTGAGTAACAATTCTCTTAATTTGGGAACAATGAATCAGGGAATAAAATCTTCAAATAATTACTTTTATTCACCTGAGAAACGCTTCATTTTATAAGAGATATATTGTTTTATAAGGAGATGGAGATACGAAGATAGAGAGGGAAGTGAAAGAACCCAAAGGATCTGAAGTAAAAAACAGTGAGCATGATGGAGATTGAGATTATGCAAGCATGTTTTTAAACACGTTTGATAACCAGCCTGAATACAGACTGGTTTTCCTTGAGCTGCTGAACTCTCTATAAACTCTAAAGGCTTCAGAATGACAGAGATGAAGTATTTTTGCCAATAATTATGACATTGGAGCTTGTAAAATTGCAACAACCAACCCACAATCCCTTTCCCATTTCCTTTATAGAAATGAAGCAATCAATCAGGTAAGAGCTGGGTCTAATCTGGTCCTTCAGTGGTATGTGATCTGTACAGTGAAGACCTCTAGATAATTGCAGTAGGCAACCAATTCATCTTGAAACATTGAGAATAGGAGAAAAAATAAGTTTTGAATGTTCCATCTGTTTTTAGAAAGTAAACATTTCAAGACGTGGCAGACCACTGTGTAATTAAATAGGCCATCGGTGTCAACCCCTGTAGCAGTTTAATTCCAGATATGATCACCACAGTATAATGGAAAGCTTTTGAAAAATATCATGAATGTCCAACAATGGATAAATTGTCAAATTCTTTTCAGTAGTGCTCTCTTTATTTTTCTTTTGTTGTTTGACAGTTGTTTCTGTGAGGTGGCCCCCAGAAGGAGGAAAGGAAAGGAAGACAATTAGGAGGTTGTCTCTCCATAACTAGTGTATCTTTATGTTAGTGTTCCAGTTGTGATATTAGATTTTTCAATAATACTTTATGTTCATATTTTTAAATTTGAACTCTGGAAAATGTATTTCCCATACAACTTGTCTAGCTCTCTGTAAGTACATGCAGATCATACAGACATTTTGACAAGTCACTTTCAGGAACAATTAGGTGAGTTTTGAAGAACAAAACCAATTCAGTGGGTTGTATACTTTGAAGAAGTTTTTATCTCTGCTAATTTATCTCTACAGTAGCGCTTTTTTTTCTTTCAGTCCATTTTCTCTTCTTGACCTGAGTTCTTCTGAGAATGAGAGCAATGGCAATGATTTTAAACTGCAGATACTTCTTGCCAAAGTGGAGTACTCAGACTTTGGTAAAAAGGAGTAAAACATCAATTCTGAGAAAGTTAAAACTCACCACCAATTTCCCATATAGGTTGATTTCTGACTGTTGTTCATATTGACTATGGAACTGTAGTAGCCAACCTTTGGCACTGACCACAGAAGGAAAAGGAAAACTAATACTGTTTTCCTTGGTTGCTTTCCTTTCCTTCACAAATAAAAATAGCTCCAGCAATGAGTAGTTTTACAAAACTGCTTAAATATGCTAGGAAGTATTAATAATGAAATTAAAATGTTTAATCTCCATTACAGAAAATCAGCATGAATATTTAACAACCATGTTTGTGATATAGGATCTGCAGGTGCAATTTCAGTAACTGATGAATTCAGTCATAACCTGGACATTTAGGTAATTTAAATGTTAAAATAACTGGGTAATTGCTTTTTTGAGTAAATTAATATTGACAAGAAATTCTTGTGGAGAATAAAATGTGGCTCAGAAACTTTTGATGTTCTTGCAAGTGACAGCTCTCATGTAGTTAAAAACTACATGAAAACATCACGGATTTTGCTTTTGATCATTTATGTTTTCATATAAATGCAGTCCTACTTGTACTGAAGATGAGAGAGAGAGAGAGAGAAAGAGGTGCTGAGACTGGAACTCAACAGTCCAACAGCTTGATGTCCAGTCCAAATCCATAGAATGGCTTGGATTGGAAGGGAACTCAAAGATATCTAGCTCCAACCCCTTGCCACAGTGGCCGACTCACTAGATAAGTCAGCCAGTGCCCCATCTATCTTGGCCTTGAATACCTCCAGGGGCAAGGTATCCATAACCTCTCTAGGCAGCCTGTTCCAGCACCTCAGCACCCTCTCAGTGAAAAACTTCCTCCTGGCATCTTATATCTCCCCTCCTTTAGTTTAAATACATTCTGTCTTGTCCCTCATAGTGTAAACATGCAAAAATTGTATTTATCTACTTCTTATAATCTCTTTAAATATTATATGGCTGTAATAAGGTCTTTGTGGAGCCTTCCCTTCTCCAAAGTTAAAAAGCCAAGCTCCCTCAGCCTGTCTTTAAAGGAGAGGATAGCTCTTTGGTAGTCTTCATGGTCCTCCGCTGGACCCTTTCTAAAAGCTCCACATCTCTCCTGTGCTGGGGACCCCAGATATAGACACAGAATTTCAGATGGGGCCTCTTGAAGGCCAAGTAGAGAGGAATAATCCCTTGGTTACCAGCACCTTTCTTTTGGTTCAGCCTAGGGTCCTGCTGACCTTCTAGGCTGCAAGTGCACACTGTCAGCTCATGTTTTTCATCTACCAGGACTCCTAAGTCTTTCTCAGCAGAGCTGCTCTCAAGGAGTTCTTCTCTACTTCTTTTCCAGTTCTGCTGTTTCTTAAAATAGGGTCTGTTTGAGAGGTTTAGAGGGATTTTTTTTCTTTTCTTTTTTTTTTTTTTTTGCACCTACCAACTCAGTGCAACATTCTAATAGTACAACAATCATTTCTTTCAGATCTTGGAAAAAAAAATATATATATATTAAGTAGAGACAGGGTTTGACTTCGTTCTTGCAAACAACATCAGTTTTGGGTTGTCTTAAAATGCCTAGCTCCATCTGTGCAACTGGCTTCATCATTTTTAGTCCTAGTATGAAAAAGATGTGTGATCATGACAAAAATACTCCATGAAGCAAGTTTTCCTACATTTCAGTTTAGAAGTGTTGTTTTCTTTGTTTTCGAATCTCCAGTACATCTGCATTGGTAGAATGAGGGACTGGCAAACCATCTCTCACAGCTCATCCTCCTTGATAATAGGAAATAAAAAAAACTTGGAAACTGTCAAATATATGAAACAAATCTTAAGAAATGCAATTTCTTCTATCGTCAAATTTTCCACTGAAGTACATAAAAGTTATATTAATACTGTTACCAAGTTCTGCATTTGCCAATAAAAACTTGATTTAATTGATTATTGTATTCTATTGAATATAATTTGATAATTTGAGATCCACTGAAAAATCCCCTTCCCATTTGTGAATCTTTAGTTCTCAAGAAGTTTTGCATGGAAGAAAAAAATGATAGATGACAGGTGACAGCTGGACTGTTGAGGCTTCTGGGAATAGAGTGTACAATTTGTTCTATATGTGTAAAACACTACGTAGGAATTGTTACATAGAAATTTTCACTGACACTACTGGATGAACACAACAGGAATATTTTTCTGTATTCACAGTCCATCACAAAATCAGTTTTTATTCAAAACTGATTACTCCCTCAAATATTAAATAGGAGAAGTCTTACATCACGTCTTACTTATTGTTTGGATGTGATTTCACAAGGGCCTGATTTTGGTTTTTTTTTTGCTTTACATGGGCAACTTTTAATTGAGTGCATTCAGACACTCCCATACTGTGGTATTAATTGCAAATCTAAAGAAACCTGGGACCATCCTGAGACAAAGTGCATTGACGTGTGTTTCACAATATGTTTCCAAGACGTGTCTCACACAAAAAGCAATCTGAGTTAGTAGGAGTTGGAAGGTTCCAGTGAAATGCCACTGAATTTTCCACTCATCAGGAAGCTCACATTGCTGTCTACCTGAGCAAAGACTATCAGTCAAAACTCCATGAAAGCTAAAGGACACAAGACAGTCAGTAGTTCTAGGAAGGACTGCCTCCCTTGCATAGGTCTTACAGCAGTTTATAGATCTTATGGATCAAATGACTGAGTAGAATGAGTCAGTAGAATGTCTAGTTTTCCTAAGTGACAGAGCATTTACTGCATGATCCATAGTTAACTGGCAGAACAAAAAGGCAGAGTTGAGAAGGCTGTGTGCATTGGTGTAGAAGCACTTCAGCCAAGATTTTGGCCTCACTCTGGCACTGTTGGCCCAGCCTCACATCAAGCAAGGCTCATTTTATCCCCATTCTCCTTCATACCTAGTTTAAAGTTCTCCCAAAAAGTCCTGATAAGTCCTGGGTAAGAATCTATTTCCCTCTTTGAGACAGATGTGACCCATCTACAGCCATAAGGACAGATGCTCAGTAAACTGCCCCATACCCCACAACAAAAAGAAAAAGAATTCCTACAGTGGTACCAGTGTAGGAATTGTGGAGTAGCCCTTCAGTGGTAGCCCCTCAGTCGTGTATGTTGGCTATTGCAATCCAGCTTTCCTCCAGGTCCATTGATAAGACCTATGTTTTATGCATCCTATTGTTACTTTCAACTAACTATTCCACAAGCAATAGTTCAGAAACGTAACTTTGTTTTTCTATTCATAGTTTTTAAGGCACAAGGTGACAAAAAGCATTTGCATGTTCAATTAAAAGAGTACTGCCTACTATGACATCTTCCTGACCTGTTACCACAGATGGAGCCATGACTTTTCTGTGCAAGTTTTTCAGATGTGTACTATAGGTTAACCACACTTAGGAGTGAGTAACTGCGATAATAAGATCCTAAGAATGACCAGTTTCTAGATTTCATTTTATTAATTAAAAACTTACATGTTATTACCAACAATATAAAACCTACTAAGTCTATTTTCCATGTTTTCAGAGTCTGACTTAGTGTCCAGGCTTTGCAGGGGTTTTAGATGCCATTTATTCCAAGCAATGGTTTCTTACAGCTCGTAGCTGTCATACAGGTATTTTGACTTTATGGGGTCAAGTGACACTGCATCCATTACAAACCATTTTGTTAATAACATTAAGACTGAAGTCTGTTTTACACATTATAGTAAAACCATATTTTATCTAATTTTAGGGAATGAAAGTGATGCTAATTAAATTCCTTTTAATTCTGAATTTCAAACATTAAAACAAAGCTGAAGAACTCACTACAGATAGAAAAAACTTAAATCTGCAGTGACTTTATGATCAAATCATATTTTCTTAGCTTTGTCTCAGATGTGGTTTTCAGCAATTTAGAGATGTCTCATTTCACATGAGAAGGACTGATTTATTATAACATATGGAGGGCACCCCAAAAGTAATGCCTTATGTTCATGGAAACTACAACAGATACAAAGAGCTCAATAACACTGTTTGATAAATCAAATTCTCGGCTACACAACACTATTTTTCAGTCATCACCCTTAGTTCTGTTTTCCCCAGCAATGAACAAGAGCCTACATATTATCCTCATAAAAATTTGCACCAGCAGAGCTGAACCACTGTTTCACAGTGTCTCATCACTCACCCCACATTGTGTCAGTATTCACTGTGCAACTTCCATAAATGTACAGCAAGCATCCATGAGTGTCAGTGGGTGCCATTTTATTTGCATGAAGGAATTCAATTACACTGCTTTGCTTCACACATACTTCCATGTCAGATTTCATTTTGTCACACTGCCCCTCTGCTGTGATCTGTTGCATGGAAGCAATATTGAACAGAATATTGGTGGCAGGGTTCAGTCTCTACTACCATATCACCAGCACCTGCCTCTGATAACTTAGGCCAACAGAATAAAAAAGTAAAAAAAAAAAGAGGCATTGCTTTTGGAGCAGTCCTAATATTTTTAAAAATAGACAAAGGAGAAGGAACACTGGACAGTTCATGAGAAGCTGAACAACGATGCAAACAGTTAAACACAGTTAAGGCTTGATAAGTAGGAAAATGTCAATTTTAGAAAAATTTAGTTCTCAGCTTGAAAGCCTGAGCTGGTATCCAAAACTGAAGAGATTGTCAGTGGAAAGAGATTGAGTGTATTAGCCTCAGCTGCTATGTTACAAGCACATTCATTCCTATTAACATCACTTAGTTTTACATTAATCAGGCAATCTGAAATTCCATTCACAGGCTTTTTGTTTGTTTTTCAATTGAACAAGTAGTTTCACTGCTCTCAGATATCCGAGACAAATTATTCATGGCTCCAAAACATTCCTGCTTATTTTTGAAGGGCAGGGTACTGCTGTTTAAAAGGGCTGCTTCAAAGAAAAATAGGGTCGTTGTAGTCATAGCTAAGGTTATTAGGATCCTCATATTCTGAATCAGCATGCAAATCTAATATTCCAAATAGCTGGGCAGTAATCCTGAAATGCCCACTCGATTATTCTGTTTCTTAAAAATCCTATAATACAATCAGCATGTCTAAATATATATTTGAGAGCTTACCATCAGGCTCTTCCTTTACAGGGAAAAATCATTAGTGGTGTTTTTAACACCACATGTATTATTATTATTTTTTTTTTTTTTTGAAAGAGCATTGGTGAACCTAGCCAAATGTCAAAGAGCAGAAGTGTTATTGTATGACATTACCTGTTTAAGATGTAAGAATGGAAGTTAGTGCATTTGGTGCTCATCTCAGTCAAGTTCCTTCAGTTAGGTAAGTTGCAAAAATATTCATCGTTTCATCAATGAATGAAAATTTGCACTATTCTTTGGCAATTCCTGTATGACAAAAAAAAAAAAAAAAAAAAAAAAAAAAAAAAGCAGCAATTTATAAAAGGTAAGGAGACAAAGGAAAAAAATACTGTATCAAATTTACTCTGTGAAACCTGTGAACAGTGATGGAATTTACTATTCACTTACTGTTTTAACTTACATAAGACAGATCTAAAGAAAAAATCAGGCTACGCCATTTGAAGGAGACAAGGGACAGTGTAGTTGATCCTTCAAAATCCTCTTTGTTTATCCAAGTGTGATTTTATTTCATTTTCCAAAAGAGCATAAGGAACCTGATAGCAGGTGAGACCTGCTGAACAGAAGGTTTTGTCCATCTCCTTTCCTAAATCCACAGTCTGAAATCAGATTCATTTTGACCCACAGAGGTGTCAGTGGTTAATTCCCCTCAGCAGCTTTCCCTGCAGTAAAACTGTTGCAGAGCTTGCAGGAGCTGGCATGAAATAGAGCTGAACTGAACTTAGCGACTGCTGGTAACTGTTTCACTAAAATACAGCGTACATTGTTTCTGAGAAATAACTTCACTTCTTAACTTTTTCTCTCTGGAATCTGTTATGGGAAGTTGCCTACATGTAGACTATAAAAGTGCATATAAATTGAAGAGACTGGCAGGTTTACTTTGAGGCCACATCAGCATAATATTTTTTCTTGAAAACATTTAACTATGGATCAAGGCTATGCAATAATTTGCAAGGGCATTTGGATTGTAGTTATAGCTAAGCACATAAACATAGATTTATCCCCAAAAGCAGAAGCAAGAGTGCTGGCAGTTAGCACAATAATCACAATAGTGATTGCACTTCTAGTCTAAAAAAGAAGTAATTAGCCAAGGATTTTAGACAATAATGAGAGCCAGTAATCATTTTTTTTTTTTTATCAGCAAAATTGGACTAGACTCATTTTAAAACAACATTAATACAAACAGCTTAATGAATATGTAAAAGGTAAAAGTTATGCACAAAACAAGATGTATTCTTTAGCCAAAGATAATTACTCTATCTTGCCTGTTATGTATGAAGTTATACGGAGTAATTCTTTCCTCACTTCTTGTGCATGCATAAACAGACAGCATTCTGCGAGTGTCTCCCAAAAACTCAGTTTTATATGTGGGTTGAAGTAAAATCCTGTTTGTTTTTGATTAAGCTCAAGATTTTTTAATCTGGCTTTGATGCACAATCTTTGAGAGGATACATTTAAACAATAATAAATCATAAAAATCATTTTCACAAGAGTGTAAGAGCAAAGTAAGTATCTTCTTTTCTACCTAGAATTGAATTAAACATGATGGAAGAAGACAAATTTATGTAGATATTACAGATATCCTGACCACATAATGCCTAAAGGTAATCTTTAAGCATGCTTTTTTGTTTGTTTTTTTTTTGTTTTGTTTTCTTCTTTTTTTATTGGAATAGTTCTCTTCCTTGAAACTCAAGATGAAATGCCATCAAAACTGGTTATAATGGCTCTATAATATTCACTAACATTCACATTTATTTAAGCAGAATCATAAGTGGGACTGAGTTATTGAAATGATTGGGCTCAGTACACAGAAATACAAGCACACAGAACAGAATGTGTGAAGGAGTTGAAATATTTACGTGTCACATATTGATCAGTAATCTCTCATCTGAAAGGATCTCATCTCTTTATTTGTAAATAGATATTCAGATCTATGGAATCATTGTTGTGGTGAGAAATGTGAAAACTTAGCAGATCAAAACTGCACACCCAGAAGTTAGCAGAGGGAAATGAACCTGTGAGCAAAACATTATTTTAAGAGTATAATTCCCTGAGCAGATTAGGGTTGTTTTTGGCTCTGTGCAGAAACATTCTCCTGATAGGAGCCACTAATCACAATTGGAGTATAACCATTCAGTACACATTAGGAGCAGTGCCTCTCTGACTGACATTGTCAGTTCTATTTTTATGTTGTTCAGAACAATATTTCCAATAAGCTCTTTCTAAAAATATGCTGTTTATATGCAGTGTATAAGGAACAGTATCTTGAGCAAAGAAGCTGGACCAAAATCTTTCCATTTCTCTAATCTTATCTACCTTGGAACTCTAGTGAACTTGGATCCAGTGGCAGAGTTCTTGCATTCTTAATCGGTGATCTGGGTTGCAACATCTCAAGCTTGTACAAATGAGACCAGGAAAATTCTGTTCAGCCCTTTGAAAAGATGCCATGAGTAATGATTAGCTTTCTTAACAGATATGGGGAAAAAAGTTTTGAACAAAAACAAAGCAATACTCCAAGCCTCTACCTGTATATTCCAATGCAGGCCTTCCAGTTGGGGCAGGTTTCTTCAACAGGTATAAATTCAGAATCCACTTGTCTCTTCCCTCATATTTACTCCTCAAATCCATCTGTTGAGATTGTTCTGAAGTTTCATTACAGGTATATTGTTCTCCTGTGACGTGATCAATTCTAGGGACAATCAAATTTACCAGATATTTGGAAGGAAGACCAGAATACTGATTCCAGAAGATCTGTTGCTCTATAGCAACACTCTAGAAAATTACAAATGTTCAGTGCAAACTGGAATAATCCTGCAGAGTGCAGGTCCTGTAACACACCAAGGAGACATCAAACTGTATAGTCTTGTTCTGTGCTGATACTTTACTGCAACGCTTCATCTTACGTGGTCTGAGAAAAAGGCCTATTTTAAGTAGTTAATGCCATGGTATATTTGAAAGTATAGTTACCAGAGTTTTAACTGATTCAATTTTAATTTTACTTTTATACTTCTGGCTGTGTGTGAAGGCTTGTGGGAGTTTAGCACTGCTTAATATAAGATCTGCAATCTCTTCTTAGTTTCATTTGCCATTTTCCTGTTGCCCTGCCTCATTATTTATAAGAGAGAGGCCTGTAGGCAGTTTTTAAGCCTAGAGCTAAAGTGAAACGTGGGGAACAGAACTTTGAGTACTTCAATCAGGCAAAAGAACAAGGTTCCACTTGTTCAAAGGATGTGCTCAGGAAAAGTTAGCTGGAATATTGACTACTAAGTACACTCCTGCATCAGCTCCAGGTTGTAGATATGTGATTTTAAATATGCTCATAGTAGACTGGGAGCTGTACTTACTGACAGAAGGAGAAATTACATACAGTCTTGTTGTTTACCAAGGATAAATGTGTCAACATAAAGACTTGTACTGTGATGAATGTGAGATAGAATTATGTCACGGAGTTGACCAGATCAATCTATGTCCGTGACAGGGGCGACAGGCCTCTGCCCTCCCCCCCCACCCCAGTCCCACAAAAATGGGAAGGAAGGAAGGGAGGAAAAGAACAGCGGCAACAATCTATGGAGGAAAACTTATTTTACTATAATATCGGAATACAAAATAACACAATATACAATTTAATTGAAATTGAGATTAATAAGTCAGACAAGATAAGAGAGAGAGAGAGTTCCCGGGACCGATTCAAACCTGAAAAGCTTGGAACGGCTAGGAAAGCACCCTCCAGCACCCACTGCAAGGCAGCAAGAGAGCGCCCCCCCCACCCGGAAGGGCCAGATCCCGTGACTTCTGTAATGTACAGGGATAGGTACTTGGAATTGGGGCAGTGACACTTTAATGCCCCGTACACTACATGATGTTTTGATGTGGAATACTGAAACCCAAAAACAAGAAACAAAAACAAAAACATAGAACCATGACAAATTATTTTCATAACAAGGAATCTTTTAAGCCTTTGAGAAAAAATAAACACTAAAAGGTCAGCTCTTCAGTTTCATGGTTTTTAACTTTTATTTTTACAAGCTCTCTAGAAGATACTGTGTAAAATTTGAATGGTAAAGTACATATCCCAGTGTTGGTCATGGCCTAATACATGTTTACATGTTTCAGACTGTATTATCTCATTTCTTAGCAATGAATTTGGGAGCTATGCAATCTGATATGATTACACATCAAGCGTTCTTGTAATTACATATTTTGCAGTCCCTTAAACTTCAGCTGATCATGTGAGGCTTGCCATTCCTCAGTTGATATTATCTTCTTGCACAAGCATATATTGCACAGATGAAAGTAATTTTGATCAGTTTAATATAATGGACTAATTACATACTGGATGGCCAATGAATATACAGGTGTTATAATTAAGAAATACATGAGAGAGTCTGGCTAAGCAGGTTATCACACCAAAAGGAAAAGATAAAGGTCCTGGGCTCACAGTAAAGCTCCAAAAAGAGAGATCTCCAGAAGAGATCCTTCCCCTCTGGTAGCCAGCTATTAAATGGGTCTAGGAGAGGTGCAGCCAGGCTCCACCGCTTCCAGCAGCACAGCTGAATCGCCTTCACCTGTGCTCCCAGGGCTGACTGATTGCTCACCTCAGGTGATCAATCAGAGGTTCAGCAGTTCTCATATACATATTAAGTTTAAGAAGTGAGTCAGGTTTGGATTGAGGACAAAATCCTTCTAATAGTCATCATGAAGATGTTAAAAGCAAAATAAGGGTTCTTATCTGTAAGAGTCTTCATTTAATTTTAAGATTTGTGTCCTGCTCCCATCTCCCTAATCCTTTAGTTAAGTAATTCTATAAAAAATAAAATAAATTACTGGCATATTGTCTTTCTTTTGTACCCTGTTTGGTCTTTTGTCTTATGTGCTTTTCTGATAATAAGACTTGTAAGTGAAGAATACTGGGAGAAGGCAATTTTCCTTATTGCTGTTACGCAAAATACAGGCTGTGTGGGCAAAGATATCTGAAAGATACTTGGATCTCTACATTTCCTCTGATCTTTTCTACTCTTCCCTGGGTATATATGCTTATACTGGCATGCAAGGGAGTAGTTTTCAGGCATGCTGCAGGTGAACTTTAAGAAGAGAGAACGGTTCTTTATCACAGTCATAAAAGAAAAAAATGAAGTCTGCACATTCTAACTAAGTGTCCTTTGCTGAGATCACTGGATATATCAAATCCCTTATACTGAATATTTAGGCCTGTACTGCTTTTGCTTCCTGTTGGAATTTTGAGAAATACAGTTCAAGATAAACTTTCAGATAAACTGAAATAAATTTTCAGAAGGTGTAGACAGTGTGAAAGATGGAAAAAAATCAGATAATGTGGATTCCATCTGCACCTTGTGCTGCATTAAAAGTCATGAACAGCAGGGAGAGGGAGGTGATTCTCCCCTTCTGCTCTGCCCTAGTGAGGCCCCATCTGGATTATGGCACCTGGTCCTGGGCCCCCTAGCACAGGAAAGATGCAGCGCTGTTTTATTGGATCAGAGGAGGGCCACAAAGATGATCAAAGGGCTGGAGAACCTCTCCTTTGAGAAGGATTGAGGGAGTTGAGCTTGTTTAACTTGGAAACTAAGGGGAGACTTCAGTGCATCTTTCTGATGCTTAAAGGGAGCTTACAGATAGAAGCAAGACTGTCTTCTTACGGGGTTTAATAGTGATGGGACAAGGGGGAATGATTTTAAACTAAGAGAGAGTAGAGATAGGTGAGATTTCAGTGGGTGAAGAGGCACTGAAACAGGCTGTTCAGAGAAGCTGTGGATCCCCAATCTGCTTCTTTCAAAGGCTGCACTCTAAATGATATTCCAAATCATGAGTGTGAAATCAATAGAAAATAGTCTGTTATAGTTATTATATGCAAAGTTTGAAAGGCTCAATGTATAGTATTTAGCCAGGGATAAGAATAACTTCAGAGGATTTCATACATCTCTCTCAAATGAGTCTGAATTATTTTTTTCTAGAAGTGAAGATACAAATCATCTTTCTTTTCAGTGAGGCTTCAAGTGTTGCTCATATCAAGGTGATCATTATATTATGCAGAACACTTGGAAAGTGACTTGGAAAACATCTGTTCGTGGCATAGCTATATGAAAGATACCTCTGGATGTATACACACACACACATGTATACACACACTTTATACAGAATATATCATAGCCTGATCATAGTTTATGATTGAAAGCCCAGAGTTGCGCTGGTAAACCTGAACCATTGTTTCTCTTATTCCAGACAGTTTGTAATACTAGCCTCTATGTTGGTGGAAGCCCTGGAAATATATCTGCAAATCTTGTTTATTTTTTTCTTCCTTTTCTCAATACAATAGGGCATGAGAGAGTATGAAGGGCATGAAATCATAAGAATGGAGCTCTGAGTCAAATCAAGCAGCCAAATTTTCATTCTCTGTCTGGCAAAAGAGTATCTGCCTGTATGAGAAGATTGAAGTGTAGCAAATATTTTGTTATTCCCGGCTTTCCTGAGTCTGTGACTCAAGGGTTTATTGAACTGGAGAAGATATCTTTACACTACTACAATTTTAAGGACTCATTTCTTCCCTTATTTTTTTTTTCAAATGTATCATCATAGTATCATCGCACAAAAAAATGTGTGTGCTACATTTAAAAGATATATTCTTTTGTTTCCTGACTCTCACCTGATAATTTCATTTGTTGACCCAGCATGTAAGTGTTATTTTTTAGAAACGGGTCCGTATTAATATCTCCCATGGCATTTATCATAATATAGCATTCTATCTGTATTTATATCACTTCCACTGTGGGGAAATGCAGCTTCAACAACATTATGTATTCAATTTCTTCTTCAAAAGGTACCATTACATTCCCTGGATCTTCCTTCAACTTTGCTCAATGCCTTTTCTAACATATCCGTAACATTTGAGAGTTGATTTGAACACTATTAGTGCAGATAATGTTAAAAAATGTAAGTTCATTTATATAATAGTAGAATTATGTCTTCTGTTTTGGCCTTCAGTTATTTATCAATATTTCCTAGTACTCAAAATTATTTACTGAATTATTCATAAGACTAGTACAACACCAATATCTCTTACCTGAGTGTTTAATCTCATTCAGAGCATGTTATTGCACATTAAGATTCTTTTCCTCTTCAACATTGCTTTACATTTATCAACATTTAATTTTATTCTGTTTCTCAACTGCTCAGTTTCATAAGGTACCTTTACAGTGTGCCTGAATCATTTTTGATTTTTACTAACCCGAACAACTGTGTCACAGTACGGAAGTTTCATTTTGTTCAAGGGAACGGATGATTATTGCACAATTCCTCTGAAAAACTGTGAGCTGACTGACTGTTCCTAGTGGCTGTCTTCTGTTTAATTTCAGTGTACCTACAGAATACTTTTTCCAATGCACTCTTTTGGGTGATGTTTCCAGTATGATAGGAACATACATGATCCTTGAGGTCCCTTCCAACCCGAGTGATTCTGTGATTCTGTACTGTAGAAAGCCAATGGATTAGGCCCCAAAAAATGCCACTGGAAAATTGTATACAACTTCTTATTTCAGTTTTACCATGGCTGATCACCAGCTAATTTCCCAGTGGCTTCTGCCTTAAAATGGTCAGTTATATTCAAACTGCTGAGAAAAAGTACATTTTCCTTTCCATTTCTACATAGTTCTGTGCTTGAGATGCAGTTCATTTGGAAGAAAAGCTTAACTTTAGTTCAAAACCTGCCACTTTTTCAGGCCCATAAACTTTATCTTCTTACTCTCAAAAACTTTTATTACTCCCATTTCCCCCATCAGTGCAAATTCCAGTACTTATTCCTTCTTTCTACAGTAATGATTGCAGGAATCCTAACTGGCATACGCATGCCTCCATGTTGCCAGAGGTTATTAGTGCCAATGTTGTTAACTACCAACCTGGCTGGATATGCTCACTTACAGGTAGAGGACTACTCTCTTCTTCTAAGGACTATTTCTTAAAAATGCTGCCAGCTTTCTTTTATCTTTTTATGATTTTATTTATTATTATTTTCTGTTCTGTCCTGTGGCACAAGCGGATTTGGAAATTAAGTACTTCCGTTCCTAGTGTCATCCATTATGTGTGAATAACAGGTTTATAGGCTAGATTTTCAGCTAAAAAGTGAAACAAGAACTGTATTTTTCTTTCCCATTCTTCCCCGGAGACCTAATTCCTAGAGCTCATTGCTTGGATAATGGTGTATTTGATATGAAAAGCTTTCAGTTCCATGGACTGAAGGCCTGATGCCACTTGTATTGCTTTCAGTGACAATAAATTGAGATGAGAACTATGCCTCAAGTGTGCAGGAGATGGAGAACTTGAGAGTAGCAGGACTTCAGGTGAAAGAAAGAGCCATTACCAGGCAAAGCTAGTCAGGGGTTTTAAATACAAGAATTCACATGCAATTTAAAACTATAAGAAATCTCCCAAAATAGCTTCCACCTTTTTCAGGGATTTAAATAATAATAATAATAAAAATCACTAATTTTTTATGACATCCTGCAACAATAGATAAATGCAATCAGAAAACTGTAAAAGACTAAACACTGTCTTTGAATAAAGGATGTAGCTTTCAAACATGCAGATCCAATGGATGAATAAGATACTTTTTGTCTCCCTATTAAATAAGGAGGTATTTGGTTGCTTTACACTCAATCTTACCTACATAAAACAGCATACCCTTCTGTTCAGTGGCTATTCTTCCAAGAAATAATTTGTTTTTGGTATCTCAGTTCCCCGGTCATAAAAATTTCCCCCCATCTCCACTCCCAGTGTTTGCTGTGGAATTTTCACAGGTCACAGTTTGCAAAGATTGATCCATTTTAAGGTGACAAAGTCACATAAAACTTCCCTGCTTATATTCACAAATGCTTCGTCTTGAACTATCATATTCAGGATAGGCAGCTGTATTTCCTTTTGTCATGGCTTTGTAACTTTTCGCTGTTGGTATTCCACATCAGAACACCATGTAAAGCACAGGTAGTTAAAGAGTTAATACTCCAGTTCCATGGTCTGAAAACTTTCTGGATCCCTGGCTATCGGAAGAGAAGAAGGACTACATATCCCAGGGGACCTCAGGGTCAGAGAGGAAGATAAGTCACGGGAGGAAGGAAGTCATGGGACATGGGATCTTGCTCTCTCTCGCTCACTGCCTGGCAGAAGGTGTGTGTGTGCTTCAAGCTTTGTGCCATCAGTTCAAAGCAGGCTTTTCGATTTCAGAAGGCTCTCTGATTTGATTTGATTTGATTTATTAGCCTCAATTTCAATTAGATTGTATTATATTGTGTTATCTTGTATTCCAATATCATAGTTAGTAAAATAAGTTTTTCTCCTTAGATCATTGCTGCTGTTGGTTTTTTTTTTGAGCCCATCTCCCATCTCCCTGCCCTTCTCCTTTTCCCTGTCCACTTTTTGGGGACAGGGGGCCACGAGCCTACTGTCCCCCTGCCACAGGCATACATTGATCTAGATAACTCCATGACACCTTTCTTCTTGGACACAAAGACCACTAGTTCAGTATTTTGAACTCAATCCACGGACTGAAAACAGAGGTGCAATCCCACTGAGATCTCTTTGGTTGTTGAGGAGGAAGGAGCAGACCAAGTTATTGTGTGCCTTTCTATACAGCCTGCTTTTCTTGCAGGACAGTAGCTAAAGGATGGGAGTAAAGAGTCTTGTGAACCACTGCACGATCTCCCTGAGACTCTCTGCTTGGAATTCTCTCAGCAGTGTGTTACTGGTCTACAGTAAGAGCTCTCCCCATGAACAACCTACTCTCCAGAAAAGCAAAAGCCCTGTAAAAAATATATACCTTGAGAGTTTACATCCATTGCACGCAACAGTCTACTCTCAGGGAGGGCACTGGTTGTGTGTGGGGTGGGGGATAAGACTTAAGCATTTTCAGAATGAAAATATGCTAAGTGTTCTGTAGCTACAGTTTTTCCTGCAATTTGAGTAAATGTAAAAATGGACCATGCTGAAGTATAGTTGACACCGTGTGTATGGTGGGAAAACTTCATATATTAGTAATGAAAACTGCAGTGCAGTTGTCATGGCTCGTGCTGTGATATAGGTCTGCATCCTGCTTTTTAGGTGACCGTAATTAAAATGACAGTTCTGACAACAGGAGTTATGTTTGAAGATCAGAAATTACAAAGAATCACATTCTGATAGCCTCTATTTCTGCCATTTTCTGGGAAGGATAAACTAGTATTTTCCTTAATAGGATTTCCTTATTATGTCTTTGAAGATTCAAGAATGGATCAAAGTAATTACTCTTTCACAGGAGCTAGAGCAGCGGAAATCACCTTCCTCTGCAGTGAGAGCTGCACAGCATCAAGCAACAAAATGGAAAAATGTTGCACCCACCCCACAGCTGAATGCTGATACTGCTCCAGCAAAGCATAACCTGAAGGAAGCTGGGAGGCTACAGACTCCAGTATTTTTGAGTCACCAGTGTGTTGGCACAGAACTGGTTGCCAGGAAAATGGTCTTGATGTGTGTCCATTTTGCTCTCTGTAAAGGCAAGGTTAGATGTGAAGCAGAAAGCACAACTTTTATTTTTCCTTTCTTCTGCTCTTATGTCAATTGCAGTAATGACTGAGTTTCCATAGCTACTATTTGTGTAATTTTGCAGATGTCTTACAATATCTTCATGCTACCAATACAGAAAAATGAAATGGTGGCATAGCAAGTATTCTCATTCCTGTACCATGTAAATTTATTGAACGTGTCAATTTATTGAACACTTATTTATCTCATACAATTGTTGGTTTTCCTGACCGTGTGAAATCTCACCCCCACTGCAGTTGGCTAATTGACCTGTCGTGTGCCTGGTGGAGGACTGCATGGGTGAGAAGTTCATCTCCCAGCCAGCACTGATTGTTCCTCCCCATGGGTCCTGGACTTTCCAGGCTACCAGCGAAAGCTACATTGCATCTTACCTTCCTGTAGCTGAACACGGTATGCGAGAGTCAGTCTGATTCTTATGGAAACAGAGTGCTAAAAGAGAATTAGGGAGATTTAATCCATAACCCTTAATCCACCCATAAAGGTGAGAGGGGCCCCATAAGTGAAAGTAAAAAGGCAAGAAGGCTTCACAGTGACTTGGAATAAAGGGAGTGAAGAGGAATAATTGGAGATAGTTTATAGAAGCAAGAAAGTAGAGCTTGTTAGAAAATAAGGGATGGAAGACACTGTGTCTGGGATAGTGAGGGGGATGAAGGCCATAAAGATAAGGGCTTGAGAACAGCCCAAGGACATTTGGCAGAGAGATTATTAGATGTCCATAGGGCTGGAAGAAACCAGTCTGGGGGGATGCCCCCTCTTTAGGTCAGAAGTTTACAAGAAAGTTCAGAAGCCTTCACGAGGATCCTGCTAAGGAACTCTTGGGGGTATAATGAGTATGTATCCAAATTCCAGGAAAGCTACTGATCATATATTAGTTTGGCCTGTATCTGTAGCACAATTTTTCCAGACGGTGTGTAAGCATGGAGGAATTATCCCTCTTGCACCAGGGCTTTTGTGCAGTTGCCAATAAAACATACCTCTCTATATCCTTACAGACTATAGGGTTTGATTTCCACACGTCACCCCCTATCAAAGCAGGCCAACTGTGCCTGACTGAAATCTACTCGTCAGCTTTTTTTAAATAAAAATGTCCTCTAACCGTCGGGACTTCTAGAATCAAGATATTTCAGCACTACACCATCTGTAGTGGTAGATTTTATCCTGATCTGAACCTTCCTTCTTGAAGTTTGAGTCCCAGCCAAGAGTTCTTCTCTTTTTCCAGTAGCTTCTAAATGCTTCTTAAGATAAATGACCCAGTTCTTTCAATCTTTTTTTTTATACCCAATACTTTCTAGATTTTTCATCTTTATCATTGATTCACACTTCACTTGCTCTAAGACCCATTCTGAAATGCAGAGCCCCAAACTGATCCCAGGATTTCACAGGACCCTGTGTGTAGTAGCATGCCTGAAGCTTTTGACAAGAAGAAAACGCTGTTTGTTTGTGACTGCAAACCTTAACCTGGATGCTAGCACCTGAATACTTCAATTCATGAAGTGGTTGCAGGGGATGCAGACAGTTATCCCTTTTTCCTTTGCACTTTGCACAGTCTTTCTAGCGCAGAGAAAGCCACAGCTTATTGTTACCTGTGTGCAGTAGCTATGTAAAATAAGCTTCAAAGTTTTTTAAATTTTAGAATGAGAAAAGCTACAAACTGACCTATTTCTCCAGGGCAAAGAAAGAATTTCATCTGAATTGAACAGTAACTCTTCAGATGTGTATTTCCTAAAATCCCGACAATTAAAAAATATTAACAAAAAGTACTTAAAAATCACTTCTGAATACTTCCACATCAGGTTGATGTTAATACTTTTTTTCTGAAAGTCATTCAAATCCCATTGCATCAGATTCTGTATTTCTGGTTTGAAACTAATGAATCATTTGAGTCATTATTATCAAGCAATCAGAGCAGATTATTTTTCTGTAAGATTTTAGAATATTGCCTTTTTACCTATCATGGTAGAGTTATTGTAAAAACAATTTCACAGATGTCATATCTTCTTTAAAAGCTATTGTTAGTAATAAATAGATAACAGAGCTTCCTGTGTTCTATCACACTTTCTCACATGCAGGCTTGCTTTATGAAGCACTTTTATACAATTATTTGCAAAAAAAAATTCCTAACCCATCAAAATTACTCATCAAAATTACAAAAGCTCTTTGTGAAATGTCTCAGTCTAAGTTTGAAACATATTTAAAGTTGAGTTTCTGCTACTATGCCTGAAACAATTTTGCTAGTCAGTCACACTTAAAAGAAAAAAATTCTTGTTGACTCATGGTGAAAGAGGTTTTAGCTGAAACTACTGCAACTGCTTGAGAGAAAACTTAATTCTTTCTTAACAATTCATAACTAATTTTACATGAGGAAAAGATTGTTGTGACTGATAAATTGTCTCTTTGTAAGACGTTATGAACCTCTTGTGTGACTGTTGTGTGACTGTTCACTGATTCCACCTGCCAGGCCCAAAGTCTGAAATGATGCTGTTTTTCAGTAACACTGTTTGTTGGAGCAGTGTTTTCACCCTAAATTCATCCACAAACTGCATAGTTTAGAAATTAAGGGGTAAAAATCACCAATCTGATAATCAGACATATAGCTAAATTCAATAATGAAGTTCACAGTGGTAGGAATATAATCTGAAATACTACATAATCCAGTTATATCTCCATTGCCACCAGACGTGTTTATCTGGTTATTCCTTGCATTTATTTTTGCTCTGCTAGACAAGCTTATCTTCTACAGTGTTTCTATAAATGCATAATAACATGCTTTGAGATCTGTAAGTCCTGAGTTATACATATGCATTTACTGATAGCAAACTTTTTTATATGGCAGGCATTTTTATTAGACCGTGTTATTCAATAAAATGATGCTGTCTCTGGTTTTCATTATTACTGACTTGTAATGTTACATGTCTGGCTTTGAATCTAATAGAACCTTGAAAGGATCTCAATTTTCTGCAGTGTTGCTTTGCGTGATAGTAGTAGATACAGCACTTTTTGTATTGTGTGAATTAATACATTCCAGATCCAACAGGAAGTGGGTGAAAAATATAAAACATTCTGTTCCTAGCTTACAGATAAAAAAAAATAATAATAAAAAAGGAGATTGGGTTTAATTTGCAAAGTAATTTGCAAAGTATTAAAAATCCCAACCCTCAGATATTCTGGGGCTGTGTGTAAGGAGTATGAGGATCTGTAAAATATTTTTTAATAAATCTGCTCAGCAGCTTTTGAACTTTTGCACTTCTAAATTCCCAACAGTAGAAAATCTATTTTTGAAATTAAAAAAATACACTTTTGCAAGAATGTGATTATCCGCAATGAAGGAAATTTATGAAGTAATTAGTTCATTTTAATGGTAATAATAATTACTGTGGAGCCCACTAACATGGGCAAAGGCCAAAAAGGGACACTGTAGAATGTTCAAGTAATTTTTATATTACACTGAATCATAAATATTTAAAGATCGTGTTCACACATCTTATTTTTCCATTTTCTTATTTTCAGGTTTTTTTCTTCCTTATACTGTTTTTAGTTCACATCAGAATAAAGAAATTGCTCAAATCCAGTTAGAAAGATGCATGACATTTCCGTTTAATTTATTATTTTTTTGCATTTATAGCAGATGCACTTCTTTTCCTTTTGTTCTTCAAAGAAGGGTAGAGGAATAATTAGTTGAAAACAGACAGATTTGCACTAATGTTTGCTGTATTTAATCAATGGCACGTTTTCAGATTTTTTTTCCTTTCTTCATAGATTTTTTTCTCTAGTTTTCTCTGACACTGAGGAAGATACTTTGTGAAGTATTCCTGATACCTTCAGCCGTTAAATTTTTTGGGAACTGTCATCTTATTTTCATAGTCTTGTCATCAGTTTCCAAATCCCACCAGTCATTATTTGAGATTATGTTGCCAGAACACACACACTAGTTGCTTTTTCTTCCAAGAATATAGAGGGGGAAATACATTCTTTGAGTCTTCTTTTATCAAAATCTCAATTCCTTTAGTAAATGATCTGATTATAGGTAAACACTCTTGTTGTCCATATTGGCAGGCTGTAAAATGTAGCTATATAATACATACAGAATCTCACAAATAAGCTGCAGTTTCAGCTCATCTTGGGAAGTTATAATTATGTGAAAAGAAAACTATTTGATATAACTCACGTTGTATTCAGACAGTTCTGAGGATATCTTATTATTAAGCTATTCATAACATCAATTTTTATTCTATTTATCTAATACACTAATATTTTTTTATTAGTTGTATGTAGTAAAAAAATGTATTGCGCTCCTTTTTTTATTAAATGCAGTAACTCTCTAGCTTGTTTGACATCAGTTTTAATTAAGCTTGGAGAATACTCATTAACTTCATCTGGAAAGCAAATACAGAAATGTATATGCTTGCATGCCAGCCAAGTTGAGAATCTAAAATTACAGCATTGAATGATCTCTGGAAGACCAAACTGGAGAGCTTTAACTGTTGCTGAAATATTTTGCAGTGATTTTATTAGCATGAATTGTGATGGTTGTAAGGAGTTAGTATGAAATTGGTAGACTGGAATACCAAGTTCAGAGGTAAAGCAAACCTAAGGTTATTAATAAGTGTAATATTGAACAACCGTAAATTTTCAGCCAATAATGAGGTTTACCAGTGGCATTTATCAAGCTGTTCTACCCATAATTTGTATGTAATTAGTAAATGTCTCAGACATCTTTTTTGCAATTTTCATCCTTATATTGTAAGTGCTCCATGATTCCTTTAAACGATGTGCTACCCTGAAAATGGTAGCACGTGAAGTTTGAAAATTAATAGTGTGCAGCTTTGTAACAATTAGCCACCTTCCTTTAATGCCATTAGGCACTGACAACATCTCTCTTGAAGCAGAGAAATATTATAATAATGTATCTATAGAGACTTAGCCATGAGTTATCTTATACAGTAATTTGTAGTCTCACGAGAGCAGTAAGAGGCAAAACATCGAAGGTGCACACTGAATTCCACCTATGTATTTATGTTAACATATTAATAGTGTATTAATCAGCTGTAGATCAGACTAAGAACACAAGCAGAAAAAGACAAGCTGATAAAGAGTAAAAATTTCTCAAGCCTTGACCAAGTTACTAATTTGGCTGTAGTTTCCTCTGGATGTGAGCACATGGCAAAGGATAACTGCTCAGCATCTCTTTTAAGCACAATCCCTTTTTCCATTCCTGCATGGGTATTTATGCAACAGTTTTAAAAAAATCTGAGATGTTTTGACATGTTTATTTTTTATACAGGCTTTATATTGTTACAAAATAATACTACTGTATGTGTGCAAAAAGAGAGCTTAAAAATTCCTGCTTTGGCTCTTCTTCATGCCCCTTTCAGGATCTCTGTATTTTCAGAAGCCAAGCTTGCATTTCTGGGATCAGTATCAAATGAGGGACAGTGTGATCCCACTGTCTTTCCAAGCCATGTTTGAACTTGCCACAGCATGACCATGGGTGTTTAGATCTGTTAAAGCTTAGCATATGATGAAAACCTTGGAATTTTCCTGGTACATTACAGCAGAAAGTAATATTTGATTCTAAATTGATTTTCATGAGCCTGCCTGGATAAAAATGCACAGGAGGAAGAATAATCAAATATTCATTTATCTTTCCTTTCTACCTGGACAAAAAAATTGACCCTTTTGTTAAACTGAAATACCCTGTGGGCTTTGTGTGAGACTGCAGAAGAAAAGCTTATAAGAAAACAATGCATAGGTTGAAATCCTACTGCTTTGTAACCCCAGGACGTGCCACTGTGAAATGTGGGAGGAAAACAAAATAACACCAGAAAAAGTTATTTGGAATCTAGGTGTTATTTGAATCTAGGTAGAGGTCAGATTTTGGCATCATCTAATTTCAGATTTAAAAGACCTCATGTTGAAATAGCTTAATAGTTTAATTACAGGATCTGAAATATAATGTCAAGAAGGAGGTGGAGACTCCGTCCTTGCTTTTGCTCTAATACTTATTTCCTTGGTCACTTATAATATGCCTTAATTTCTGAGGAGTTAGCAAACCTGTACAACTAATAAGAAATCGGTTAGCTGCCCAAGAATTAGTTCCTTATTAACAGCTCTGTTTAGTGTGAGGCAGTAAGTGTGCCTTCCTGAACCAATGTAAAACAAAGTACTATCATATCATCTTGTGCAACATAGAAACTCCATATCACAAAATAAAATAATTACGATTCCCAGTAGCATTTTCATTGCTTCAGAATATTGGAAGTTAGGCTTCTTTGTCAGTTATACCTGTAGCAATATAAAAGTTACTATGAGTCATTTTTAATTCTTCATTATTTCTTCTATTAATTTGGTCTGTGCAATCTAGTTTCACCCCTTGCCTATTATTGGCTGAAATTCTACTGATTCTTGACAGAATATGAGGTGATTAAATTTGCTGTACCTGCACAGAGGATTTAGTGATTTGAGTTTTTGTCAACAGCATGCATACTAAACATCTTTTTTTTTTAATTTAAATAAAATGTTATTGAAGCTCTAATCATTCATATCTCAAATACATGATCTGATAGTATAGCAGTGAAAATACTGTAGACGCTACCTTTGAGTAACAAAGAAAATATTTCAAATAAAGGGCTAATTTGGTATATTGTTAAAGTAGTTTATTGTTTATTAGTAGTTTATTAAAGCATAGTGTTAAGTAGTTGAGCATGAGCAATGGAAAAGGTATGGGTACAATGGGAAAGACATGGGGTACCTCAACCGTAACTGAAGGAGCATGCTGTTTGGTACAAGGTGCCACATCCTTGAAACCATCCTGGAAACGGAACCAGTTGAAGCTGGAGTACTTCTTCAAACTACACTGGGGTCAGAAGTACACTGCGAGGGTGACATATGGCCTTCGTCTCCATGACCACCGGGATAACCACCAGGAGTCACAGCACATGTGCAGAAACATTAATTAGGGGTGAAGTTCAGGGCGTAGAATGGGCAGAGAATACTGTAATGAATTCCTAGAAGTAACTGTTATAACCACTCCTTGTCTTAGAAATACTATGAATGTGCATGTATTCCTTCTAAAAATAAGGATGTTTACCTGCTTTTGGCATGCAGGTTAGGAAGGGGCTATCCCCCCTCCCCACCTGCACCTGGCATGCGTGCAATGCTGAATAACATACCTGCTTTATAACTACTTTGTGGTTATAGAGTTTGATTCCGCAGGTCAATTTCTTGTAAATTATGTTTAATTTGATAAAATTATTTCATGCTGAGAAAATCTTCCACAATTTGTTAATCTTGTTGCTCTTGTGGGTCTCATCAAATGTGCAGAAGAATAAATAGATTGCACAGAAAATAAGAAAAACTTTTAATAATCATTCTTAAAAAAATGACCCAATGGAAATTTAACACATGTGCAGTATATTGGAAGATAATTTCTATGGTAGCATGTAGGTTCCAAAACAGGGTTATTAAACAGTACATCAGAAATAGGTGAAAAGTTATAGTTTGACCACAGAGTCTTCCTTGAAAAGAAAGATACAAATGGATGAAGGTTAGATGGGGAAAATAGGTAAGTGGAAAGAGAAAGGTTAAATCAAAACAGGGCATGTTAGAACTAATTTAGTATTTAAAAATAAGATGGCAAAAGGGCCCAACATGCATACACAGGAAGAAAAATGAAAGGGTATACAGTAAAAATAAAAAAATAAAAACTCATATGTAGATGATATCCCAGGAATCCAACTGTTAAAATAAAGGTGGTAATTTTATCCAGAAAGGTAACAATAACAGCTTTAATTAAAGAAGAAAGGTGAAAAATGAAAAAGAATGACATTAGATTCAGCAATGGTGGAAAATCTTTGTAAGTAACAATTTTAGTTTCAGATGCATGAATGTGGTCTCCTTTTCAGAGAGCGCACAAAGAAGTTAGCTAGCTAGAGGAAAACGACTACAGCTAAGGAACACTGTCTTAATTAGTTCTACGTGTCATACAAGGGAATAAGAAGCTTTATCTTTTCTCCTACAATATAAATACCCTTTTGCAGCTAACACACGCAGGGGTGTAAAATGGGCAGCAACTTCGCACCCAAACTCAGCTTATCTTGCAGAGTGAGTGAGCTAGTACTGTGATAATGACAATAAATTACTAACGAAGAGCTAGATGTTACACAAAAAACATTCCTTGTACTTCTGTTGGAAGTAAAAAGGTACCAAACATGGAGGCAAGGATTTATTTTCAGTGCAAGTACATTTTAACAGTCTAACAAGCAAAATTAACTACTAGAGAAAAGCTTTGATAATAAAATAATCTAAATTATTACCTAAAAAAAAAATGTTGTTCTTTCTACTCTTTTCTCCCCTTGGAATTCTTTGTGCTGCTCTGGTTCCTAAGGTTAACCCTGCAGTCTTCCTCAAATAGAATGTGAGGAGACAATCATGATAAGCATCTGCATCTCACACCCCCTTGAAAAAGTACGATGCTCATGGTGGGGATTTCTTCCTCCTCAGTCTTGGGCTCACTGAGGGTTTCAATTATTTATTTCCTTGCCATATTCTGATTATGCCTCACCACTTTGCAGCCAAAGGCTGAAAATTGCACAGCTGCTTCCCCCACTTCCAATAAACCCAAGGGGCTACTGCTTATTTTGCAGACCATATGTACATCATCTCTTCACTGTCTGTGAAAAGCTGAAAACCAGCCAAATCAGGAACCTATCAGGGGGCCACTGTTACCTATATGAAGGTACAGCCAGTGCAGACAAGGGCAAACACATGCAGGTCGTGTGACTTTGTACAGTCAGGTTGAGACAAAGCTTCTTTCTGGACTAAATGAGAGGAAGAAAGTGAGAAAGACATTGCTTTGGAGTGTATCTCTGTGTTTGTAATGCTTCAGGCAGAAGTACCTACCTTTGAATAACACTGTTGCATCAGCAGAAGTCTGAGATATGGTTTTAGATGCCAAAATGAAATAGATTTTTTCAGCGAAGGGAGTCAGCTTTTGTGTTTTAATTCCCAGAAGAGAGTTACAAGTGGTACTATGCAGATTAGTCTTGCAAGACTAAAAGTACACTATGCATGTGCACTGGAATTCTGTGCCACGAGCTTTCTTTCTAATATTTATTTTTAGTACTTATAATGAACCAGATAATAACTATGCTGAGGAATGTTTGGTGATTTTTTCCTTAAGGATACACTTTTTATTTCCACAAATAAGAAAGTATGTGCCTATTAATGTAAGCGAAAACATTTTCAGAATACATCCTATTTCTTGTATCTCTTGTATGTTTGATTCTGCTACATCCAAGCTTAGTGCCAAGCTGTCCAAGTATACCTATGTCCTTGGTAGTCACATTAGAGGAAATGTTATTTAGGATTTTGTGGACTGATTTCAAAAAAATGATGGATAAATGAATAGATAAATAGTAATTAACATATGGTTTTGTAAACAGTGAAATTAATAGATGGAATTGTGTCATGTATTATTACTCCATCTTGCTAGCACTGTACGTGTATTTTCTCACCACATTTCCTTTGAAGCATGATACTATTAACACAGATCCCTCATATCCCCCAACATACTTTTGTTTCTATCCTTCTTCTTCTGCTAAGGTTTCACAAAAATTGTAGTACTTCAGCTGTCTTGGAGATTTGACACCTCTTCAACACTGGATGACAAAAAGTTGCAAAGTTTTAATGTGTTAGCCATATATAAAGAACAATCAAACAAACAACAGAGAGAAAATAAGACTGATGTGATCATGAAAATTTCCTTATTAAGCCATATTGGACAAAAGAAAGAAAAAACAGTTAATAAAGGGTCAACTGTGCTTATGAAATAGAAGATAATATTTTGCATCTCACCGGAATCTCAGTAGTAGAATCATAGAATCATAGAATCATAGAATCACCAAGGTTGGAAAAGACCTACAGGATCATCCAGTCCAACCTTCACCTATTCCCAATAGCTCCCACTAAACCATGTCCCTCAACACAAAATCCAAATGTTCCTCAAACACCTCCAGGGTCGGTGACTCCACCACCTCCCTATGCTATACTATCCCTATACTATGACTACTATTGGGCCCCTCACTGCAAGAAAGACATTGAGGCCCTTGAACGTGTTCAAAGGAGGGCGACAAAGCTGGTGAGGAGTCTGGAGCACAGGCCATATGAGGAGAGGCTGAAGGAGCTGGGAATGTTCAGCCTGGAGAAGAGGAGGCTCAGGGGAGACCTCACTGTTCTCTATAGCTACCTGAAGGGAGGTTGCAGTGAGCTGGGGGTCAGCCTCTTCTCTCGTGCAACTGTTGATAGAACTGGAGGGAATGGCTTCAAGCTGCGCCAGGGGAGATTTAGACTGGATGTTAGGAAATGCTACTTGTCTGAAAGAGAGGTCAGGCACTGGAATGGGCTGCCCAGGGAGGTGGTGGAGTCACCGACCCTGGAGGTGTTTGAGGAACATTTGGATTTTGTGTTGAGGGACATGGTTTAGTGGGAGCTATTGTTGATAGGTGGATGGTTGGACTGGATGATCCTGTAGGTCTTTTCCAACCTTGGTGATTCTGTGATTCTGTGATCTAATGCAATGTCCAGGGAAGTAATTGCAGTGCATCCAGAATAGGGTTTGCCTAGGACTGGTAGCAAGGTATAAAGCTCATGCTAATCCTTATCAGTAATAAGTGCCAATTTCATTCAGAGTGGTTTAGGGACAAAGCATGTGCCAAAACACATATTTGAGAACCATCTAGACTAAGATCCTAAACACCACCTCTTCTTTTAAGTAGGGTTTAAGTGATGGAATCATTTGCATTCTCCCAGTGCACATAATACTGTAGGAAAATACATTCTCCACCACACATAAATACTAACTGCAAACTAGTATTTTCCTTCATGAATATAAATTGCAGAATTGGGAATATTAGACTTGGTTAGATTTTTGTTTTTAACATTGTTAGGTGACATATTTTACGGCTAGAACCTATGATCCATTTCTGCCATTGCTTCATTGTTTCTTCATCTCCAGCTTTTCATATTTCAACTTGTAACCTAAGATCATTTATTTCTGTCTTTGACTTTATCTTGGATTTTGTCTAATTGCTTTGTTTCAATCCTTAATATAACTGTATTAATTTTAGTTCAAGGCAATGTGAATTTTATTCTTTTCCCTAGGTCCCTGTGTAATCTCTAGTTGTCATGATCACTGATTATTTGGAGAATTTTTAGTATCCTAAGGGTATAGGAAACTGCGTGCTGCTGTGATTCTGAACCCATATGGTACAAAAACTAAAGTGTAGATTTGTTCTGATAGGATTTAAACACTCTGACGTCCGTTATCGAGATTAATGTGCAAGTATTCACAAGAAAGACTTTAGGGATGAGGTAATCTTAAACTGTGCCATCTTCACAACTGCAAAAATTAAATTAGATAATTAAACAAAAAGAGAAGAATGTGGTGTAGGAATTTCTGAATAAAAGAAAAATATAGGTGATTTATCTTTGGTGAAGTAAAATACAATATTTTAGACATACCAATAATACAGACAGAAAATTGTATTTGTCTATGGTTTGCAGTTCAGGAATTACAAAATATTATGGACAAACAGCAAACAATACATAGGGAAGATTTTGCTGCAAAAAGTATTACAAATTACAAAAACAACTGTAAGGTCAATTCTGCTGTTATCATGGGATTGCAGGATATTTTAAATTGGTCATCTGGTCTGTTTTGATAAGTAATGAATTATAGCTTATTGTGATATAATACTGGACATCAGTTGTTCTGTATGCTGTCAGAGCATTTTACTGAGGACTCTGTGTCTTGACTGTCTTGTCCTTACAGAAAATAAACAGATCCCGTAAGAAAAAAGAAGGAATTATATAAAGTAAACCAATGAAACTAATTAAATCCACCAATCGGCCCATCAGAGAACTAGAAATACAGGAAGGATCATTTCAGTCACTTCTCGCCAGACAAATTCCTTGCTTTGTACAGACACTGGATCTGATGCAAAGCTCATCAAAACCAGTGAGAGCTCTTCTGTAGACTAACTTCCTGCCAGACATCTGTTCATCAAAGCTTACAGCACAGCTGTGGGCTTTCGGTTTACTGCAATTTCCATAGAGCTATAAATGCTCTATTCTGAAGCACCAGAAATAGTGTATATATAAATATGTATGTAAGTTTGTGATCACTTTACCTTTTCTAGAAGGGTTTTTTAAACGGGTTTAATACTTACCTGAACTAGACATCAGAAATGTACAATTTCCATTTACTGTTTAACAAATACTTAAATCTTACCAACTGAAAATCATCAACTAGAAATGAGTTTTCTTCTGAAAAGGAATAACTGGACTCTTAGAAATTCTATGACAGATTTAATGGGAGTGAGAAAGAGAGTGGAAGGTATATTTTGTTTGGATGGTTTGTTTTTCTTTTTTTTTTTTCAGGAAACCCATTACAAAATTGTTTCTCATTGATGTTGGGATTGTTGGCCAAGAATAGCTATACCCAATAAAAGAGGATGCTGTCTCAAATGAGCAGTGACAGATATGAGACTCAAAAAATTGCTCACATGACTCCAATTTGCTCAGATATTTTGCAAGAAATTAAAGATTTTCTTTTGTTCTGTTCAGATTTTCAACTAAGTTACTGAGGGATGAGAAGGAAAGGGCTTAGAACATGACATAGGTGCTCTTAATCCTTAATTTACATTAAGGTGGGAAGGAGCTTTTTTGTTAAAGACTGACTTGCTGTGAATGAGAAGAGCTTCGCACAACATTAAGCAGTACAAAGACCAGGTGTCTTTATAAGCGCAGTTCTATTGCAGCAGACTGTGCTTTGTCAAAGGTCACCCATTCATCCATCATCAGCAAATAATGGATAAATAGCAAATTAGTAGTACCAGATGCCATAAGACAGGGAAAGGAGAACTCTTTCCAAAAAAGAAAGTACTGATGCATCGTACTCAGTGATAAGTACTGATCCAATTTCTCACTAATTAAAGTTCATTTTTTGATAAAAATTGTAGAAAAATTAATTTCTATGTTGAAAGATCAAAGTAAAGAATAAACACATTGGCTGCTTTCTACAACTATGTAAGAAATAACTGCTTCACAACAGTTCAAGAACTTCTTTCAAAAAATTAGCTCATAAAACCAAAATATAAAGATTTAATACTATAACGCATACTTACTCTTTGGCATCTCCTATGGTATAATGACTTGGATTGGAAGGGACTTCAAATATCATCTGCCTGCCATGGGCAGCATTGCTAACCTATAGATCAGGCACTAGATCAGGTTGCCCACGGTCCCAACAAAGCCACTTCTGAACACCTTCACGGACAGGACATCTACAACCTCTCTGGGCAGCCTGTTCCAGCACCTCAACACCCCTCTTCGTGAAAAACTTCCGTCAGCTTGTTTTTGTAAGAGAGGTGCTGCAGCCCTCTAATCATCATTGTGTCCTCCTCCAGATCTTCTCCAAAGCTCCACATCTCTCCTGTGTTTGGGGCCTCAGTCCTGAGCGCATTACTCCAGATGGGAGCTCACGTGGGCAGAGTAGAGAGAGACAATCACCTCGTTTGCCTTGTTGGCCACATCTCTTTTCATGCATACTAGTATACAGCTGACCTTCCAGGCTGCAAGTGCACACTGCTGGCTCATGTTAACTTTTTCATCTACCAGGATCCCTCAGCACTGCTCTCAAGTTCTTCTCCCAGTCTGTATGCACATCTGGGATTGCCCAGACCCAAGTACAATTTCTCCATCATAGAAGACCATCAGATTTGTCAGGCACAATCTGTACTTATTGAAGCCTTGCTTGCTTTCTTGGAGCACCTGCTAAAACCTCATGTACCCTAGCATGTTTTCTAGGAGGATCTGAGTACAGCTTAGTGTATTCCTAGAAAAGTGTTGGTCTAAATTTTCTTCTCATTCTTTTCACTGTATTGTCGTTCAAAAGTTTCAATAAACATCTAGTATTTTTCTAAAACTATAGACATGAGCTTAATGCATCTTTTCTGTTTGATTATGAAGCATTCTAGTTTGCCATAATCAGTGCTGTCCTCTGTTTTTAATCAAGGAATATAGTTTTGGAAACTTAGCAAAGAATAGATCTGTAGCTGTTTCACAGTTGTGAACATCAGATCTGTGCAGTACATGGTACATGCAGTACCAACCAAGGTAGAATCACTGAATCTCTTCAGATTTTTTGGAGAAGTTAAGAGTTTCATGCACTTGTGCTCACTTATAGTCAACTTTAGGAGAACTGATATCAATGATACCTGAGCTAGCATGAAGCTGGTGCTGCATTGACAGACAACATCATGCATACATAATATCTCACCTTACAAAGTAGATTCATCATAGTCTTTCAACAAATTTGAACTGCCAGAGTGAGTTCACATCAATGCATCACCTTTTCCATCATTTGTCTGCAGTGTTTCTGATTTGATAGTTAAAGTCCTACTATATCATAGATCTGAGCAGTTTTAATGGATTATTTTATTAGTATTGTGGCTAGATGTCACGGGTCGCCTTTAATCCTTGACAGGGAGCTAGGCCTTCTCCATCCTTTTCCCACAGGAAGCCAGTGGTGAAATGAGAAAAAGGAAATATTTGACTGAGATAAAGAGAAACTATTTTATTAAAAATGATGAAGGTATGTTATAAGGAATCAAGAGTAATAAATCAAACAAATTGGAAAGACAGATATCTCCTCATCAAGCTTGGGAAGGAGAAAAGGGAGGAAGTCCTAAATTCACTGCTTCTCTTCCTTCCCCAGAACCATGTGGGAAGGACTGGAGAATGCTAGGAATTGTAGTTCCCAGTAGTACTGGGAAATGTTGTTACTTAGCAGCTGTCCCAGTTCTGTCAGTTCATTGCATGATGTCATGATATGGAATAACTATGGAAAACCATGACACTAGGTTTTGGTATTGGGCTGCAAAAAAGCGCCTCTATGAGAATAGCTGAAAAACTGCTCTTTGTAGGGGAGGTGCTCCGACCCTTGACCATCTTTGTGGCCTCATCTGGACCCCCTCCAACAGCTCTCCATCTTTCTTGCACTGGGAGCCCCAGATCTGGACGCAGTACTGCAGATGGGGCCTCACAAAAACAGAGCAGAGGGGGACAATCACCTCCCTGTCCCTGCTGGACACTCCTCTTCTGATGCAGCCCAGGATACCATTTGCCTTCTGAGCTGCAAGAGCACACTGCTGGCTCGTGTTAAGATTTTTATCCATCAGGACCCCCAGGTCCTTCTCTGCAGAACTGGTCTCAAGGACCGCTCCTTCCAGTCTGTATGGATGCCTGGGATTCCTCTGGCCTAAGTGCAAAACTCTGCACTTTGCTGTGCTCATTAGATTCACCTGGGCCCACCTTTCAAGCCTGTTGAGGTCCCACTGAATGGCATCCCTTCCTTCCACCATGTTAACTGCACCACTCAGCTTGGTGTCATCAGCAAATTGCTGAGGCTGCACTCGATTCCGTCATCGCTGTCATTGATGAAGATGTTACAGAGCACCGCTCCCAAGACAGAGCCCTGGGGGACGCCGCTCGTTACCGGCCTCCACCTGGACACAGAGCCATCAATGACCACCCTCTGCTTGCAGTCTTTCAACAAATTCCTTATCCATTGAGTGGCCTAACCATCAAATCCACATCCCTCCAATTTGGACATAAGGATGTGGTGGGGGATCACGTCAAAGGCCTTGCTCAAGTCCAGCTAAATGACATCAGTCTCCTTTCCTTTGTCCACCGATGCCGTCACTCCAATCACAGAAGGCCACCAGATTGGTCAAGCATGACCTTCCCCTGGTGAAGCCGGGCTGGCTGTCTCGGATCACACGCTCATTCCTCATGTGATCAAGCATGTCATCCAGAAGGATCTGTTGCATGATCTTCCCAGGCACAGAGGTCTATTTTCTTCTCTAGTCCTTTAGAGGAAAGAACACTGTGGTGGAATTCAAACAGCCACCAGTGGTGAAACCAATATAACTGCATACAAAATTGATGAGTTTAGCTCCCAACTCATTCACAATCACTGCTTCCTCATACGTTATCATAGAACAGCTCACAGATCAGAGTACATTCTGCTTCATACACAGCTCCAAACATCTCAAGTAAAGTGTATGATTCAAAGCTGAAGAGTATTAGGAAAAACTGAAACATTCTGAATTGTGTTACAAACTGCTCTTTACTAACTCATTCAGTCCTTGAATATGTTTCTCCTTCTGAAATAAATATGTCCAGTTCAAAAACAGATTTCCCTGTTAATAGGTTGTTCAGATAGCAGTCTGTTCTATTGGTCCATCAGTTAAGCAGACTCACAGCTACTGGTTTTATTAGGTCAGACTGCATAATACTTCTACTCTTCCAGAGACTGGCAGAGTTTAAGACATGAAGAAGAGACAGCATCTGGGGCATGACACATGATCTGAGGCTGATAAGACACAAATGACCACAGTAAGATTTTTTTTTAATTTACATTTGTTATAGAAAATGTAGTCAATTTTAAAAGTTGCTCATTAACAGAAATGCTAGCTTGCAGATCTTGCTGGACCTCACTCGCTAAGTATAGAACTAAGCGTTTCATTCTGGCCATCAGTATCTTTTTCCAGTTTCTCTGGAAAGAGATCAGTGTCTAAAAGCTAGCAGTGAATTGTGAAATCAGTCCAAAAATACTAAAACTGTCAAATTGCATTATTGTTTGTTATAAAATTAGATATTTTGTAGCCTAGTTGGAGTAATCAACCGTTTTTTGGAAACAACTGCACCTAATTCAAAGATCACTATATGTGACTTAGAAAAGAAACATCGAGGTTTTATATTATTTAGCACAAATTAAGTATGTCTAAATGTATTTCAAGTAGTATCAAGGCAAAATAGTTTAGAAGTGAGGAGTAAATGTCTTTATTTGTATTGCATAAATATCTGAAAAAGCACCATTGCTGTGTATGTTGGAAAAGCTTCTAAAAATAATCTGTATAGCTCCTCTCAGACTTTCAGTGCAGACAGAACATTAAAAACTAAAAATCGATGTGTCTGCTCTTGAGCATCTGTTATCAGAGCTAATACAATTTAACATACAGGGGCTGCTCTGAAAGTAATGTCTCCTATTTTATTATGTTATCCCACAACACAGAGGTGGGTGTTTGTGATGTGGCAGTAGAGGCTGAATCTTCTCGCCAGTACCTCATCACATTTTGTTGCTGTGTGACAGATGGCAGCAGAGGGGCAGTCTGACAAAATGGCTTCTGACATAGAAGTGCATATGAAGAAAAAATGGACAATTGAATTCCTCCAAGAAGAAAAAATTGCACCCACTGACATTCATTGATGCTTCTGAATGTTTATGGAGACCAAACAGTGGATGTGCACACAGTGAGGCTGTGGCTGATGTATTTCTGCAATGGTGACAGCAACAGTGTGTCGCCTTTGCTGGTGCAGATTTTTATGTGTGAGGCACTCAGGCTCTTGTTCATCATTGGTGAAAATGCATAGCTAATGGTGGCAGCTATGCTGAGAAATAGTGTTCTATCAAATGGTGACACTGTGCTCTTCGTCTTTGTTGGAGTTTCCATGGAAATAAACAGGATTCATTACAGTGCAATGTACACGTCAAGGACTATGGTTTACAGTGGGCACTCAGCTATTTCACAGATAGTACCAGAATAGCCATTATGCTGAAGACTGGTTATCACTCAGAGGAAGCTTTATATGTTGGAGTTTAACAATTTGATTTGGAACTATTAAACATGAGAAAGATACTTAAAAGCTGGAGCAAGTCCAATAGGAAAGGATGCTGGAGTGGATAATGTCAAAGTAGCAGCAGAAAAAGCTGAATATATTCAGGCTGAAGAAGAGACAGCTAGAGGAAATATCTAATTGCTGTCTTCTATTTCATAAGTTGTGGTTTTAGAGTGTGAAGAAATTAACTTAACAGTGAATGTCTAGGGCACAATGAGCATAAATTACAACAAATAATTATAATAAATTACAGCAGAGGAAATTCCAGCTTGTCAAAAGAAAAAAACAAAATTTCACTGAGCAAATGTAACCACTGTAACAAGTTGCTCAGAAAGGTTGTGGAATCTGTCTGTGGAGATTTTCAAGCTGTGGAGTATTCTGATCTTAATTTGATGTTAGTACTGTTTGGAGAAGCTGTTTGGAATGATCTCCAAACATCCCTTTGATTCTAAATCACTCTGTATTTCTATGGGAGTAATGGAGGAAGCAAATTCTCACTAGGAATTGATGGACAGATGCAAGCAAAGCATGCTAAGAACAGAGCTTGACAATGGCACATGTCATTGCTGGAGAGTTTATATCCACTGACCAGTCATAAAATAATAGCAGTTAAACATAAGAAGAGATCTATAAGATTCAGAACTCATTTAATGACACAAAAAATGACAGCCCTAAAATACACTTCTAAAAGCAAACAGAAATCTAATGCTGTTTTCAGAGAAATAATGAAGTATTCACCTCATAAATTACATAGCAAGTACAAGTGGAAAATCAGTCGCGTTGTGCACTAAAGCTTCCAAGTAATGTTCAAGAGTAGCCACTATCTTTTATTTGCAAAGTAGACTATAAAGCCAGAAGGGATTTTTACAGTCATTTAGTCTGTCCTCCTGTTCTCCTAGAAAGTCTGTCACTTTCTATTTACATAGATCACGTGTATTAGAAAAGATCTCATTTTTAACTATATAAATGTGTAGTGGTAAAAAAATCCAAGATATTTCTAGTTGAATTATGCCAAAGGTTAAAGAAATTAACTGAACTTTATTTCTAGATTCAAGTTTCCTGGTTTCATCTTTACTGGCAGGATGATTTTGTATTTAGCTAACTGCAGTGAGAAACTTTGTAATAGCTTTTGAAATTGCTGTTTTTCCACTAGATATTTAGAGTGAAATCAAGTTTGCTTTTTACCATTTTATCCCAGGGCTTTCAGCTCTATTGTCAATTGTCAGAACTGACAGTGCCCTGGGCCTTGTGGAGCCTGGGCACTGTGGGATAGCCCTCAGATTGTAACTACAATGCAGCAGGACGTTTGCAAAATTCTTGTGATGCACAAGTTGAGGAAAGTTCTATAAGATAAACTAGGGGTTCAGGCCTACTTATTCAAAAAACTGCTTTTTCAATCCATCACTGAAATGAGATTCAGATCCCTCCATTTGTCAACATTCATTTTGGCAAGAATCTATGGACATGCTCTTTCAATGGCAGTCACCTAACAGACCGTGTAAATAAAACATACATTATACAATGTATTTTCTATGTTTGTTGTAGTCTGTTTTGTTGAGGGTGTATACAGAAATACTTTGAAATGCCATTTGTTGATAGCTGTTTTCTTTAAACACGCTTAAAATAAATGCTTAGGAGGCAACAGTTTTCCTTGTGTGAACTGACCACATTTGTCATAGAAGATAAAGAAAAGATGTAGAGGACTAAGTAAAAATGACAAAAAAAAAGTACAGGAGTATGATAGAATTATGGATTTACTGCATAAAGTTATTGCCTGTACCTGAATCTGAACACTTGAAACACTTCTCTCAAAGCGCATTACTTTCATATATTGTTATCAGGGGTCCTACAATTTATTTTCATTAATATTAATATTGAAGAAGGCATTTGCAAAGCAAGTCAGGGTGAGACCCAGAGACGACTGCCAGGCTCATACAAAGAAAGCCTATCAAATCATCATGCAAGTCTATGGTGAAAAGTCAGGTTCAGCCAGGGTGCCAGTCCATTCGGCCTGAGTCCTAAGTCTGCAGCTGTTCCATCAGGTGGAAACACACCTGAAAGCATCATCATTAAAGGAACTCTCAAGGAAACAAAAAAAAACTCTAAGTGAGCCTTCCTTGCAGAAATCTTTAGGGGAGACACTTTGCTGAGTCTTCCTCCGACTTTTTCTGGAGGAGCTCTGAAGTCAGCTGAGGTCGTAGCAATGGCTGTGAAGACAGGGAGATAAACTGCTGGTCCTGACAAAAGAAACCTGTTTAGGAGCATTTTTCTGTCACACTTTCTATTTTGGTCTCAAATACGCCTTTCTTAACAGATGTCTTGCTTTTGGATCTCCAGTTTTATTGAAGAAAATTATTGCTATTTGTGTTGTGTAGCTTCCTTTATTTCAATTTGAATATACTCAGTAGTCAGCCTGCTGTAAGCCTCAGTGCTGAGAATCATCACTGTGGCTGCCATGCATATAGCCAATATCTATTTATGTACAACATGTAATTTGAGGGAAAAAAAAATGGGGAAATTGTTTTGGTTGTGATCTGATGTGTTCTGACATAGAAATATCACTGCTATTACTCTTAATACTTCAGTGGAGACGAAATGAAGAAGTTTTTTCATTTGAAGTTCCTCAAGAGTCAGTGGAGAAAGAAAATGGACAGCAGTAGCAGATGCAGGTTTATTCTTACCTGGAGCAAGTTACATGCTGTTTGATTCACCAGTTTTTTAATCTGCATTGTAGATACTGATAGTATAAGCAGTATCAAAAAGGAATTAGGCAAATTCATGGACTATAAAAAGACACTGACAAGAGACATGCAAAAAAATACCCTCTGGCATCTTGAATCCAGTGTTTGGATGCTGAGGAAGTGCACAGATAATGAACCACAAGTATCTATATTCAGATCTATTGCCTCTCATTACCTCTATTAGGTACAGAATATGGGATGAGATGGACCATGTTCTTAGCAAGGCTCCCGAAATTATTATCTGTTTCTATTCTTCTCAAGATAAAGTGGTAGAAATGAGAAAAATCTGAAGCAGGAAACCAAAGGAAGAGTCTTGGATAGTCAGCACTGTTTCTCCTTTGATTCCACAAGCTGAAAAGGGTGCAATTGATGGAGAAGAAAATAGCTTAGTCCCTCTCAGCAAAAGCAGTACGCTTCTACTCTTCCTCAGGTCACTGTGGTTGTCAGGCTGGATTTGTAGATCATTATTGCAAAAAGTGATATTTTCTAGTGAAGGAAGAATGATGAGACTGGGAAGAAATGCTGAAAAAAGAAACATTTAACTTCTCCAAGTTGTTTACAAATTAGAAATCACATCTTTCTGTGGATTGTGTTGCAAATGGAATTTTTGAATAGCATGGAGTATCTGTCCTCTTTACTCAGTTGCCTAATCTGAACTGTCTCGGTGTGGTTGCAATTGTTACTGGAACTGAAAATCTTTGAAACAATAGCTTTGAAGTACTGAAATTAATGCCTTTTAAATTAACCAATTGCATTCAAAAATAATAATCTCTGTCGATTTTATTAAACACTCAGTCAAGGATAAAGTGTGCAAGTAAAAGTCATACATGTTGAGAATGATCTGCTACGTTAGAAATAAATGTATTATGAAATGTCAAGAGTTCTGCTAGTACTACATTAACCGTGTCTGGGTATATTTTTGTATAAAATGAAATGTTTCATATGAAAGTACATTTATGGAAAGGACTGGAAAAGGAATCTCCTTCTCATGATACTCAAAGACCTGTGACAAGGGAGTTATATTAGTTCTTTTTTTTCTTGAACTTTCTCTAAAGGGAACACTTAAAAAAAAATAATAAGTAATGATCAGGTTCTTTGCCTATCTTGACTTAATAATTGCAGGACTCAGCTATCATTATACATAGATTGAAATAAAAGGACATTAATGTTAACCGTTAGTCCAGTACTACAAAGCCATTGCAACTACTGATGACTACATTACATGTAAATCTTACAGCGTTTTTTTGGAAAGAATTCTGAATCACTAAAAACGAAAATTGAATCTGATATTCTGGCCAAACTTCTATGTCCATTTATGCAATTTAAATGAAATCAGCCATTTTTGCCCTTAGACGTCTATTCTTACAACACAGGTATTATCTTTGGCTTTAGGTTTGGGAAGGGAAATGAAAATGCATCCTGGTCATTACTTGGTGTGCATCAAATTAAACATTTCTTTCAGCAGTCCTCAAAGGAGAGTTGTTTCATGTCCATGGAGCAGAGTTTTGCCAAGACTTTATTCAAACCTATTCAGACTTTATTCAAGAGCTCCACGGTAGGCAGTGAGTTTCTCTCCTAGTCCTTCACGTAATGCTGTTTCTCCACAAAGCCTGAATGGAGAAAAAAAAAAAATATGTCAGGCAACAGCAACAAGAAAGCTCTGTCACAGCTTAAAACTTGTTACTAGATTAAGCAAAGGTAATTTCAATAATATAAAAAATAGCTTCTGGTATTCTTGTGATCACAATACGCTTGGCAACTTTCATGTGTAACTTTTTTCTCCAATGTTTTTCCTCCACTGAATATTCCTTCCTTGAATTTATATGCTTTTATTTCAATAAGACCAGTAGTATTGATATTATAGCCAAATAATTGTGAGTGATTAAATAATCTGGTGTTTAGAATGATATCCATTAGTTGTCAGTCTTCATGTTAAAGTATATCATAGCCCTTTCCAACAGCTTTCAAAATGGATAAAGAACGTAAAGCCCACATTCTCAGAAAGAAACTGTAGAGGTATAAACAGTACAAAATGGGAGAAGTAAAATGTGGTCGTACATGCTTATTTTTTACCTGTGTGGTACGTCCTTTTCCTTTCCAATCTTTCCCTTCTATTGTTCTTTCAATCTATCCATTACAAAGTTTTACTGTTTGTTACAGTTTGTCATATTGGCATCTGCAATACATCTGCATAGCATTCCTGATCGTGAGCCAGATCCCTACATAATGAACACTGAAAAAAATAGATATTAAAAATATGCCCATCTAAGCTGTCACACAGTTTGGATATAAAACTGTATCTCGTTTACAATATAGTGAATTAGAACAAGGCCTATTTTATCTGTCATTCTGGTCTGTAATACTCAGTACTATAGTCTGTAATCCTGCTATCACTTCTATCCAGTTTACCTGTTTCTACCTCTAAATAATATAATTTCATTTTCGTGTTTTAACTGGAAGTTTCACTTCTGGATGAAGAGCTTACTGATTGAGTAATGTAGTCCTTTGCTTGATAACAAGGATGTGAAAAGAATTTTAAATGGAGAAACTTTAGCATTTCCATGATAGTATAGAAATTAACTTCAAGAATGAGAAGAAAAAAAAAAAAAGAAAATAAAAAATGAAAACAATAGCAACAACAAAAACAGGAGCTTTGAATATCAGTGATGCTGTGCTTGAGCCCTAGATCAGTGAAAGCAATTCTGTGTATTGGTTTTGGTATCAAGGGGCTGCAGCGGTGGCCCCTGTGAGCAGAGCTCAGAAGCTGTCCCATGTCAGACCAGAGGCAGCTCCAGCTGTTCTAAAAGGGACCTATTGTTGGCCAGAGTTGAGCCATCAGCAATAGTTGTTGTGCCTCTGTGAGAGCAGGAAAGAAAAGTTGTTGCACAACAGTGGCTGGGAGAAAAGAATAATATATGTGAGAGAAATAGTCCTGTAGTCACCAAGGTCAGTACAGAAAGAGAGCAGAAGGTGTTCCAGATACAGAGTAGAAGTTCCCTACAGGCTGTGGAGGGGCCCGTGGTGGAGCTGGCAGTCCACCTGCAGTGCATGGACACTATACAGAACAGATTTCCATGTGCAGCCCATGGAGGTGCCCAGAGTGCAGCTGGTAGATGTGGCCCAAAACAGGCTGCAGCCCATGGGGAGACCTTGGAGATGCAGGACCCAGGCTGGAGCTGCAGCCTGTGAAGAGGAGCCTGTGGTAGAGTAGATGGCCTGGGAGAGCTGCTGTCCATGGCGACCATCACTGGAGAAATCTACTCTTGAAGGATGACCCCTTGGAGAGCTGCAGCCTATGGAAAGCCCATTCAGGATCAGTTTAGGAAGGACGGCATCCTGTGGGAGGGACCCCATGCCGGAGTTGGATCAGAGGACAACCATGTAGGAGTGGCAGAGATTAAGTGCTAGGGACTGACCTCAGGCACCATTCCACTGTGCCACTCAGGGAAAGATAGAAAAAGTTGGTTCTTTCTGTTCGAGTCTGCTATCAACAGGCAATAAATAACGTTAATCTCCATCTACAGAATCTGTTTAACCCATGATGGTAACTGCTTCCTGTTCTTATCTCAACCCATGAACGTTTTTTTTATTCAGATTTATTCCCTGTCATTTTGAGAAGGGAGAACAGCATGTTGGATCTTATCTACCCATAGAATCATAGAATGGCTTGGGTTGTAAGGGACCTCCAGGACCTTCCAGACTGCAAGCGCACACTGCTGACTCATATTAAGATTTTCATCAACAAGAACTTCTAAATCCTTTTCAGGACTCTTAAGGAGTTCAGAATCTTAAGGAGTCCTTCTTCCAGTTTGTATACATATCTGGGATTATCTCAACCTGAGTGAAAAACCCTTTGCTTTGCTTTGTTAAACTTTATTAGGTTTACAAGGGCCCACCTTTTGAGTTTATCAAGGTTCCTCTGAATGTCATCCCTTCCTTCTGCTGTATCAACCACACTGCTCAGCTTGGTGTCATCGACAAACTTTCTGAAGATGTACACAATACCATTGTCTATGTCATTGATAAAGATGCTAAAGAGTACTAGATCTAAGACAGAACCATAGGGGACACCACTCATCTCTTCCACTTGGACATAGAGCCATAGGCCACAATCATCTGGCTGCGACCTTGAAACCAATTCCTTATCCACCCAATAGTTCACCCTTCAAATCCATATCTCTCCAATTTAGAGATTAGGATGTGGTGGGGGACTGCTTCAAAGGCCTTGCAGAAATCCAGGTACATGACATCGGTTACCTTCCCTTTGACCGATGCTGTCACTCCATTATATAAGGCCACCAGATTGGTCAGAGATGAACTTCCCTTGATGAGCCACGCTGGCTATCTCAGATCACCCTCTCATCTCTCAAGTGCCTTAACATGTTTTCCAGGAGGATCTGTTCCATGATCTTCCCAGGCACAGAGGTCCAATCACATTGGACAGTTCACTTAGGGCCCTGGAACGGATACCATCTGGCCCCATGGACTTGTTTGTATACATTCTGTCTCATGAGCTGGTCTTCGACTTGCTCCACTTTTACAGTGGGGAGGAGTTTGCTCCCCCAGTTCCCACCTAGAGCTTTGGGTTCAGGGATGTGAGGTTCAGGGATGTGAGAATCCTGGCTTCTAGTGAAGACTGACACAAAGCATTTATTGAGTACCTCAGCCTTTTCTGTATCTGTTGTAACGATTCTCTTTTCTCATTTAGCAGGGGAGATACACACTCTTTGGCCTGTCTCTTCTGATCTATGTAGGTGATATGTCCTTGCTTTCACTGCCTGTACTTGTCCTTCTTTTCCCTCAGTTTGTCCAGCAGCACCTTGAAAAGCCATTCTAGTTTCGTGTCTCCCCTTCCTGTTTTCTTATTCTGAGGGAATAAGAATATCTCTAAGAATACCCATCAGGAAGCTACCACATTCCATTATTAGCTGTTGGAAAGACATTTATCGTTACATAATTTGTATTAAGCAATCTTTTGAAGGACAGGACAGCATATTTTCACATATGATAGATCATACTGCAACGTGAAAATGCTGTTGCATCATTTACATGCCATGTTCTTTTAGCTCAGAACAATTAGTTCCATGATAGTCAACTCACAGAAACCAAAATGACCTATTCTATTACCATACCCTTTGTATTAGTGGTAGACTGAATGGTCATACTGTGTGGCATGTTAGCAACAAATAAAAACCTTCAGCAATCATGAATTTTTCTCATTACTGTATTTTCAAAGGTTGTATTTTATATGATCTCTAACAATCAAAATCACTTAACAAAGTACAAGTTTTAGAGATTTTTAGGGTTCTTTTCATTTGTTCTTATCTACTTAACACATCTGATCATATTTGTTTACTCTCTCCATCTCTGGAATTTTCTTTAAAGGTATGTCTGAATCTCTCACCACACACGTCTGGAATAAGTAAATCTGTGGTCTAGATGATCAAATTTAATTATAAGGTTCTATTTTTGCAATTATGGATGTCAGTTTTGTGAGATGCATAAGAGATGCACAGACAGAAAATTATCTAAGAATAGAATTTATTTTGTAGAATTTCATCTATAAAATTTATTAATAAGTGAATTTCAGGCTAATGGCTTCATTTGATTTAATGAGAAATAGGTTGCTCAGCAGTACAGGTGGGGGGAAAAATATTGTAAAAAGATTATAGGCTGATTTCCATCATATTTTCTAAATGTCAGAAAGCACCAAGTTAACTGTATTGCAATTGATTGAGTTACTCTCTTGAGTTTGAAGCTAAGCTCATGTATTCTCATATGCTGAACTGGAGGCATAAAGAGTGACTTCTAAATAAGGATGGGATTTATTTACTTTTTTAAATTACATCTAAGAGTCTTGATTTGTCTAAAAACATTAGAAATCGACTTAGAGATGTATATAAAAATGTGAAGTTACAGACTCAATGCCAAGAAATACTGAAGGTCTGATTACCATTGCTCTAGTGTTGAATCAAAACTTTTACATGGATTCTTTAAAAATGGCTAAGATGCTTAGGGATTTTCTGGTTTCCTTTGGGCCAGATGGAGAGACCACGATGAGCGTGCTTGTTTTCAAGTGAAAACAGATGAATTTCCAAATGAAAGCTGTTTTGTACATGTGTAAAAAGAATGTATGTTTCAATCAAGCAATTTGCATAAATATTGAATAATCCATAGCTAAATATATGAATTTGAAATTAATTGAAGATAATTATGGAACCTACCCACATGCTTTGACTATATAAACTGAGAACAAAGAACATACAAGATAGAATCATAGAATCACTCAGGTTGGAAAAGACCTTAAATATCATCGAGTCCAACCATGACCTAACCATACGTCTCTAACAGCCCTCTGCTAAATCATGTCTCTGAGCACCACAGAAACATTTAATTCTTCTCAGTCATTATAAATCATGTGAATACATAAAAGAAAATGTGCTCTGTTTACCTAGCAAGGTCCTTTGAACTGTCCATTGGTAACTGAGTGCATTTGTTTGCACGAAATGCAAGGTGGCAGTCCAGTGATGTGTTGCGAATGTCAGCATATTAAATATCTGAGCCCAGTTACTGTATAATGGAGATCTATTTCTGTGATGTACCATAACCTTTCATTTTCATTCCTTTCAGAAGGGAATCCGTATACGTGGTGGGTTGGAAAAGCCAATGAGAAGCATTACTATTGGGGTGGATCAGGACCTGGTATTCAGAAATGTGCCTGTGGAATTGAACGCAACTGTACTGATCCCAAGTACTACTGCAACTGTGATGCTGATTATAAACAATGGTGAGGATGACCAGAATCTCCTAACTTTTGCAACTACTGCAATTATTCTGAATGTCTTTTATTAAAATATTTCCTTCCCTACTATAGAATGCAGGAAAAATAGTATGTTTCTGAATTCTCTTACTCAAGGAATCTGCCCATATTTTCATTTTCATTTTACTCACAGTACTTGTGACTGTCAAATGTAAGGAATGTGTTTAGGTTTTCAAGTGCATTTAACTATAGAGAAGGTAGCTAAAGTTGAGAAGTCAGGTCCTAATAGGAAAGACTATCATTTTCATTGCCCGTGCAACTTTGCCTACATGATGTTCAATTGTATTACAATATAGTATTTAATTTTGCCTCTGCAACTTCATTTTTTTCTAGCATTTCTCACATATGGAGTAGTAATGCTGCACTTGCCTGAATAATGTGAGAGACGTGAGTTCAAGTCACTCACCCAGTGACTCTAACCCTCTTTATCCATTTTTCATAAAAAAAAAAAAACCAAGAACAAGGCTTTTTATTTCAGAAGACGCTTCTGCACTCTGCATGAGATAGCTAAATATTTTTTCATCTGATGATTGAGAGTACGTACTTATAATATAGATGGTATTTTTTAAATGGTATGCGATGTTCAGTGACTGACTAGACTCATGCTTCTATGAGCACTTTTCTCATTAATAGCAGCTTAAAGTCATAGAAAAATAGAATAGTAGAATGGCTTGGATTGGAAAGAACTTTAAAGATCATTCATTCAGTTCCAAACCCTCTGCCATGGGTAGGGGCATCTTCTAAAAGACCAGATCTCTCAAAGCCCCGTCCAGTCTGGCTTTCAACCTCCCAGGGATGGATCATCCACAACTTCTCTGGCCAAAATTTCTAGTATCTAATCACCTTCATAGTAAAAAAATTCTTCCTTATCATAGAATCATAGAATCATTAAGGTTAAAAAAGACCACAAAAATCACCCAGTCCAACTGTCACTCCACATGTCCACTAAACTATGACTTTAAGTGCACACCTATCCTTTACTTGCAAACCTCTAGGGACAGGGATTCCATCACCTCACTGGGCAACTTATTCTAATGACTCACCACTCTTTCTGAGAAGAAAGTTCTCCAGTTGTCTAACCTGAACTTTACGCGGCACAACTTAAGGCCATTATTACTAGTTAACTGGGAAAAGAGGGCAATGCCCTCCTCACTCTATCCTCCTTTCAGATGATTGTAGAGAGTGATAAGGTCTTCCCTGAGCCTCATCTTCTCCAGTCTAAACAATCCAAGTTCCCTCAGCTTTTCCAGATTTGTGTTCCATACTTATCATCAGGTTTGTTGCCTTTCTTTGGGCATGCTTGAGGTCATAAATATCTTTCTTGTAGTGATGGGCTCAAAACTGAATACAGTACTCAAGGTAGAGTAAAAGGTAAAGTTTTGGGGGACAAACCATTCCTGTCACCCAAACATCTTTGAAATTGGGGGTTGGGCATCTCCCACTCCAGGAGTATAAAATATCTATTGCCCCAGTCCCAGAGCACATGTTGGGCATAGACATTTTATGAGGTCTGGGTTCTCCAGACAACCATAGAAGAGTTCAGACTCCACAGAGGTGTTTTAGTGTCTGGGTGACTGAGGCAATATTGAGCAGCCATGTGAAGCATGAGCCTATTAGCCTGCTAGAACTGTGCTGGATTACTAATTTGAGACAGTATAGACTCCTGGGGGTTTAAGATGAAATATTAAGGATGGTGCAGGAATTAGAAAAAGTTGCTATTATAAGACCTGCACACAGCCCATATAATTCCCCCATACAGCCAGTGCGAGAATCAGATGTCACTTGGGGAATGACAGTAGATTATAGAGAATTAATTAAGGACATGCTGTCTGTTCAGGCAGCCATACCCCATATTGCCTCCTTAATGGACATACTGAGTAGGGAAATAAAAACCTATCACTGTGTCCTAGACCTGGCAAATGCATTCTTCAGTGTTCCAATTGCTGAAGAATCTTGAGACAGCTTGCAATTACATGGAGAGGCAGGCAGTGGACCTTTCAGTTCCTGCCACAAGGGTATGTACTTTTGCCAGCATACTGCCATAACCTAGTGATGCATGACCTAGCAAATTGGGAAAAATCTAATAATGTTAGCTTGTATCATTATATTGATGATCTCCTGTTGACATCTGACTCACTGGAGGCTGTAGGACAGGTGGCAGATTCATTCACTACCTACTGCAAGAAAGAGGATGGGCTATAAATCCTCAGAAGGTGCAAGGTCCAGGCCTGTCCATGAAATTCATGTGGTTAGTTTGGTCAGAAAAGGCCAAAGTACTACCCAGTGCTGTAATAGATAAGGTTCAGGCATTCCCAGTCCCTACAACACCAAAGCAGCTGCAGGAAATCTTAGGTATATTGGGATACTGGCAATCTTTTATATCCGATTTAGTGCAGCTGCTGGGACCATTATACAAACTCATGAAAAAGGGGCAACTATGGGACTGGGAAATAATAGAACATGAGACTTTCCAACAGGCAAAACTGGCTGTTAAACAAACCCAGGCATTGGATATATTTGACCCAACCCTCCCTGTCAAAGTTGACGTTCATGTCATTCAAGATGGCTTTGGCTGGGGCCTGTGGCAACACCAAAATCTCCATTGGGTTCAGGTATGGCATGGAGCAGAAGAAAGATACAGTATGATTGAAAAAGTTATTGGCTGCCTACTTTACATTACAGGTGGTAGCACCAATAACCCAAATAGCTGAGATCATAGTTAAGACCACCCTGCTGACTCAGGGGTGGGTGAAAAATTTGACCCACCTTTCTGAGATGGGGTGGTGCACACACAGGTGGTGGCACAATGGGTCACCTGTCTCAGCCAGAACAGTAGTCTGTCTTAATCACCACTGAAAGAAGAACTTCAAAAGATCTTAGCCCAGTGATGTATCATAGTGATGTGCCAAAAGAAACATTGGTTGCTCCATCAGAAAGGAGTCCCATTCAGGAAGGGAAATATCCCATTCCTGGAGATGCCTGGTGGATGATCCAGCAAGGGCAACCCAAGCAGATGGAGAGCAGTAGCATAGTATTCCTCCAGTGAAACAATTTGGTTTGAAGAAGGGGGCAGTCAGAGTGGCCAATGGGCGAGCCGTTTGGATGGTTGTAACCAAAGAATCCAGTGATGGTATCCAGAATATCTGCACAAGAATTAAATTCATGTTTCTATTTGGCACAACACACTTCAAATAATGCTCTTAAAACCGTGATTGTCTTCTGGTGCCATTTTATTTAATAAGTAACCCAGAACGAAAACAATTTTATTGCTGTCATGAAAAGCAGAAGAATTATTTATTCCTTTCTGAATGGAGAGGCTGAGGGGGAGGAAAGAAAAAGCCAGCAAAATAAATATCAAATGATGTAAATCCTCTGAATCAAGACAGCAGACTGTGAGAAAACACGAACAGGCAGCTCAAATCTCATTTAACTTATTTTATTAATATGACTTTTTAAATTATTAAATTATCATATGTAATGATTGTGAAGCAGATCAGACCAAAAGGATATCTTCAGCTTCTGTCCTGAAAACTGGAGAACAGCTAAATGGAGTTCAGAATAGTGATAAATACTGGAATTTATTAATTCAGGCAAATAAGTGAGAGATCACGAAAGAGACTGAGCTGAAGAACAGAGATTTAAGTTTACTAAATGCTAAAGACAGATTGATTTGGAGTCATTGACAATTGCTAGGTTTTGCACTATACCCATGCATAGGTGCCTACTTTCATTGGAGCTCAGAGTAATTCAGTAGCATCTGGGACCCCTAATCCAATCTTGCTATTCAGTGCAGACCTAACCAGACTGGTTGGTTGAGGTCTGTATCTACTTGGCTTCTGAAAACCTCCAAGAAAGGAAATTCCAGAATCTCTTTGGACAACCTGTACTAGTATTTGACCACCCTTATATGTAATTGCAATTTCCCATGCTCCAACTTGAGACAGTTACCTCTTCGTGTAGAATCATGGAATAGAATATCTCAAGTTGGAAGGCACCCATAAGGATCATCGAGTCCAACTCCTGGCTCCACACAGTACCACCCAAAAAATCAGACTATGTCTGAGAATGTTACACAAACATTCCGACAGCATGGGGCCAGGACCCATTTGTATGTATACTTATATGCATACACGTATATCTTGTTCTTCTAATTTAGAGCTTCTCTAAATACAACTGAGGCCTTCTCAAATACTGGAAATTTTTGTTTGTTTTAATCAGCTATGTCTGACTTAATCAGCTGTTTTTAACAATATTTTGTAGAATCACTTCTATCTTGTCATCAAAGAACACTACTAAACGCTACACTAATCACAAGACATTGATAAGTACTCACCTGTACATGTGATTCAGACTTTAATTTCCTTTGCATTTATAGAAGAGGGTATGAATTAACTATCAAACTCCCACATGACCCAGCTATTAAAGCTAGATATCAGAGTATCGAGCTGCAGACTTTACAGGCATTAGTCTTCACATTACTGGGATCTTCCAATTATTTTCTACCCATTTATGTGAAATGGACTACTGGCTTTTTGATGTAGCCCAGAATACCATTGTCCTTTCATGCTGCAAGCACACACTACTGGTTCATGTCCAGTTTTTTGTCCAGAACCTCTAAGTTGCATTCAAGAAGTTCTCCTAGTCTGTACACAAATCTGGGATTGTCTCAAGTACAACACATTAGGCTTGACTTTGTTGAACCTCATCAGGATCTTGTGAGCCCACTTTTCAAACCTGTCTAGCTCCTTCTGGATGGTGTACCTTCTTTTTACTGTCAGCTGCACTACTCAGCTTGGTAACATCAGCAGATTTGCTGAAGATACACTTGATCTTCTCTTCTATGTTGTTGATAGAGATGATAAAGAGAATCAGTCCCAAAACAGACCCCTGGGGAACATAATTCATGACCACCTCCAGCTGAACATAGAGATGTTGACCATAATCCTCTGGCTGTGACTGTCCAACCAACTCTTTATCCACCAAATAGTCCAGTGTTCAAATCCATATATCTTCTATTTAGAGGTAAAGATTTGGTGTACAACAGTGTAAAAGGTCTTGCACAACTCCCATTAGATTATTTCTAATGGCCTTCCTTTGACAACTGGAGCCATTACTTCTTCATAGAGGGCCATCAAATTGTTCAGGAATGATCTGCCTTTGGTGAAGGTGTTCTGACTGTTTCAGATCACGTTTTCATCTTGCATGTGCCTTAACATCTATTCCAGGACGATCCATTCCATGATCTTCCCAAAAACACGTGTGAGGCTCACTGACCTCCAGTTCACTGAGTATTCTTCTCTTCCTTTCTTAAAAATAGATTGATGTTTCCCTTCTTTCAGTCACCAGAGACTTCACTTGACGACCATGGCTTTTTCAATACGATGGAGAGTGGCTTGGTGACTACATCAAACAGTTTCTTCAGGATCCTGTGATGCATGTTCCCTGGTTCCATAGACTTCTGCACATTCAGTCTCATTAGGTGGTCGTGGACTTGCTCTTCTCTTAAGGAGGGAGAGATCTTGCAACCCTTAGCTCTGCCTAGATGTTCAGGGTCATGAGAGGTATGGGAAGCCTGACTGCTAGTGAAGACCGAGGCAGAGAACTCACTGAGTACATCAACATTCAGAATATCTGTTGAAGCCACTTTTCCCTTCTCATTTATCAGAGGGGATAACACTCTTTTGTCTTCTCACCGATGTTCTTACTCACCAATGAATTCCTTCTTGTTATTTTTCATATCCCTGGCCAGGTTTACCTCCATCTGAACCTTGGCTTTCCTGATCCCATATCTGCTTTTCTGGATTGCATTTTTGTATTGTTACCAGGCTTAAACCTGCTTCTACTGCTGGTACTTTTCCTTCTTTTCCCTCAGTTTGATCATCAGATCCTTGCTCAGCCATACTTGTTTTCTTTTTATGACATAAAATCGATGAAAACTGAAGGCTTTCTGTGTAAACAAATGAGAAATTATTTTGAAATTACATCCAATTTTCTTCCTTTGTAGGAAACTACAGCAAAAAAAAAAAATCCCACCTGAAAGTTGTTTTTCAAAATACTCATCAGTTCACCAATAGATGCTCACTCCTCTTGTTAACCTGGAATGAATGTATGCTCAGAATTCAAGAACTATTCAACTGTTTTTTCTTTTAACAATTCAAAAAAAGTTGTTTTTTTTTTACAAATTTATCTAAGGAAGGATTAATGAGGTAGTCATTCAGCTTCATTGCTCCACAAATCATCTGAATTTTAATACTTGCCTTTACATAAACCTTTCCCAAAAACTTTCTAGTGATGTGCTTGTGGATTTTATAGAATCTATCTCCTCATGATTCATATATTATATGTTTTCACTTCTGATATATGAATGCTTGCAAATCACTTACAGCCAAGTATAAATTCTTTTATCAGTATAATATATTGTACTGATAAAGCTGATGAATGCATCTGCAAAAATTACTTCTGTTGCATTTACTGACAGTGTGACCTCACTATTATTTGTATTATTATTTGCAAGCTTTTTTTTTTTTTTTTTTTTTTGGTAGGACTTTGAAAGATATTAGAGAACAGTTAATCCGTACATTTTCATTTCTGAAGTTCCCTTCCTTAGCAATATACAAGCATAGCTTCCTCGCTTTATGTGTTTATTTTCTGTTCCTAGGATGTTTCTTCAAGCCATGTAATACATTACTCAGAAAGAATTGGGTAATTTCAACCGGTATTATTGCGTATAGGGTTGTTTTTGTTTGTCTGTTTGTTTTGTAATTTGACAAAGGAGAAAAAAAAAGAGATGCTAATATATAACAGAACACTACTAACATGCTTAAGTAGTGCACTGAAGCATAAGACAGTGACAGTCAAATGTAGCTACAGCCATGTTTGTAATACTTGGTATTAAAAAAAAATAATTGGTATGAGAAGACTTTAACATAGATAGGGAAAAGAACTACTTCCTTAGAAAGCTGATAATAAACTCCTAGAATGCACTGCCACAGAACGTTGTGCAAATACAGTCAGAAAAGTATTTAGCAGATTCATAAGTAACAGGGAAATAAAAGGATACTGTAAGCACCATGTACACTGTAACATTTTTAATTTTTAATATGATTATGGTAACTGTTGAGGAAGAAGAAGGTCAGCAGATAACAGAAAGGACCAGGCTTATGGTTTTTCCTGAGCAGCGTCTTATTGCCTCTGTCTGTAGCAGCATGATGGAGCAGGTTGATCCCACAGTACACTTCTACACATAAGTTCTTCAGAAAGACTTTGGAAAGTCTTGCTGCTCAACTGTAGTCCTTGTCAGCACAGCCTAACTCCTTCTCAGGGCAAAACTAATCTTTGCACAGCATTATGTGCACTAGATGAGGCTGGCAATAGTTTATTTGTGTCTGAATTCTCTTCAGTATTCCAAGTGCTAAACAGCTGTGGCATATTGTTCCCCAAAAAAATATATTGTGGTAAACATAAACAAGGAAGAAGTGTTTACTGTAACACACTTGTGAGCACAAAAAGGGATGTCCTGTGAATCAAATATTTAAACATGGAAATCAGGGTTTCCAGCTAGTATGAAAGCTCTGAAACAGCTTTTAAGGGAAAGTATTGGAGTAGAGCAGCAAAATTCTTCCTCTCTGGAGTATGATCAGATTCTGAAGATTAAGTCGTGTGTTTGGTTGCAATAGCAGAAAGGTGTCCTCAGTGATTGCAGCCTCTGCACTGTTACTCGCATAGCCTTGGCTTACAGGCAGAAGTGATAAATTTCTAGGTATCTCATACACCCGTGAGATCTCTCATAGATTTTAATTTTAAGGCAATAATTGTTTGCAGTAAACTACATTTGAGCCATCGGGAAAGAAAAAAATACATCAACATTTGGCACGCTAATGTATTCATTGCATTAAAGTTAGCACATCATTGTCAAAGCTCTGAATGCAGCAGGTTCCAAAACTATCGGCCTTAGGCCTTTGCACTCAAGCTACTACATTTTAATTTCTGTCTTCACCTAATGCTGATAAAAATGCTGCTGAACCTCTGCTTGAAAGATTAAAGAAGCACAGCCTGGTTGCTTCAGGGTTGGCTTTTAAGCACTGCTTTTATAAGTAAAGAGAGAATCAGAACTTCTCAGATATTTCACCATCAGCCTCCTTTGGCCATGATCATGTTGTCATGGGTTGTTAGAAACTCATGATGTCTTGAGATTTTTTTGAAGTGCAGAAATCCTTAGAAAATTAAGCATTTAATTACCAAGGTTTTGAATTGCATACTGTATGTCCTATCAAATAATCATTTTCTAATCAACAATAAAGCATACAGTCCTCATAACAATGTTTATAATAGCTCAAAAGAACTTGGATTCTGTTAAAAATGTTGGTGTTACAAGATAGAAAAATTCAAGAGGTATTCAAAGTGGGAAATTTATTTTCTAATACTCTTTAAAAAGATTTTCTGCCTAAAGGCCAGGGGAGGGATAAGCAATCTGCAAAACGAGGAGATCTAATCTCAAATCCAGGAAAAATGTATGAATTAAACCTACCTTTTCATTGTTAATTCAAACTGGTTGGTTTTGGGGAGAGGGGGGTTTAGGGGAGGGAAGAGTGGGGAGGAAATGTTCCTCAAAGTTACTTAAGTGACTAGTGCTAAATGCGCATCTGATTGTCATTGTAGGTATATAAACTTAGTGTGGGTCATTTAAACCATTATATCTTTTCTATTTTCTTTACATGGATTACTTGTGCTTGATGTACAACCAATATTATGTCCTCACTATAATTTAGTTTTAGTAAATAGTGTTAAAGGATGGACTTGTTTATGCTTGCAATTTGGGTCCTAGGAAGAGGGGAGTCCTTGATTATATTATTTAGATTTTCAGGAGACAAGCTTTCTCAAAAAAAATAAAAGAAATCTTAATAACTTCCTTATTTTTGCTCTGCAGTTTCCATGGAAACAACCCCTTGTAAAACTTTGTTTTGCCTATACCTTACTGCAGCTGCACCTGCTTTTCCTTACTCAACAAAAAGATCTCTTTTTAATCATCTGTGTTTTTTACACAGACGGTGGTGACGCATTGGAACAGGTTGCCCAAGGAGTTTGTGGATGCCCCATCCCTGGAGGCATTCAAGGTCAGGTTGAATGTGGCTCTGGGAAGCCTGGTCTAGCAGCTGGAGACCCTGCCCACAGCAGGAGGGTTGAAAAAAGATGATGATGTGGCCCTTTTCAACCCAGGCCAGTCTGATTCTATGAATGATGGAATGAGTGGGCAGCATCTTCCTCGCAAGAACATCGTAGCAGCTATGGAATAGTGGGTCACTTCCTCCAGTGCAGATTTTTACAACTGCAACATGCAGGCTCTCATTTGTCACTGGCAGAAGTGCATACCTAATGGTGCTGTTGAAAAGTAGTATTTTGTAGCCGAGAACTTAGAATCAACAAGGTTGGAAAACACCACTAAGATCATCTAGTTATGGTTAGTTATGGTTATCCCTTATGATCAGTATTTCCCACCAAACCATGCCCCTCAGTACAACCTCTAAATGCTTCTTGAACACCTCTAGGGATGGTGACTCCACCACCTCTCTGTTCCAGTGCCTGACTTCTCTTGGAGAAGTATTTCCTAATGTCCAACCTGAATGTCCCCTGGTGCAACTTGAGGCCATTCCCTCTAGTTCTATTGCTAGTTACATGGGAGAAGAGGCCAGCCCCCACCTTACCACAACCTCCTTTCAGGTTGCTGTAGTCAGGTACTTGCTCTATCAAAGGGTGCTGTTGTTCTCTTTGTAGTTTTTAGCTGTTGACGTTTCCATGGAAATAAATAGGAGGCATTACTTTCAGAGCAGCCTAAGTGTGTTATAGAATTTCAGGAATTACAATATGGTTGCTTGTGAGAGTTGGACAAGCATGCACCTTTTAACAGGGAATTCTAGGGAGATAATATTCTTATTATTAGTAGTATTAATTATGCAATTTATTTAACTTTCCACCCACTTCCCATTCAAAAAGCGTTAGTTTTTTTTTCATATTCAAACAGTTCCAGTTCTTCAGATCATAAAAACCTTTCTTTGTAACTGAGTACATTTGTACCTGTAGCATTGTCTTTGTGTTTCCCTGAATAGGACTACATTGATAACTGAAATGTCTAACAAAACAGGAGAAAGTTAATGACACTGTTATCCTAAGTCTGTATAAAATTACTGTATAAGTAAACTGATCTAATATAGAACATTACTGTTACTTTAGATGTTGGTTGTTTTGTTGGTTTTTTTTTTGCTGAAATCTTTCCTTTTTACATACTATGTAATGCTTATAAAAAGCAAGAAGGTGTTCACAGTCAAAAGAATGATAAATCTTACACTAATATCTGCTGCCTTCATTCAAAGGCATTCTGAAGGACTTTGCAGACTGTTTTATAAAGGGGCAAAAATTAGAAATAGAAAATAGAAAGATTTAATTATCATAGTAATAATTAAAGGATTTGATCAGATTCAGTCATCTTCCACTTGGCTGTTAATAAGAATATGAAACACTCTGATTTCAATTTTTACTCTTTTCAGGGGATTTTCTTCAGTGAGGAAAAACTTCAGGGACTCTTTCACCCTCTTAATGTGCAAAATCTTTAGATAATGGCAGAGGTATTAACATTTTTTGGAATTGAGTGTTCCAGATGTGATTATTTCTAAATATATAATACAAAGTCTATCATTATAGTCAGTCTTTAGTTTATAACTCTTATGTCTTTATCAGCACTGATTTCTCTGTCCTCAGGATCTGCAAGTACCTCAGAAAAGCATAGAAGAGCATTCTAGTACAAGTACTATTCCTCATAGTACTTGTCTTTTTAGTGTGTAGATGCTGCAAAAGCAATCATCCCCGCCCCTTTTTCTTATTTTTAAGAGCAACCAAACTACACAGGATCTGTTGGAGAAGAGACGTGTCAGTTCTCCCAACCTTTAGTCTTGTACCTCTCAGTAATGGTTCTTTTGCACGGGAGACTGCATTTTCCACAGTGATGAGACAATTAACAAATTGTCAGAAAATATTCCTGAAAACAGATGTAATATTTATCTTCCTTTTCATGACAGCACCTGACCACATCATTAAATACATACATAAAACAATAAAATGAATAGAAACATGATCAGTAGAGGATGACTTTTTATTTCCTTCAAAAGAGAAAAACTCTAATGGTGACAATTAAATGACTACCTTTTGACATCCTTTTTTGCAGCAGAGATACTAGATCCATCTGTGAGAGAGGAAATAAAGAAGAGGAATGCCAATAGTTTTCTTTTACCACTCTGAAGAATCGTTTGTTTCATATGATTGCATTCATTTTTAGGCATTCTCTCAAAGTTCTCTGAAATTCTCTGAAAGCAAGCAGCAGAGAAAGTCAATCTCAAAGGAAAATATCACGAAGAGTAAAGTCATGACCTACAAATATCCTCCATTAGAAAGGGAGTGGGTTCTATGTCTCTCTGCTGTTAGCAGAGATAGAAGATCAGGACAGCATACTTTGTTATTCTCTTTTCCTTCGTACAAAAGAAACTATTTTAATCTCCCTCTTTTTACATCTCTGGTCTCCAAATTAATGATAAAGAAACCTTTGTAAAGGGTATTGAAACCTAGAAGGAAAACCAAACCAAACCAAACAAACAAACAAAACAGTAAGCTTCAGTCTATCATAATCTACACAAGAAGCTGTGAGGGTTATTCCATTCTGTTCCTTCCTTTTTAACAGACGTTGGTTCCTTGCCAACCTGTCTTCATAACACTTAGTATTTGCGTTCAACCACAGCCAGTTAGTGATCTCTCCAATATAAAGAGCCAAGGAAGAAAGGCAAATGACCTGAAGAGGAAGAACATACAGTTAAAGAAAGCAGACAACCAAGTGTACGAAAAGTTCTAGTAATTAAATCTAATTATACTCTTCATCATAGAGAAGAGATGCCCGTTCTAATGATTTGTTACTTAAAATTGTGATAATTATTTTCTCACTTTTTAAATTGTATTTTGTTTTTAAAACATGAGAGAATCATGCTTTTCATCTGTTCAGAAGGACATAGTGAAGATGGTGACTGGACACTACTGAAAAGTACTGAGCATTACTGCAGATCATGAAATGCCTGCTCTACTTCCCAGTTACAAATGAGTCAGATCATGAAGTTATTTAACTTAGAGATAAGAAAGACTTTCAGGTTCCTGTTCCACTGTTTTATTCACACTGTGCACTTTAGCATCTTTTCCAGATTCTGAATTCATCCTTCATCCTATGTTATTGTTGTGCAAAGGAGCATCACATAAAAAAGTTAGTTACTTCATCTACTCAATAACGTGGCAAGGTATAGCGAGAAACAAAGTAGGAAAAAGAAATCAGAATAGATGGATTTGTTATGGTTCCTCCTACTCCATTTTATGTAAATTCTGTAGTCTTGTTAAAAAGAAAAAGCGCTGCGCTTACTATGTGTATACTTTTGTTTTCAATATGTTCATACAAAAACGAAGAGGATTGAGAGTTGAAGTATCTTATTAAATTTGGTTTATTTCATTTTTCAGTATTTGGAGGAAATAGTCCTTAACATACCAGCAGAATCCATCTCCTGAAATGGTAAATGATGAGTGTTATATGAGTGCATAGTGATCTGTTCTAGAGTTGTTCACAGCAATTGGAATGAGGAATTTCTGCACATGACTGCATTGAATTTTAGATATCTTACTAACTGAAATAGTACTTGTGGAGTGGCTGCATACCCACAATTTTTAGATTTATATTTTTGGACTTACGCCTTTAGTGTTAGAAATAACAGAACTAACATGACAAGTCTTTTCAGATAATTAGACTTTAACTGCTCCCTTTCAGTTTACTGTTAAAAATGTTCAATGCAAAAGAGACACTCTTTCTTAAGCATGTGGAGGTCATATCATTATGATGGTAAATGGCAACATCTAGAGCTAACAAGACATCCAAGGAAGTCTTACTTTCATTTCTATTCACAAGACATTGGCAAAGAAATCAGCAGTAAATTGTTAAACAGAGCTGATCAGTCCAGAAAGCAGAAAAACCCAAAGAATTCCAGCTAAGCCCAGGAATCATCATAATAGAAACAAAACAAAATGAAACAAAAAATACTACTCTTACTGAATTCCTGCTATTCATCCATCAATTTTTTAACAAATTTATGCTTTTCTTTGTATTTTCATCAAACTGATGACATTCTAGTCTAATTTTTCAGAATAAAATTGTACCGGTGTAGTTATTTCATTAGTTCATTGGATGATAATAATGAGGAAGCAAATCATGCATTTCACCATTGCTTTCTTGTGATTCAGGAGAAAAGACACTGGGATGCTGTCATACAAAGAGCACCTACCAGTGAGTCAAGTAGTGGTTGGAGACATTGACCGGCCTGGGTCTGAAGCAAAGATATCTGTGGGTCCTGTGCGTTGCCAAGGAGATCGTAAGTTGTCTATTTTTCTTCTGCTTAATACTGCGTAGAAAGAATACAATATTGCTAAATTATGCATGAGGAGTCAACTAAATTATATTTAGGCAAGTGGCTGCCTAGTCAAAGCATGAAAGGATGATGTGACTTGAGAAACTGCCTGTGAAACAGCATGTTCATCTTTGCATTTGTCTTTATGGTAGATGTGGCAACTTTGATTATTCAGGTAAGTTTATGTAGGTTTATGTACTCACATCACTATTTGGTCTCAATAGCAATTATGAAAAAGTTGATAAACGCCAATGGGTGCAATTTTTTCCACATGGCGGAATTCAATGACTCACCTTTATTTCATACACATTTAGATGTCAGGCACCATTTCGTCAGACTTCCTCTGCTGCCATCTACCACACAGCAACAAAATGTAATGGATATTTCCCAGGGAGGCTGTGGAAGCCCCCTCCCTGGAGGCATTCAAGGCTCAGCTGGGTGGGGCTTTGAGCAACTGATCTAGTGGGAGATGTCCCTGCTCAGAGCAGAAGTTTAGAACTATATGATCTTATAGGTCCCTTCCAACTCAAATCATTTTTTGCTTCTTTTTCTATTATTCATTTTTCTCTGCTAAAATAAGGGTTATGAAAATCCAGTAAGGAGACACGATGAGACTTTTTAGTTGAGTATCTGATTGCTACTCTATATATTCCATTTGAAATTTTGTACATCATGTATTTATATCAACTGAAAAGGGTCTTATAAATGTGAATTGAAATTTTTTTTTCTTTTTTGCCATCTTGCAACCCTGAAGTGTGGGCTGTGGTTGACACTCTCAAGAAATGGGATTTCTTGAGAAAAAGAGAGAGACCTAGACAGGCTTGAGCAGTGGGCCCAGGAGAGCCCAGTGAGGTTCAATAAATCCAAGTGGAATGTCTTGCATCTGGCTTAAGGCAACCTCCACTATCAATACAAGCTGGAAGAGGAAATAATTAATCACAGCCCTGTCAAAATGGACTTGGGGGTATTGGTGGATGGTAAGCTGGACGTGGCTAGCGTGCGCCTTCACAGTCTAGTAAGCCAGCCATATCCTGGGCAGCATTCAAAGGAGCAAGGCTAGCAGGGTGAGGAAAGTGATCCTTAAGATATTTTAAACATCAATAAAATCCCTACAGAGACAGGATGTGGGAGCTGGGCTTGTTCAGCCTGGAGAATAGAAGGCTGCACATTGAAGCCTTCCAGTATTTAGAAGGGGATTATAAACAGGGGGGGAACTTTTCACTCTTTTAGACAGCAGTAGAACAAGGGGGAATGATTTTAAGCTCAAGGAGGGGAGGTTTACGTTAGGTGTCAGGGAGTTTTTCACAGAGAGTGAGGAGGTGCTGGAACAGGCTGCCTAGAGAGGTTGTGGATACCCCATCCCTGGATGTTCAAGATCAGGTGGGATGGAGCCCTGGGCAATCTGGTCTAGTACCAGATCTGCAGGTTGGTGGCCCTGCCTGTGGCAGGGGAGTTGGAACTTGATGATCCTTAGGGTCCCTTCCAACCCAAGCCGTTCTATGATTCGATGATCCTGTCGGTGTACTCTGTGCTTGTGAGACATCACCTGAGGTACTGTGTTGAGATGCGGAGTCCTCAGTGCAGGAGAAACATCGACCTGTTAAAGCATGTCCAGAGGAGGGACATGAGGAAAAAATTTTTCTCTCAGAGAGTGGTCAGGCACTGGAATGGCTGCCCAGGGAGGTGGTGGAGTCGCCATCCCTGGCAGTGTTCAAGAGGTGCAGATGAGTGCACTTAGCTTCTTTTTTTTTTTTCTTTTTTTTTTTTTTTGGTTGTTTGTAGTCTTTCTGGGGGTAATTAATCAATCAAATGGCTAACGAGTGGGAAAATGAGGTGTCTGCAAACTTTCATATTGCCTATAATGGTGCTTGTTATTTATATTTTACTAATTACAGGCCATTATGTGTTTGTTTCTCAGCTGTTTGACATTTTCATATTAAGCTCTTGCAACTGATGATTAATAATGAATACGACTTTTCTTGAACCTGTTACTTTTGTTCCTTACATCCTGAATCAATGTGATGCTATTACTCATATTAGCAGTCTCTGAAGTCTGAGTCATTTCTAAACATTAGTACAAATGAAACCTCATTTGAGCAGACAGTAGGTTTTATTATTTAGGGAACTGAATGGGTGTACTCCTAACATCCTGATTAATGGATTTTTTTTTGCAGCAACTTTACAGATGTAATTTGTGGAGATATAATTTGGCCTATGAATTAATTTGAATTCCCTTACCAAGTATTACTGTCAGGAAGTTGGTATAAGCTTTTTCACAGCCAATAACACAAACTCCGGTCCCTTGCCAGGTTCCATTTCACATTCTCTGCATTTATGCTGCATTCTCCTTAATGTCCTTTCTTGACCATATACAGCACCTGCCATACCCAAGGCCTCTACTGTCTCACCATATATTGCTGCAAAAAGTGTTCTTTGCCCTGGGGAAAGTTCCAAAATATGCCGTTGCTCTTCAAGGAAGAGAAATCAAAATTGTTGAATTTATGGAAAGGATTTCTAGAAAACTGAATTAATCCATATTTTAATGCATTATATGCATCAAAACCAACATTATAAATACTAACAGTCTTGACGTTTTTGTCAACACAAGAAGTTCTGTTGCATATATTTTGTATGTAGTTATCACTGTACAATTAAGGTAGAAAACACGATCCAGCTAGCGGTATGAAATTTAAGTAAGAAATACAGCTTTTGGTCTGTTTAGAAGAAAGGTGTTAAAAGTAAAAATGCCCTACAAGTTAAGCAAAAATGTATTTATTTGGAAAGATTTCTGTGCTGGTGCTGCACATGTCATGTTTCTGTAATGGTTGTCAGCTGCACGTGATAGAGCATTCCATAGCCTGGTGATATTGCTTTGCTGCACACAAGAGACTCTATTCTCACATCAGAATTGCAATATCATTTGCTATGTATTTCATAGCTGCTTCTCTATTAGGTGTAGAAACACTGACATGTCACATGAGCCCAGTTGCAACTGTAAGGGTACAGCAGAGATGGTGGCCTTTGCTATCTGTAAGTGCAGGCAGCTGAGACCTTGCTATTTCAGCACAATATGTAATAAATAAAGAAAAATTCTGTATTGTATCATTCAGTTTCCTTCCTTCTAACTGACCTTTCATCAGCAATGTGCTCCATAAAGTACTTCTTTTCTATCGCATCTGCAAGTTGGTGATGCAAAATTCTTGTGAACATGAAAAATAAATTTACTCTTTCTTGTGTATGCAAGCCCATTTTCATTACATTTCAAACTGATTATATGTTTCCTAGAAAAAAAAAAAAAAAGTGGTAAACTAAGCTTAGATTGTGCTACAAACAGGAAATTCATTACTCAGCTGAAATGAAGATGATGAAAAACTTCAGTAATAAAAAATACTGAAAAAAATGATTAGTGAGCTTATTAGTCCATGCTTTATTTGGGCTCTTTGACATAGAATACCTTGAAAGCTAACACTAAACAGAAATATACATTCCTAGCAGAAGGAATCTATTTTACAAGCATGACTTAATGATTTGTTTTCTGTTCTTCCTTACAGTTCTGTTCTTTCAACACTTTGGACTAGTTTTTTAATAGTACCCTGAGTTTCAAGAGAAAATAACACTGGCATATAATTAGCTTGCAGATCTTGGTAACACACTAAAGCTATGTAGAAAGAAAGTTCTCTAATTGTACATCTAGGGAATGCGTTGACAGTCAGAAGAAAAGTGAAGTTATTTTTACAAAAATAAGATAAGTTGGAGAGTACACCAGCAATAAATAAATAGATAAAAATTATAATAGGTTAAAGAAATTTCAGTAGAAGATGGTTAGTTCTACCTTTACAATATTCCAGTATTGTAGTGACTTGCATTGATGATTTCTAAAAGTAAAAATACTATCAAAAATAGTATTTTTGATAGAAAATTTTTAATAGAAAATTAAGGTCAGTGATTAAAAAAAAAAAAAAATCTAGTCTGGGTGCTTGTAGATGATGTCTTAGACATAATTAAGGATGAAAATATTTTGTTTCTTAATTTTTGAATTAATAGTTAAAATGAAAGCATAATGGGATTAAATAGCTGAAGTACCCATTTAAGGTGTTAGTTACTTCTTTGTTATTTGAGTGAGAAAACTAATCAAAATATCTGTGTTTTCCCAAATCTTGCTTTCAGTGCTGAGTTTGTGTATATACATTTATTTTCACTAACCTTTATGAAATGGTTGGAAATTGTACTGTAAACATAGGTCAACACTTGATACATTCAAGAGCTTTATTATTTTTCATAGTATCTGCCTTTAGTAATCATTAAAAAATGTTCTGCTTAATTTCCACAGCTATTTACCACATCATGTATATGTTTATGTGTTGCCTTGGATAATATGTATTGCATGTACAATACAGATACATTCAAAGACTATTGTAATATTCTTCTCACCCTTTGACACACTCTACTGATTCTGCCAGCAAAGCAGAAGAAATAGAACTTCCTTTTCCATTAAAGAATCCAAGAAATAGTATTTCAAATTATTTGATTTTTCACCGGAATTTGTTGAAGGTGATAAAGTAAGTACTATTGGCCACCCATGCTTTGGGATAGGATCGTCCAGTTGAACTAATGATATTGCTGTGATTATTCCTCATATGTGATTTCGTGTCATTAATGATAGGACCAGAGGGAATGGCTTCAAGCTACGGCAGGGGAGATTCAGGCTGGACATTAGGAAGTATTACTTTTCAGAAAGGGTGGCCAGGCACTGGAATGGACTGCCCAGGGAGGTGGTGGAGTCACCGACCCTGGGGGTGTTCAAGGAAAGGCTGGATGTTGTGTTGAGGGACGTGGTTTAGTGAGAGCTATTGGGAATAGGTGAATGGTTGGACTGGATGATCTTGAAGGTCTTTTCCAACCTTGGTGATTCTATGATTCTATGATTCTTTCCTCAGTGATCCAGAGTCAGAGTAAAATGAGCTACTTTTTCTAAGTAAACAAATCCACTCTTTTATAGTTGTTTAATATCTAGATATACCTAGATAAAATTACTTCATGGCTATCTCTTTCTGTTCACATTTATACTTTTTATACTGTAAAACACACTTTTATTATGTATTTTAACTAGGATTTATTTTACTAGTGATGAGGAAATGTTTTCACTTAAGCAGTGATAGAAAGTCTTCAAAAAAAATCATGCTATGTCTCAAAGAGAACTCTTCTTTTTCTTACCTCACAGATGATCTTTGTCTATGACTGGTTGTATCACACAGGCCAGGTCCGATGGGTAAAACTTTGCCCACCTGAAAATATGAGCTGCAAAAACTTCCACTGTTCAGGCAGAGTATTTCTCTTTTACACTACAATCCAATCATGTAGATTTATAGGTAGCCATAGGAAAGAGCATTTCCTGCTATGGTTTCCCTTATACATACATATGTCTCAACAAGCAAAGTGCTCCAAATGCTGGTATTTGGGCTGGTAGTTTTTTCATCCTTTTTTTTTTTTTTTTTTTTTTTTTAAATCATGGAATTGTAGAATTGCTAATGTTGGAAAAGATCACGTAGGAAACTGTCCACCTACCACCAATATTGCCAATCAAACCATGTCCCTATGTCCTACATCTAAAGTTTCCTTAAAAACATTCCTTAAACACCTCTAGGGGTGATTACTCCACCACTTCCTTTGGCAAACTGTTCCAATGCCTCACCACACTTTCTGAAATAAATTATTCCTAATATCCAATGTGAAATTCCTCTGGCACAGCCTGAGGCTGTTTCTTCTTGTCCTAGTTACCTGGGAAAACAGGCCAACACTGACCTCTTTTCAACCTCCCCCAAGCCTCCTCCAAACTAAACAATCTCAGTTCCCGCAGGCTCTCTTCATAAGGCTTGTGTTCCAGACCGTACACCAACTTGCTGCCTTTCTCAGAACCACTCCAGGTCCTTGATGCCTTTCTTGTAGTGAGAAGCCCAAAACTGAACACAGTACTCAAGTACCCAGTACTCACAGTACTGGTTTGAGCTGGAAGGAGCTGTTAAAATCACCTAGTTTCAACCCCACCCCCATTATAGGCAGGGACACCTCCCACTAGACCAGGTTGCTCAAAGCCCCACTGAGCTAAGATTTGAATGCTTCCAAGGAGTGGGCCTCCACATCTCTCTAGCAACCTGTTCCAGTGTCTCACCACCCTCACAGTAAAGAATTTCTTCCTGATATCTAGTCTAAATCTACCCTCTTCTGGTTTAAAACCATTTTCCCTCAACTTGTCAGTATCTACTCCCATAAAAGTCCCTTCCTAGCTTCCCTATAGGCCCCCCTTCCGGTACTGGAAGGCTGCTATAAAGTCTCTTCTGAGCCTTCTCTTCTCCAGGCTGAATAGCTCCAGCTCTTTCAGCCTCTCCTGTGGAGGTGGTGCTATATCCCTCTGTTCATCTCTGTGGCCCTCCTCTGGACCTCCTTCAACAGCTCCATTTCCTTCCTGTGTTGAGGGCTCTTGAGCTGGATGCAGTACTCCAGCTGGGGTCTCAGTGATGTTGAGTAGGGGAGCAGAATCACCTTCCTCAATCTGCTGGTTATGCTTCTTTTGATGCAACCCAGAATATTCATCTTCCAGGCTGCATTACTGGTTTACATTAATCTTCCATCAATCAACACTCCCAAATCCTCCTTAGGACTATTTTCAAACCATTCTCCACCCAGCCTGTAACTGTGCTTGGGATTGCCCCCATCCAACTGCAGTACTTTCACCTGGTCTTGTTGAACTTCATGAAATTGGCAAGGGTCTACCTCTCAAGTCTGTCCAGGCTTCTCTATATAGCATCTTTTTCATCTAGTGTGTCTGCAAGCTTGCTGAGGGTTCACTCGATCTCACTGTCACCTACAAAACTGTGAAATAACACCAATCACATCACTGATACATGAGGAGATCCTCATCAGCTGTCTCCAATTGGATAATGAGCCACAACTCTCCAAGTGCGACCATCCAACTAATCCCTTTTCCAGCAAGTAGCCCATCCATCAAATCCATTTTCCTCTAATATGGCAACCAGGATGTCATGTAGGACAGTGTCAAACGCTTTGTATATGCCAATGCAAATCACATCAGTTGCTCTTCATTCATCTTCTGATGCTGTAACTCCATCTTGGAAAGCCACCAAGTTTGTCAGGCATGATTTGCATTTTGTAAAGTCATGTTGGTTACCACCAATCATCTCATCTTTATTTTCCATGTGCTTATTTGGGCCTTTGGGAGGATTTGCTCCATAATCTTGCCAGCTACAGAAGTAAGAATGACTAGTTTGTAGTTCCCTGAATCTTTTTTATTCTTCTTGAAAACGGGGGTTATGTTTCCCCTTTTTTAGTCAGAGGGAACTTCACCAGACACCAGCCATTATCCCTCAAGTGTGATGGATAGCTGTTTGGCAGCTTCATCCACCGATTCCCTCAGAACCTATGGTTGGATCTTGCCAGGACCCATGGACTTGTGCACCTTCAGGTTCTTTGGATCTCAAATCTGATCTTCACTTACAGCAGGCAGAACTTCCTTCTCCCTGTTCTTACCTTTACTTTCTGAAGATTGGGTGGTATGGCTAGAGCCCTTGCCAGTCAAGACTAAGGCAAAGAAGTCCTTGAGAACCAACTTTCTCCACATTCCTCATGAACAAGTCTCCAGTTTACTTCCAGAGAGGGCCCACATCTTCTGTGACCTTCCTTTAATTACTGGTATGCCTGTAGATTTTCTTCTTGTTCCCCTGTAAGTCTCTGGCTAGATTTAATTATGCCTGGCTTTTAGCTTTCCTAACCTGATGTCTGGCTGCTCAGACAACATTTCTGTAGTCCTCCCACGTAACCCATTCCTGCTTCCACTCTCTATAAACTCTGTTTCTGAACTGACTAAGTGTAGGAGTTCCTTGTTGATCCACAGACTCTTCCTGGCATTCTTGCCTGCCTTCCTTTTTCTTGGCATGAACTGCTTCTGAGCTTGGAGAAAATTGTCCTTGATTACTGACTTCCTTTCTTGGGCATCTCTTCCAGCCAGAACTTTCTCCCATGTCACTCTGCCAAGCAGTTCCCTGAAGAGGTCAAACTCTGCTCTCCTGAAGTCCAGAGTAGCAAGCTTGCTGTGCACACTCTTTGATGCCCTAACGATCTTAAACTCCACCATTCCATGGTCATTGCAGCCAAGGCTGCCCTTGAGCTTCATGTTATTCACCAGTCCTTTCTTGTTGGTAAGGACAAGGTCTGTGTTCATGCATTCATTACAAGCTCTCAACAGGACCATCTTACTTGGTATGTAGAAAGATGTCTTGATGATCCTTCTAGGATCAACTGTAGTACTTATTATCACAGAGTTAAAAGTTGTGCATTTTGGGAAAGTTCTTAGAAGTCTGAATAACTTTTGCTCTATTCATTTTTTCTCTGACCTTTGTCTTCTGTGGTCAAACTTACAAAAGTGGGGAAAATACTGATTACAAAACTGTATGAGAAATATGAAGAAATATAAAAACTTGCTCCCTTTACCATTGCTGAGGCCAAGGAGAACTTCCACTACTAAAGTTTTGTGTTCCAACATGCTCACTTCCAAACTAAAGTAGCAACATGTGAAATGCCATAAATTGGAGCAAGTTTGAGAAGCAATCTTACAGTTTCTCTTTGTGCTTCCTCTTCTCCACACTAAAAGTACGTCTTCTGTGAGATGTATACTATGAGGGAAAAAAAAAAAGTAGAAATTGGAAAACATAATTTCATCAAGGTTTTAGCTTTCATCAGTTCAGATGGGTTGAAAAATAGTGAAAAGACTAAGGAAATGATATGCGTTAATGTTAGTCACAGAAGTCATGCTACAGTAGATTTTATTACAGTACAGTAGTACAGTAATACAGTAGTATTACTCTTTTCTCTGTTGTTAAGAAAATTTGTTTTAGTTTATTCAATAATTCTTCCACCTTGGAAGAGGATTTAAGAATAGGACCATTGGGATTATGACCATTAATCTTCAATTGGTCATTAATCTTCAATAACCCACACAGCACTCAGTCCTGAGGAACACAGGAATCCTATATTTTCTCCGAGGAGCTCACCTTTTGGGGTATTAGGTGTCCCAATACCAGCCAGTATGTTATCTTTTTAAGATAATCCATTCTATGTATGTACACTGCTGTCACTCCTTGCTGGCTCACCAAGGATAACATGATAAAAAGCACAACAGTGACAGCAGACAGCAGCTATAGAAAGTGAGGATTCAATCAAACACAACAGCAGACCTAGAAATGAAAGAAAAAGTATACTTACCTTCAGAAGGCCTCAGGTTCACAGGAATCTCCAGAGAAGTACCTTTGCCTCCCCTGCCAACCCACACATGAGATGTGTGAAGAGGTAGATCCTGGCTCCACCCCTTCTGGTCATTCAGCTGCATTGTGCCTGAGCTCCCCTGGGTTCATCTTGTCTTCCTACCAGGTACTCAATCACTATTTCCAGTCAGGATTTATCATTTTCTCTACACTCAGGGACAAAACAAGATGCAACAGTCACAAACTGGAACATAGAAAGCGCCATATGATAGGAGGAAAAGTACTCTACTTTGAGGGTGACTTATAACTGGAACAAGCTGTCTAGAGAGGTTGTGGAGTCTCCTTCTCTAGAAATATTCAAAATCCACCTGGACTCTTTCCTGTGCAACTTACTGTAGGGAACCTGCCTTAGCAGGAGGAGTTGGACAAGGCAATCTCCAGAGGTACCTTCCAATACCTACCATAAAATAAAATACAGTCCTTGCTTTATGTACCCATAACTTTTCTTTCCCTCATTCCATCATTACCCTAATGATATTCTTAACGGATATAAAAGTAGGAACTTTGTCAATTAAATATATATATTTTATTCGGTTCCAGTTGAAACAATAAATTTAGTTCCTTATAATTCTGCAACATGAGTTAGGTGTTAATGACCACTATTATTTTAATGTGGAAAATGAAAAAAAACAGTTAATCTATTTTTCTATTTCTAATGAACAATCAGAAAGACATTTCTTTTTTTCGTGCAGTAGCTTTAAATAAACTGCGAATATTTGATCTAAATTAATCACCAGGCTACATTTTCTACCATCACTCCTATCAATGGTGGTTTCCTTTTTCAGTTCAAACACGATGACAGAAAGTTGCATTATTCCTGAAGAATCTTAAGCACCCTATTTCTTAATTTGGTTTAAAAGGTTTATATTTTTGGCACCCTACAGTAATGTGCCATTATTTATAATCAGACATACATTGCATTTAACTTTTCACTTATGATGGATAGAAATTAGTAACATTAAACAAAATCAATGTATTTAAAACATATCACTTATGCTTAACTCACTTAAGGATGTCAATTGATTGGGGAGCTTTGTTCTTATGCAGACAATGACTTCACTGATATTCTTGATTTGCAAATGGGGGAGCTAAGAACTTTTTCTTCAAGGAGTGAGGCAAAGCTCTTTTTTAAATCATGAGTTGGTTGAGTCTTGTAAGGACCAGAAATCCTGTGTTACTGGAACATTTTTCCTAATGCTAAGGATAATAACTGGAATTCTACATTGTGAATTGATTACATTCCCTACCACTCTTTGGAAGCTTTGTAAGCATTAGTATCCCCTGAGAGAATATAGTGCTGGTGTTGCAGGGCACTGTGGTATTTCAGAGAACAGGAGATAGATTGCAAAATTTCCTGCCTACACAGCACGACCACTCCACAAGACTCTTCCAAAGACAAAAATCAGTTACAACTAGAGCTAGGTCTATAGCCAGCAAAGCATCCAGAACTTTCCATTCTGAATAAGGTAAAAAGACCAGAGTTCAATTATAGACACACAAAAACAACAACTGGGGACCCAGGATCACTATCACAAAGAGACAAAGCACATGCAAGGGGTCAGAATCCTCTGTTAATGATTTTGGGAGAAGAATTGACTACGTATGTAATGTACAGGAAAACTTTAAAGTAATGTAACAGTTAATAATTATAAGCTGAAGTTCTTTTGTGCTAGGTATGCACATTTAGAAGTTATAAGCAAATCTGTAGAAATGCTTTCTGATCTCATCAGATTTCCTTTAATTTTTTTAATTTTAATCAGTTCATGCGTAGACATTTCAAAATAACAATGTAAAGTCTTTGTAGTGAAAAGCTTAAGAAACCCTGACTTAATTTACATGTAGGAATAGTAGATGATATGGGAGGAGGAAAATCACTGTTTAATTCAGGGCTGGTATAAAAAGCCTCAGCCAGGGGCTTAATTCTCAGCTGTAATGTGGCTATGCAAAACAAAAAAAGAAAAAAAAACAGTTAGAAAATGAGGGGAGGGAAAGAATCCTAGGCAGATTACATGTGTCCTCATTCCAACATTACTATTACATGTGTGATTTCAGGCCCTTCCTCTAAAATGTACTGAAGGAGTGTTAGATGTTAGTTTATCAAGCACGAAACCATATGCTGGGCCTTTCCTTATCCAGTATTAAGTAGTCTTAATTACAGGCTTGCATGGTGATCAATTCTTTTCTGAAGGTTTGATAATTGCAGTGCATTAGTGCCTTTATATTGAGGCTCATTTAAAAGGCATACCTTCCCATATTGCCCTATGTTGTAAGACTACAACAATGCTAAATACCAAATGAATACAAATCCACAGCTTCTAAAGACCGATATAAAAATTCCATACCCTTTCTGAATGATGGGATAGCTTTTCTTTGCTGAGCCCTCTCAGAATAGTATCAATGTACCACATCACTGCCAACGTACTCCATTGTTTTACTGTGGCTCTGATTTACGATATGGAGGACATCACTTTTTTCAGTATGCAGCAAGAGATTAGAATAACGTTTTAAGAGCTAAAGATATTCTGCTTATTCTGGAGGTTATTTAAATCACATAACTATTAATATTATTGTAGCAGGAGTGCTAAGTTATGGTTTGAAACAGTGATTACGCCACGTGGTGGGAAGGTATGGCCAACCTAGGGGAGCTCAGACCTGAATGACTAGAAGCGGTGGAGTCAGGATCCATCCCTTCCCACATCTCATTTAAGGGTTGGTGTCGGAGGTAAGAGTGTTTTGCTGGCGCTTCCTGTCTACTGGAGACCTTCAAAAGGTAAGCAGTTTTTCTTCCCATGTTTCTGTATCTAAGGCTGCTGCGTTTGGGTTTGTTCTCATTTGCTTTAGCCTAGGATTCTGCTACTTGGCCGGTATTGCTGTCTTTTAAATCACATTGCAGCATAACAGCTACTAAAAAATAATAATTCAGTTAGCCTTTATAGTCAACTGATTTGGAATATGTTATTGACCTGAAAATTGATGGTCATTCATCATATTCAGAATGCATTGCATTTAATTTTATTGGCAATTTTTTTTTTTTTTTAATCTCTAGAAAAGTTGAAGGGGTTTTTGAACTGAAAAGGGCAACAGGGAAAGGCAGATCACTTGTTTCTCCTATGGAGCAATCTAATGGGTAGTTCACTGCTACCTCCAATGTTCTTAGTAACTTTTCCTCTGTGGGGGTATAATCAGTGGCACTGTATCTCAGAGTTGCTCCTATTAATTAAAATATACTTACTGAACTATTTTTATCTCTAAGCACTATTCCCTGTAGGGGTATTTTCTCAAAATATTAGAGGGTGTATCATGTTTTTATCTATGTCCTGACTGTGTGGCCCCTACTCTTCTCTGAAGTTCTTGGAGGTTTCAGGTTTTCCAGTCCTAATATGAGTTCTCCCTTGTATGGGACTCCCCTTCATATAAGGGGAGGCACATGTAATTAACTCCAACTTTCCTCCACTTAGGAAGGAGAAATTAATATTAAGTAGTCTAGTAAGCCTGCACAGTAAGTTTAAAATTCATAAGTCCAAGTTGTCTATGGACCTCTGTAAATAAAATCTTATTTGATGAGAGTGTGCAGACTGTGAATTGAAAATGATTTGCAACTTTCTGCACAGCAGCTTGTGAGCTAAATTTGATTTTATTTGCAAGGGCATCTTGTTCACAAGCTTTTTGTTGTCTCAACCTCTAAAATATTCTTGGATATATATGTGGAAAATTTTGGAGTAGAATTGTGCTACTGAAAACTCTTTGAAAAATTAAAATGTTTTAGGGTTATCTCTTCCAAGAGAAGAGGTTAAAAGGTTTGCTCTGGTGAGAAAGAACAGGTGACACTGTTCTTTCTTTCTGATATATTTAAACATAATTAACCTCCTAGAACAATATGCCTAATAAATTTTTCTTTTTTTCTACCATTTCCATTGTATATCTTTTGTGTCACGTTAAAGGTGTCTTACCTTCATCATCTTCATTTTTCTTAATGGTAGTAGCAGTTTTTGCTTCTAAATCATGTTTGTGCTTGCACATACCAAAGTGTTTGTGTCCTAATAAAGCACTAAAGCATGGATGCAATTGCAAACTCAGTTAAAACCTTGGATGCAATTGTAAACTCAGTTAAAACCTTGGCAACTCAAGTGAAGTAAAAAAAAAAAAAAAAAAAACACAAAAAAACACCTGTAGACATGCAAAGGTGTTAAGTATGAATTTCTGAATTTCTGTTTTCTTTCTTAATCCTTTATTGAGAAGAAGGAAATAGATTTTACATTGTAAGGCTGGATTTGAGCTGTTTGGAAAAGAAACTCCTATAAACTTCAGTTGAATATATCTTATGTGGAAACTCTCAAGAACGCAGACTCCATATTACTATTACATGAAGTCATTTTTTCAGGGCATCAGAGGGGGAAGTACTTAGCATTTTTTATTCAAATGTTAATAAAATAGGGCAAGTTTAAATCATATTCTAATGAAATTTGTGGATGACATGTCCTGCTGCATTTATGTGAAGAGTCTGTGAATGCTTTGCAACTGAAGTCTGGCAAGAGTGAAAATAATATTATGCATATAATCCCAAACATCTTGCATTTCATATGATATTTCTGTGGAGTGGAATTCATGTGAGTTTTGATGCTTACTTGTCTATAACTTTAAGTAAATACTTGAGCAATATAAAACTGGACTAGCTCCTCATTTCAGGACTAGTTCACATAAATCCTAGCCTTCTTCAGAATTATTTTTTTTTTTTAAATTTCCTGACATGGGGATCTTGAATTTTTTGCTCATAATAGGATCTTAATTCTGGGTCAGTCTTGGAGGGAAAGTCCATATGAGAGAGGTATAAGAGGGATGATCTTAGCTTCCTTGCTGCTCTCTCTAAAGCCTGAACATGACCCTAGCAGGAGCAGAAATGGTGGAAATTTAGCTGCAGAACTGAAACATCTTCAAAGGAAGGTGTGAGCAGCCATCTCTGGAGCTGTTTTAATTTGCACTGCTGTATGCACACACCCACATGCCAGTGTAGTGTTCAGAAGCAATGACAGGATATTCAGATCTGTTTTCCATATTTCTTGCTCTTCATGGGGCACATCTCAGAATCAGAGGAAAAAAATTCTTTGCTGACATGAAGACAAAAATACTTCTAAATGCTTATAGATTGGAGATATTAAATGATAACCAAGTACTGAAGGATGTTTGTTTTACAGGCTTAGTTTAAAAAAAAAAAAAAAACCTGCTAGTCATAGTTCCTTGCATTACATTTCATTAAAAAGTTTATTATTTTATCATATATTATTTTGAAAGGTCTTGGCAGCAAAGTTAGAGGATAAGAAATGTGAACTTAGTGAATTCTACATCCTCTATGAGTTTCCTTTTCGATTATTATTCTTGGTTAGTAATGGTAAACTCTGAGCACAGCAATTATCTTGCAGGTTCCAAATTTGTGACTATAAATTTAATTCTGATTACTGGTTTATCCTACGTAGAAAAAGTAGCAGCTGCAATAATTGCAGTCTATCTTCATGACATTTAGCTGCATGCTAGATACATATATCAGAATTTTGTGAACATTATAGTTTCACAACAGCAAGTAAAAATGTGCTTCATTGCAGTTTCAGTATTCAGGATTTAGATTCCATTTGGGATAGACTTGAGCTTTAGGAAAGGTTTGGACAGGACAAACATCTGATGTTGCATAATATAGTACATACAGCTGTTTCAATGCAAGTGTGCTCTGTATGTTTGTTTCAGTACACACGGATGAACACTTTTAATGTGGCATTCAAATTAACGTATTACAGTGCTGCAAATAAAAGTAGCATGAGATTGAGTCTCTTTAAATATATGTTTCTTTCTCTGAGTTCTGGTTTCTGACTATGCATCTGTTTACAAAAAATTTCCAATGCAATCATTAAATGTAGGACCATTTTCTTTCTATTTTTCTTCTTCTCCTTTTCTTGGTTGCTGGTATAGTTTTTCTGTGTGTGTGTGTGTATATGTTTGGGTTTTGTTTTTTGGTTGTTTTTTTGTTTGTTTGTTTTTTGGTTTTTGTTTTTTTTTTTGAAAGTAGTTAAATTTCCTATATATCTCTCCCTTCAGGAGCTGAATCTTTTACAAAGAAATTTCAGGAGTAGTAAGGTCTAAGAGTGGAAACAGCAAAATTTTATTCTATTTGCATGAGGAACTTAAACTGATAGTGAAAGTTAGTCAAGGTCTCATTCAAATCAGGTAGAAATAGACACACATTTGTCCAAAGTTCTCTTCCCCAGGTATTGTCTAGCAGGACTACATGCACTTTGTTTTAGACAACAAAGGGTTCCCACCTGAACTGAAAAGACTCACTGTTACAATTTCATACCAACAGAAGGGCAAGAGATTGACAGCTGTCAATGGTAATGATCTGAGGGGAAAACTTAATTTACTAAATATGATATTGTAGTGCAAGATAAACAATATAATTGGAGTTGAGTCTAATATCTCAGAATGAGTGTGTCCAAAACCAAAGACCTTACTCTAATGCTGAAGAAGAGACAGCTAGGGATCATGCAACCACAGTGATGAACAGTAAAATAAAGACAGGATCTCTCATGACTTGTGAGCAGTTTTATCTTTCCCTCTAAATGGAAAATGGAAATGCAACAGTGAAAGCCTTCTGGGAATCAGGTACCTGGAAATACCAACAATCCACAGAACTGGAGCATTAACTCTTTAACTCCCTGCGCACTGCACAATGTCATGATGTGAAATAAAACCATAAAATCATGACCACAGCAAAAGACATACGTATTTTAATTCAACCTCTTGCTTAGCACTGTATGGTAACTGTTGAGTCATGGCCTGAAACACTGCTTGAGCACCTGGGGAAAGGATTCAGTCAGCCCTGGGAGCACAGGTGAAGGCAATTCAGCTGTGTGACCAGACGAGGTGGAGCCTGGCTGCCCCTCTCTTAGACATCATTTAAGGGCTGACTGCTACTGTGCAAGGATCTCTGGTTGGAGGTCCCTCCCTTGTGGATTTTCTATTGCAAGCCTAGCTCTCCAGAGATGGGTAAACACTTTTCCTTTTCCTTTGTTACACCTTCCTATCATGCTAGTCCCTTTGTCATTACACCTTTTGTCATTATCACCATTTACCACTATCACCGCTCCATCACATTGATTGTTACAAGCACATGCATTGCTTTTCTTATTGTTGATCTCAGCACAGGTTCATTAATACGCTTGTCCTGGTATCCCAGGAGATGTGTCATAGTCCACCCTTGTCATGCTGATGTACAGTGCATGCATGCTTGCCTCCTCACTCCAGAACAGCCTTTGTCAATTTGGTGTGTCTCACACTTGCATTGCCTTCTTTCCCTTTCGTACTTGTCTAAGCAGTAACACCAAGCCCCTTGCAGCAGAGTCAAAAAGAAAGAAATTGAAAATTAGATTTTGAGATTTTAGAAGACATAAAGCTTGCCTTGTATTAATCATAGGGCATGATAAGCCTTTCTCACTGTGTGCAATCAAAATAGAATTTGGCTGTTTTCTTGGAGAACTAACAGCGGTTTCAAAACCAAGTACAAAGTATGATCAGGAACAATTAATGTGGCCAGGCCCTGGGTTCAAATAATGTTAGGTAATGTGAGAGAAGTAAACACAAGACTCATTTTTCCAGAGTTCATGTGTGTTACTGAAACAAGAAAGGAAAAAAACGAGCGCTGAAAGCAGCACTTAGTGTTTCTTGCCAGATCTTTTTCTGAGAGAATTTCTGCTTAAATACAATTCTGGTTTGAAAGTTGATTACATAGGGATGTTATCTTACAGTCATGAGATTATCTTTCACTGGGCCACCTGCTAATACAATTACCAGGAAAACCTGTTCTGTTTTCTGTGGGATTGGTCCAAGAGAATCTACACTCCAGCAAGTACGTGGGCTCAGCTTTTCCTTGACTCATCATCAATCATGGACAAGCTGCCGATTAATTTTCATTATAGTGTCCATCTGTGTGTCCCTTTCTGCAGGGATAAAGAGATACTCTGTAATTACAGATTGGTCATACAGAATCACAGAATGGCCTGGGTTGGAAGGGACCTCAAGAATCATGAATCTCCGCGTCCCCCCACCCCCCCCCCCACCACAGGAAGGACCACCAACTTCTACATTTAATAGTAGACCAGCTGCCCAGGACCCCATCCAACTTGCTCTTGAACACCTCCAGGGATGTGGGGATGGGGGGCAAACAGCTCAGACTCTGAGTGCATGTGTGCTCCTGTAAGCGCTCTGGAAGGACCGCTGAGGTGAGCAGAGAGAAAGGATGGATCTAGGCTCCCCCTGCTCTTGGCACCTACTAGTTCAGGCCATGAGTTCCAATGCAACACAGGTGAAACTTCGTTTCTAGCCTGGCATAGGCTTTATGACCATCTATAGCATTTGAGCTAGAGATAGACTACGTTGCCTGTTTTTTCCTGGTCAGTGCGTGTAGGAAGAAACAGTAAAGATTTTGTCTTTTTCACTACACAGAATAAAATGCCTAATTTTGAAAGTCAGTTTCAAGAATGAAAGAGTACTTCAAAGAAAACTGTGGAAAAAAAAGAGCAGAAGTGTAGTTGCAGCTTAAAAAATAAATAATGAATCATTTAGAAATACTGTGTGAAAAAGTTTTGAAAATTTAAAGGCCAGAACAATACCTAGGGTTTCTATTTTATTTTGTCTCCTCGTGCATATTTTTTATTAAATACCATGGGCAACTGAAGGCCTTGAACCAGATATAGTTGTTATCTAGAGTCTCCATTGTAATTTAAGTGACAACAAATTCAGCATACACAGCATTGCCTCTCTCAGAGGATTTGTAACAGATACTTTCTCTTGGGTTTAAAACTCTTGTAGGATAATAAAAAGCCAACCTGCACCTAACTAAATCATACTTAATCTGGAGGAATCACACAGTGTATTTCAGTAGTGCCACTCAAGCTAAGTTTATCAGAGGAAGGTTAAAGTCAGACCCTGAGGAATAAAGGCTTCAAAAAGCTAAGACACTGAAACGATTGCATTTGGAAGGATCTGTCTTCTAAAAGAATGCCTTAAATGTCTGTATTTGTAATACAGCATTTAGGGGCTTTTGGATTCTGTAACAGTGAGCTAGAATTATTGGAAAAGAAGGTTATGCAATATTACTTGGAAAATTACTGTTGTAAGGTTAGTAAGACAGGCAGACACAGGCCAAGAGTTGCAATATAAACGTGGTTTGAAGTTATTTAGTAGCAGCAGTTTTTGATGTTGCAGAAGCTCTCAAAGATTTCAGCAGGGATTGCGACCGTGCAGTGAAAAAAATGATATAAACTTACTAGAACCCAAAGGCACAAACAAAACATATTTAAAGTGTGCTGATGGGGAACTGTCACAGCTTGAACTGAGCGCTATTGATAACTATTGTATCAGTCCTGCCATCAAATTTGCCCTGAAAAATCTATACGGTAGTATTCTTCCATCTGAGTATACGCTCGTGCTAGTAAGAACAAGTCTTCAGATATTTGTCTCTTCTACCAATACCACTTACTTTTACAATATCAGCTTAAAAATAGAATCTCTTTTCCACTGTTCAACGCTTATTTATTTTTTGATTTCATTCATCATGAATAAGAGGCATAGAAAACAGGCTTTCTGATTAAGACTTCTACTTTTGATTTCAAGTGCTTCTACAGCACTTTTTTAAATCTATATTTACTATAATTACAATGTAATGAAAATACATTGTGCTCTTAATGTTCTTACATAGTTTGAAATGAAAAGCAATAACCAGTTTCTTATTTTAATTTTAATTTAATTCACGTTTCAACTCTCCACTTCTTTTTGCAGTTTCTGTAGACAGGACTATTGAGGATGACCTCTGTTTTACTTACTAACATTTCCATTAAAAACTGCTTGGATGAAAGCTGAGAATTCGAACTGCAGGACTAATATGTCAGCATGGCTTTACTTAGTGGTTTCTGCTTCCATATGGAGAGAATAGCAAAGATTATATTTCGTGAAATAATTTCATTGATTTTTCACTAGCTATTATTATGCCAGTTGGAAGGAAGACATTGCCAGAAAGATTGGTGGTAACGTTCTACTCTCAGCTTTGTCACAGACTTAGATTATGCCAAAGCAAATAATTCTAATTTTCTGTGTCAGTTGCCTCATATGTGCAACATGGAATCCTGATGACAACATCTTAGCAACTTAGATGGAAATCATTGGACTTACAATCTCTGTTAAGACTCTGTATGGTGACCATCAGGAAGTGCAGTGAGAAAGAAAGACAAATCCGTGGATGGAGAACTAAGCAGAGTGTTTCCTAGTTACTGAGGTGGAGGAAGGTTAAAAAAAATAAATATCCCAGGAGCCCTACTACCTTATGAACACCTCTTGCAAAGACCATGACTTGCTCCAACCTGAAAAGATCTCTTCCAGACTGGTTAATTTGGTAATACTGTGGTAACTTTAAACCCCTTCAAATAGATAGAATGACTTTGAGGAGATACTTCAGGCCCTTGAAACTTAAGAAATGCTGAATACAATAAATTCTTAATAGCAGTATTTTTGGTTCTATATTAATTTATTCTTTGACTTGAAATATCATATCCCATAGTTCTGTACCACACTTGAACAAAGATGTTGGGCACCACTGTCATGTAAACATGAATATGACCCAGAAAAAATAGTCAGTTCCATGTCTGAGAGGGGTAAACACTGGGAGGAGTAAACACCTGCAGTGTACTAAATATAATTTAAAGCAAGAAGCTATCATGGTTTTGGTGCAGGTGGGTTATATAATCAGGCTTGAAAGGCCTTGTTATAGTACAGCTTTACCTTTTCCTATGCAAAGCTGTTTAAGTTTCTTCAACAAAGCTTCTTGGAAACAATGAAAAAAAACCATGATCTATGGATACTATAGATAGTCTATTATCTGCACATTTTAATGTGTCTCCAGACAGTTCAGCACCCTTGTGATACTGAAAGCATCTATTTATATTTCATACTTCATCGTTTCAGCTTCTTGATAAGTGGCATGCTCCATCATTTTGACACAATGAAACAGAGCTCAGTGGAATAATGAGTGTTAGATGCTGAGACTGAAGTTTCTGCTAAAACATCACCTATCCATCTATTTAAAACTAAATGTATAAAGGCAGTTTGCTAATTGCCTGAATTAAATGGATTATCTGAATACTTCTCATTTATTATGATCAAACAGAAACTCATTATATCATCTAATATGTTCTCGTCTGTTCAGAGTTCCCCAGGAATTATTCAAGTTGACCTGAATTAACAATTTTGAATTACCAACACTTCCATTAAACTCTCTGAGAAACTTGCTGTGCAAGGCCATTCTATCTGCACCACAGTACATAAGTACTGCTGAACCAGACGCAGTGTCACATTTATTTATAACTGCCATTAAAAGAATGTCAGTAAAATTACTAGGTGTCACAATGGAGAAATGAAGTCAGTGTAGGCTTGTATGTATACATGTGATTGTATATTTATGTGTTTTTTATGTATTTCTGTGAGCCACTGGCTATTGGAAATTGAATGTCTATTCACTAATCTCCCAGGTAATCGTCACAGTAGTGACACTGCCAGTGCTCAAACTATTGCTGGCACCTATCCCAGCAAGGAGACAGTAGACAAAAGTGCATGGTATTGCTTTAGCTTGTCCAGTTCCTTTCTCCAGAGGCAGCTGGCATTGTTCTGAGGGGTGAGAAGCTCGCTACTTCTTCAGCTATGTCCTGTATGATTTAGAGAGGAAGGGAAATCCTTGCATAAATTCTTTCTTTTTGTCTTCACCATAATTAGAAATGCTACATACTCATCCTGAATATATTCATTCTGACTACTTGCACTGCACTGTTTCTCATATTCTCCGTCCTCTTTAAAAAAAGAAAACAAAACAAAACAAAAAAAAAAAAAAAAAAAAAAAAAAAAAAAAAAAAACCAAAACATGCAAATAGATATCTTAAAGGAAAAAAAAATGCATCATAAATTGCAGAAGTACAAACTAGTCTTATTAGGGGCAAGAAGATAATGCAGTCACATTTTATCATGCATATATTATTAGAATAATAGTCTTTTGCAATTGCAAGGCATTCTGTTTGTGTGCTGGGTATATTCATGGAGACACAGTGAATAACAAACTGTCTCAGCTAAAGAAAATAGGCTGAAGCCATTGCTACCATATTAAATCTGACAATAAAGAAGTAATTAAATATCTTTAACTGGCTCCCTTTTAACACCCCCTCAATCAAATTTCTTTTCCTCTACTATTCATTTTTACCCTTATCATAAATGTATGAATCTTGTGAATGTTCACATTTGATTTGCCCATTTTCATTAACAGGGATTGTCCCTAGTCAGCCAGTTGAAAGTGTGAGACTGTATTCCTTTACTCTGTGAAAAGGCTAGACAAGTAAGTAGACTGCAAGTGTAATGCTGAGAGGAGGTGGAAATGGAGAAGTGAGAACAGACTTAGAATTCAATATAGTCTGGAAAATTGTATTAAGAAAATAGGTGGTCAGGGAAAAATCAGCAATGTGAGCTGGAAATGGCTCAGTATAGTGTGGTGAAAACAGTTATTAAGCTGCTGTATTATTAAAAAAAAAAAAATCCTCACCCTGTATCTTCGAAGTCCTTACCTAAGCTGTTCCTTCTTCCTTTCTCCTTCCTTCCAGATCAGAAACCAGTTTCCTCATCTTCCCAACACATATATCAGAGACAAGAGGAAGGAGCATTTCCTGCAAATCCAATACTCATTGTCCCACTAGCAGTTCCCTGGCCACGCTCCCAGAACAGGCTAATAACTGCAGGCAGCTCTTGCTCTTGTTTTCAGAAACAAAAATCAAATATTGGAAATGAGAGCTTGAAAGTGATGCCTAAGTGACTGGAAACCAAGGGAAGACATGATATGGAGGTGGTGAGGAAGGCAAGCCAAGAAAGGTTTTGATGGAAAGTAACAAGCTAAGGGAAAAAAAATCTAGTTTACTAAATGTGAGATAATACGACTATAATACAGTGTGATTGGGATTAAAGCTAATAATAAAATGAAGGAGAGTTTCCAAAACTGCAGTTCTTACTCTAGTTCTGTAGGCAAAATGGACCAAGGAGAGAGAATCACAGGACTCACAGTCAGTTTTATCTTCCCTTCCAAATGAAAGATGAAAATGGAAAAATGAAGTCTTCTGGAAGTTGTAGTTCATTCTCTTCTGAGTTCGGGGGCTGGAAATAGCAACAATCCGTGGAACTGCAACACTGACTCTTCAACTTCCAGTGCTCTGCATGATATTATGATGGAATACTAATGAAAAACTGTTAAACCAATACACCAGTTTTACTTTTTGTCTGTCCTATATTCCTTGGGAGTGTGAACTCCACCATTGCATGGTCACTACAGCTCAGACAGCTTCCAGTCCTGGTGTCACCGAGCAGTTAATTTGCACTGGTGAGGAACCAGTCCCATATCGCATTCCCCTCGGTGAGGTTTTTTATCAGTTGGCTAGGAAAGTTATCCTCTATGCATTCCAGGAGCCTCCCATTTTCCTGCAGCACCTTGTGCTACTTTTCCAGTAGGCATTAGGGTGCTTCAAGCCCCCTGCAGGGCAAGAACCTGTAGCTGTGATGCCTCCTTTAGCAGGAGGAAGAAGACTTCATCAACAGGCTCAACACCTTAATTCCTTTGAAGTATTTACTTTGAGTCTCCCTGTTGCCCTAATTGTCATAGGATTTCAAGTGTGCAGGAGGTTGAGGGCACCTGCTGGCACCCCATCCCTCTAACCTAGCTGTGCAGTCCCGCTGTTTACCATGAGCAAGCCTCCCACTTCAAACCCAGCTTAAAGCCCTGCTAATGATCCCTGATAGCTTTTCCACAGGGATCCTCTTCACTCTTCGATAAAGGTGAAATCCATCTGGTGCCTGGAAGCCTGGTACTGTATAGGCCACTCAGCTGTCTAGAAAAAAAAAAGTTTTGGTGATGGAACCAGCCATGATGCCAGGTATTTATCAGTAGGATCATTCCAATTCTTTCAGTGTACTAATCCAGTACAGGGAGCAGGGAAGAAAAGATGATCTGTGCCCTCAAACCTTTTGGCTGATTTCCCATGAACCTGAAGCCCCTTGTAATGGCTTCTGAACTGTGTGTAGCTGCTTCACCACTCCCTACATAGAAAATTAGTACCAGGATAGGCAGTTTCCCTTGTGATATCTGTTACTTGAGCCCCAGGGAGGTAGCAGTCTTCTCTAAGAAGAGGGTCTGCTCAGCATATTGGGTGTTCAGTTCCACGCAGGGAATAGCCACCTACAGCTGATACCTTAGAAATCTCTTCTTCTTTAAGGATGTAGATTTGATAATGGTGGAAAACTTCTTGTCTAGGCTTTGTTGATTTCTCTAGTGTAAGTGGTTATTATCACCTAGAGAGTGCACTCCACATCCAGAGCCTTGCACCTGTTGTACAGCGGTACCTAGAGGGGTGGAGTGGACAAGGAAGAATTTCACTTGCACTCCTGGCCATGGACTTACCTCCATTCGTTCCTTTCCTTTGAGTTCTTGCCTTCAACCTGGCAGTGAGGGGAGCCAGGCTGCCTTGGATCTTGTGCTTTCTTCTGTGGTAGAACCTACCTCTGTGAGGACAGAATGTAGTTCCCTTGCTCCATCCTTTTGGTGTCTGTGACATTTTTTAAGCTGCCTGTTTCAACTTGTAGCCTTGTCACTAGCCTGGGCAGATCATCCACTAGCTCACACTGCGTGCAGCTGTTCTCACCACTGACACAGGATGCCTGTGAAAAGCTCAGGCACTCTGTGCAGGCAGTGGTCTGGGTGGCTGCAGGTTTGCTTCAAGGATCAGTCTAGTTTCATCATCCTTCCCCATGGGTAGATGTTCTGGCTCTCTGTTGATACCATGACTAGTGTCTCTGTTCTCAGAGGGTGCAAATCCTATAATGAGAGGATTATGGCTCTGTGCTTAGAGGGCAATAATCACCTATTGAATTTACCTCTCTAGCCAACACAGTGATAGCTCTCCATGCTCGCCCTGCCTGCATGAACTGAGGCCTTGGATGCTGGTGGTTGCTCACAGATGCTGCTTTTGTAAATGCTGGGAGATTCCGTTGTTCCTGCTGGCTCTGCCCATGTTGCATTGCAGATCCATACTTCCGAGTTTGCAGTTCTAGCTGCAGTATTGCCTTACTGGGAAATGCTTCCCAGCACTCTGCTCTGGAGCTGGTCCCTTGAGTCTTCACTGAGGTGGAGGTTACAGTGGATTACAGTGAGTTCACGGTTTTAGACACAGAAAGAACTTACAGAAGGATCTCATCTCAACATTAGCCAGACTTTGGCAACGGGGATAGTGAGACAGATATACATTCTGACATGCCTGGTAGGCCTTAACTCTGCCTTGGTACACATGTACAAGAGCTATCAGACAGTTCCATATTCCCTTGTGCTGTGAATGCCCTCACTGTACTTCCACTGATGTAAGGTGAGGAAGAAATTTCCATTCAAGTACTTATCACAATATTGGGACTGGACACAGTTGAATACACCAGAAAAATTCCTCTGAATCTAGCAAGACAGGCTCTACTTGTTTGTCCAATAGGTACAATGCTGAATACTACAAACATGAGAAAAAGTATGGATGTGTAAAAGAGCTCTTCTCTTTCTGAGTCTTACTGAACAGTTTTATGGTGCAGAAATAAAAGAATCTTATTACAAGAGTCCTCAAGTTTTTAAACTATCTCAGCTTATGCCCAGAAAGGGAAAAACTTTGTAAAGATTGCTACTTCAGCATCTGTCCCTGCAGCACCTGCAGGCAAAGGTGACAGGCTGATTTATTTTGGCATTTACCAACTCCATCATGCACAAAAAGGATGTAGAAATGGTTAATTTATGAGCCAGTCCCCTCAAAGTCTGTTGTGTATGTACTTATTTCAGGAGATATGAATGCAGTTCTTAAAGGCATTCAGGAGCATCAGTAGAAGTGGCACAGGTTGCCTTTCTTCATGTCCTCTAGCTTCTTTGAAATCAAAGGAGTCTTTTGCACAACACAATTTAAAAAACGTGCAGATTGGTTATTTCCAAAGACCGATGCTTTTCTCCTGCCAGTGATTGCTATATGGTATTTTTGCCTCCTGTAGAATGTTGAACAAGAAATACATGGGAATGAACACTACTGAAGAAATATGAAAGTTAACGGAAGTACTGCAGAAATGTCGTGTTGATAATTGTTGGGATAAAAATGTAAGGATTAATTCTTATTCCATTTGGCATTAAGAATTCAAGATAAAATGAAACTGCTCTCACACAGCTATAAGACTGTGTTTTATCTTCAGCTTCTTTGCACACTCTGAACAGATTTCTCAAGCATCACTCTTTCTATTCATATTACCTGAGGAATATGTCCATTATAATTTATCAATGTATCAGATACCCCATGCCAGACTTGTGCACATATTCCTGTGGCAGAATTCCCTGCCACACTTTGTCTGATACTGTGAGGAGATCATTCTGACAGGACATCTCCAAGCTACCAATGGAGAAGCCCAGGAAGCAGATTATGAATCAGAGAATCGAGGTCTGCCCTGAGCTTTTCCTTCTGCTCTGGGAATGAAGCAGGCTTTCAAGGAATGCTGCCTGCTGCTCTAGCCACCCTTGAGAAGAACTCTTATCTCTCTAGATGTCTCCTGTCTGCCCACCATATACTGGCTTTCTCTTTATACTGGCAAAGGAGCATGAAGTCACATAGCCACATAGACTGTCTTCAGAGAAGACAGCAAGGCCAATGTCAGACCTCCTCAGGAGTTTGCCCAGCAGTTCCTTGATGCTCTCCTGTACAGGACAAACAAGAGGGCAGCAAACCAATTGGGCTATCTACAGTCCCAAGGATTGGAGTCACAGAATGCCTGGAACACATTCTCTGGGGATGGCATACACTGGCTGGAGATCTGATGTAATGGAAAAATGCGTTGTGCTTTCTTTTTCAACACGAGCAGGCAAGGAAAAAGAAACTGATCTAAAAAGATCTAAAAGGCTAAACTGTTCGTTGACTGCTCCTTAGAAGTAAAGGCAAAACTCCCTCCTGATCTGTCTTGGTCAAAAAGTTGTACTCTGCTGTCACCTGGTGGACAACTTTTAAAGACGAGGAATAAATCGGGTTTCTGGGCGGCGTCAGAACAAAGAAACGTGAGCGCTACAAGGTGTTGAAGTTCAGCAAACATGTAAGAAAATAATTCAACATTCCAATATTTCTGGGGTCACGTATTTCTCCTGTAAGACTTCTGAAAATCTGATGGATTAGTATCAGCATCAATTTCAGCATTTGCTGAATAGAGAATTATATTGCAACAATATTGTGTATTGTATTCATTCTTCCTCCTTCTCAAATATAATACAGTAGATGCAGGATTTATGCTTGAACCTGCTACAGTGCTGGGTGAACTCCAGGAGGAGTGAATAGCAGCCATAAAAGAGAAAGCATTGCTATTCCTGCATGTGCTCCCTTTGATGTTAAGAGATTGTTGCAACTGAATTTACAAAGGGTATTATCCGTCCCATGTCTGACTAGCAAAGCTAGCACAAAGCAGAAGTGATAAAAACCCAGGAGGTGATGTATATAAATAATGGTTTTGTTTACTATTTCTAGCCACCAGTGACAGCAGTGAATATGGTTATTCCTTTACCATTTGGCTATGAGGTTAAAAAAAAATCTGAAAAACAATACTGTAAACAATCAGCAGCCCATCTTTTCTTTTGTCTGCTTTCATGTAAAACAAAACATGTTTCATTTGTTTGAGCTCTGTTTAAGGTGCATCAGCTGGGTCTGCCATTAAATATGGTTTGCAAAACAAGCCAGCCTGACAATCAGCGATGTGTTTTAGTTAAGTAATAACTCAGTGTTTAATTTAAAAGCATTATGAGTTACCCATGGTCATAAGTCATTTAGAGGCATAGTGATAAAGCTAGGAGTAATGGAATCAAAACTGCCACTTCTGATGGTTTGTATCAGATAGTACTACAAATTTAAGTTCCTTAACATGCATTTGGTTTAGATTTAGTAAGAGTTATTCTATTGCACAATAATTAGGAGCAGACTATTTATTGTGAACACTTACGAAGAACTATCTACAGAACTGTGGCTATACATAACAAATTTGGCCTCAGAAGTGCCAAGCAATGTCTCTGTATGTCTCTTGTGAAACCAACAGAAGATGAAATTTTAGCCTGTCTTCTTCATCACTTTGGCCACTATAGCAATATTTGTTCATGTTCACGGTGATATTGACATGCCTGTGGCACAAGAAGGAGTTGCATTATGAGGGAACACTTCTGAAAACTCCAGGCAGACTTTTGAGGTCATGCAGCCAGGATACCCAACGTAGCAGAGCACGGAATAAAAGCCTTATAACTTATTAAAGTGTAGCGCAGATGAGCTGATACCATGATTGAATCTCCTCTCACACCACTTTCCTTCCATTACTGTAAGAATCAGAGAGATCACTGTTAGCTTGAATAATTGTTTCCCTCACCTCAGGTAGCATGTTTAGGACCACGGCAGGCCTAACACACGACTCATCTACACTAAGCTACCTCTGCAAACGTGCCAGGCACTGCAGTGCATAAGTTCACAGATCCAGTAAGCATGGTAACTTGTATGTTTTATTCTATTCAGAGAAGTAACGTTTGGTCAAAATGACATCTCTCCGGATGTGCTGTGATCCAGCAGGGACATGAGAAATAATAGCAAGGCTGTTAAGAAACATAGAAACAAACAAGAAAACTCACCTCCCCTGTGATTTCAGCCTTCAGAATTCTGGCATGATGATCATAGAGATGAGCATAAACTCAGCAATTAAGATAACATGGAGAGAAACACCCTAATCTGAAGTTGCATCTAGAGCCTGGCTTGGTCAGGCGGAAATTGAAGATTGCAGGCTAGTGACAGAAATACTGCAGAAAATGTAACAACTGGATAAATACCACAACAAAGCATTGGTTTGTACAGTATGTTGTTCGTCTAACTACTGTTTTGCAGCCTCCAACAACTTGGAGGACTTGACAACTCCTGAAGCAGGAAGTGAATGTTATTAAGGCTAAAAATAAGATTGACCAAGAGGGCACAGCTCTCTTGGTTAAAAATAAAAATAAATTTAAAAAGAAAAAACAGTAATTCCAGTTTTCATTTCAACAATTGTAGAGGAAAAGCTATTAGCACATTCTCTGATATGTCCATACCAAATAAACTGATGCAATATTACATGAATATTACAAGACGTGGAGTTGAATCATGCAATGAAGGAGGTTTGCTGAGAGAAAGCTTCATTATGGGATAGACCTTGAAACAGGAAAGACAGCAGAAAAAGCATGGAGACACGTAGTCATCAGTTTTGTTTCGCAACACGTGTTTATTGATGTGAATTATTTTCATTCCAAAAGCTTGTGATTTCTGCCTAGATTTTTGTTTGTCTGTGTTTTTACGATTCTGGGCTAAATATTGACCTTAAAAGCTGAGTAACTGACAGATACTGTTTGAAGCTCAAATGGACAGTGTCAATTAAGGGAGATACCAGATTCTCTTCCCCTGCCTTTTTGCAGGAGGAACAACTTACCACCCTACTTCTACCTTTTATTAGTAGTGTTTACTTTCAGACAGTTTAAGCCTTTTGCGGAGTGCTTCTGTTCAGTAAGATAAAATCCAGGATTTGGAGTGGGCACCTCCAACATACATGTTCACATGCCAAGATTATTAGAAGGACATGTACTTCTCTTGTATGCCATTTTTCTGATAGCAACACTCAGTTGTAAGGTTTGATGGCAGAAAGCCCAGGAAATTTGTTCAAAGCCTGGATTCTTTTTGTGCAGAAACCTCTGATTCGGCCATATTCAAACAAAAGTAGTGTCAGTTCATGTCAATGTCTCGAGTTTTCTATGGTTATTGTTTGGTTATTGCCCTCCAAAGCTAGATGTGATTCCTCATGTTGTCATTTCAATCATTTTAACTTCTCTTCCCACAAGATTAAAACTGATGGAATCAGGAGGAAGGCTTTAATCTTTTCCTCTGAGAGTCTGGTTGGCTAAAGCTGCTCAGCAGAAATACTTGCAAGAGTTAAACAGAAAACTGAACATTAGGCTTTGTATCCAGGTATAATGGCCACATATGCCACATTATTATAAAACATAAGAAGGCGTTCTGCACACATTTTAGAACACCTTCAAAGCTTCGTGTGCACATAGGGTTTTTTTGTTTTTTGTTTTTTGCTGGATTTTTAATTCCAATCATGTCTCTTCAGCTATAGCAGTGTTGGAGAAAATTCTTTGTAATGCTAAAAGATTGGATAAGCTGAAGAGATTTTAAAGCAGTGACGTATTCAAGTTCTATAAGAACATAAAAGATGTTAAGGTCAGTATGCCACTTCCTGATTTACATCTGTAGTAGTGGAATACATCCTACCCATTCTGAAGAGTAGTTTTTCCCATACATTGAAATTCTACCTCAAGTCACTAAAGGAAACATCCCATTCTGTCCTATAGTAAGCTTCAGCAAACTGTTATCCTATTGTTAATTCTCCTGTATTATCCTATTTCAGTGTTAGCACACCTAAGTTGGGAACAAGGTGAGTCTACTTATCAGATTGCAGCAGTCTGCAGATAAATAATCTGATTTCTTTGTAAGCCAGATGTTATAGTTATGTGAGTGGGACAAGGTATGGAGCTGGGGAAAAGAAAAAATTCCTCTGACATTAATTTTGAAATCTAAATATTGGTCACAAAAGGAGAAAATGGAAAGCTGGAAGCTTGCAAAAATGGAGAATTTGTCTTGCCATGTTCCTTTCATTAGGGCAAAAAATAAATGAACCTGAAAATAAACATCTTTTAACTTGTAAGATGGTGTTTGCTCCTTCAATTGTTTGAACATCTGATTTAGATGTTGCTGGACATAGAGGAAGAGGAGAGCAGAATAGGATAGGATAGGTTAGGATAGAAAATAGAATAATAATTTGGTAATGTTCTTCCCTGAAAGAGGCTGCTAATACTGTTTCATAGTCAGTGAAAACTTAAGTGATGGCTGTCCAGCCTTCTGCCTTTCCTGGGCTGCACTGAGTGAAGAGGAATTGTCTTGGATTCCGCATATGTAGATTGCACCAAAAGTAGTGCCTCCTATTTATTTCTGTGGAAACTACAACATAGACAAAAAAAATAACAAATGCTACTTTTGTTGAAAATCAGTTGACATAGCCTAACTGGGTAGTTCAGAAAATATATATGTGTATCTACTGTACGAAGCCTATTTGGTCCCCTTTTATTTGCTCATACATACATGTTCCACACACACTCACACAAAATCTCTGTTGCAACTTTCTTCCTGGAATTGACTGAAGTAAAATGGAAAGCTGCTTCTTTTTTCAAAACCACCCATTCTGCCCTCTTAAGGGAGGTAGAATTAAATTAAGGAAATGGGATGGAAATGTGAAAAGGAAGAGTACACAAGTATTTAAACCTACAGCCTTCTTCTGATAATTCAGATCTTCAATTTAAATTTGAATAGAGATTTTCAAATTACACAAATTGTGAAACGTCTGAGATGGGTGAGGGCCAGTGGTATTATACAAACAGTGTTAAGTTTCTGGAACTGCAGTATGCTCCTTTACATACATCCAGTGCTAGCAAGAGAAATAAAAGAACAGAGAATCGATCTCTGAGGGCTCCAACTGCAATAGAAAGTGGTTTGCTGTGTATTTTAGCCAGAATAGCGAGCGCTGAAATGTTGCGAATTAGTGACTTTATATTAATAATTTTAATTTGAAATGAATGAATCTGAATTGCATATGTATAATTATATGCATTATTATATAATATATATATACATACTATATGTTTCAGTCTATCACTGATTACATGCTGTAGTGGAAATGCTAAGTCATGGCTCAAAACAGTAATTGAGAACCCAATAGGAAGGCAGGGCCAGCCCAGGGGAACTCAGATGCATGTAATGCACATGAGTAAACAGAAGGGGTGGAGGCATGATCCAGCCCTTCCTTCCCAGACCTCATTTAAGGGTTGGCAATGAAGATGAGAGCATCTCACCTGGAGATCTTTCTGTACCTGACGGCCTTGTAGGCCTTCTGAATGTAAGCAGTGTCTTTTCCCTTATTTCTGTGCTTACTACTGTTATGTCTGAGTGGATCCTCCCTTGCTGTGGCCAGCAACCAAAACTAGCTGTTAAACAAAATCAAAGAATAACAGAATCACAGAAACAAAACACCAAGGTTGGAAAAGACCTACAAGATCATCCAGTCCAACCATCCACCTGTCACCAATAGTTCTCACTAAACCATATCCCTGAACACAAAATCCAAACGTTCCTCAAACACCTCTGGGGCCGGTGACTCCACCAGCTCCCTGGGCAGCCCATTCCAGTGCCTGACCTCTCTTTCAGACACGTAGTATTTCCTAACATCCAGCCTAAATTTCCCCTGGCGCATCTTGGAGCCATAACAGGGACAGTCATTGAGTATATTTGATCCTACTCTTTCTAGCCAAAATAAATATCTATATCATTCAGGATAGATTGGCTGGGGCACATGGAAGAGACAGAATTCCATTCAAGCCCCGTAAGGGTTCTGGTCTCAGATCTGGCACAGAGCAGAAGGGAGGTATAGTGTGACTGAAGAATCAGTTATTGGCTGCCTACTCCGATTTACAGGCAGTAGACCCAATAAACTGAACAAAAGTTATAGTTAAGACAATTTTGACAGTTCAAAGGGTTGGAAGACCTGACCGACCTTTCTAAGACAGGCAGCCAAGCACGTTCAGTGGTACAGTAAGTTGCCTACCTCATCCAGAGGAGTCGTCTGTCACAGTTGAAAAAAGAGCTTCAGAAGATCCTAAGCCCAGTGACATATCACAGTGATGTGCCAGAAGAGACAGTGGTTGCTACACTGGAGAACAGTCCTTTTCAGGAAGGGAAATATCCCATTCCTGAAGGTGCCTGGTATATGGATGGGTCCAGGAAGAATAACTTGAGCAAGTGGAGAGCAATGGCATACCATCTCTCTACTGAAATAATCTGTTTTGGAGAGGGGGATGGTCAGAGTAAACAATAGGCAGAGTTGCAAGCCATGTCGGTAGTTAAAACCAAGGACGTCAGTGACAGCGTACTGAACATCTGCACATCCTGAACAACAGCACACATTCCCCCAGCTGTGTGCTGGGGGCTCACTCTTCAAGCCAGGGGAGCTCGGGTGCATGAAATGTACTTGAGAGTCCAGAAAGGATGGAGCCAGGATCCACCCTTCCCAGGCCTTGTTTAAGGGTTGGCAACAGAGATGAGGGTATCTCTTTTGGAGGTCCTTGTCTACCTGAGGACCCTACAGGCTTTCTGAAGATAAGCAGTTTCTTTTTCTTATTTTTACTCCCACTGCTACTGTGCTTGGACTGATCCTCACTTGCTGCAGCCTGGGATCTTGCTGCTCTGCTGTCATTGTGCTTTCCATTGCATTACACCAATATATTGTGAATATTTTTTTGTGTTTATGATGTGATGCTATTTTGCATAAATATTGACTGTCTTCCTAGTTAAGTACTAGTACTTACTAGCTAAGTACTGTTATAGTGCTTGGATATCATTAATGACAATCTTTTTTCCAGGGGAAACATTTTAGAGGGTTCTTAGGGGCTTGTGTTAATTGTGCTATACTGTGTAGCTTCATATACAGGATTCTTCCTGTGGTACATATTAACAGACTTCTAATAGATCTGGCAACATTTTCAGAAATGTGTAATGCTGTGTAGAGTAATTCTGGATTAGCTCTGAGTGAGGCAATATATGAATACAAGACCTGTGCCTGAGGTGAGTCAGCCACCAAATCAGCGTTTTGCCCTTATGGAGTATCACCTGTAAACTCAGTGTTACTATTACATGGTTAGAACTCTATTGAGGGCTTCTCTTAAAAGCACATTAATGTTCTACTCAAAATCATAAATCAAGAATTCGGGAATACAGGTATCAGAAACTAGACATGAAGCAACCAGAAGAGGGGAAAGAAAGTAATAGAAGGAAGATGTCTTGGTTCTTTTAGTACAGACACTGCTGTAGCATATATTACTGTTAACATTTTCAAATTTCCAGAGAGCACTCAAATGTTTGTTTCTTGTCTGTCTCATCCCTTCAGGGAACTACTGGAATGCAGCCTCCTTCATCACATCATCATCCTACCTTCACTTCTCCACCTTCCAAGGGGAAACCAGTGCGGATATCTCTTTCTATTTCAAAACATCAGCCTCAGATGGAGTATTTCTTGAGAATCTGGGAAATACTGACTTCATCAAACTAGAGCTGAAATGTAAGTATTTGCTTTTCCCTAACTTTGCTTGGAATCTGAAGCAGGTTTATACCAGATAACTGATGTTAAGAGAAGTGTATTGTTTAGCAAAACATGTAAGTTCAATTAAGTCAGGAAATGAACATCCAAATCAAACTATTTGACTTGTTTTCAGGTTGCCAGGAGGAACAGCTGAAGTCTATTTGGTTTATTTATAAAGGAAAGAAATTGACAGAACTGGAAACACAGTTATAAAAAGGACTTAATATTTTTTCAAAATCGTATGCCAGATGTATTAATTTAAAGTATGTGTCTTCAGCTCTGTGTTCAGAGACCAGTCTAATCAGCACTGTAAGGATCCAGAGCTGAAAACTGGCATGTGATATTTAAAATCCCTTTAAAAAATCTAATATAATTAACATTTTGCCAGCATTATCTGATAATGAAGTTGTTGATCCGAAAAAGAGTGCTTAATATATCAGGAGGCAAATTGACTTTATTATTTAAGCTTCTGATGTCCCAGGGGCAAGCATTCCAAGCAAGACTTTGAAATGTTTAGCTGTACTCTACAGAGTGAAACTGAAGTGGTTGAATTAGGGGGAAAATAATGTTTTATTTCTCCTTTCTTCTCCTTCAACTCTTTTTAGCCTGCCATAAACTGGAGTAGTGTCAGGCCTGCAGTGCTACATGCATTTGTTATTGCAGATTCTAGAGATGTGTTACAGTGCTATGGCTCTGTGAGTGTAACTAGTTCTTTGCACTCTAGTATAGAGGAGAGTGTCTGCTTCGGTTTGCTGTGGAAGCTGATGTCAGAGGTCAAGAACTCAGTTCTAAACGTACATGTGCAAATTCAATGGCAAAAGTTGCTAATGCTGAATGGGGAAAGCATCTGCCTCTGCTCAACTCCAACCTCCAGTCCCTGAAGATAAGCCATAGATTACAAATATTTTACGGCAGAAACATCATCTATAGAAACAGCCTGTAAAGCCACATGTACCGCTGCTGTTTAACAAAACTGTCCTGGGTGCATTTGCCGAAATGTGCAGAGCAGGCCACGTGGACATCATTGCATTCACTCTAGCTTTTCTTTCCTGGAAACTCAGTTTTGAAATTTTCAGAGTCCTGGAGAATACTCTTTTCTGTAGCTTGACGTTTATGCCAGTCACAGCTCAAAAGGGTTAAACGCTGTGGTTTTAGCAACAAAGACAAATTCATTCTCTTTTCTAAATTACGCATTTATATAATTAATACTGGTTTCATCTAGTTTTCATTACAGTTTGTTTCATTCTAATCTGCAGTTAGTTTTGTTGGAATTCACTGAATTGAAAAGCAGAGTTTCAGGTTTTCAAATGGTCCTTGCATGGCTTACACACCATCAACTTCTTCAAGAGTTTACTTCAACTTCATAGAACTCTGATAAAATTGATATGCGGCTTTGTTTCTTAATAGGAACACAAAATGAAGTCAGTAAGATAACTAGAGTTACCTTTAAACCCTAGAGAAGGCTGCCCTTGGCAACGTACTTTCTAGTTAACCCATCAAGTTCTGCAGCAGAACTGTTATTTTGCACTAAAGCTTTTCATGTAATAATAATTTGAGATATATTTGCTGCAAGGTGCTGCACTTCAAACAGTGGGTATACTTTCTTTTTCTTTGCCTTGTACAGGTGCAATTCTCACTGAAGAATTACTCGCTTAAAAAAAAATTGATTTATTTCCATTTTCCATTTGGAACTGTAGAAAGTAGAAATCAGTTTTCTTCCAGCAAGAAGTGCAAGTTCTTTCTTCTTCGTCCCCTAGATGTTAAATGTCTGTATCTACTCGTAGTATGTGAAGCATAGGTTCAGTTGTACAGATGAGGAGCTGTGAGGTTCTGATTTTTGTAATCACTTTGTTGCACTTGGTAAATATATTAGGGAAACAAATAATTTGGTTTGATGATTTTTAGATTCCTGTCTTTGGAAAGGAGTTTGGTATTTTGTACTGTATTCAGAGCAAAAGAGGTGCCACTAGTAATACACATGAAATTGTTTTATTGATATGCTATCTTAAGTTCTAATAACTACACAGCTTATTTTATAACTCTCAAGATTTGTAAGAAAAAAAGGTGCATTCTTGCAGTATGTAGAATATCTTCATGTATCTTCAGCAAAGCTTCATGTTGTAATCTCTGAAAATGGGGAAAAAGGAAGAGAAGAACGTGTTTATATAATCTAAGAAACTGATTTTTTTCAAACAACTGACAGGGATGACTGTCATGAAAAATGCAGTGATAAAACGCTGCTATGAATGTGACTAAAATTTTTGGCTGTTCCTATTATCAAGCCGCTCCTCTGACAGCTTCTTACTTATTACCATTCAAGGAACAGTAGGAAGAGATGTAGGACTATCTTAAGCCTCAGTTTTTACATAAACCAGTAAATCTACAGACAGTCATTACTTTGACAGCTGGCTTGTCAGCTGACAACTCTTACAAAAGAGGTAGCTGGATAGTGCGTAAATTTTTCTGTAAATAAGTGCTTCTAGAAATCATACCTCATTGGTCACATTTTCTAATTTGTTTTTACATTAAATGTTGTTAGGGAGGGAAAGTAGATTTTCTTTCTCTCTCTCTTACAGCTTTCCTACACAGTTTTTGGAAGGTTTGACTTAAAATACTGTTTTCCTATAAGAACTCTTCTGAGACAACTTTTTTCCTTTATACTAGTCTCGCCCCTGTGGTCATTTTATTTCCTTATCCTGACTTGTACAGAAATAGCATTGCCAATAGGAGGAGAGAAGTGTCCATCCCTCTGCACCCAACCCTGGTGAGGCTGCACCTCAAGTACTGTGTCCAGTTTTGGTCTCTTCACGACAAGAAAGACATTGAGGCTCTGAGTGTGTTCAGAGAAGGGTGACAAAGCTGGTGAAGGGTCTGGCGCACAGGCCTGATGAGGAGTAGCTGAGGGAGCTGGGATTGTTCAGTCTGGAGAAGAGGATGCCCAGAGGTGTCCTTACTGCTCTCTACAACTATCAGAAGGGAGGGGTCGGCCTCTTGTCGCATGTAGTTAGTGATAGGATTGGAGGGAATGGCCTGAAGTTGAGCCAGGGGAGATTCAGGTTGGATGTTTGGAAGTACTGCTTCTCCAGCAGAGTGGTCAGGCACTGAAATGGGCTGCCCAGGGATGCAGTGGAGTCACTGTCCCTGGAGGTGTTTGAGAAATATTTAGACATTGTACCGAGGAACTTGGTTTTAGTGGGAAATACTGGGGATATGTGGATGGTTGGACTGAACGACCTTAGAGGTCAGTTGATGGTTTCAGGGCTGGTTCGGCTTCGTTGCATGACAAATGAGGCAGGAGAACCCACAGACCCACACTCTGGGAGAGGAGGATGGAGGAAAAGGGGAAAAGGCAGAGAGGTAGTTCTAAAAACATAACTGCAGCAATGAGCTGTGGGAGAAAACTGACTTACTAAGTATGATATAGAATAAGAAAAGACGAGACAATATATTACAATGTAATTGGAATTGAAGCTAATAAATCAAGAAGAGTAAGAGAGTGTTCAAAACCAAAGGCCTTACTCTAATGGTGAAAGTGAGATGGCTGGGGAGCACAGGACAAAATCAAGCAATAAAAGGGCAGTCTTATGATTTGCAAGGAGCTTTATCTTTCCCTCTAAACAGAAAATAGAACAGTGAAAATCTTCTGGGATATATAGTTCTCTTCCGAGCCAGGAATCCAGAAAAATTGACAAACCACAAAAATGGAGCATTAACTCTTTAAATCCAACCATACTACATAATGTTATGATGTGGAATAGTGATAACAATCATAAAATTATGTCATTATACCCCTTATTCCACATCACTATATCATGCTTAATGCACATACAAACAGTAATTTACATCGTTAAACACACACAGATATGGAATTATTGACAGCACTCCCTGTAAGATATTATTCTGTTACATCATTGTCTCAAAGCTTGCTGGGGATACAGATGAACAAGTCCTGGGCAAGGGTTGTGAAATCCTTTGTCTGAGGGACACAGATGGACAAGGCCAGGGGCAATGAGAGAGAGAGAAACTGCAGCTTAATGGCCATGAAGTGCTCTTTTGTGTGGACTTATCTCAGGATGATGGCCATCTCAGGGGGTCCTCACATGTGTCTTGCTCAAGCACCCAGGGATGTCATGTAGGCAGGGAAAGAAGAAGAATAAAATGGGGACCTACAATCATGAGGTTTAGGTTTTCTGGCAACAGATTCCTCATGAAGAAGAACGGAGGTTTCTGCCATGAGAAGCCTCACAACCTGCCTTTCTCCCTCCTGGACTTGCTCTGTGCTCTACCACAATGCTGAAGAAGAACAGAGGTGTCTGCCATCACATTCCTCACTACGGAATTCCCGCATGCTGACGGACTCTCCTGGGCTGCTGCCTGAGCGCTGCTGCTTCCTTCCGCATTGGCTCCATGACCGCCTCCTGCTGCCTGCTTGCTGCCCAACGCCGCCACGCTGCTGCTGCTCCCCCCGCGCTGCTTCTGCCTCGGACCTCAAACGCCGTGCAACGGGACGCTGCTGGATCCTGGTGGTGACCATCCCCACTTTACGCAACTCTTGCTTCTTTCCTGTCTTTTCTATCACCCTCCTTCCCTTCCCCGTCTCCCTGATTAGGATTTGTAATAAACTGGTTGGACCAACGTTTGAACCGTTGTTTCTTAATCTCATGCCAGGTATGCAGATATTAAAAGAACCTCCTCTCCCTCCTATAAATTGGAGCAAGACACTCCCCCAGCATTCAAGCAAATTTCCTTGTGGTACACAATGAACATCCCCGTCTTTCTGCATTATCTGCCAAGTAGACCCAGGTCCCTGAGTGAAAACAATTCCACAGAGTTTTGCCCTTTCCAGAAGTTGGAAAGACTCAAGCTTCTTTTCCCAACATTCTCTTTGCATGTACTAGAGAGACCTTATCTCCCTCTACAGCGCATGGGGAGCTGGATTAGGCAGGACCATGTCAACTGATAGATCCTCAGCTATTGACCAAACAGATGGTTTTTGCTGAATGCTTCTCCCAGTGCTTAAATTTTCTGCCACCCATTGCTTTCAACATAGTTTTTAACAACACACTGTATTGTTCAAATTTACCAGAAGCTGGCACACGATAAAGGATATGATAAATCCACTCAATCTTTGCCCCAAGTATTTACAAGGGAATTTTACAAAGGAATTTTTGAAATGAGATCCATTATCTGACTCAATTCTTTCTGGAGAATGTCCCATGTTTCCATAGGACTTGTTTCTCGAGACCTAATATGGTGTTTTGGGCAGTAGCATCAGGTGAAAGATATGTTTCAAGCCACCCAGGTTTGCCTCTAACATGGTAAGCACATAATACTTACCATCGTGAGATCGTGACAAGGTGACATAATCAACCTGCCATACCTCCCCATATTTACACTTTTGCTATCAACTTTTCCCCTCAGAGAGGTTTCCTTCTCTTGGCTTGTTTAATTGTGGTGCATGTTTCACAATAGTATGTGCAATAGCATCCAATAGTTAAGACCACCCCTCGTTCTCTAGCCCATTTATATGTCGCATCTGTTCCTTGATAGCCAGAGGTCTCATGGGCCTACTAAGCTAGAAATCATTCAACCTTGATTTGCCAGTCCAAGTCTATTTGAGCCACCTCAGTTTTGGCAACTTGATCTATCTGTTGGTTATTTTGTTCTTCTCCAGTAGCCCAATTCTTGGGCTCATGAGCATCTGCATGGCACACCTTTACAATCATATTCTTTATTTGGGCAGCAATGTATTTCCACAGTTCAGCAACCCCTCTGTTGCAAGTTTTTTGTTTTCACTGCTGTAACCACCCGCATAAGGCATTTACCACCATTAACAAGTCAGTATAAAGAAAAATCTTTGGCCACTTCTCCCATTCAGCAACATCTAAGGCTACTTAAACAGCCTTCACCTCAGCAAATTGTCTTAACTTTTGCTTCAGTGGCCTCTGCCACTTGTCATGTAGGGCTCCCCATAGCAGCTTTCCACCTGTGATGTTTCCCCTCTGTGTGACAGTCCCTGTTCCCTGATCATATTTCTTTCAGTTTTCTGGTAATTCAATCTGGGCATCTTCAGCATGCAGTACCTCTTCTGCTGGTGATGTTCCAAACTTCTTACCTTCAAGCCAGTCCATGATCACTTCTAAGATTTCTGGATGACTGAGGTTCCCCATTCAAGCTTGCTGAGTAATCAACGAAGTCTGCTTACACCAAGTGGAATCTTTAGCATGTTGGGTGGAGGGAACCTTTCCTTTAAACATCCAGTTGAGTTTCAGCAGTCAAGATGCTACAAGGAGCTCCGCTTCAGTACAAATTACTTTGGAATCAGCTCAAACCCTCTTACATGTGGCAAATATCTCCTTCTCAATTGGAGTGCAGTACTCTTTGGACCCCTGCATGCTTGACTCCAGAATCCTAGGGGTCAGGTGTTGAGTCTCTCCTGAGCTCTTTGCCACAAGCTTCAAGTGGGACCTTTCTCTCCAGCAGCAGCGTAAAGGATGTTCTTTCTATCCTGTCACATCCATTCTGGCTCCAGGGCCACGGCACGGGCTATATCCTGTTTAATTTGCTCAAAAACCTACTGCTGCTCTGGACCCCACTTAAAATTAAACTTCTTCCATGTCACCTGATAAAGGGAACTAACAGTGAGGCTATAGTTTAGAGCATGCATTCTCCAGAAGCCCACTCTGCGCAGAAAAGACTGTGCATTTTTCTTACTACCGGGTGGAGATATGGGTGTAATTTTGTTGATCACTTCTATTGGGATGTGATGATGTCCTTCTTGCTGCTTAATACCAAGGAACTGAATTTCCTGTGAAGATCCTTCCACTTTCTTTTGCTTAATAGTGAAACCAGCTCACAGAAGGATCTGGATTATCCCGTCTCCTTTTGTGAAAACTTCCCTTGCTGTATCGCCTCACGCAAAAATGTCATCAATCTACAGTGTGTGCTCAGGAGCACTGCATTGTTCTAGTGCAGTAGGGATCAACCCATGGCAAATTTTTGGACTGTATTTCCATCCTGGGGGCAGACGATTCCAAGTATACTGAGCCCCCCTCCAGGTGAAAGCAAACCATGGCCTACATTCTGCGGCCAGAAGAATGGAGAAAAAGACATTAGCAATGTCAATTGTAGAATACTACTTGGCTGCTTTTTATTCCAATTCATACCGGAGTTCTAGCATATCTGGTACAGCAATACTCAGTAGGGGTATGACTTCATTCAGACCACAGTAGTCTGGTGTCAGTCTCCACCGGATTTATACCTTGGTCATGTGGGGCTGTTAAAAGGTGAGTGAGTTTTGCTTATCACTCTCTGAATCTCCAATTGATGAATCAACTCACAAAAGGGGAGCAAGGAATCCCTGTTGGTGTGGTCGTGCCATCTGTGCACCATTTTTGTAGCAATCAGTGCCTGTTGCTCTTCTACTTGTAGCAACCCCACAATAGATGGATCGTCAGATAGGCCAGGCAAAACAGACAGCTGCTTAACACCGTCTGTGTCAACAGCAGCTATTCCAAGGTCTCATTGATACCCCTTGGGATCCTTAAAATATCCCTTTCTAAGGTAATCGATACCAAGTACACATGGAGCCCCCAGTCTCAGATGATCATGAAACTGATCTTGGCTTACAGTGGGAGCAACACTGTTTCACCCATCCTCTTCTACTGATCCAAAGATTTGAAACTGCATGATGAGCAGTTATCAGAAAAGACCGAGGCAAAAAGTTGTTGAGTATCTCAAACTTCTTTTGTTGTTACCAGGTTGTCTTTGTCACTCACTGGTGAGGGTACACCCTCCTGGACTTCCCTTTTCTGGTTGAGGTATCTGTAGAAGCCTTTCTTGCTCTTGGCACCCCATGCCAAGTTTGGTTCATGTTGGACCTTGGCTTTTGTGACCCCATCCCTACACAGCCCAGCTTCCTTATATTCTTCCCAAAGTACGTGTCCCTTTTTCCACTGCTTGTGCATCTTCTTATTACTCTCCAGTTTGACCAGCATGTCCTGGTTCAGCCACACATATCTTTTGCCTTCCTTTCCTGCCTTGCTACACCTGGGGATGGAGAGCTCTTGCACACTGAAGATAGCTTCCTTAAAGATCTGACACTCTGCTCTGCACCCTTGTCTATTTGGACAGATTCCCAGGGTATTTTGTTGACTAACTCCCTGAAGAGCTGAAATTTAGCTTTCCTGAAATTTGATATCCTAATTTTACTCCTTGCCTGTCTCATAACCCTCTAAAGCATGAACTCAACCATAGCATGGTCTCTACAGCCCAGAAGGCCTCTACTCCTGATGTCACCAATCAGTTCATTTGCACTGATGAGCATCAGGTCCAGTACTGCATCACCCTGTTGGGGCTGTCTATTACTTGACTCAGGAAGTTATCCTTACTGCGTTCCAGTAGCCTCCTGGATTGTCTACAGCTCACCACGCTTCTTTTCCAACAGATGTCTGGGGTGGTTGAAGTCCCCCAGCAGGACAAACACTTGCAATTGCGACACCTCCTGGAGCTGGAGGTGGAAGGCCTCGTCAGAAGCCTCCACTTGATCAGGTGGCCTAAGTAGATGCTGATTACAAGGCTCCCTTTGCTGCCTTGCCTCTAACTTAGTCACCCATAAGCACTTTAGTAGCTAATATTTATACTTGAAGAGAAAAGTCCCATGTTGCTTCTTGTGTTTGGTTGCTTCTAGGCTACTTAACTGAGACATGCGTAATTTCTCCAAAATCAGCCAAGGAACAGTGATGACCATGAGCCACGATTCCCATTGCTTTTTGCCTCCTCCTTAACAGCATTCATTCCCCCAGACTGAATGCTCTAACAGATGATCAGTTCATATATTTTCTTACAGATTTTAATAATTTTATAACTCTTTTCTTCAGGGGTATCCAGAAATGGAATTCTATGAAATCAATGAGTTTTCTACATCGTTCTCTTTACATTATGACATGTTCATGTAAATGCAGCTTACATCTTCCACTGCTTTATCTTTGTAGCTGAGCAGGGAGACTGTTGTGACCTTCATTGTTGTTTTTTTTTGTTTGTTTTTTTGTTCTTTTGTTTTTTTTTCAATTCAGTTGTTATTTTGCTCTCCTAGCAGAAGGTCACCTTTTTTGAAGAACAATCCCCTGGGAAAGCACTTTGCATAAGCCACATGTCAAAGACTGCATAGGAAACTAAGAAATATCTCCATCCCAGGGGCCAGTAGGATGCTGACAAACTAAATGGAAAAGCATTAAAATTCTTCAGGGAAATCTTTGACCCAGATGTTTTTTCAAACTATTATCCTATTCCGGGACAATATGAAAGTTGGAAGCAAACAAAACAAAAACAAAAGCAAACAAAAAATCCCACCATATCTGAAAAACTGCAAGTATAAATCTTCTACAGGTAAGATTTATTATCAGCAGTGGTATGTGAACAGAAAAGCCTGATATTCAAACATGGCAACTGATGGCCCATGAGAGAAATCTGTTATCTCTTTATTCTTGTGCCTAATCAGCAAAGGCCATAGGTGCTGAGGCTTCTGTGTGGGATCAAGTCAAAAGCAGCAAAAAAAAATCTGAATGGAGAACTTGCTAACACTGACCAATAGATAATTTTAAGCATAGGGATGTGGGAAAATTAAGACGATCAGTAGCTCTACTGTAATTAACTTAGTCTCAGAGTATGAGCTGTTGAGTACAGGTTGGTATTTCCCCAGTGACAACATGTCCAGCACTGCACAGAGCTGTATAGCATCCCTGAAGCATTACCTCTCTCCTTTCAAGGGTGTTGGGGTGCTTTTCTCATTGCCACAAATGCCATTTTGGTAGAAATTTTATGGCACAGTTTATCAGGTACAAATTGTGTAAAATTCAAGGTGGGAAATGGTTGGCTGTAGAAAACACAGTTGTCCTCAACTTCAGTTTGTATTGCGCTAAAAACACATAACAAATCATTCCTAGTCCAACCATTCATCCAAGGAAATTTTCTTCGTGTCCAGTCAGCTTTGTGTTAAATGCTAAAACTGCACGTGCTCTGTTAGTTTCTTCATTTATGGTCATCTTTTTCAGGCAAAATACAAATATTTACTGAACAAAAATACTGAGCATCTTAGGCATGTAACAGAAACAGTCTTTCTATGTCCTTGAATTTATATCCTCACTGTCACAGGTAACCACAGTTCATAACCTGTATTTGTCTTCTCAAATATGTCAAACTCTATTGAAAACAGAATTGATTTTTGCCTGCTGGAATAACCATTTTGGTCTTTTACGAGATAAAAGAGGTGATTCAAGACAGCCAGCAGGCAGATTGTGCCTGACCGATCTGGTTGCCTTCTGTGATGGAGTGACAGCTTCAGTGGGCGGCAGAAGAGCAGTGGGTGTCATCTACCTGGACTTCTGCAAGGCCTTTGACATGGTCCCTCACCACATCAATTGGAGAGGTGTGGATTTGAAGGATGAAATGTTCAATGGATCAGGAATTGGCTGGCTGGATGCAGCCAGTGTTGTGATCAATGGTTCTCTGTCACAAGAGAGAGGGGGTGGTCACAAGCGTGTCCCTCAGGGGTCGCTCCTGGGACCAGTGCTCTTCAGCATCTCCATCAGTGACACAGACAATGGCATTGAGTGCACCCTCAGCAAGTTTGTAGATGACACCAAGCTGAGCAGTGTGGTTGATACACTGGAAGGAAGGGAAGCCTTGCTTTGTCTTCTTTGCACCTTCGTTTCAGGTGTTTACAGACAGTGATGAGATCCCTCTGAGCTTCTCTTCACAGAATAAGGACTCCCGTCCTTTGTTCATCTTCATCTTCATTGCCTTTCATTGAACTCTCTCTAGTATATCCATGTCTGTCTGGTACTGGGAGATCTGTATTGGACACAGGACTTCAGATGTGGCTTCACTAGGGCTGAATATAGAGGAAAAGTATAACTTCTCTCAGTGCTGATAGCACTTTGCCTAATGTAGCCCAGGATGCCATTCACCTTCTTCTGCTGCAAGGGCACACTGCTGGCTTGTGTTCAAATTGGTGTCCACCAGGGTGCTGAGTTACATGAACAGCTGCTTTCCAGTAGCACAGCCTCCAGCAAGTTCTGGTGGCATCCTCAGATGCAGGACGTTGCACTTCCCTATGTTGAACTGTATAATGTTCCTAATCAGTCCATTTCACCAGCTTGCTGAGATTCCTCTGGATGGCTGCACAAACTTCCAGTATATCAGCCATTCCTCCTAGTTTTAAATCATCAGCAAATCATCTGACAGTGCACCCTGCCCCATCATCCCAGGGCAGAATGCTGGATTAGATACTGGGTAAGTTTGAAACCAGTATTGACTCCAGGGGTACCCCAAGAGCCTAGTTTCTGTGTTTATTTACCAGTTAACCTGGGCTAGTTACTGGTACACTGTCACTGTATTTCCTACCTTCCAACTTTCATCTTCCTTGCCTACACTGGCAGTATAAGATCCAAGATCATGTAATACTGCATGGTCTTTTTTGTTTGCCTTCTTAACCCACAGACAAATACAGAATGTGTCTGATCTGTACGGTGAACTCCCATGTTGGAGAAAATAAGGTTCTTCTGCACAGTAAGAACAATGAGAAGGGCATTGTGTTCGCCAAAGATGCAGTTCTACATGATGAACGGATTGCTGGCTACGACCTTTGAAAATGGAATTGATGAAAGAAACATCTTCAGATTTAATTACACATAATTGCACAAGGCACAGAAATTGTAAATCTAAGTGTAGCCACAAGCCCACAAACCTCAATTTACTGAGGTGGTATATGTGCCAGAAGCACATAAAAAAATTCACCTTGTTCAGTTTTATGGAATTTCCATCTTGTATTGACCAAATACACTAAGAATATAAGAATATTCTTATTACACTAAGACACTTACATACACTAATGCACTTATGTACATTAAGAATAAACATATATATTTTTTTCTTTTTTAGTTCCTCAGTTAAGCAGCTTCAGTTGTTTTTTCAAAGTTTGATCCACATTCACATCTTTTAAAAGAATCACCTTGAGTTTTAGTGTATTTAGTAAGACAGAAAATAAAATGGTCATAATGAAAGCTCACTTCCTGAGCTACAAAGTGACTGGCCTTTGTAGAAATCTCAGGTATCTGTGCTGCTTGCTCATTGTGCACGTATTTCTGAAAAATACAGCTGACCACTGAACAGCTGATCAGCTTGCATGTTAAATGATTTATAATCTTTCCCTTCAAAAGTTTGTCCGAATAGTGCCATTTCTGTGTCAAATCAGGATGTATTTGAGTCCAAAATGCCACATTATGCAAGGCTGTATGTATAGACATAGAGAGACTGAAAACTGTACTTTTAGAGAAAAAAAAAGACCTGAACAGTTGCTATTTTCCACATAAATAAATAATAAACTGAACTTCTGAATAAATCTGATGTTATACTGGGTCTGGGTGGGTGCAGAGAGAAGAAGGGCTGCAAAGGTGGTCTTTTGGAAACAAGCTAGGCATGGTTTTGCTAGTGGGAGGTAGTGAGACCATTTTTGTTTGTTTGTTTTGCTTGTTAATTTACTTTTTTCTAACCTCTCTATCTGAACTATTACATTATCTTAGCACGTGAGTATTCTCACTTTTTGCTCTTCCTGCTCTCTGGATAGAGTTGGAGTAAGAGGGTGCACAGGTGAGCTGTTCAACTGCTGAGCTGCTGGCCAGAGTCAACCCACCACAGATGCTCATCCTCTCCTAGTAAAAAGCCAGAACAAATCATTTTATCTAGACACTACCCTGGTTGAAGAATACTATTACACTGTAGACTGAAATTTTCATTCAAATAGAAGCTGAGAATTAAGAATCAGAACTACCAACAGACCTTGCGTGTAAGATGCTGCCATGCAGCCTGTGATTATCTGGATTGATCTTTGCGTTGATGTCCTTCATGGTTTGTTTTTTTTTTTTATCTAGCCAATGATTTCCTCTCCTTTGGTTTTTAAGACTTGTGTGTTCATGTTGCCCAGGGATGAATCAGTACAACCCACCGATTCTGTGCTGCCCTTGCACTTCTCTAACTTTCAGCAAGTCAGTAGGTACCTGCGCTGAAAACAAAACTTTGATGAGAAGATTGTTCTGGGATGCTCCTCCTTCCCCAAAAACAAGAAGATTCATTATAAGAATATAATATGAATTTGTATGTCTAGTGCACTTACTTTTACATTAGAGCAAATCATTCTCTTCACTAAGCACGAATTTCATTATAAAATAAGTCTTCAGACTGACACAGTCAATATAACATGCATATAGCTGGACTGTACAAGCATGAAGACTTCTACATGAAGTATCTCTGCACTTCACTTTCTCTTAAAAAAAAAATAATTTCCCTTATTAAAAAAAAAAAAAAAAAGTACTTCCTACCAGAAGATCAAAAGCTTGCAAACCAAGAAGTATTCTTGCTGAAGTTTCCAAAGTCCAGGGTGGTTTTACACTCAGGGAACCCGTAAAAATATCAACAATGCTGTCTGTTGCCTCAGAATAAGAGGAATGTGCTACAAAGGCATTCTCATTTTACAGTACTGTAGAAAGATAGTGTTTCGGAAGTAAGACAAGCCTGGCAGTGAAGAGATCTGAGGTGTTTCTTCAAAGCAAAATGTAAGGGACAAATACACACTTCTCCTTGAAAACAAACATGGATATAACATACTGCAGAAGTACTGACTTTACTGACTGATTTTACTCTACTGCTTACTTAGCCTGAGTTTATTGTCAGAATCCCTGAAATTATAAGGTGTGATAGCACTAAAATGAAGCATCTTTATTTCTTTAATGGCAAGCTTTGACCAGAGATTTTTCAGGAAAATAAAATGGCATTGTAGCTTTGTTTGTTTTAGAAAAACAAATCAAATGGAAGTCTCGGGTTTCTATATTTTTCCTCCTTTGTGAATGCTGTCAATAATAACCCATCCTGTGGTAACTCTTTCATCTAGTGTTTTGCCACTGTAAAATAATTTTTAAAATACATTTAGTATAAACTAAATCTCAGTAGGAAATTTAAATTTAAATTTCTTCAGTCAAAATCATCTACGTACATTCCCTGTACAACCACCAGTATATTGATATATCATGATGGATATAACCTCGTGGAATGCCTAGTAGAGCTTATTGGGCATTTGTAGAATATCTAAACATTCTTTGAATTTTTTACTATAAAAAGAATGCTACAGTGTTTGCTAAGAGTCTATTCCTTTTTCAGTCGGAAAATTTCACATCACTTATTTACCACCATTTCATATATTTATTAGTTTGTTGTAGAAATTAACTGCCTCCCAGAGGAAGAAGAAAAAAGAAAAAACTCTGAAAATTAAAAAAAAAAAAAAAAGAGGAATTTATTTCAAGATCTGCTGATGTTTTAAAAGTTTACGAGCATATTTCTCTGATATTATTAAAAATATAAGTGGAAATAAAAATTCTTCTTTCAGGATATATTTCACTCTGAGTTAATTTTAACTGATTTAATTTCTGTCACATGCTGTAGAACGTTTTCAGAATGGCTTCTTGGAAAGCCGTTTCTCTAATTCCTCCTCATTAGAAGGAGCTAAACGTGCTTACAAATTCTGAATGGTGTCTGAGCAGTATGTATTTCTACTTAAATATTTTCTATTTAAGAAGTGTGGATGTGTATGTTCACAGCATAGTATGGGTTTGATTTCGCTCAATGTTTCAGCTGCTACAGAGGTTTCATTTTCATTTGATGTTGGAAATGGACCTGTGGAAATAATCGTCCGGTCTCCCAGCCAGCTGAATGATGACCAGTGGCATCGGGTCAGGGCAGAGAGGAACGTCAAACAGGCCAGCCTGCAGGTAGATCAGTTGCCTCCAGAAGTCCGGAAAGCACCGACGGAAGGACACACACGACTGGAATTGTACAGCCAGCTCTATGTAGGTAAGGCGCAGAGGAGATAACCAGGCTTCAGGTACTGGATGAATGCTCTGCCCCAGTTAAGCATCAGTTAATTTAACACAGGAAGATGCCTTCCCAAATATTAAAAAATAATAATAATAAAGAAGGAGAAATAGCAAGCACCTGTGAAACTGCAGAGATAAGAGGATTAGCTAAGAGAAAATATTCAGTACCGGCAACATGTAATTTTTCGGCAGTAGTGCCAAGCTCCTGTTTTTGGCCAGTTTCTCTCTCACATGTACTTATTTACAATTGAATTTAAAATTTCTGCATAGATCATGCCAGGACTGTGTGAGCCTGCTGTGTCCATCCTAGTCACACAGGTTTGGTCACTGTCCATGCTTTTGCTCTTACTGCAATAGTTTCTCTTTAGTCATATGGGCAGTTTTCCCATTTGCTATAGAATAGAATCACATGGTGTCACAAAAATTCATTCACCAGAACCAAATGAATACAGCTGCTTTCTGGAGATGCTGTTTTCCAGTGCGTTTTTTGCGTGTTATTCCAGCAGTACTTGTATTTCTCTGACTGTTAGACCTAGGAATCCAAAAGCCAGACACGGCAAGTGCCACTAGTTGGAATCAAAAGTACATGAAAAAGTGAGCAAAGAAGCAGCACCTTCCTACCTCTTTATATATCTATTAAGTGAGGAAAGGAAGGAAGAAGAAAAAACAGACATTACCTCACTTTTTTCCATGTTAGTCCAGATACAAAAGCAGAAATTAATCAAAATGCTGTTTAAAGCCTTTCCCTCCTTGGTAAGCAGCACATGTTGCTGTAAACCACTTTAAAAGTGTCATCACCAGAGAGACAGCCATTGTTTACACAATGAGTTTCTCCTTTACTGCTGGCTGTGATCCCAATAAAAGCCTGTTTCCAAGTAAATTGAAATATTAATTCTTTTTAGAAGACAAAGCCTTAGACTTTCAAAAGAAATACCAAGACTTTTTATGAAAAGAGAGCTGGAAATATTCAAGCCTGAGTTCTCGGGGAATTGCTAATAACTGTTGATTTTTATAAATTGTTTTGAATTAACACTTGTACCATCCATCTTTTGAAATGCTTGGTACTTGTACTGCCAAACGCTGAATGTCCAAACCTGCAGCTGACTTTCTTTCTTTCTGAATCAGATACATTTCCTATAGTTTGCAAAGAATAGTGTCTCTGATTCAAATTCTAGCTGAGTCTGACAGAGAATTGATGTGAGTTCAAGTGTCCTCAGTGAACATTCTGAGTATCACAGCCTGCAGAGTGACACGGAATAAGAATAATTTCAGTACTCCATTTTCTGTGATAAATATTCCTTGGGACAATGAGGGAACCTGAAGCACTACTTAAAATCCTAAGGGCTAGAATATCCATCAGGACAGGAAAGATGTGAGAATTATAAGCATTAGAATTCTTTCATCACCATGATGTATATTATTTTGCATCAAGTGGAACCACACCTGAATGGCCTCTGCCCTGTGCACTTCAGAAGAGACCAGAATAGACTGTTTTTTTTTTTTTTAAGAGGATTAATCCAAATTACCCAGTGACCAGACACAGATTTGAAGCAGCCTCTTTGATTTCTGTGGCTGATTTGAAGCAGCAGATGGTCTATATTTAGTCCTCTGCCCTACCCAGGTATTCTGTGCTCTGCAGACATGAGTGTTCAGATCTCTTCAGGCGTATGTGGGACTCTTCATCCTACTGTGGGACTGCAGTAATCAAAGGGATGAGAGCGCTGTGTGGCAACTTCTCACTGCTTTTTGCTTGCAATTTCAGGTTTTTTGGTTTTTTTTTTGTTGTTGTTGTTTGTTTGTTTTTAATCCAGCTCTGAGTAAGACTTCCTGAGATAAAATCATGTTTTACAGCAAGTATTTACTGGGGAAAAAAAAATAGTTCTTAGTGACTGCTAAGAAAAACATTCCAATCCAGATTTTCAAATACAGCTCTTCAGTGCTGTGTCCTTCTCCCTGTGTTTAGGCAATTTAGCATCATACCTGATGTTGCTTGGATATGAGCATCTGTATTTCCTATTCCTTCTTTCTCCATTTCCCATATTAAGTGTTTCAAATATGTAACATATTATGATATTGCAGTTAGCATCCATCAGCAATAATTACATACCGAACACAGTTATATCTTAGCAATGTAGCCAAGCCCAATTCTTCCATGGTCATCTCTAAAAATCTTAAAGCTTAATAAGTGTAAAGCAAAGGCACTTACTCTTTAGGTATATTTTTGGCACAGTCTGAAAACTGAGGTTTCACTTTCCACTGATTTCGATTTCACTAGGATGTTGTAGCGCCTCACTTGTATAAATTAGTTACTTAAGTTACTTACCTGTTGTCAGAAGCCTAGCAGGATATTTCCTATAAAACTGTTCACTGTTGTCTTTTTAACATTTCTGTGCAGGTGCCGCGGGCGGCCAGCAGGGTTTCCTAGGTTGCATTCGCTCATTAAGGATGAATGGGGTAACACTGGACTTGGAAGAGAGAGCAAAAGTCACTCTAGGGGTGAAGCCTGGCTGCTCTGGCCACTGCACAAGCTATGGAATGTACTGCGCCAACGGAGGAAAGTGTGTTGAGAAATACAATGGCTACTCCTGTGACTGCTCCAAAACAGCGTATGATGGACCATTTTGCATTAAAGGTAAGTGAAATACGCAGAAGGCAGAGTGTGGGTGAATAATTAAATCAATTTTTGAGATGTTATTAATTTAAAAACTAAATCCTTTCCAATACTTTTTACTAGAAAGCCAAATTATGCATCCATGATTTAAATTTGATATTTTGTAAAAATGTCAATGCTGCTACTCATAGCAGGTCATAGAATCATAGAATGGTTTGGGTTGGAAGGGACCTTTAAGATTGTCTACTTCCAATCCCCCTGCCATGGGAAGGGATATCTCCCACTAGACCGGGTTGCTCAAAGCCCCATCCAGCCTGGCCTTGAATGCTTCCAAGGAGGGGGCATCCACATCATCTCTGGGCAACCTGCTACAGTGCCTCACCGCTCTCATAGTAAAGAATTTCCATCTAATATCTAGTCTAAATCTACCCTATTCTAGTTTAAAACCACTTCCCCTCATCCTGTCACTACCTGGCCCTATAAAAAGTTCTTCCCCAGCTTTCCTGTAGGCCCCTTTCAGGTACTGGAAGGCTGCTACAAGGTCTCCTCAGAGCCTTCTCTTCTCCATTCTGAACAAACCCAGCTCTCTCAGCCTGTCCTCGTAGGGGAGGTGCTCTAACTCTCTGATCATCTTCATGACCCCTCTCTGGAACCACTCCAACAACTCAAAGTCATTCTTGCGTTGGGGGACCCAGAACTGGATACAGTGTTCCAGATGGGGCCTCACAGGAGCAGAGTAGAGGGGCAGCATCATTTCTTTTGACCTGCTCCTTTCGTGCTCCCTTTGATGCAATCCAGGATACAGTTGCCTTTCTGGGCTGCAAGTATACATTGCTGGAGCATGTTGAATCTTTCATCAACACTCACCACCCAGCCCATAATTGTGCTTGGGATTACCCCAGCACAGGTGCAGGACTTTGCACGTGGCCTTGTTGAAGTTCATGACGTTTTCATGGACTCAACTCTCAAGTCTCATCAGATCCCTCTGGTTGGCATCCCTTCCCTTTAATATGTCGACTGCACCACTCAGCTTGGTGTCATCGGCAAACTTGGTGAGGGTGCACTCAATCTCACTGTCCATGTTGCCTACAGAGATGTCAAATAGCACCGGTCCCACCACCGGTCCCACTTGCCACCAGACTCAACTTGAACTTTGAGCCATTGATCACAACTCACTGAGTGCAACCATTCAGCCAATTCCTTATCCAGAAGTGGTCCATCCATCAAATATACTTTTCTCCAATTCAGCAACCAGGATGTCATGTGGGACAGGGTCAAACACTCCTGGGTATGATCAAGGCCAGATTGAATGGGGCCCTGGAGAACCTGACTGAGCACCTGATTTAGTGGTTGACAGTCCTGCCTCTGGAGGTTGGAACTAGATGATCTTTAAGGTCATTTCCAACTCAAGCCTTTCCATGACCATTGTATGATGATTCTATTATTATTAAACTGAAGAGCCCAGAACTGGGCACAGTGCTCCAGATGAGATCTCACCAGGACACAGGAGGAGGAAAACCACCCTCTGGCCACCCTCCTTTTAATGCACCCAGGGTAGCATTGGCCTTCTTGGCCACAAGGGAATATTGCTGGCTCTTTGTTTTCAAGTCTAGATTGTTCAGCAACTTTTACAATGTGTTCAACTGTTTTTCTTGATTTAAAAGTCTTAATGCCAGTTAAATTTACAATGTAAAATTTAATGGGCTGGAAATGACTTGTTTTTAATATTATCAGCACCATTTGTTACAGAGATTTTGTAATTATTTTGATCACACAATGGTCCCAAACCAATCTATTTGTGCTTAATTTATGCTTTAACTCTTATCCCAGTACTTCATGGTTGGATTTACAGAGCAGCCCCATGAAGTCATCTGCAGTAAATAGTGCCTGGGGATATTCTGGATGAGTACATTGGTTTACAGCACTGAAAGAATGGAAATGGACAATCTGAATTTTTTTATAAAGTCTTATGGATATAAAGAAATGTTTCTAGCACCTCTACACTAATGCAGCAGAATTACTAGGTACTTCATAGCTACATAAACTTTATTGTTGATAAAGAAAACGTAGACAGTGAAAGGGAAAATGGCAAAAATTAGAAGTCTTTCCAAAAATTTGATCTCTATTTCCAGTTTCCTGCTCCAGGATACAGAGTTTGCAATGTGTTCCAAATTTCATTAGCATGGTGAAGAGAAAAAATTAATGAAAATTAATGAAGAGAGAAAAAATACCTAAAATATCACTGTCTATGCTGCAGGCCTCTGGCTGGACTGGAAGTCTGATACGAAGAACTGAAACTTACAGTTTTACTACTGTTGATACAGCAGCGCTTACAAATCAACCAAACCAGAGTTTGTCTGTGCTAAACACTAAATTATTCCTCTAGTTATGTTTTTTTATTCTGTTAGATTCACATCCAGGAAAAATACAACATTTACTTAGAGTTGTTTTTGGCAGAAGCTTGGCATTTTTCTATCCATATTAAAAAAAAATAGGTAAACATAAATGAAAACCACTTTGAAAAGTTATGACAAAAGAAAAAAGTATTAAAATTAAATTATCTAAAAACAACATGGCAACAATTCTTTTTTTGAGTCAATAAAATTGAAGTGTAAAAGACTACTCTGGTTCTGACCTGAACAGTTTTTTTCTGGGTATAACTTACTTGCAAACATATACGCTAAATACACACTACCATTCTTCTACAGCGCATGACAAATTAATTAATTAGTTGAGATCATTGTATTCACATTCCCAGGCACTGCTTTGTATGGTTTTAGTTGTGATGGACACATTTTATTATTTGTCTTTGAAAGCCATACAGTGAATCCTGATGAAATTCCTGTATGCAGGAAGAGTGAAAGCCATTACTTAGGTCAGCAGTCATACACTTTGCTTGTGACTATGCACAAGAAATATGTTATATTTACAGGGATTTATAAAATAGTGCTAGAGACTCATTAGAATCTGGTTATCTGAAGAACACCGCTTAGGTTTTGATGAAGCGCTTTGATGCATGAGCATCTTCAACAAAGGACAAAGCTCTATTATGACAGAAGGAAATGAAGGTAGAAATATATGGGCAGACATAAAAGAAGGTGGCTGAAGCATGTCTCTTTAATGGACTTTCATAATCCCCATCTTAGCAGAGAAAAATAGCATTCACTTCACAATCACAACTTAAGTGTCAGGGAGTTATCTCTAGATCTGTTTGTGTCTGTGATGGGGACAGCAGGACCACAGGCTCACCAGCCCAAAAAGAGGAGGAAAGGGGAGGGGGGTGTTGGTGGTTCACAGGCAGGTTCAGCCCAGTACTGTGAGTAATAGGGCTGGGGACCCCCTGGGAAAGGGGGAAGGGTGGGGAAATGGGAGATGGGTCTGAAAATACAACAGCGGAAAGAATCTGAGGAGGAAAGTTAATTTACTAAATATGATATTGGAATGCAAGATAACACACTGTAATACAAGATATAATTGGAATTGAGGCTAATAAATTAAATAAAATGAGAAACAGTGTGTCCAAAACCAAAGGCCTTCGGAGGTGAAGCAGCTGGGAAGCACACCCACACAGTGCCAGGCAGCAAGAGAGTCCTGTGACTTGCAGGTCTTACCTTCCTCTCTGAACGCGAAGTCCCCTGGGTTCTTCTTCTCTTATGAGGACCACATATCCAGAAAGTTGTCAGCCCACAGAACTGGAGTGTTAACTCTTTAATTCCCTGAGCTTCACATGATGTTCTGATGTGTAATATTGATAGCAAAAGTCATAAAACTGTGGCATTCCATCCCTTACTCCACATCAGTATATCATGCTTCAGCATAGTATTTAACAGCCCATTGTATTGTTCAAGTTTACCAGAAGCTGGCACACGATAAAGGATACGATAAATCCACTCAGTGCCGTGATCTTTGCCCCAAGTATTTACAAAGGAATTTTTGAAGTGAGACCCATTATCTGACTCAATTCTTTCTGGAGTGCCACGTTTCCATAGGACTTGTTTCTCGAGACCTAATATGGTGTTTTGGGCAGTAGCATGGAGTGCAAGATATGTTTCAAACCACCCATTGGTTGCCTCCACCATGATGAGCACATAACGATTACCATCGTGAGATCGTGACAAGTGTCATGATCAAGGTGATATAGTCAACCTGCCACGCCTCCCCATATTTATACTTCTGCTATCAATCTTTCCCCCGGGAGGTTTCATCCTCTTGGCTTGTTTGATTGTGGCGCATGTGTCACAGTCATGAATAACCTGTGCAATGGCATCCATAGTTCAGTCCACCCGTCGGTCTCTAGCCCACTTATATGTTGCATCTCTTCCTTGATGTCCAGAGGTCTCATGGGCCCACTGAACTAAAAATAACTCACCCTTGTTTTGCCAGACCAAGCCTATTTGAACCACTTCAATTATGGCAGCTTGACCTATCTGTTGGTTATTTTGTTGCTCCTCATTAGCCCAATTCTTGGGCTCATGAGCATCTACCTGGCACGCCTTTACAACCATACTCTTTATTCAGGCAGCAATGTCTTTCCACAGTTCAGCAGCCCAAATAATTTTACCCCTCTGTTGCCAGTTGTTTTGTTTTCGCTGCTGTAACCACCCCATAAGGCATTTGCCACCATCCATGAGTCAGTGTAAAGATAGAGCATTGGCCACTTCTCCCGTTCAGCAGCACCTAAGGCCAGCTGGGCAGCCTTTACCTCTGCAAATTGGCTTGATTCTCCTTTTCCTTCAGTGGCCTCTGCAGCTTGTGTGGGGCTCCACACAGCAGCTTTCTATCTGTGATTCTTCTCCATAATACGACACGATCCATCAGGGCAAATTAAATTCTCTGGTAACCACAGGTAACCCACGACACTGGGGGTCCCCGCGCTTCTAATATTTTTCCTAAACTTTTCCATATTCCCTGCAACCATTCTGTGGTTGTGGGGAAGGCTTCTTCCAGGTAATGTAAATGAAGAGGAATACAAGGAATACATGCAGGTGAATTGATAACATTAAGCCAGAATTCCAAAACTGCATATGGAACAGAGAGGAGAACTTGGATACTGGTATAAACATGGAATTGTTTGTAAAATTATTTGCTCCCTCTGGGATGTAACTGTCAATGTTCAAATCATACAACATTGTATATGGGTACCAGGCGTGTGTCTTCATCAGTGCCCTTACTTGGATATTTACATATACAGCTCCAAAACAGAACATGGTGAACTTCATAAGGAACAGTACATCCCAAAAAACATAATGGCCTTTAACCCTTTATACAGCACTCCTAAAATAAAGAACAGATCCATGGCTGGCAGTTGCTAGAGGAGAAAAAAAAAAAAAGAAAAAACTCGGAACAGTGTCCAGAGTATGGCAGACTGCCCAGACTAAAATCTAACCTACAAAGGTCAAAGCTAGCTACAGCACTCTGCAAATCTCTGACTTTAAGAAACCTTTTTTTTTTTTTTCCTGCTAATGTTAAAAGGTTGAGATTTGGTTCAGATTGCCTGTATTCTCCACCAATAACTGTCATGGAGTTATCTCTAGATCTATCTGTGTCCATGACAAGGGGGGGAAAAAATGATAAAACCATGACATCATGTCATCACTTTTTGGCAGTATGCACATTTTGAGCAATTATTGTCAAGAATGAAGTACAGGAAGAGTAAAATTTCATCAAAAATCTCTGACAAACACCTTGAGACCTCACAATAATTGCAACCACTGCCATCAAACCAGATTGGAGTGTTAGTTTCATAAAAACAAGGTCAAATATCCCACTAGTTTTATGTTCTTGTTCCTCTTTCTCTTTTATTTTTCAATGTTTTAAAAAATATATTTAAAATGTTATGTTATTAATATAGTAATGATATTGTTTATTTTGTGAGGGATGCTCCAAAACTAATGCCTCCTGTTTTATGTTGACCCATAATATCAGAGGTGGATATCGGTGTTATGGCAGTAGAAGTTAAGCCTTCCCAACAGTATTCCATTACATTTTGTTGCTGTGTGGCAGATGGCAGCAGAGAGGCAGTCTGACAAAATGATGTCTGCCATGGAGGCATGTATGAAGCAAAGGCGTGAGAATTCCTCCAGATGGAAAAAATTGCACCCATTGACATTTATCAACATTTTCTTAATTGTTATTGAGATGAAATAGTGAATGTGAGTACAGTAGGGTGGTGGGTGGTGTGTTTCAGCAGTGGTGACAGTTGGTCACATTGTTATGAGTGCACCATGCAGACTCTTGATCTTTTCTGGTGAAAATACACAGATAATGGTGGTGACTTACGTTGAAAAAATATTGTTTTGTAGCTAAGAATTTGCTCTATCAAATAGTGCTCCTTGTGTCAGTTGTTGTTTCCATGGAAATAATTCAGAGGAATGACCTTTTAATTAGGAGGAATTACTTTTGGAATGACCTACATATATGTAGCCCAATAAAGTTTCTATTCACAAAATGGGGCCCAGACAAGCCAAAAGATTGGACACCCATGGCTTACAGCTTTCTTTGCAGTAATGAACAGTTAAATTTCATTGACAACAGTTACAGCTGTGAAATACGTGTTGCACAGCCTCCAGTTCAGCCCCATGTCAGCACTCGTAATCCAGGAGTACTTAAGCTGACCCCTAGTGTAAAATATAGCTGTTAAACTGAATGGCATGCCTTATGACTATTTCAAGGTTATTTGAGATTTCTGCCGTCAAATGACAGTTTTAAATCTATCAGAATGATCAGGTTACTTATAGTGCCTTGGGAACACAACTTGACTCCATATTCTATGTAGCCACACAGTGAGATAGACTACGATATTCCGAGGTTTGGAGAACTTTCATGTGGGAACAGGTAAGCATAGAGCTTTTCCAGAACCAGATTCAGCAAAATTCTGGAAAGGATCATCAACAAAATCTACAACAGTTTCACCTACCTTCTTATCTGTACTGTGCTCAGATACTCAGAATAAAGACAGCAGACTTATTCCTGAGTTAGTCTATATCACAACATAGCATGTAAAATCAACATCTTGCTTCATATGTTTTTAGATAACCCTTTTGCTTTGAATTGTGTGAAGGATATGATGATTCCAAGTACTAAAAGAGGATAAAAGAATATTTCCTTTTAAATAAAGATAGTGTACTGATTTTCTAGAAGTTATATGAGTAATAGGCACCAATCTGTGGCAATTTTTGGTATATCAGAAGACATTAAGTGATGAAGGATTTTTTTTTAACGAGTGGTGACATTTTTGAGCATCGCTTCCAACTATTCTTCAATTACAGTACTTATTTGCTATATTTACAGTATTTATCCACCTTTCTTTAATCCCTTCCAAATGTTCACAAAGGTGTCTCCTTAAGAAAGATCACAAAGAGTTTGTATTTTCCATTAATGATACTGTTCCAGATAGCAAAGCCTATCCAGTATTACAATATCAGAGAATGAATGATTGCTGTAGGAAGCTAGTCTAGTGATTCCCAATAGGCCAAGAAGACTATACTCTACAAATTATAGGAAACTGTGCAGTGATTCCCATAGGGGCCTGTCAAAATCAGCCTCCACTATGAGAATGTCAACCTTGAATTATGTTTTCAATGTTAAAAGATAGGCAGAATTCATCATAATGCAAAATAATAGCAATGTTTTTTCTAGTTAAAGTATTAACTCTGGTAAAGGTAATTTTATTTTCTCTCCAGAGTATTTTAAAATGAGATTTTGTCACAGATAGCTTTGAAAACTTTGTGGAGCAGCACCTCCTGGAAGCTATAGGTCAGGTGACTTATGCCTTGTTTCCCACCATAAGTCAAGTCCCCCAGTTAATTTTTTTCCCATAAGGCATCCTGATTTGGCAACTCTCATGGAGGACTGTGGTTGAAGAAGGTTGTATTATACTGTTTTGTCCAGTGATATTTCAAATATTTCATGTTGGGAAATCATCTTCATTCCTTGCGAGGTTATTCCAGATCCACTGGAATTTGCTGGTCAGAACTTCTGCATTTCCTTTTCATTGACAGTGTTTGCTAATGGTGCCTCCTAAATCTCTCGTCCTTGCATCTCCTTCTGTGGAATGTTATCTACTGCAAGACCTCTATGTGATTAAATCTGAAGTGCGGTTCTTCTGATCTGTGGCATTGGTATGGAACGTAGACATACATATTCTTTGTGACCTGAAGGAAATCTTTCCTTAACTGTGTGAATCCAGGCATCCAGGATTCATACCAAAGTGTGATCTCCGTTATCCTTTTCATTATCATTGGAAAACAGTGTGGCTTTTAACTTAAATACTGGGAAAGCTTGTAAGTAATGCAGCAGTAGTAATGTGTGCATATTAGTACTGCTCAGGTCAACAGTAGTATTTTTCATACAAGTGTCAGCACATTCAATTTGACTTTCCCTTTGTTCTTCTTTTTTGCTGTTTCTTTCTTTCTTTCTTTTATTCTAATTTTCAAGATGTGGGAGCATTTTTTGAAGAAGGAATGTGGCTTCGTTACAACTTCCATTCCCCAGGGACTAGCATGAAGGATTTAGTTAGCCGAACACTGTTGAGTTCTACAGATCCTGAGATTACAGCGACCAGCCATAACTTGAATAAAGAAGAACTCAGCTTCAGCTTCAGTACCACCAAGTCCCCTTGTGTCCTTTTGTATATCAGTTCCTATACCCAGGACTTCATGGCAGTGCTTGTCAAGCCATCCGGTAAGCATCTGCTTTGGACTCTTTCCCCTGAAGGAACAATTGATAATAACATCAGTTTGACATTCAGCTGAACTCTGAACTAATGAGAAATTATTTTCACCCTTGTCATTTGAAAGTAAAATACACAAGACCTGAATACTGATTCTGCTTTACTAGATTTTGTCTGATGTAACTCTTCAATTTTGAGGGGTTTCACTAGCCGAAGCTTACAACAGTTCTCAAAGCAAACAAACAGACAAAAACAATAAATCATTTCTTAAAATAAATTGTTATAACAGCTAGATCCATGCCTTAAAATAGCATTATGAAGGTGATAATTAGGCAACCACATGTAGGCACTGAAATAAATGGTTCGTAATCAATGGCAACATCCCCTGTAGTGAATGGTAAGCGTTGTTACCATACAACAGTGAATCAGGAAACTATAAGACTCAAGTTGGAGTGTTAGACATTAATAGCAGCATTGGATTCGTGGGGGTAATCCTTCTATCATGCACACCTTATACAAAAGGTCTTCAGCATATATACGTAACTTGTGTTACATGTGCAGAAGTTTTCCAAGAGTTTTATTATGTATGCAGAAGTTACTCAGAATTATATTACATATGCAAATTTCCCAGAAGTATGTTACATATTCAGTGACCAATCCCAAGGAGGATCTCCTATTTCCTCGGTAAAAAGATTCAGCAGAGCTTCCTTATCTCCTTGCTTCAGAGACAGCTTTTTCTGCTACCTAAATGAACTGCAGGGCAGGGGTATCCATCAACGAACACTAGCAAGCTTAATAATATCATTACAACTTGTATCAGTGTAATGCACTATTTTTCTGAAAATCCAACTGTGCATGAGGTGACTAAATGTGAATGTGGCATAAAATACACTATAAAAAGTTTGATAGTTATGGATGTTGGAGATAGACCATTTTCTGGTGGAATATAAAAGATAATATATTTCAATTACGAATGGTGCCTTTCTTACCCCTGAAAATTATGTAGTTTTAAAGTTCTTGAGCTACTTTCCGAGCCCGGAACATTTCAGGTTTCTATCAATAATGAGGTCTACATTTCCATTTTCAAAAATCCTTCCTTGTAACGGAATGTTAAAATCTGCTATGAAGAGTAGACACTTGTTTAGAAAATAAAAAAACTAGCAGCATATCGGTTTAGTACTTCTGATTACTCTTTTCTAACAATATAACCTGAAGTTTTCATTCTACTACATACCATTAAATTTCCATAAAATTCAGATGGTCATGTGTCAACCACAGCAAAACATGAGAGCAAGGAAATCCCCTGTGTTGATTGGATGCCAGTGTAAATTTGTTGCAATTTCACTTTATTCAAGGCACATCATTTCATTCCTTAGAGAAACTCATATTTTATATAACTTCAAATAATTTTGCTACGGCAGGGATAATAATCTCAACAACAATGTGCTACTTGATGTGCTCAAATTTGAAATAGTTACCTGCATAGTTCAAGGCATAGCTGTGATTTGTTCAGTTTGCAATCCAGAGAATGTACAAACATTGGTTTTGAGGTGCTGATCATTGTCACGCTTCTGGGTTGTAAAATGAAAGCTGTTTTCAGTCCAATAGCTGAACAATCTGAAATACTAGCCTTTCTTAAAATCCTCCTGCAGCAGATACCAGCTATGAGAACACTTTAAATGTTAAGTGGCAATAGCTGTATGAGGAAATAAAGAGGGGAAAATAGCTGGTGAATAAATATCAGCATACTTGAGGGTACTTTTCACGTTCCTCTCATTAGGGAATCTGCAAATTCGGTACAGCCTAGGAGGTACCAAGGAGCCATATAACATTGACGTTGACCACAGAAACATGGCGAACGGACAGCCCCACACTGTTAACATCACGCGGGATGAACGGGACATCGTTCTGCAGGTAAGCAGACAATAAACTCGTTTCGGCTCCATCCAGTATTGCTTGTGGCTTGTAACATTCTGTAATCTGAGGACATCCTTTCCCCTGACGATATCTGTGCAATTTGGGAAATAATAATGCAGTAGATGGTATTCTGCTTGGGGATCTCAGTCCTAGGACTTAACGGAAGCTATTCTCTCTATTGCTTTGAGTCATAATTGTTCAAATCCTTGCTCTAGTGTGATGACAGCTGGGATAATACATATGTCATTGTAGATGCTCAAGGACATCAGAAACATCTGAGTGGGAAATAGCCTGAGACTTAGGATAAACCTGCACTATTCTGGAACAGTAGCTGAAAACCACGAGGGATAACCTACAGCATCTTAAATGGCAGTAGATGCTGACATACAAATAAATATCATGCCTTAAGACCTGCGTCTGCAAATAAGAATGTCTTAAAATTTAAGTTCACCCTGCTGTTCAGTGAAACAGAAGAGCTATTCACACAAGGAAAGATGAGCAGATTATTCAGTTTATGTGGCAGGAGTCTGAGATGGGAGAGGATTATTGATGGCACATGTTCTTCTGGCCTACTTAGTTTTCACTATCACACCGACAGGAACTTTTTCTCTTTGTGTCTTAGTTCACAAATCTTAGAGATAATATCACAGTATTTAAATAACTGAGGAGAGCTCTGCAAGAAGAAATCAATATTTCTAGACAGCATTTTCTATGTAGTCATTACAGAACTCTGTTTTCATTCCCTGGATGTCCCATTTACAAATATGGAGACTGCAGCAGGGTATGAGAACAGTTTTATTGGCAGGAGAATCAGATAGATTGGATGGATTAATATGGATTTGATAGCTCATAAGAATGAAATAAAAAAACAGTAACAAATGAAATATAAATAGGGGAAGTCTCCTTGGGAACCAAGCCAAAAGTGCAGCTGTCACAGTATAATCTACCTACAGATTAAAATAGATCCCTGAAAGTTACTTTTTCCAGCCACTGAAATGAAACCTTTTCAGTGGATTACAATGTCATTTGACTGAAGCTGTCAACTAAAATTTACACTAACAAAATGACATATGTAATGAAAAATATATTGGTGATATTTATAACAGCTTCTCAGATTTTAGGAGGCCAGGGGCTGTACTTTTGTGTATGCATCTTTCTTGCATGTGGAAGCATTTCGAAGTTATTCTTCTCTCTCTCACTGCTAAATGGAAGAGCAATAAGGTTTCTGTTATTAAAGGCTTAAATTTGGGAGATATATGGCATGTATAGTATGGAATCATATGTGGCTGATTCAGATGGTTGCAAGACTAAACAAATTATTGATGGCTGATGGTTGGACCAGATGATCGTAGAGGTCTTTTTCAGCTTTGAAACTGATGATCATAAAATCAATGATTTTATGATTTGCTGAAGAAATCAGATGAAATCAGTCAGAAAATACATACTCCGTTAAGTATACTGGTCCTGCATCATCCCACCTACATTTAAATTCTAATGATTTTTCTTCTCAGTTCATTATGAGGCAGGAAAGCACCTAGGGCTTTCAAGAGCAAGAAGTGTTTTATTTAGTTTCTCACATTCTCTGCTAAATATCTCTCAATCAGTCTGCTTAGCACACAGCTGTTCTATATAATTGGGAAGAAGATCCATTTGAATCTTATTTAAACTAGGCTCCATTTGATGCACATACAAGAATAGGGAAAGTAGGGAACCCATATGAAAATTATCCAGAAATAACACTCTTGTTGTATCCTGGAAAATCTTTCTATCCAATTCTGTTTGTTTTCCATAATATGTTGATTTTGTTACTTATCTGATTACATAAATGAGATAGAAACAAAGATGGATCTGTTAAGTAGACTGTTCACTTGAAAATGAGTACCGCTATCAAATACAATATATATATGATAGCAGTATAATTTTTCTCAGCATCCAGAGGACAGATTATGAAGAGTGGCTTTTCTCTCACAGATCTAAGCAATGAACATTTAAGTAGACTTCTATTTCCTGCTAAAGTCTTCTCCAAACTGAAGAGCAGCTGCTTTTCTTACATTAAAAGAAGACAGCTTGCTTGCCTGGTGCTGTTACTCACACTTCCACGTTGTATAAAAATGTCACAAGAATGATTTATTTCTCATCAAATCTTCAAACCAAGAGCACTCAGTATTTTTGAAGTCGCAATAGCAAGTTCGTGCTTAAAATATGTCTTTCTAACTTGCTGTAATAACCTCATAGTGACAGAGAGATTTAAAAAATCTGCAGTGAGGCAATAAATTGCTACGATATGAACTGTGTGAACCAGCGTTTTTTCATGATTCTCATTGTAAAAAACTTGTTATTAAACAATACAAGGCTTCATCCAGCACTGGAAGCCAGGAGATAGTATTATTATGATTGTTATTTAAAGTCAGAGTTACTCTCTGGTCAGTTGGACTTTGAGTTTGTCATCTGACATCTGGGAAGAAAATTCTCTAACTGCAATCTGATGTTAGAATGTGGCATTCCTTTATTTCTCACAGTGCACACCAAGCAACTCAATAAATCAAGCATGCGTGCGCTCTTACAGTTCAGGTTCTACATTTAAACAGTTAAGACATACATACGCAATACATTGGTATACATATTCATTTTTTGTCAAAGAACTCATGAATATTTGCTAATGTCCTTCTGAACATGTGAGGTTCATCTCAGGTGGTTATACAACCACCCACTTCCTCCTTTTTATTTCTCCTTCAGCTTCATCACAGTGACTTTTGGCCAATCTTTAGCTGTTTCTTCACAGTTTGTCAAATTTCCATTGCTTGTTATGCGACTTTCTTTCTTGGTGCACTATAACTCAAAACAATTTATGTGGAACTCAAGAAAAAAGCCCTTGCACCTGGTGGATGTAAGGATAAAAGTCTTATTGCAAGTTCAGTGCTTCTGTGAAGCAGGATAATTGAGAAAAACAAGTCTGTTCACATAACAAGTAAAGCTGAACTGGAAAGTTTTAGAACTAGCATACATTGATTCCTTTTACTAAATTAATGTATTGCTCCTTAAATACATTGGTCCTTATTGCTAAGCCAACCTATATCAAGTTGTGCTTCAAAATAAATGCATTCACAATATCGTATATCCATAACATAAGCACAAGAACAAATATTTCTATTGTGAATTATTTTCATTAGACTTATATCCCTATTCCTAATGTGCCAAAACAGTCAAGATGAAAGGTGGCAGCAAGCACTTCTCAAATGGGTTTTCCATTTCAATTTTCTAATTCAATGACTGCAGACAAATCAATATTTAGTTATACATTAAATAACAAGCTCTTGTTTGTGATGCCAGAGGTTTCTCAAGGATAAGATTAAATATATGTGGTTGATTTAGGTGTCAGGAAAGAAAAATGACATAAATTCCAAGACAAATATCTGCATATTCTCTATTGTTGAAATGAAGGGTACAAAACTGAGATTGGCTAGCAATTCCTCTCTCTCACTTCAACTATAATACCAAATACTTGTAACCACAAAACCTCATTAATTTACCTATGAACAAGAAAACGCCCAGACTGACAGATGTAGAATGCATTATCCCAGTAAACGACATTTCAAGAGCTGAGCTTTAGTTTTTGGAAGGCAAGCTTTATTTGGTTTGTCTTCATTAGAAAGCTTCATGGTTCTACAGAGATCTCCTGAGCCGTGCCTCCCCTAGTCATCAGGGGTCGCTTCCGCAATGGAATCATCCAAGACTCAGAGGAATAACATAAATCAATTTATTGAGAGCTTTCTAACAACAACTAGTACTCTACTTGGAGGTAAAACTGGCTAATTTGCTATTAACTATTAGTAAGCATTGCAGATAAGAGTATTTTAGCACAAGAGTTATATATATGCTAAAAGTTCTAAGACAATACCTAAGCAGTGGATACTACAAAGAGTGAATGAATAAAAGAATGAATATAAGAAAAAAGATAGAAAACGGGGAGAGACAGACAGACAGACAGATATGCAAACACAACACAGTGAAGTGTTTCACCTCTCCTCAATCCAGTGATACCTTACTGTCAAAGGGTACTTTGGTAGTGACAGGTCATGCAAAGATGTGACGGTCAGTTGATGACAATGACAAACGTACACATTCTCTTACTTACAGTCCAGAGTGGTCAAGACTGCTCCTTGGAGTCAGAGCTTCCAGCTTCAGGGATCTTCTGTTTCCATCTTCCAGGCCTTACAAATTTAAATCAGCAGAGACGAGGAAGTAGGGAGACACCAGATTGTACCTTGCCTTCACAGGATACAGTGGTATCATCTCCCTGCTTTCCTATATTAAGCTGAAAATATTTGCTCCCAGACCAAGTCTTCGGCCAAAAAACACTCCTGAGTCTTCCCATTCAAGAGCAAACAGCTTTTGGCTCTGTCCAAAGAAATGCTTTTGAATGTAAAACAGTCCACGAAGTGTTGCTGATAGTCTCACATATATTTGAGACAATGCATTCCTTACCAGTCTCAGACAACAAGTTCTGATCCAAAGCTCCCTGCCTACAAAAGAACTTCCATTGACTTCAGTAGGCTTCAAAGCCTACTTATTGTTCCCTTGAACAAAAACCATATCAGTATGTTATAAAACAAACAAAAAAAAGTATGATGTGCTTTACTTTTTAATGGAATAAAGTTGATGCTCAACACAATTAGATTGAGCCTCTTTATTTCCATACTAAAATACTCTAACACTTTTTAAACAGATCTCCAATTCTTCATGTATTCTTTAAAGCCATTTCTTGTTATGAGTCATATCTCCTAATGTCCTCTTTGCTCCAGAAAAATATTAGACCTGAGCAATTTTCACATGATCAACTTTCCCAAGCCCAGCCATATACTTCCAGGACTGGCAGCAGCCTGCACACATATGCTCAGAAGACCTTATCCAAGAACACCTGACAGTTCCCACTTTCATGCTAGAACAATCTGGAGAACTGTAGTAGAGAGAATTTACACAACAACAAAAGATGATCAAAATACAACATGATTTACTGAGGAAATATAGGTGGTAGGAGGACATTTAGGCTAGATGATCTTGGAGGTTTTTTCCAACCTTGGTGATTCTATGATTCCAATACCAGTTGTTGACCATGCAAAGCGAACATAATCCAGAGGCTTCACTGAAATCCTGGTCTAATCTACAGTGTTCATAAGATTCAGAATAATCCTAAAAATGTATTCTGGTCTCAGCTACTCATGACACTCAGAATAGCCTTGAAAATACGTTTGTACAGATCTCCATTTTCCGAGTTTCACCAGAGGAAGTAGAAATATCTGGATTCCATGAAAAATGATTACTGAACGATTTGCCCAGCTGAAACCCAGAAGCAGCACAATTTTTGCAAGTCTGTACTCTTATTTCCATTTTGACCTCTTCTACATTGCACTACAGAAGTAAAGATAACATAACAAACACTGAAATGCTTAAAAATAAATTAAATATAGTTAATTCAAAAATAACCTGAAGTATAAAATAAGTGGTAAGCATAATAGCAATAGCATAAACAGGTAAAGTAGAAGGACACAGTCTGCATGTAGTCTTGAGCATAATGCAATGAATATATCCATGTAATTAAAGATTAAGTTTTGATCTCATTACAGTGAACAGAAATTTCTCACAGACTTAGATAAGTTGTGATTTCACCTACTATCACTACTGTAGTGTAGAATCATACTAACAATCATGTTTCTTGTGTTTTGAAGCTTGATAAGAATGTGACTGTTTGATATCTTGCTTTAACACAAGCCATAAAATTTCAACAAATGATATTCTGTAGCTAACACAAAAAGTAATGATAGCAGTGTAGCACTTTTCTAGAAAAATGCTTTAAGGACTTTAGATAACAGAAAATTTACCATATCCTTTGGCTGTATCCTCCAATGGTTAAGTGCAAATCCTATAGAGTATTTCCAACTAATTTATATTTTAATTCAGCAGACATCAGCATTTAACTCTGGGACCTTTATATCTATGCCTGATGGAGATAGAGTTGTTTGGTGTCAGATGTCATTCCGGTCCACATATCCTTAGGGATGCTAGTTAAAACATCTTTTCATCTTGTCTGTAAGAAGCCAAATAAATTGAACTATTTTTTCTAATCATGATAAGTCTAATATTTTTGAGCTATAAAATTAATTTTTAAGTCTTCTGTGAAAATTGTCCCATTCTTCTCATTTTGAAAATGTTTGTCCCAGGACTGGATGTGGTGATGGTAGTTATCAAAACATCTTTGTTTATCAATTTTCTTCATTTTCTAAGCAAAAGTATGTCTACAACATACTTCAGAGCAATGCAGTGATTCATTTAATGAGTGACTTATCTAGCATTTAACAAGCTTAAGTGAGATGGGGCATAATGTGAAATAAGCCAGCCAGAGAGTGAACAGCAGATCTGAACATGTTTTAAGTGCCCGGGACTTCAACCACAGGAAACATGTAAACCATAGCTAATACCTGACTGTAATCAGAAAAAGAAGCAGTGTATGCAGAAAAAGAAAAATCACTTTTTCCATTAATAGCAGAGACTTTCCTTCTATCATGAATTATTTAAAATCCCTACAGAGACATTATTTATTTCTATAAAGTATTGCCGTGCTGCAGTATATTATTCAAAAGGAGAGCAACAGAAAGGCAGACTCACACCATTTTCTAGAGCAGAGCTATGAAATACATCTGCTTGTTTAATGCATTAGTAGTCAGTTTAGCCATAGCAACTAAGCTCTTGTACTCAATCAGAAGTCACAAGAAAATTTTCTTAGCTCAGAGCTGAAAAAATATGACGATGTAATATAAAAAGCTATTGATAGGAGAGATTTTGAAAATAAATCAGAGCTTATATTGATCAAGTAGATAATTCCTTTAACCCTAAATGACCCTTCCAAATGTAAAGAATAGAAATTCTGATTTTCCTGAGCCAAGTGATAAAGAGCCCCATCAAGAGGGAAGGCAAGGAGAAAAGAAGGCAAGACACTGGCAAGGCTGAATCAAGACTTATTGTAAGTAAGTACTTGTAAGTGAAGAGCAAGAAGAAAATGCACAGGTAGTGAAAGTGGGGATAGATAGCCTGGGAAGATTATAGGAATGCTGCTAAGGATGTGGATCAGGATGCTGTGAAGGGACAAGGCCCAACTGGAACTGGATTCGGCAAGGGGTGCAAAGAAGAAAAATAAAGGCTTTCACAGATACATCAACCAGAAAAAGTCCACATCAACATGAGCAAGATAGTAGAAAAAGAGGGAGAAGGCTGAGGTACTCAACAATTTCTTGCCCCAGTCTTCACTAATCATAGAATCATAGAATCATAGAATCACTAAGGTTGGAAAAGACCTACAGGATCATCCAGTCCAACCTTCACCTATTCCCAATAGCTCCCACTAAACCATGTCCCTCAACACAAAATCCAAATGTTCCTCAAACACCTCCAGGGTCGGTGACTCCACCACCTCCCTGGGCAGCCCATTCCAGTGCCTGACCTCTCTTTCAGACAAGTAGCATTTCCTAACATCCAGTCTAAATCTCCCCTGGTGCAGCTTGAAGCCATTCCCTCCAGTTCTATCAACAGTTGCACGAGAAGAGACTGACCCTCAGCTCACTACAACCTCCCTTCAGGAAGTTATAGAGAGCAATAAGGTCTCCCCTGAGCCTCCTCTTCTCCAGGCTGAACATTCCCAGCTCCCTCAGCCTCTCCTCATATGGCCTGTGTTCCAGACCCCTCACCAGCTTCGTTGCCCTTCTTTGAACACGTTCCAGGGCCTCAATATCTTTCTTGCAGTGAGAGGCCCAAAACTGGACACAGTACTCGAGGTGCGGCCTGACGAGTGCTGAATATAGGGGAATGACTGCTCTTCACACAGCCTTCCAGTGAATGGTTCAGAAGGTGGGGACTGGGGGAGCAACGTCCCTCCCTCTGTAAGCATAGATCAGACTCGTGACCATCTGAGAAACCTGAGCATTAAGTGTATGGGTCCTGATGAGATGCATCCTAGAGTTCTGAGGGAGCTGGCTAACGCACCAAGACACTCTCAGTGGCATTTTAGAAGTCATGGCAGTCAGGTGAAGTTCCTGGTGACTGGAAAAAAAGACAATATCATGCTCATTTTTAAGAACAGAAAAGATGACCCAGGGAAATACCAACCTTTTAGCCTCACCTCAGTGACAGCAAAGATCAGGGAGCAGATCCTCTTGGCAGCTAAGATACTAAGGATACTAAGACGTATGGAAGCCAGGGATGCGATACGGGATAACTAGCATGGCTTCACCAAGGACAATTTCTGCCTGAACTACCTTGTGGTGTACTACCCATAATGCCATAACTGCATTAGCAGACAAAAGGAACCACTGATGTCATCTGTCTGGACTTCAGTAAGCTCTTCGACATGGTCCCCTACAACATCCTTCTCTCTTTTAATGGTGTAGATTTGACAAGGGGACTGCTCAATGAACAAGGAACTGGTTGCAAGTTCGTACTCAGAGATAGGTCGTCAATGGCTCAATGTCCAGACAGAGACCAGTGACAAATGGGTTCCTCAGGGGTCAGTGCTTTTTCACATACTCATCAATGACATCACTAGTGGGACAGGGGTACCCTCGGCAACTTAGCAGATGACACCAAGCTGTACAGTGCACTCAACACACCTGAGGGACAGAGTGCCATCCAGAGAGACCTACATAGGCTCCAGCACTGGGTGCAAGAGAACTATGAGGTTCCACAACGGCAAGTGCAAGGTCTTGCACCTGGGTTGAGGCAACACCCAGTATCAATACAAGCTGGGGGATGAAAGGATAGAGAACAACTGTGCCAAAGGGGACTTGAGGGTACTGGTGGATGATAAGCTGGCCTAGAAAGCCAACTGTATTCTAGGCTGCATCAAAAGAAGCATGGCCAGCAGGCTGAGGGAGGTGATCCTACCTCTCTACTCTGTGCTGGTGCAGCCTCACCCAGGGTACTGTGACCAGAGGTGGAGTCCTCAGCACAGGATAAACTTGTTGCAGCACATTCAGAGCAAGGCCACAAAAATGATCCAAAGACTGGAATACCTGCCCTATGAGAACAGGCTGAAAGAGCTGGGGCCGTTCAGCCTGGAGAAGAGAAGGCTCTTGGGAGACCCAATGGCAGTCTTTCAGTATCTGAAGGAGGTCTATAAGAAAGAAATGGACAGACTCTAGCAGGATCTGTTATGATAGGACAAGGGAAAGTGGTTTGAAATTAGAATAGGGGAGATTTAGATAAGGAAGAAGTTTCTACAATAAGAGTGGTGAGACACTGGAACAGGTTGCTCAGAGATGTGGTACGTGCCCCATCCTCGGAGACATTCAAGATCAGGCTGGATGGAATTCTGAGAACTTGATCTATATGTAACTATTTCTGTTCATTGCAGGACTGTTAGACTAGATGACCTTTAAGGGTCCTTTCCAACTCAAATGACTCTCTGATTCTATAATTTATTTCCAATGTGAATGTGTGTATATTCTCCTTATCCTGTACAATTGCTGTTTTGGCATCAATTTTTATTCATGTTAAAGAAACAAGAACAAAATAATCTTTATTTATTTCATTCTAACATTAAACCTAAAAACATCAAAACTCAACATGAAATAGGTTCTTTCCATTATATGGCAGCACGTTAGGCAAATTAATGACCTGTGAAAGTCATAGAATCATAGGATCATAGAATCACAAGGTTGGAAATGACCTGTAAGATCATCTAGTCCAACCATCTTCTCATTACCATTGCCACCACAAACTAAACCAGATCTCGTGGCTCCTCATCCAGATGCCTCTTGAACACTGCCAGGGACGGCGACTCCACCACCTCCCTGGGCAGCCATTCCAGTGCCTGACCACCCTCTGAGAGAAAAAGTTCTTCCTTATGTCCAACCTAAACCTCCTCTGATACAACTTGCGGCCATTCCCCCAGGTTCTGTTCGTTGCTGGGAGAAGAGGCCAAAGCCCTCCTCATCACAGCCTCCCTTCAGGAGGTTGCAGAGTGCAGTGAGGTCTCCTCTGAGCCTCCTCTTCTCCACACTGAACAATCCCAGCTCCCTCAGCCGCTCCTCATAAGGTTTGTGCTCCAGACCCCTCACCAGTCATCTTTAGGTAGACCTCTAATTTTAATAACGTGAAATTGTATTGATTCCATTAGTATTTGATACAACTCATCTACTAAAAAAAAACAACCAACCAAACAAAAAAAAACCAAAGAATAAAAGGTCTGCAGATATCTGAAAGAAGCATCAGAATTTCAAATGAAAGTAGTCAGAGTAAATAGTGTCCCTTTCACCAGCCTCTGACGCGTCTCAATTTCCATTCAATATTTATCCAAATGTTTAATGTTTAGTTTTTTGATTGTTTTTGTTCGCTTTTTACATTGAGGCAAATTACACTGAGTTACTAGAGTAACACTGACCAGAAAAATATAGAAATTTACTGCAAAGAAGGTACTTGAGTATTTAGGCAGATACACATATTTTCTTCAGTACATCTACTTTTTTTCCTGTATTCCTTATTAAACACATTTCTTATTTAAATCCCTGGGGAAAAAAAATTACATAATGACTTCAGCTGACTTATACATTTAAAAACCTGCAATAGGTAAGGCAATGCATTAAACAGTCAAAACAGATTTGAAGTGGCTTGAGTGGCATCTAAAACAGTATTACCTATGCCTCTCCAGAAACTGAGAAGCTCAAAACTCAGTGAAAACCTTAAGTTTGCCTTGCACTGTGCCAGTGAGGTACACATCTCCTTGTGTTCCAAATGAGCAGTGTGGCTGAAGGTCTAAGCCAGTAAAAAAGGCTGAGTTTGTGGTCCTCACTTCTTATCTGCTTTACTATTTATTTACAGCCTCTGGCTTATAAGAGTTCTCACTCTGATTTGATCTGCAATAACCTCTGTCAAGGACCCTGTCTGGCAGGAAAAGATCAGTGAAACACCATTGCCACGCTAAGGAAGGAGCATGCAGTGAGAATGACTTTGATCATTCTAAGGCATTGCCATAACTGCCAACCAAATTTACTCATTTCTTGTTGTATTAAAAAGGACAAAGCATTAAAGGCACCCTGCTCCTGCTTTGTCCTACACTACTGTCATGCTCAGGAGGAGCTATGTTTAAACACCTACATTCTGTATTTTTTTAGCTTGCGCTCTCATGATTGGTCTATTGCAAATTTGTAAGTATTGTTCTGAGTAGAAACCGTCTTACTGTTCTGCAGTGTTACAGCATTTAGCACAAAAGGCCATTGTCCAACACTGGACAAGGTTTTTAATACAGTTGACACATCACTGCAGTAATACAAAAGATAAATATTATGTAGGTTGCTTCAAAAGTAATGCCTCATTAATTTCCATGGAAACTAAAACACACTGAGAGCTCAATAATACTACTTGACAGAGCACAGAACATTATTTTTCAACACAGCCACCACCATTAGCTACGCATTTTCATCAGTAATGAACTGCATGTCCCACCTGTAAAAACCTGCAACAGAAGAGGTGACTCACTGTTTCTGCCACTGCTCCTGAAATGCACCACCCACCAACTCACTGTGCTAACATTCACTGTTGGATCTCCACAGACACTCAGCAAGAGCCCACGAATGTCAGCAGGTGCCATTTTTTCCACATGGAGGAATTTTATTGCACACCTTTTCCTCGTACACACGCCCATGTCAGACTCAATTTTATCCAACTGCCCTTCTGCTCTCATCTGTTGCATGGCAACAAAATTTAATGGAATATTGACAGGAAGGTTCAACCTCTACTGCCGTACCACCAACATCCACCTCTGACATTGCTGGCCAATATAATAAAATGGGAGACATCACTTTAAAGCAATGCACAAGAATTGCTTATGAGGACAGCACATCCCCTTCATTATTCTGCTCTTAGTAAACACAACAGTAAAGATCTGTTGACTTCAGATGTTGCAAGGCTAAGCCTTACAGCATTGCTATCGCTTACCATTTTGAAAATCTTTCTTATAAAATGACTCGAGCATAAAGAAAAACCTTAGCTTAGTAGTGTATACAAACAGAATGGTTTGATAACAACACAGATGTAGATACACCTGCACTGAATAAAATGTGTCTGTATGCATACTGTATACATTATTATATAATTACATATCATTTTTCTGAGAATTCTAAGACATGGTACACAGTGTATTTGCTTTTAGATTGATATGCCTGCTAATCTCAGCACTACTGTCAAGATTGGTAGCATTATTCAAGTGAACAATAATTTAAAAGAAATAGCATTTTATTGAACTTCTACTTAAATCCCAGCAATTTCAGATAAAGACTGTGTGGTTGGTGTGATGTGACTTGAGAGCGGTAGCTGCAGGTTCCTCAGAAATTGCCATGTACTTTCATCTGTGTGGTGTTCAAAGCCACACTGCGTGTTTATATTAAGATCAAAAGAAGTTAATGATTTTTCTAATGAAAAATAGCTGCAATGAAAAATCTTACATGTCACTTAATAACTGTATTTTAATATAAATTCATGACATTAAACTTTGTGTATGCAAAGGTTCTATATAATTCTCATTAAATAATGTAATATCTTTTTTCAAATATCATTTGACACCAGTAATTCCTTTTTTACTCTGTGTCTTATATTAAAATGACAGCCAAGTATTTCATATTAAGATTGCAGGTAGCTCAGTTCCAGCTGCCTGATTGAGCACCCCACTGGATGGCAGTAAAACACAACTTTGAAAAGAATACAGTGTGGTTCTTTAACTTACTGATCTAAAAAAAAAAAACTCTTTTAAATTCTCTTTTAAATTCTTAAAAATAATAATAATAAAAGTTAACAAAAAGTAATAATGCTAGTTGAGAACAAAGACAAGCAACTAAAGCAAGAGGATTGAAACCTCACCATTCACTCATTGCTGTGTTCTGGTGCATTCTTTCATGCCTGGTCCTTGGAGGGAAGGGTGCATCCTACATTCCATAGACGTGGAAAGAAACGCAGGCTTCCCCCTCACTATAGGAGAAGCTAGAGCTGTCAGTGGAGCAGTAGCTAGATCTATTGCTAATCACAAATACTTGCCCTCTACTGGTGACAAGGACAGGAAATAAGTATCAACAACTTTAAAGTATTTCTTTGTGGGTATTTATTTTAACCCATAACCAAAACAAACCAAAACTTAACAAATAGTGTTGTTAAACCCTTAAAACATTTACTGACTGAACCCATTCTGAAATGCCTGCTGTAGCCTATCACTTCAGGCTCTGCCACAGAAATCTCAGTGCAGGACGTGTGTGCATAGGCATGCATGTGGATATTCCTGTGCTTGGGAGTTGTGCTCATGCAGACAGATTTCTCACTAAGTCAGAGAAACAGAAGAGAGAGGAGAGAGGGCAGCACAGCCCTAGAACCCTGTTTTTTCCTCCTCCACCACACTCTGACGCCATCCCTGTTTCCAAAGTCACAGAACTGGTGACTGTATGCATAGGTAGCTCTGAAAGTAATGCCTCCTATTTGCTCCCACGGAAACCTAATGTCTGTCATTAATTTCCATGGAAACTAAAACACACTGAGAGCTCAATAATACTACTTGACAGAGCACAGAACATTATTTTTCAACACAGCCACCACCATTAGCAACGCATTTTCATCAGTAATGAACTGCATGTCCCACCTGTAAAAACCTGCAACAGAAGAGGTGACTCACTGTTTCTGCCACTGCTCCTGAAATGCACCACCCACCAACTCACTGTGCTAACATTCACTGTTGGAACTCCACAGACACTCAGCAAGAGCCCACGAATGTCAGCAGGTGCCATTTTTTCCACATGGAGGAATTTTATTGCACACCTTTTCCTCGTACACACGCCCATGTCAGACTCAATTTTATCCAACTGCCCTTCTGCTCTCATCTGTTGCATGGCAACAAAATTTAATGGAATATTGACAGGAAGGTTCAACCTCTACTGCCGTACCACCAACATCCACCTCTGACATTGCTGGCCAATATAATAAAATGGAAGATATCACTTTCAAAGCCAACATAATATAACGGAAAGCATTACATTCAGACCAACCCTCTTATAGTGTCATAATTTTGCTATCAGTCATAGCACAATGGTATCTTTTCCCTTGTTTAAAATGCAAATAAAAAGCTAGAGAATTGTGTCTGATAGAACAAAGTAAGGGTTGCAGTACTCTTTTACTCCTGAAGTATTTTTGACGTTCCCTCATAAGAGCTTCTTAGCAAACATAGTATGTTTCTTTATTACCTAAAATAACTAAGCTTTAGGTTTTATACTAGGTAATCTGAACCCAAATTGTAGATGATTGTAAAGTTAGACCTCAAAGCTGTTTTTGTATTGCATGGATAGAAGGCAGCCTGGTATTCTTCCAGCAACTAGTATTGCAAAGAAATAAGCTGGAACTTTATGTATCTAACATACCAATTTTATTTTAATTCCAGAATTCCCACATCCTTAACACTGTATTTATGCATGTAAAAGCTCACAGTGCTTTTTCATTTAAATTAACTTTTCATTTTAATGTAAATCTTGTGGACACAATTAGTATTCTTAGGCAGGGATGACTGCTTTATTACGTATCCCTATAGCTTTTGAATGGAAATCTGGACCATTGCTATGACTCGAGGACACCCACAGAGCATTGACAGATAAACTGACAGACTGGTAATAGTCATTATGACTTACTAGTGTCTAATCAAACCCACCAGTCTGTTTACATGTCATGATAAAAATAAATATTTAACACTTCCTGATTGACATTGGAAATGTTGTCAATGTTGACAAGTACCAGAGTACCTGGTAATATGCAGTTTAGTTTGTCATACACATGAAAGGAGAATCTAGAAGACAAATTCTGTGCATTAAAATGTATGAGGAAGAGTACTACTGCAGGTAAAGTGTTAAAATCATACGTGCAGTTAAAATCTTGGCATTTGAGAGACTGGAGGATCAGGCTTTTTACATCCTTTCATCCATCTTTCCCTAATGTGACCCTCCAAACTCTATGCTATACAGTTTGATATCCCTTCTGTTAAGTACCATGGCACCTCTGAGAACTGAGTCATTGTTATTTGTATTCTGAAATAAGAATGTTTCCCACCTAAGTAACCCAGAGAAAAAAATAATAATAATAATAATTAAAAAATTGATGTTCTGCTTGTGCTATAAGCAATTAAAGGAAAAAAAAAAAAGAAAAAAAAAAGTAAAAACTCATCCTTATCACCTTCATAAATTACAAGCATCAAAACTCTACTGGGCTGTACTGAACTAGCTTAGTAGCACTATTATTAGTGTAGGCCATTTGTTATTTTTCTTCTCTCCACATGTTTCTGTTACATAAAAAAACTCAATAAACAGAAAAAAATGTTACAGGATAAAATGATTGCTGTGCTATACCAGGTAGTTTCCTATAGGATAAATTATTTAGCTACGTTGATTGCTTTAGAATGTGTTTGTTAGATTTCTCTAGGTATCATCACAATTAAGTTGAACAGCATTTTTAAAAAGAAAATAATAAACATGAAGTACGAAAGTGTATGTCTTATTAATTTATGAATTTTCAGAGAGAAGTGGTGAATGGACAATGCCTGCATTAGTCTCAAATTCCCAGTTATTCTCTTATGGGCAAAGCATGTAAATCTAGATTTAGCAGTACACAGGTCCCAAATTAAAATTATACATTTACTTACCATGCTGTTTTGTTGTTGATTTTGATGTTATTTCTGTTGTTTTAAATTATTATATGGAAGTAAGCAAGCAAAAGCTGAAATGATTCTGCAACAACCAGAAAGCACTCATATCCAATGTTGTACCTCCCAGCTTTCTGTATCTTACAGATGGCAGATGTGGAAGGGCATCAGTGTTAACTGATATTTCCCCTTTATCGAAATGAAGCAGAACATATCAGCATATATCATATATATCGTGTTGGCATAAACTCTGAAAAGGGGCTCTCATTTGGCATCACTGTAAGCAGGAGGATCGGTTCGAAATATTCATGGCTTCATTTCTGTGTTCGCAGATTGATCACTATCCTCCAGCAACTTACAGCCTGCCAGCAGCATCTGACATTCAGTTCAATTCCCCAAAAGCACTCTTCCTAGGAAAAGTCATAGGTAAGGTTTCACTGTATAATTGGTTAATTCATCAGGTATTTTCGGAGAATGGTAAGCACTGTAAGCACCTGGACAATGATGTGTGCAACTTCTGCAGCAGGACGCTGGCTGGACGTCACTGAGGTAACCCTCTGTACATTTCCTCCCCTTTATGAAACTCACCACCATTCCTCAATGCAGCGTTTTCCAGACCAGCTCCCCAGATGAACTTGAGAGGCAATGCAGATTCATCTCAGACTGCACTCATCTTCTGTTTAGGCCATCCTAGTTTCTCCGCTACTGACCTTTTAAATAAATTTCCAGGATTACCCACTTCAGGATTCAATGATTCCCCCAGCATTCACAGCAATCGAGGTGCATTTTTTCAGTTTTCAGACAGAGAGGGTATTGATATTATTTCCTCTAAGTGCTTTGTAGGGTAATGTGGTTGTCTGAACAAAGTGAAGTGCTTAATTCAGAAAATTGCAGACTTTTAAGTTGTGTAAGACAGCGATCTGTGAACCCCATGCACTATTTTTTGATGTGGAAAAGCAATTGACCTTGTAGCTAATGTGACTTTTCAAAGATGACACTTTTCCATTTGTTCTGCTTTTAAAATTTAATGTGTTACATTCCTGTGAAATAGGAAATCAAAGGTCTTTAAAATGGTTGTATAGCAAGAGAGTTGTGAAGTATTCTCTGATGCTCTCAAGAGAGGTCAGCTGTGTAGAAAATAGAAAAAACTCTGTGGTATGATTTTGTGGAGTAACTGGAAATTATCTGCATTTTCATCTCTGGATCAGGGCAGTCAGACCAGAGCTGTCTTCATCTTCAGCCAGGCTGCTCTTCCATTAATTCAAGCAAGTAGATGAAGGACTTCAGGTGAAGCATTCAGCAACTGGAATAACACTGCTGGCAAAAAAAAATTTCTCACAGATAATCGTTAGCAAAAATATCAAGATAAAAATCTATTAATTTGCTTAATGTAGCAGTTGTGGCCATCTCATATAATGGAATCATTGTCAAACAGGTTCTGTTTGCTTTAAGATGCTCTTCGGAATGATCTGTGTGTCTAAGAAACTACCACAGTATGGAGTACTGCCTCCACAATTCAGTCTTCTAAATAACAATGGTGAATTATTGTTTGAATCCAGCTAAAACTGGCTCTTTCCCTATTATCCTGATGAGTTTTAGAAGAAGCAAGATGCATGGAGACAGGCATACAAGAGGGAAAATACTTCTGTGAAAAATCTACATTGAAAGAGTGAAGGGAAAGTAAAGGACAACTCCTAAAAAAGAAGAAAACAACACACTGTGTACTGTGAAGTGAAAAGAAAGAATGGGAGAAACACAAAAGAGAAAGTAAGAAACACTGTGTGCTGAACTTAAGATATGCTGATGCAGAGTGAGTAGACAGAACTCCACAAGGAAAATCACCTTTCTTGCTTGTGAATTGCTGAACCAGTAACACAGGCAGGCAACAACACAGATGCAACAGTGACACAGATTGCAGGACTATTCTTTTTAAGCTGAATTTTTAACCCGTTCACAGCACAACACAGCACCTCCAAGCTGCCTCCAACATCACCCCATGTCCAAGTGCTGATTTCTTTGTTACATTTAAGCACTCTGATTGGAATTTTTCTCTAGACATTCTTGGAAAATAAAAGGGCTGCAAGAGCTCAGATGGGTCATGGCTCAACCTTTCTTATTCAGGCTACTTATTTTAGTTACTGAAAGGTCTGATATCTACCTCAAATCCAAACAAAATGAATGATTGAGTCAGTTCTGTTTCTACAGATGTAGACCCAAGACAACTCACATTATTTATTCGTTTGCAAAAAGTTAATTATATGGTTGAAAACAGAGTTTCAAGAATCCTATCCTATTTTCAGTTGGATCCTACCAAAGATGAAGTTTGGTATCAAAATAACACTTGTATTCACCCTGCTAGTATCCAGAGCCTGACTGTAGGATTCACAGGGCTTTTTCAGAATAGGGAAATAAGGAAAAATAATAGTTAAGGCAAGTAAATATAATTTTATTTTAATTAAGGAAGTTTTAAATACGTTGAAACTCACAATTTATTTTCCTCTGGCTCTTCATAAATATAGTACATTGAAATTTGAAATTGAAAGCAAGTTCCAAATCTAACATTTGAAGGAGTAACCACTGTTCTGATAGTATCTGTCCTATAAATGCATGGAATCATAGAATGGCTTGGAATGGAATACACATGGTGCAGCTGAAGGTTGTCATTACGAAACATTGCCACAGCAAATGCATCACCTTCAGCTCCCCTGCTAACTACGGGTCAGGAACAGGCAAAGGTCTTGCAATGTCCTAATGGAGTAACTTATAAACAGATTATATTCCTGTTTTCCTCTGCTTCTTTATGATCTTAAGCCCCACAAAACTGCATCTCTGTTTCATGTTTTCATCCACTTCCATTGTTATGAACTGTTCTATTTGTTATATATTGTGTATCCTACTATCCCCAGGATTTATTCCTTCATTTTTTAAATGCTTGTTTTTCAAATTTGGATATGGGGAATTAAGATTCTTCTGGTTAATTTCTCTTCTTAATTCATTGTCTTCTGCAGAATAGGGTATTTTAAGTAAGAGCAAGTCTGTAGTGAAGAAACAAACCACCAACGAAAAATATATTCCTTTTAACATAGAATATTCATATTTATCCTCAAAAACGTGAATTTTCTCGTGTAAAATTATCGTGCAGCTGACCACCACTATTCATCAGCTTCACTATGCAACTTTCAGTTGAATGAGGGAAGAGCACAGCTAACACTGTTAATACTGTTTCAGCAGTTTGAAGGACAAAGAAGATGCAGAATCTTTAAAGCTTGTAGTCATCACATCGTATGGGCTAGATGTATTCCAGTGGCTCAGAGCACCAATGGGATTTCTAGATGCATACACCGAGTTACAATTTGTGCCCATCTGCATTCTCTAAACGTGCAATATGGCAGGAGCCTCATATTTCACCGCCACTTGGCACTGACAGCATTCAGTTTCTGTTACTCCCATAGTGTGCAATTCTTCCTTGGTGGCAAGGCTCTGTTTTTAGGAACATGAGTTCTGGAATAATATTATTAAGGAACTGATCTGTCTGACTTAATTTCCATCTTTTGTTAGGGTTATTTGCATAGGAGCAGCAGCTTCTGCTGCAGCCTCGATTGCTGTGACAGCTCACCTGCTGCCAATCAGTGGTGGTCACTTGTATGGTACCTATGACAACGTAACACCATTCTGCGTTAGGAGTTACAACATCATGGCTGATACAGAAATCATCATGAAATATTTCTGTGCCTCATAACTACTGATAATATTATCTGTAAATCAGGAAGTCAGGCAAGAAACAAAAATAAATGATTGAATTGCAGAAGTAGTTAACGAGTATTTCTTCTTCTAGAAATTGAAGTACTTTCTGCTTTCCTGAAATAATTTTCAGAAAATGCAGTTGCTCACTAACTTTAAAAACAGTGATAGAAAACATATCCGGTCTTCTGGAAACCGTAAAGGTTTTCTGTGTGTCTAGCATTCTTACACGGCAAAACGAATTTCTGATTTGAGGTATGAAATAAAGATGAAGGAGATAAATAATCAACAATCTTGTATAACATGAATATGTAGTAAAAGCACTAGAGAAACACAAGATTTTGTAAATTAAACAGAAGGGAATTGTTAATGTTTCAAGGAAGGTGATTAATCTGCTATTTAAACATGCTTAGGCTCTGATGGCTGACACAGACATGGTAAAAGGGAGAAGCTAGCTATCAGGATGACCAGCGTTAAAGAGAAGAAAAGTTAACTATGTGGCATGATGCACTGTGTGTCACAGTTCAGATATGAACCTGAATTCCTGCTTGTGCTGCAACTTGAGACTCAGTACTGAGTCAGCTCAGAGCAGAGGTTCATTTTTCCTTCTAAATGCTGTGGTTTTGGATGCAATGCTAAGGTTTGTCTTTGTATCCTTTTTTGAAGACCTACAGCAATTTCTGTTACTTCTGTTTTAATATGCATTACTAAAGAGTTAACTACACAATTCAACATAATTCTGTAAAAGTACCATTCTGCTGAACAGAAATAGTTTGAGGGTTTCTTAACAGCACGTCTTATTGAGCTTAGAAATGCTGATATCAGACTGGATTTGCTGTTGAGGTTGAGGAAGCAAAGGTAATACGTACCTTGTTTGCGGTCCAACTCCACCAACCACTCCAAACCAAATGATACCATTTCAGAAACACATATTTACAAGGAAGCATTAACACAGTATGTCTTCTATAGTACGTACAGATTATCATTTCAGAACTTCAACTAGCAGTGTAGACTCCATTAAACACCTCTGTCTCACCCTATTGTTTCTCAGGTTCTTCCAGAAAGAATAATAGAAAGAGAAAAAACTTTAGAGCCTGTAGTCCTGCTTCAAAGAGCAGCTGGCAGTGCTCTTCAGTAGAAGAGAAATTCAGGAAATCAACTCAGGACTTTCTCTGAGTAGGGATTGCTCAAAAAAGAAGAGGTAGAAGGCCTGCTTACAGATTTGCTATTTCCTCGGTGTTCTCACTGTTTAGACATTTGCACTATGTCTATTTCTATTCAAGAACATTTACCATCTCCAAAAAGAGCATTTCAATAGCCTTGGAAAAAAATATCTGTACAAGACCTGGACATTGTCATCATTGACAGTTTGAGTATGCTGCTTGATGTTGCCATACTCTGATATGAAGTTAACATCAAACAAAGGAATAATTTACCCCAGTTCCAGTTTAGGGTTAGGTCTCTGATGCTGCAAGGTGCTGTGCTCAGCACTTAGAATATAATTCAGAAATGTAAGTAGATTATGAATGTAGTATAAAATTATGAATGTAACGTAAAGGTATTCTTTTGCTATACATCTTTGACATGTATCTGTTTCTACCTCACGATCATAATGAGGTTATCAGTCATTATATGTACCAACAATGTGGCAGCAAGGGCTCCACAGCTTGAGTTGGCCCTGTGGTTCTCCTTTATTCTGACAGATAATCTGAGTGCAAGGTAGTTTATCAGACTTTCACAGATAACAAGCAGAAAACAGCTAGCATGCAGTAAATGCATCCACTAACTTACTTCAAAGTAACTCTGCCTACAACTTTATTTCTCGTCGTCGGCATTAATGTTCAGCACTGTAAACTCAGAGGGAGCAAGTATGAATATTGTCATATTAGGAAACTTTCTGATACAGTAGCAGCTGAATGTTGAAAATATGCTTTCCCCTACATGAGTCACGCGTTAATTATCACACAAATGTGCAATATCTGGACACCTTCCCTTCTTTTTCTATCAAGTGCTTTCACACCGACCCTGCATTAGCCTGGTTGGTGTGAACCCTACCCAAACTCCTCTGGGATTTAATATTACCTACCACTCCGGCCTCAGATCCATCTGTCTGTCCGCACTGTATTCTTTGAAGTGTTTCTGGTAGTGACAGAAACGTTTCACAACTCTTCTGGTTAAAAAAAAACCAAAATAAAATTTACCCATTTCTTTCTTTCAGACCCTCATTTCTGATTTAAGTGATTTTGCCAAGAAATTAGATCTGTAAGTTGTATGCAGAAAGGAACACCTCCACCTACAAGCCTCTCATCAGAGAGGAGGCCATAAAAGCACCTAGAAATGCCAGTGCCTCTTCAGTAATAGCTGTGGAAGAAATCAGGGCAGCTTCAGTGGATTTTGCCTTTTGTTTAAGAACTGGAATGAAGTGGAGTAAAACCAAGTTTTTTGTTGGTGTTGTTCACCTCTGTTCACTTGCTCTGCAACTTCTCTCTATTTTTCAGTCTCCTGTAGTATTCAGCTGCTGCTCCTTCTCCAGATGGCTGCTCCAAAGAAGTAGAAAGGCAGACCACAAAAAAGCTGAACTCAATTGGGTGCTACAGTAATTGCTGTGGTCATGATTATAGCCAGCTCTGCTCTTCAAAATGTAAAGTAAAGCTCAGTGCATCACCTCAAGTTGCCTCCTTCCACTAATTCCTCAGTCATTTCGTCTCTCAACCTGTCCTGTACTTTGTAGCTGGTGGCTGCCCTTGCACTTCCTTATTGCAGTATTCTCTGTAGAATGACTTCACTGATTATTGGTCCTCAGATCTTCTGTGGAGATCCCACAGCTCCAAAGGTTCATCTGCCTTTTTATTTCATGACATTCTAGCATGCACACCAGTGTGAATGGATGTCAGAGTCTCACTGTTCTTATGATTTGCTTTTTTTTTCTCCTTTAAGCTTTAAGATGTCTCTGAAAATTGTTCCTTATAAGTCACTCCAAAAAAAATTTGTAGACAATATTCCCATTGCTCTTCCATTCTATGCAAATTATGCATATGTTGATCCTGAAAAAAGTAAAATAGATGAGGAGACTGTAAATATACAGTTTACGCCATTTTGAAGAGGCATAAGTCTTATCTGACATTCAAAACCATGTGATAACAACATTGAAAAGTAATTTAATTTTTAAAAAATCATAATAAACTTCAGTAATTAAAATGATCTTTTCCTAACTTCTGCATTTCATTCTGGTGGCATGTCTTTGCCATAGAAGTTTTCCTTATTATAGGAAGAGAGAAATCTTTTCACCTCTACTGGGTTGTTTATAGTTCTATTCTATTTCAAATACAGCTGTTGCAAAAGGTCAGAGAGGGAAAATGAGCAAACTGAGATCTCCTAGGACATCAATGAAATCTGCTGCTGGTCCTATAAAATTACAATAGCATAGACAGTGAAAATAGAGATGTGAGAGCACCTTGGTTTGTGTATCATAAACAGTGTTAGGCAGCCTGAAAATAGACTGAAATAGAAATAGAAAGTATACCTGAATGGAAAGAAACCACATTACGATTTTTCTCCGTATGTGTTTCAAGGAAAAAATAAAAATCAAAATAGATCTCTCCTAAGATGATAGGAAGACAGAATTAGCCAAAATGAAAAGAAATAATAAAAATTAAAATTAAAAAAAAAAAAGAAGAGAAAGAAAAAAAAATCATCACCATGTCAAGGCATAATTCTTTAGATTTTACATCATTTCAACTAACATGGCCAATCTCTGCCTCTGTTTTCTGTATCAGAAATATTCCCTGTGTTCAAGATTTAGTAAAATAAAGTAAACATGTTCTCAAACAGCATTAAGTAATGGATAAATGTGAAGAGACAATCTTCTTATAGGTACTTTTTATTGAAGTAGCAATTCATGGGCTAAATTATTCATCGTGAATAATTTGCTCAAATCCCATCATCACAAATAAAATGGAAAGAAACACAATATTGGAAATAATTTCACATTTTCCCATTAAGATCTTTGACTGTAGGTTATTTTGTATTTCTTGTAAAAGAGATGCTCTCATTAGCTGAATTACAGAACCACCAGCCTAATTATAGCCTTTAGATATTACCGCCCATAAAATTTTCAAGCTACACGCTTGCTATTTACATAAACACTTTCTGATAGGTGAGGTAACATATTCCTCATCTGCATATTTCAGGGAACAGCTAAAACACAGTTAAATGCCACCGAGAAGGAATTAATTCAAAAGGCTGCTTGTTCCATTCTGAATGGCTTTTGTCACGTCTGTGCTGTGGATAACAACGTCCATCACGGTCACAAAAGTGATCTAGCTTAAAACTTGCCAGAGCACAATAGTCCTGGCAATAATCAGCACGGGTTGGCTGACCCTTTTTATTTGCCCGGTGTAATGGAATTCCAAGGTCACAGCCTGGACCAGTACGTGACTGCCTGGAGCAGGGGGGGTTGAGCTGAGAGCTTTTTGTCTCAGTGATGCTTCAGGGAGCGTGTGTGCAATCTGAGTCTGCGCAGGTCTCCCTTCTCCCCCGCCTTCTCCTCCAGCAGCATGGGTATGCAGGCTGCATTCCTCAGCTCGCCCCTTTCTGCAAACTGTCACTGGGAGGGGTGAGTTAATTTCTCTTTGATATCTTTTCCTATAGCACCTGTTTCTCAAATAAAGGCTCTGTCATCACCTTTGTTTGCTCTACATCTGGTATTAAGATACGCCTCACAGGAAAACACTGGGAATCAGTCAACCCAAAACCATCACTGAGGTTTGCTGTATCTCAGCCACCAGTAATGTATTAGTATAAGGCCATACTGTTGACCATAACAGTTAGCGATCCTCGGGTTTAGATGCCATTATAAAATTGTAGTAAATTTGCAGTCAAGTGGCTAGTTCATAAACACCTCATTTAAATACAATAGGAATAAATTAACATTTTCTTTTTAGAAAGGGCTATTTTCTCTCCCATAAATGTACACCGCTTTTCAGAAAGATCTCCTTTATGACTACACAAACTTGCAAATCTCTCTCGGTGATTTTCAGCTACCAAAATGTCAGGCTGTAGCACTCCACTGAAAGAAAGCAATGTGAAAGTATACAGTTATTCAAAAATGCCCAGGAATAGAAATGTTTGTCATGAGCAGTGTTAAAAAAAAGTGAATCACAGAATCACCAAGGTTGGCAAAGACTTCTAAGGTCATCCAGCCCAACCATGCACCTATCTCTATACCTAGTTTAAAGCCCTCTCAACAAGCCCTGCCAGCTCCTGGGCTAGGATCCAGTTCCCCCTTTCAGACAGGTGAGACCCATCAGCAGCCATCAGGCCAAGCACTGAGTAAACCACCCCACGGTCAAAATAATTCTTGCAATTGTGCCAGCCTCTCAGTCACATTTCAGTGTTTATGAGACGGGTTTTCCTGCTTCTCTCAGTATCCTTCCCTGCCACTGAAGGAATAGAGGAAAATACGAACTATATACTCACTCTATCCCCTCAAGTCCTTTTTGATAATCCTCAGGCATCCCACCAACTTCACCACTGCCAACCGGAACTATCAATAAAGGATAATAATCAGAGGGCCGAATCAGACTAGGAAATTTTCCTAGAAATATTCCTGACCTGGGTCTCCTGGCCCCATGGAGGCAGCACACGTACCTGCAGGTAGGGTCGGGCCAACCAATACAGCCCCTCAGAAGGGAGTCACCTAGGTGTGGAGCCAACCGCCTCACCGACCATCCTCATGGGTGGACCTCCTACTGCATCCCCATTCGCCTCCCCCTCAAGTGCTTCAGGCCTATCTTCTGAGCAGTCTTTGTGCGTATCAAATGGAATCATTTTAAACAATTGAACTAGAATGACCCCTGAAAAAACCCTTTCAGTACTATTTCTGAAAGATTATTGATCTGTAGATGATGAGGCACCTCCAAAACACTGATGTCCTAAGACATTTTCAGGCACGAAGCCGTTACAGAGTAACAGCACCATCAAGCTGTCTCATCGTTATCCTTTAGCCAGATTTGAGGTTTGCAAATTTTTCAGTTTAGCACCTCGAAAACATGTACTTTCTTCACTCAGTAAGTACTTGCAAACATAAAATCATTAACAGGTCACACATCCTTTGGCTAGTGGCAATCTCTGTTTGCTTTCGTGCTTGCTTCTATAATCTTGTGGGATCTTTTTTCAAGACAATAATGTAACAAATAAAGATGGGAATAGTCTGCTACGTGTGCCCTGATTAGACTAGGAATTACAGAATCTGTTTCCATTTTACATAGGCAACATAAGAATCAGAGATTATAAAAGACATGCAAAAAGTTAATGGACTCTCTGGTAATTTCTCTCTTTTGTTATGAGAAGAGAATACAGAGCTCACAGGAAAGAGCAGCACCCAATCATAAGACCTAAAATTCTATTAGCAGCTGGAGCTGATCTGAGTCTAGAAGTACAGAAGCTGAGTGATTGTAAAAGCTCTGCAAGAAGCAGAGGGACAGGAACTTCAAATACCACTTTTTTTTTTCTTTTCTCAATTCATTTTACTTTCTCTTAAGCAAATCCAAATTTTACTTGCATGTTACCTCTTAGAAAGATTACTTCAACAGTCAAGCACCCTCCTTTTCCATTCCCCAGCATAATAAAAATGGAAATAAACTCCAAAAATTTAATGCCATAACACATATCGAAACAGTAGAGCAGAATAAAGAACTGGCAATGTTCTAAAAAGATTGTAATTAATTATTTTAAGATTAAATTATTGTCTAATCTTCTCTTAATCATTTCTCCCATTAAACCTTTTGAAAAAGGTGCTTGAGAGTACATAAATGGCAAGATAAATAAAATTTGCCTCCCTTTGTTCTTGTTGAAATGTGCACCCTGTTCTCCAGTTATGAACTAAACAATGAAGAAAACTCAAACTTAGTTGTTAATAATGAAAGTAATGTGCAGATACTGTTATGTAAATATACTTCAGTGTCTGTACTGTTAGGTATGTAACAGCGCTAGAAGTCTGAGTATTTTTTAAGATTTTTTTTTTCATTAAAGAAATGCACTTTTCCTAGTGGTATAATTTTTTTCTGAACCAAGAACGTTTTTTCTGCTTGTTCATAGAGATGTTCCTTTTCCTCCTTCCTGATTCAGTGCAGCCCAAATGCCCATCTGTGATTCATCTTTGTGGATTATAGAAAACCAGATTACTGTATTTTGCTGAAAGTTTCTGAGTCATCATTGATATTACTCACTCAAAACATCAGCATTATTTTTTTCTGCTCTTGCACTATAAATATGGACAAACAGGACACTAATAAAAATGTGGTAAAGTCTGTGATTTATCATGCTTAAAAATAATTTAAATTACCTCTGCAAACTGTTCTATTTTGAGTGACTTCTGCAGTAGACACACTACTCACCATCACACTCGATTTCTGAACAGAACACTTCAGGGAGGTTAATAATGCCAATAATACCCTTTTCACAGCACTCAGGAAGATACTCTCCACTGCTCTCAAATACAACTGCAGCCTCTTGTTTCAGATAATAAAGTCTTAGATCTCTGAATGTAATTAAAGACTTGCAAGGCGTGTTTGAACTTTTTTTTTTCCTGGAAGTGTCTGGAAAGCAATACAATGAAAAAGCAGGTGAAGGGAGAGAGCGGAATATGAGTTTGGATAGTATTAAGATTATCCAATTTAATTTGAAAGTTTAAAAGATGAGCTGTGGACATTCTAGCCACTAGTTAGAGGATTTAAAACTAATCCTCATGCAGTCATCCACACTGCCCTAGAATTCATGATAAGGTCTGTTCAGTTTATGTTAGTATTCACCCACCTCCCATTGAAGTAGTACATAAAGAAACTGACAGCTGAAAGGTCTGTTTCTTGAATAACAGCTTTAATAAATTATATGTAGGTAACTAATTCAATTCTTTATCAGTTGTTTCACCCCCTAACATGGACATATTGTTTCTCAGAAGTGCTTCTAATGCTCATTAACTTGCAGAAATAACATAATTGGTAAAATAACAAATAGGTTAAATTTAAGTGCAATTTTTCTTATGCTGTTTTCATATTAAAAGATTCTACTAAGACTTAAATTCAGTAACTTATAAAGGAGTTATAACTTATAAAGGAGTTAAGTAGAAAGTTTTGTACACACTGAACAAGAAAACTAAAAAATTTTCAGCAGCCAGCAACTTTGCTGATGACACCAAGCTGAGTGGTGCAGTTGACACAGCTGTAGGAGCCCACTCTGCCTTAATGGCCATGCAGAAAGATGGCCCACAGATACAGGGCCACCTACTGTGGGGAGAGGTGACATGATACAAGCAGCAAACACTTCGTCCGTCGGATATGCTTGGATGAGACAGCAGGAAAGTAGGATGGAAAGCAGTTCAGCATCTGTGCTGAGTCGTATGGGTATGTCTGGGTGTCAGTCTGCCAGTGCCTTCATACCTGGCTACCGTGTCACTGACACTGTGCTCCTCTGGAGACCAACTTCTATCGTGAAGGAAACCCGAAAGTCTCTGTTTTCCCACCAGAGATGCAGAGCTGGGAAAAGAAACTGTGATTGTTCACATAACGAACTGCAGCAGAGGTAATGGCACTGGGCAAGATGCCTTGAGAAGGATGTCAGTGTCACCATTAACAGAGCTGGGAGACTCTGCTGACCTTGCTTCCCATATATGAGCCAGCTCAAGTTCTTCTGCTTGATGCTGCTCTGTGCCATGTGGCCTACACTCAAGATTTAATTGACTTACCTGCTTTCCTCTCTGGATCATTTTTTATAGAACATTTGTTTCCCGGTTGTTACATTTCAGCTCTTGATTGCACTTCTAAGTAGAAAAATTGAAGGCAGACATTTTTTTTGTACTTATTTAAGAGGATAGCTCATTAATAATTTCTCCTTTTTTCTTGTTGCAATATTATTACCTGGCGATAATGCTGTCTTAGTCTTTATGTTCAGCAACAAAATGCAAGTACTACAGTCCTCCCCGTTGCAGCACACCTATAAAGTAACCCACTTTCACTAATCCATAAGGGTCAGATTTCATGCGTTGTAACTGCAGCTTATCTGTGGTAATCTTTTTTATTTGTTATTGTTTTTTGAGAAACTCGTGTCTAATACCCCTCCTTGCTTCCATGCTCCATAGGTTTCCTTTTTGTAGTTTGTCCAGGAGCCCTGTGTTCATCCACACTGGCCTGCCTGCGTTTTGGGTTACTGGGTTTCATTGCTCATGATTTCAGGGGAGGTGATTCTTGAGTATCAACCAGATTTATTTGGCCTCTATTCTCTGCAGTCCTTTGTCCCATGTTACTCTCTACCTAGCAGATCACTGAAAAGGCTAAATATTTGGAGATATCAAATGCCTTCAAAATAGTTCTCAAATTATTTCCTACATATATTCAACTAGAAGAGACATTAGATCCTTGCAACTCAGTAAATTGTAGCCAGTCCACTTGGAGGATGACTCTTAATGTTTATAGAATTTTCACTTTTCACTAGGACACTGAGCTCTGCTCCATCAAGGCTGCTCTTCAGCTTCACCACATGACACACCAGACCCTGGGCACATCACTGGGCAGCCTCTTCTGTCCCTGCATCACCCTGCACAGACAGTCACAGACAGCATTTCCACTAACAACAAGGAACCAAAATGGTTGTTTCACAGTGCACAAGGACCTGCAGACTTCCTGAATCAAAATAAAAAAGCAGTAATTTTAAGTGATGCTTTAGGTTTTTTTTTCAGTTGAAGCAAATGGCATTTTGCACTGGCAGGTGCTCTTTGAAGAAGAATACCAGTCAGCAGCTCTGATAAATGCCTGCAAGCCTGCAGAAGCCTGCAGATTTCTCCCCATTAATGCATAGAGTATTTCTTAATTGCTAAGGCTGTTATCCTAATGTTGTCACAGTGGTCCCCCTAGAAATGAATGGCTGCCTGGCTGGCAGCTAAGCTTGCCAAGACCTTTCTACTGAGAAATGCACTGAAACCAGTGCATCAATTTTATAACTTCTGGAATCAGGATGATATGCTGGACCCTGTACTAGTACAGCAAAATAAATACATTAGAATTGCACTGCATTCTTGCTTTGCTCTTAGGGGAGCAAGTAGAGAGAGGGGGTCATGGAAGGAGAGAGGGAATTGAAATCTTGAGAGATAAACCTTGAGAGAGTTTGTGTTTAAATCAGGATATGTCCTCCTTGTTTTCCCTATCAGAAATTAGTGGCAGAGACTCAGATTCAGATTCACACCTTTTGCAGCACTACTAATTACACAGCTGTTTCTTGCATTGGGTTTGTGCCTGTCTGAAGGTGTGCATGGACCACACCAACTCCATTTCTACTACTTCTGTGGTAACTTTTTCCATTCCTTACTTATTTATGACTGTTAGGTTGTTCTCGGTTTTCAATTTACCATCTACATAATTCTCACACTAAAGCATTCACTCAAATTAAAATTTCTATGTAATATAGAAAGATATTCAAAGCCTTGTGCATACAAGTTCTTCCACATTTTTCTCCCAGTCCCCAGCCTGTCATCTTTGAGATTCCCCACAGCTCCTGGTATCTCAACTCCCGCTCCTACCTAATTACAACAGCTTTTGTGCTGGCACATTTCCACCCCCTTGCATTTCCAATACAGTACTTCAGTATTATGGATAAAGTTACTAGCACACTGTTATACCCTCTGTATGTAAGGGAAAGTCGTTGTATGGGTTTATGTGATTTTTTTTTCCAGTACTACCTTTCCAATGGCATTCAGGGTTTGAGCAATTGACAGAAAGTTTCCTGCTCTTACCTCCAACCTCACTGTTTTGCTTTTTAACTGCTCAACAAACGTCTCAGCCAGACTTCTAAGCCAAACGTACCAAGTTGTCATGAATTTTCTATCTATTGAGAAAAATGGACTACTACAACTTAAAATTCTACAGTCTAACTCCAGTTTAACGATTATTCTCCAGTCTGGTGCCTGAATCAGACTTCTGTTAGCAATGAACTGGAGATAGAGAAGAAAGTAAAAAAATATTTTAATTGTTTTTAGCTTTCAGATGGATTCATCCACAAATATCCTAAGTATAATAATTATTTTTTAATGCACACTGGGAAACTAAGCATCACTCTGTACTGACAGTGAATTGGAAGATGTTGTGGATATATCAGCAGGTGCATGGATAAATGTTACACTCAGTAAACTCATTATATCCGGAATATTTCAGCACCACTGTACATCATCAATGTGTCAGATAGCTTTCCTTGTGCAGTTCAATGTTGTCATATGTGTGAGTGTGGCAAAGCTGGAACTACCAGCACGCTGTATTTAAAGTATTATTTTTATTTATTTTATTATTATATAATAATAAATATAATATAATATATAATATATAAATAATAATATATATTATATAATTATTTTATTAAGTTATTTTTATCAGTATAGAAAAGTATAGATGGAAAGAGCAAATCTTCTATTCTTTGAGGTGAAAGAATATTTAATGGCTTATTCTGTCCTCAAATTACATTAAAATGTTCTGATCAGTAGGTAATAGTTTGTGTGCTGTGGAGTGATGGAAACAAGTAGCATTCCAGAAGTTTTAATAATTCAGTAAATGTCAGCATGGAGATCATGATGAAAAAAGCTAAGATTTCCTAGCTTAGAAATCTTCACATACACATACATATGGTGTTCCTGTGTATGTGCAAGCTTTCCAGATTTCTGTGAAGAGCTCTTCCAGTGTTGAACAACTGTCTTCTCCCCACCTCAGTCATCAAATTAACACTACACCACCTAGAAGCCTGAGCCAATCATGTTTTCTCAAAGAAAAGCTTTTGTTCTAACTGCCTGAGCAACACGGCATGAAAACATTTAAAAATAGTTGCTTTAATTCCATACAAGCCAAGGCAAAATAAAAAATCAGCATCAACAGAATAAAAGATTTAAGTTCTGGTAATACTTACAAGAGAACAAGAAAGAATAAAACAGCTGAAATGCAAAATAAAGGAGCATGTGAAGAAAATGGTGGTTAATAAGATGGGCAGCAAACACTGAATGGGAAACCTCAATAGGCAGGTGTAATCTGTGTTTCATAAACAACATCGCTTACTGGAACAGAGACCTCCTGAGATATTCTGATTTTTACATAGATATTTTTATGTTTTTCTGTAGAAATGTCAAAGAAAATGTTCCAAGCAGATTGCTGAGGGAAACTGATTTCTTCCTAGCTTGTGTGCATGTGTTGGCATGCTAAAGACTGGGGCTTTTTTATCTATTCAAATAGCAATTCCCTTATTACAGTGAAATCTCATCTGAATGTTCTTCCATTCTGGTGATATTACAGTTCATGCATTTCTATACATGTTAATTAAATATCTAATTTTCTTTTTGAGTCTCTGATTTAGATCTGATGTTTTTCCAGCTTATTCATTATTATCCTTTTGATTGGAGATAGTAAGTTCATTCCTTGAAGAACAAAATCATGTCTAATATATTCATTTTTAAAAAAGAAAATCTTTTAATTATCTTACCTTCTTGTCTTTGTTATCTTGTCATATTAATTCTTTATCTCTTTTTATCCTTGGTACATCATTTTAGAAACTGAAAAGGCATTCAGACAAGAAAAAATAAAATCTCAAATCAGCAATAAATCTCTTCATCACAAGGAACTGCATTTCTTATCAAGAGACTTCAAACAGTCCAAATAAAGTGCCTAATTAATTTTAGATTATGTTCAATCTTTATGCTGCAATATACCACCAAGTGACGTTTCCATTAATGAATCGTATCCAGACAGTTAGGAAGCGATTGGGAAAACACTTGTGCTTCCAAAGCTGTCGTTTTATTACCTCTCTCTTGTTTCTACTGCTGGAAAAGTTTCATGTTTTCCTCATCTACGACATGACATTTTTTCTGAAGTATCTATAGTGAAAGCTTCTTGTATTTGTGGTAGAACACCAATCACAGGCCTGATTTTGAGCCCTGGTAAATGCCACTGTTGTATTATGCTCTGAGACCGCTATCACTGCTATTTTTGGGTCATCCACAGCTTGATCCACAACTGACATAGAGACTGTTTTTCACTTTTATGCCCTCTAAAATTTCTCTCACTTTTCTACTTCCCTGTTACTCTGTTGAGGTATGTCTCATACAACAATCTCATCAAAGCCTCACTGAGCTCAGAGCTTTATTTTGCAGAGGCAAAACATAGAACCATAGAACCATAAAATCGTTTGAGTTGGAAGGGATCCTAAAAGGTCATCTAGTCCAACTCCCTTGAAATGAACAGCAACATGCACAGTTTGATTTGGTGCTCAGAACTCCATCCACCCTGACCTTGGAATGCCCAGCATTCCAGAGGAGATATCTAGTGGGAAAAACAAAAATAATGATAACAGAGGAGTAGGACAACCAGCCTTCTCTTCAGACTATTGCTGAGCTTTCCAAAGCTTGTTGAGCTATCCACAGGACCAGCTAGCCCTTTACCCTGGTAACCTTGTGACAGAGGCGGCTGGTATTAAAGAGCTGGAGACAGACGGTGCTTGAAACTGTGCTGGCAGTATTTCAAGATGGTTTTGCAGGGTATTCATTGTGTCATCTGGAATGATGTAGTAAACTGGTCTGCTAGTTTGGGATCTCTGAAATGGTTTAAAATAGCACAATGCCATCTGTTGTTGCACGACTGCAAACCTGATAGCGTCCTGAAGCATGTGGCCCTTCTGAAATGAGCTGCAGAAGCACCACGTCTCCTTGGGAGCATCCTGCAGGCCCGAGTGTGTTTTACACCATCAGCATTCATCAAAGTAGGATATGAAATAGGGATTTTTATTGAGTTCTTCCATTTTATTTATTCTCTTTCAACAACCCTTATAAAGAGGGACCCTGGAATCCAGTTTTTCTGATTCAAGACAAGGAAGGCATAAAGCAAACTTCTGTCTTACCTCCAGATATCTATTTATGAGCTATACATACACACTACAGATAGTCTTCTATTGTCTTCTTTCTCTTCCTTTTTTTTTTTTTTAATCTTCTTTTATTCTTTACTTTCATAGTACTCTGGGGAATGTCAGACTTACAATAGGTCTTGGTTGCAGGAGCAAACCACATACTGGTGGTTCAGACTAGTGTGGTAAAGGAGGTGGATTTTTTGTTTGAATAGTTCTTTTCCAAGTGGGGGGGGGGGAGAGGGGGGGGGAAGGGCAGGAAGCTTTAGATGGGTCTAAAAAAAACCAGAGCAGTGGCAATGATCTGAGGAGGAACATTAATTCACAAAGGATGATCTCAGAGTGCAAGGTAATACAATACAACACAAGACAAATGGAATTGAGGCCAGCAAACCAAACAAAATGAGAGAGAACGTCCAAAGCCGAGGTCTTACTCTGTAGACTGCAGGGGACCACGTGCTTCTCCACCACGGAATGGGAAAGAGGAAGAGTGGCTGGAGTCCTGCCAGGAGCTCCACCTCTCTTCCCCTGGGCAGGAAGTCCTCTGGGGAATGCCGCTCCTCCCCTCCCCTCCAAGAACCAAAATGCCCAACAAGGCAGCCCACAGAACCAGAACGTTAACTCGTTAACTCCCACTGCTTTACATGATGTTATGATGTGGAATACCAACAATAAGAATCACAAAACCAGGACAAGTAGAAAACCTGTGCATGTTTTCTTGAGCTCCAACCAAGGGAGCCATACAGTTGCTGTAATGAGCTAGCTAGAGACAGGTCTTGATGTTCCAGTAGCACGCAAGAGGTGCCAAAAGTAACATTGAAAGCAAAGCTGTATTGTTTTCCGTTGAGTAGTAGATGGAAAAGCTGAGCGTGCCTCTGGACCTCAAACAAAGCATCATTTGGTGAAAAGGTACTTCTCACTCAGTAATGACAGGAGCATTTAATAAAATGAATAAGCTCTTGTGCTTTCTCCCAAAAATAATTCCGACCTTTTGAATTCGAGCAGCCTTTACCTTAAATATAGGTCTCAGAGGATGTGAAAATGTACCTGGATAGATAGCTTCACAAAACCATCACGCTTGTACTGAAGCATGATTTAACAGGACCACATAAAACAGAGCAATAAGCAGAAAATCATAGCCAAATCCTGGGAGTGAAATTTATATAATATTTTTTTTGGTTCACTTTAGTGGAATCAGTCTTAACTATCAGTGTGGGAAAAGAAAAAAGAAAGAAAATGCTGGAAAGGACTGATGAAAGTAGAATGTCCCCCCTCAAACTTAATTCTGCAGGACAATTTTTTTTAATAACCAAGAGAGCAAATTCAATTCCTTTTCTTCACTGCAGCATGAATTCTCTCTCAGTAGACTGCAATGGTTACTGTTGGAAGGGTCTTTCGGACCAGAATGCTGAACCTTTCATCAGTCTGACCAATGATGGACAACGACTACATGAGATTAGTTCCTAAGGCCCTCACCTCACACTGTAACTTCAAGAGGACAGTTCCAATGCAATTGCAAAAATAAAGAATATTTAATTAAGGAATAATTGTGATTATAGCCAGAAGCTGTGTTCAACTTTCCTGTATTCCTCAGCCTGCCTTTCATTCAGTTTATACTCTTCAGACTCTATTATTTTCTGAGCAGAAATAGTAGCTAAATGTAAGTCCCGCCTTCTGGATGCACTGAACAGAATGCATCCATTTTTTGTAGACATATTATTTAACATTAGAAGACATTATTCATGCTGACCAAGTCTCTACTTGGAGTCTGAAATCTGAAATTTATTTCAGAAATCTTTTTTGATGTATTAATAATGGAATTCTAAGTTATTTCCTCCGCTGTTTGGAAAAATAGTATTGGGCCAATTATTAAACGATTAATCATCCATTTGTTTTTTTAATATACATATATATATATATATTTAACACAACCTATAGAATCTTCCAGTCTTCTCTTGTGCTTAAAGGTACAGTCAGAGACAGTAATCTTTTCGATTTACATCCAATTTTTAAAGAACACTAAGGAATCGATTCAAATGAAGTTACACATTTTAGATTTTGCTTGGAGTTTTCCTTTAAGAGAAACATTCACATTTTCATATGTCTTGAGGCTGCGGAGCCTTGCTATCTGAGATACTTATTCTGCAATATCCACTTCCACCCATGGTTTTCATCCTGCCTCTCTTTCCTCTGCAGTTCAGTATTTGCCTTGGACAGTTAGGCTCTTTAAAGCACAGACATCACACACTGAATGTAATCAGGTTATGACTGTTGGTCCCTAAGCAACCACCGTCTTCCAGTCCATCATTATCCATCATAATGGAATCCAAATTAATTACCTTATGTCACAGCCAGTAAAATATTTCGGAGAGGAAAAAAAAAGTATTTTTCACAAATCTAATGATGCTTTACTACTGGCTGTATGGGAACACGGAATAAGCATGCCAATTGAAGTCTACAGGAAATGAGGAAATATGAGAGTTTTTTCAACACAATGGAAGACATGACTGCCATCCTTTTTTCATAGATGTTATTAGCACGTATGTTGGGAAATTCACATTTAAGATCATGTTATTTTGAGTTGTTCTCAAACATAGGCTCACCAGTGATGTATTTTCAAACAGTGTTCCTTTCCTACTTTATATCTCAAGCTGTTCTCAGCACCATGTAGCCAGAAATTAATAATCCCGTCAAGCAAATTGTCTCCCAAGAGTGTAATTATAAGTGAGAATTTTCCATTCCCTTTGCATCTCAGATTCAGAGTTTACAAATACAGGCATTTAAAAATTTATACTGGCAGTGTCTTTTTCTAACAAATTATTATTTTACAATTCCAAGAGGTGGAATAAATATCCTGCTTAGAGCTCTGTTGCTCTGCAGCTGAGCTCCTTCCAGACCCTAACTCATTTAAATTTATTCCGAGTATCTCTAAATTACAGACTGCCTTGCCGACACAACAGACATTTCAGCTTTCTGTTCATTTCTTGGTGACTTCAATATCTATAGCTGAACTGCTGCTTGAACACGTTGCCTATTGCCTCTGCCAGAATTATTTAAAATAACCCCTCAACAGATTCCTTACTTCCTGTTTTTTGTTGTTCGTCTGTTTTAAGCATTAATATGAGCAGTGCCATGCATTGCTTGTGGACATTGAGGAAACTCACTTTGAGTCTAAGGATACATGATTTTTTTGTCAAATACTCAGTAAGACCAGGACGTGGAGTGCCTGTGCAGAGTAGTTATCCATTTTATTACATTAAACCTCACTTCCTTCAGAACAGTGAAAGATAATAGACCTCAGTCACATTATGAAGCAGTAATATAAAGAAATCATTGCTCTACAAAAACAAAGAAAAGGAATTACTGCTTTTCTTCTGGAATTCGTCTAAAACATTCTGTCTAAACCGTCACAGAGAAGGTAACAGTGGCTATTCCTATAGCAGTAATAGCTGGCTGATTCAGCAGGGACCACAGGAAATCTTTGCTGTTCTATGCAATATAGAACTCTACAGGATGCAGATGGGGAAGTGAAACTGTGCACAGAAGTGCTCTAGATATTGCACCACATTAGGTGGATGGAAGTGTTACATAAGGTCCTGCTGATCTATTACTTGACCTCTCGAAACGCAGCTGGTAGGCCTTCCAGTCTGAAAGTCTGGCCCCATGTTACCTCCATCTGAGTTCCTCCAACAGCAATTATTCCCATTACAGTAATTAGGTCCCAGCACGTTTCTGGTAAAGTGCTAAATTTGTTGGCATTACTTGTTCATGTCTGGCTCCTTCTTGCTGGAGGACAAGCCAGACAGGCCCATAAAATTTTCTGTCCTCTGGCCAGTAGATTCCTTTGGCTTAGCAGTACTTTTGGTGTGTGAAAGCGCTGGCAGCCTCTTTCTTTCCCCCAGAGCTGCAAGCACAAGCAGCAATGAAATGGGGGTTGATGTCAACAGTCAAGGCAAGTCACCCCATAGAATGCAGCCCGCTCCTCTGGCTTATGCCAGTCCCCAAACTGTCTGTCTGCCCTCTGCCCTATCAGCCTCCTGTCCAGCACAGCAAACCTCTCCCATTTGTCAGCACACCTGATGGTGTGAAATCAAGGCAAGGAAGGCCGCAGTGCAGTCAGAGGAGCGAGAAACAAGGTAGTTTTCAGTCTGAGGTGGAAGAAGAGGGGACCCCACAGTCTCTGTGCAAACAGATGGGTTCTGTGTTGGTAACTGGTGGCTATAATCCTTCCTTTAGGTCCTTTACCATTTTCCAGTGCTCTGAAGCTTGTGGATTTCCATTCTGTCATCCTCAAATGGAGGACAAAATTCCTCAAATGGAGGAAGTATCGTCAGTAGTTTCAACCTTTTAAAGCCATTCTATTCAAGTTCTTATTTGGTTTTCCCCATCGTTTTGTTAATGAAGTATTTGATCTATGCCTTTCAAAACCCATCAAACACCAGAACAATTCTAGCACTGAACAGGTCACTTTATCCCTGAGAACGGCTGCTCACCAGTTCCAGCCCTGGATGTTGAGAGGCACGTCCTACAAAGATAATTTATAAGCTTTAATGTTCTTTAGTGCTAGAATGGTTCTGCTGATAGAAATACAAATGCCACTGGGCTGGCCCACGTCATTACCCGTCTCTGGGAGCTTCGGGCTGCCTGACAGCTACTCAGAAAGGCTGGCGGTTTCTGCCTACGAGCCCCGCAGCTCCCAAGCCGCTCTCACACCTTCTGAACAGCAGGCATTCCGAGGCCCCGGCAGCCAGTCACCCATCGCGGAGCATCGACGCGGGAGCCGCAGCCCGCCAAGCCGCGGCCGCACGCCAACCTCCGGCGCCACCCCCGGCCTCCGCCCGGCTCCTTCGCGGAATCCAGTCCACGTATTCCCTCCTCCGTCCCTTGCGCTGCGCTCCGCGTTTTCTGCCCGCCCTTCACCTGCCGCCCGGCGCCGCGCGGTGCCGCAGGGCTGCGTGTAAGACGCGGACCGGCTCGGAGGCGCGGCGCGGAGCTGCACGGCGCGGCGGGGCGGCTGCAGGTAACCTACACGGGGCAGCGCTGGGTACGGCCGGGTTCCTGTGTGATGAATTGGTGCCGGGCCTCTGCCTGGAGGCTCAGCAGGGCAGGGGCCAGGAATCCGCCCACGACAGTCGGCTCGATGCGAGAAGCGCCAGCGTGCGTCTGCCGCCCGAACAAAGCTGCCGTGCGTGCATCCAAATTCCAGCTTGAGGTTATTTCTCTTTAGTTTTCCTCCTTCACGTGCTCAGTCTCTGCATGGGGTTCAATTTCAGTGGGGCTGAGGGTAAAGAGAGGCATTTCGAGGGGAAGGACGAATCTGATGGAGATCACCTTCGGAGGCTGATGCTTTGACCCACCTGTAAGTTGTTTATTGTTTGGGGTTTTCTTCCAAGCTGGTTATTAAAGAGGCACGTTAATAAGCGGTCTGTTGGACACGTCTGTTTCCTGACGCAACTGACGTGAAGCTGAATGTTTGAAGCCTAATTCAATGTAAGACTTAAGAAAGAAGCAAATTGTTCTATCTGTTGTCAGCATAGCATCTTAAACTAACTTAATGCATTGTTTTAATATATCTCTGTAGCAAAGCAAGCATTATGAGAGGCTATAATCCTAATCTTACTTATTATTATTATCTTTAATACAGTTCAATCAAAGGTTTCACTTTTCCTCTAAATAAACCCTTTAGGTTTGAGATTAAAAAATACCTGAAGATCAGTTTCAGTGTTTGGGTGGGAGCACTTGCAGCAGCTTGTTAGCAAAGCCATGGTACTGCAAATAACACTGTGCCAGCACAGTTCCTGATGAGACGCTTGTCTGGATGTAATAATAACAATAAAGTATGTTGGCTGAAGCACAGATTGCCTTAGGCCAGCTGGAAGTGTAGAGTTTACTCCATCGTATGAGGTAGAAACGTGTTTGCAAAGTTAATGCTTGTGTGTTATCGGCGCCTGTTCTTCCATCATCCTACCATACAGTCTTTTTTGTCAAAATGTCTATGCCACCTATTGTCATTAACTCTCAAGTGAGGCTGCTGATGAGTATATATCATAGAAAGTCCAAAATATGCATACTGAGGGTGCCTAACGTAATATTCTACATCAGATCTAAAAAGCAATAACATTAAACCATACATGTTATATCTGAGATTGGCAGGACTGGGACAGGAAGTGTTCTTCCTTACTTTCATGGAGAGGAATTTGTTGGCTGGCAATTTTCCACCGACACTATCAAAGCACATATATTTCTCTCATCCCTGATGTATTTTATAGAACTGGGGAAAAACACAAGCGTGGTGCAAGACTTTTGACATTTCATTCTCTACGGACTCGTGGGTCCCCCTGCCCAGAGTAAGGGAGGATCTTCTGCCCAGCTCTGACGCTGTAACTGGAATGCCTGAAGGCTGAAATCTCACCTGACCTTCTGAGCTACCAAACGCAGTGGTGATCTTGAGGGGTGGAGGTCTGCTATGCTTTCTGCAATGCAAGAAGTTGAGATGTCCAGTAAACTGAGTCGCAGCCTTATAATGAACTGAAAGAGGTCATTTGTCACAGAGTGAGTATTGCAACGGTGGAACCAAGTGCCATGAGATGTCATGGAGACCAAAACGTTAATGGCTTCCAAAAGCACTGGGTGCATTCATGGAAGATGATTTTGCCAGTAACTGGAAATAAAATGCCAGGTGCAGCCTTCATCTCTGCACTGTTTGAGGCATATGTTTATGGAAATCCAGAAGGTTGTGCTGGGCGGATCATCATACCTGTTCCATCCTGTTGTACGGCTCCTGGATCATCCAATGTCAATGACATTTTATTACAAGACAATTAATTAGGTATCTCACTGGTCTGATTTAACGTGGCTGTGACATTTTTGTGATAATTTGACATTGCACACTGAACAGCAACAGTTTTCAGGAGTGAATTTATTGCATAAAAGTGTGCTTCAGCAGAGGAAACACATTTCATGTGTGGATAAATATAACAAAGAAAAGAAGCAAGAGCTTTTCTTACATAAACCCCATCACTCACTTTGAGACATAATAGAGGCTGTTCAAATCAGCTCAGCTTCAAATTGTGTGGCATACAGTTCTAGAAAAAATGCATATAAGAAATTGTTGCTAAAAAAAAAAAACGTTCATTTTTTTCTACACTGTCTTAAAGTGTGTTTCCAATTGTTAAAATAAATGGTGCCTTTCAGTAGTATGCACAGATTTTTACTGTTTGTACAAAAGAAGGATGTTTTGGTCCAAGAAAAAGAATAGATTCGAAATGAGAAAGTAAAACAAACAGAATCAAACTTGGGAAGAAAAAGGATCTGCTAGGGTCCAGTATTCATGTCCTTGATGGCATCTTGCTTTTCATTTTCTTGCCAGTCCGTGCTTTGATTACTAAAACAAATTTCCACAACTGAGAAAGATCGTTGCTTGTCCATGATGTACAAGTGTGGTTACCCCCTGAAAAATATATCATCGCTGAAAAAACTTTATTTGTGTCCTACACTGCATCGAAATCCAACATTGTAGGTGCAATAGCCACAGATTTCTATTAAATAAATAAGAAAAAATTGTGTGGGACAGATGAAGAGGTTTTCACTTGGCGATACTGGAGTCCACTACTAATAGAGTTTATGTGATTTCTTGACAAAAAGATTGCAGAGCTTTATATTTTTTTGATGCTTTTATTTTTGTTTTGTTTTTTTAAATCTTAAAGAAAACAGCATGTTAATATAAGGCATACATGGTAAAGGAATGCAAACCATCTTATTTAAAGGTCTCGTTTGAGTTTTAGATGCACACCATGAATCTTCTCCAGATGGTTATTCTTGTTTTCTCTCCATCTACAAACAGAATAATGAGATAAAAAAGGGAGGCAGAAGGTGAGAGGAGAAATTTCAGCCTGCCTACACTTCGATGACGCTGCATTTTTATAAAGACATTTGGAGCTGGTTACACAGAAGACTAAGTGTAGTCTGAGGACATTTATGAAAGTCATACAAGGGTACCACTGAAACTACATAGTAACAATCAGATTGAAATTGTAGTGTTTTATTACAATTTTAGCAAACACACAAGATTTTTTGTAGATGCACGTTACTTTTGACTCCACATTGCAAGAATCTAATTCGATTATTTGTTTATTTTCTGCCTTGAGAGGAATTTGCTGAGTTATGATACATCTTGCCTCCATAAGACATAAAAGCACGCTTAGAGAAACTATGTGAATGAAATTTCATATTTCTTTTGCATTCTAATGCCACCTCAATGTATTTATGTTACATTCTCCTCTAATGTTGTGAGAGATGCTGTCTGTATAATTCATTTTGAGCTTTGATTGGAATGAATTTTTAAATGTGCTGAAATACTTTGTCCTGGTCAGTTTTGAGGATCGTTTTTTTTCTCAAATCAAACATATTTTTGATATTGATATAAAAAATGATGAAGATTACTCACTTTTTCAGGGATTTTTTTGTTTTGGTTTGGTTTTATTGCTTTTATTAAGAAACTTCTCAGCTATGTAATTACTTCTTCCCTATCATCCACTTCCACATGCTATTTAGAGCCTGTCTGCTGAGAAATGTAGATGTTATTGTTGAGAATGAAAAACACCTAGTCTGGTCCTCTCTGCTGCTTTCCACTCGTGATCCCACTGCTCCTGCATCACGTGGAGAGCATAGAGGATGAGGTAGGAAAAAAACAAGAAACAGTCATTGATCTTGAAGCTAACCATGAGATCCTTCGTCAGCAGTTTTACCTTGGGAACTGCTGATTTCTGCATCTTGGGTTAAATGTATTCTGAGCACTTCGCTTGTCAGTCAAATGATTTCCATTATCCCTCAGCAGGGTTTGCAGTTGAAGTGTTCAGCCTGGCTGAACGATGTCTGTGTTCCATTCTGTCATTTCAGGCTATAGTCTAGGTAATACGTGTCCAACCTTTTGGCTTGACTGGACCGCATTTTAATGAATAGGAATTGTCTTGGGCCCTATATATGTAAGTCATTCCAGAAGTAATGCCTCCTATTTATTTCCAAGGAAACGACCACAGATACAAAGAGCACAATATCACTATTTGATAGAGCAAATTCTTAGCTACAAAACACTATTTTTTGACACAGTCATCACCATTAGCTATGCATTTTCAACAGCAGTGAGCAAGAGCCTGCATGCCACACTCATAAAAATCTGGCCTACTGTCTCCACTGCTGAAAAATACCACGTAGCAGTTTACAGTGCTCACAGTTACTATTTGGTCTCAGTAACAATTAAGAAAGCATCGGTGAATGTCAGTGGGTGCAATTTTTTCCACATGGAGGAATTCAATGACACAACTTGGTCATGACAGACAAGGTCAGATTTTTTAGTTAAGTAGCTGATTGCAACTCTATATTTGAAACTTTTTAGGTCGTGTACTTATATCAACTGAAAATGATCTCATGGATATAAATTGATGGGGTACTTATTGATTGATTGATTGATTTTTTCAGTCCAAGGTGTGGAGTGTGGTTGACACACCCAAGTGATGGGATGCTATCTGGAGAGACCGAGACAGGCTTGATCAATGAGCCCAGGAGACCCTCATGGGGTTCAACAAATCAAAGTGCCAGGTCTTGCACCTGGATTGAGACAACCCTCACTACCAGTACAAGCTGGGGGATGAAAGGGTTGAGAACAGCCCTGCCAAAAAGGACTTGGGGGTACTGGTGGATGGGAAGCTGGACATGAGCCAGCAAAGTGCCCTCATAGCCCAGAAAGCCAACCATATCCTGAGCTTCTTCAAAAGAAGCAAGGCCAGAAGGTCAAGGGAGGTGATCCTGCTCCTCTATTCTGTGCTGGTGAGGCCTCACCTGGAGCACTGTGTCTGGATGAGGAGTCCTCATTTCAGGAGAGGCAATAGGCCTATAGGAGTGCATCCAGAGGAGGGCCACAAAAATGATCTGAGGGATGGGACACGTTCCCTGTGAGGACGGGCTGAGAGAGCTGGGGCTGTTCAGCTTGGAGAAGAGAAGGCTCCAGGGGAACCTGTGAGCGGCCTTTCTGTATTTGGAGGGGACATACTCTCTAGCAGAGTCTATGGTGATAGGCAAAAGGGTTTCAGACTTAAAGGGGAAAGATTTAGGTTGGGTATAAGGAAAACTGATAAGGAAAGCTGAGCAGTCGGCGCGTGGCCGGGGCTGCTCTGCGGGGAAGAGCTGCCTTTAAATCACAGACAGCGGGTGGGATGCATTGCGAGCTCGGACATGTTTGGTCTAGGTGAATGCCTATTGCTTTTAGCTGTCCATACAAACAAAACTCCTGCTTTAAACAACGGTCTAAGCTTTTTGCCTCCCGTACCAGAGGAAAATAATTAGATATCCAAATGAGAAATAAAATGTTGCACAAATGCATGCAGTGACTGTATGTGGCATTGGTTGTGAAGTGTAATGTATGGAGAGGTCCCTTTTCCCCTGGAACCTCTATGGGCTTTGGTCTCACTGATACAGAGAGCCCTCTGACCTCCCGTTGGGGTTGTGACCCCAGATGAACACTTCTCAGATCTCTCTGGAGAGTAAACATTTGACAGTGTCATTCTTCGGCTTCGCAGTGGCCTCTAGAAATGTGAAATATCTTCTCTTTTGCCATGATTTTCCATTGTTCCATTGCCCTTGGGAGGGTTTTATGTTTTAATAATAGAAATGTACAATACAAACTGTACCTCTGTCAGTGACATTTTGGAAGCCATGAGAAGTTTGTGGGATGTTTTAAAAAAAATGTATTTTCACATTTAAAAGCATTGCTTTCTTTACTTAGATTTCAAAGTGTCTTAAGGGACACATACTGCCATCCCAATTAGAGGGTTGGGGGCATGCTCTATGCCCTGCTAAGAGAGGAGGAGAATCTGAGGTGAGTATCTGAAGTGGCTGAGTTAAGGTTACACAGTAGGTCAGCAGCAGTTCTTCCCTTGAAAGTGATGCTCTGGGCTGGCCTTAATGTTGTGGGATTTTTGACAATGCAAATACAAAGACCTTGCAGGATCAGTTCGTTCTTTATTTTTGTTTATTTATTTGTTTCACTAAAAGGCAGCGAACATAGCAGCTGTTGGCTCCACAGGGAATTATAAAATGGAAAACTGCAGGAAATCAAAGTACGCAATCTTGGAACGTTCAATAACTAATATAGGTACAGAATAGCAGGGAAAAGTGCAACTTGTTCTCAAAACATCTTTCTTAGGGGCGATACAAAATCGTTCTTCTGTCAAATAATGTCTTGGTTATCTTGGTTTTATTAGGAGTGCTTTTTTTTTTTTTTTTTTTTTTTTAATTGAAGAACTGCAGGCCAGTGTCAGTCTTAATTATTTCTGTAATAATTAAACTTTGGTTGGCATATGTTTCAAATTAGTGATTTACAGTGCAGTTTCATTGTGCAGTGACCTTAAAGGCATGGCTCTGTTTTGGAGCTGCTCCAGAGTCGTCCAGCAGCACAGCTCCCCACCCTGCTTTCCCCCTTCTGATGTTATGTGTTTTTTTGCTTGGTTCAATCATTTTAAGCGCATGCTCAAAGCATCAGAAACATTTTTGAAGGAAATGGCTTTAGTTTCACCACTAACAGTGGAGCTGCTATTGCAACTGTAGCTCACTCTGAGCTGTTACAGTCTTCAAAAGTAGTTTTTCTCTTGCTTGAGCCATGGATAAGACCATTTCTTAAGTGTCAGGACAGCAAATGAATACACTGAATATGCTTATATATATTATATATTATATTGTAATATATAATATAATATAATATAATATATAATGTAATATATTGTATATTATATATTATATAATATTACATTACATTACATTATATTATATTGTATTATATTATTATATTTATTATTATATTATTATATTTCAAGTATGGTGTCTTGTCAGGTGCTTTTTGTTTTTTTTTTCTTCTTTAACTCTTTTACCCTTTTCTTCTTTTTCTTTAACCCTGGAGAAAACAAGGCTGCGGGGTGACCTCATTGCAGCCTTTCAGTACCTAAAGGAAGCCTACAGAGGGGAGGGGAAATTCTTTACCCAGAAAGTGGTGAGGTGCTGGAACAGCTGCCCAGAGAGGCTGTGGATGCCCCGTCCATCCCTGGAGGTGTTCAAGGCCAGGTTGGATGGGGCCCTGGGCAGCCTGGTCTAGCATTGAACGTGGAGGTTGGTGGCCCTGCATGTGGCAGGGGGTTGGAGATTCATGATCCTTGAGGTCCCTTCCAACCCTGGCCATTCTGTGATTTTAGCATCTAGTGTCCATTGGTTATTATTCACAGAGTATAGAGAAGAATGGTCCTGAAGCCACTAAATTAGATCAGTCGTAGGTATGGATTTTTGCTCTTGTCATTCAAGATTGTACATGGGAGGCAAATGCTACACAAAGTTCCACTGACTATAAAAATATGAATAAAAGATAACCAATAAACAGCTATTGAGAGGTTACCATGTTTACCAAGAATGTTATCTTTTAACTGTTATATTGTAAAGATTATTCAACGTTACAGCCATTCACTGAAAATATCATCAATATTATTCTGAAGTAGGAGATGGTAAATATTGTCATCAGGTGTGAGTCTTTTCTGATAGATGTGGAATGAATTAGGGTGCATGAATTCTGATTTTTGTACAGGTTTTCTCCTAAGTACGGAAAATTTTCTTAACGCCACATTTTTGAAGAAGGTGATGTTAATTGTTCAGTCAAGTTACTTTCTTAAGGGATGGTTGGATATGAAACTGACGTGACATACAATTATGTTAATGGATTTCAGCTAGTTTCTAGCCAAGCCTGAGCATGTTTCTGCTTTCCCACATGTGACAGCCAGTGCTCACTGACAATTTGTGAAACATGGCTGTAATATTGATACAAGCTAGATAAGCACCAGCAGAGAGGAGGATGTTCCCAAGTGAGAAGGGAAAAGGAAAATGGAAGAGATAGAACGAATCAATTCTTGTAGTAAGGACCACATAAGGAGCTAATGCATCTATTAATTATCAGATTTTGTGACTCAGTTTTTGTTACTTCTTTTACCAATGTTAGTTGTGGCATTAAATGTTTCGTGTTTGTCATTCTAAATTGGTTGCCAAGACTGAAAAGGTACAATTTAAGTCTGTGTGAAAATCAGTAAGTTGCTTTAAATGTGCATAAGATTTGTCTAGTTTCCACCAGCTGTCCAATAATTCATGTGCAATGTGTGAACCACCCCAAAAATTCCAGCTTGAAAATACTCTGGTTTATAGCTTTGGAACTCCTTGTACATATCTATGATGCAAAACCCCTAGTACTTGTAGAAATAGCACTGTTACATATTGCATGGTAGTTTTTAGCATGCATAGTGAGCAGACCTTGTGTCATGTAGGTTATAATTGGGCCTAGTTTGGTTAGAGCTGAGCACAAACTAATCCAAAAGGTTTGAAATGCATTTTCTACTCCCTTTGTCTGGTTTTTGTTTTGTTTTATGTTTAGTAGCACAAAAACCTAGATGTGCTTTACTTCCTAGCTCTTCCCCTGGCTTTTATACTAAAAAAAATCTTTTGCACTTTTTCTCACTCCTCTCTCAGTAGAACCATCTGTCTCAGGTCTTTTTTTTTCTTTTTTTTTTATAACATAATCTTGCATTATATGTTGTTTGGTTTTGTTTTGTTTTGTTTTCTAGTAACATCACTCTTTAAACACTTAGCATGACTCCTATCTGAAGAAGTGGCCTTTGAGCAACGTCGGGCTGCTTCATGTTTTCTGTCCTGGTGTACCATGCTATGTTGCTCAACTTGTCATCTGAAATCTGATCTCTGAGATGAAATGGGAGGGAAAAGGAGTGAATTGCAACGGAGTGTGAATGCTAATGGCACAAGTGTGTGCAGTGGTTCTGTTGACAAGGTTCTCACCAACCAAGGCAGACTGGGGGGCAAGGACCTGGAGTGAATGACGAAGATTTGAGGAGGCATTCCAGCCACAATTATCCCTGTAACTTCTCTTTCATCACCCCTTAGAGAAGAGGGTTTTTTCCTGGTCTTTTGTTTGCTGATGACTCCTTCTCCCCAGCCTTTCATTTTAATAATAGCATACCAAAACCATGTCTCAACAAGGTTTGAGGATTTCTTGCTTTATTCTGTAACAAAATGGAAAGAAATCTGACAGGATCTTAAACATTCTTAGTCTCCTGAAACAGAGACTTTGGAACTGAGCTAACTGAGCTCTGGAAACTGAGAGCTACAATCGTGCTTTGCAAAGCAGTGAATTGTTTTGTTATATCTTTTCGTTTCTTTATTTCCTATAGAAATTGGGAAGATCGACCAAGATATCTATAAATACAACACACCAGGATTCACTGGTTGCCTATCAAGAGTACAGTTCAACCAGATTGCTCCCCTCAAAGCAGCTTTGAGATCTACCAATACCTCCTCTCACGTTCACATTCAAGGAGAACTGGTGGAATCCAACTGTGGAGCATCGCCACTGACGATCCCACCAATGTCGGCTGCAACTGACCCGTGGCACTTAGATTCAGGTAAACTGGGCCTCATTCCGTGTTGACTCAGCTGAGCAGTTGAGAGAAAAAAATTATCTTTTTTCTTTTTTCTTTTTTCTTTCTTCCTTTTTTTTTTCTTTTTTCCTTTTGTTGTTGCTTATGTTTTGTTGGCTTTTCTTCACATTTGTGAAGGAACATAATGCTACTGTGGTAGTACTTTGTAGTGTTGGATATGTAATAAGCAAGACATTGGTAGTATGTGTGGATAAAGCATGGTAGTATTTATTCTGTTGAATTGGTAATAAGTATATTGTAGTCAGCTTCATACAAAAAAAAATGTAATTATAGACATAAATGTATTTAAAAAGTGCTGATTTGTATTCTGAAATGTCTGCTTTTCTTAGGCCATGTTTAATGGGAAATCCTATCAGTCATTACTGCGTTCTCTTATGCAAAAAATGCTAGAAAGCCAAAACAATTTTTTGATCTCAGCAATCTTATTCTGCTTTGTGTTTGATGGTCTTTGGAAGAATATACTGTGCCTGACTTAAGAGGATTGGATTTTTTCTTCTTGCTGCCTAGGTGTTAGATATATAGCTTAGGAAAAAAAAAAAAATCAGCTCCTTTTAAATTTGCATTCATGTTTACATTGATATGTGTCATATTTTGGCCTCATTCTGATTTCATTTTTTTCTAGTTTCGCTGATTTCATTTATTAACATAAATTAGAAACTGTCCTGGCAAGTTGATGGCTTCACAGTGCTATCAAATTGTGAGAGGAAAAACGGGGACTATAATGGTTTTGGCACTGAATAGTCCTGTTATGTTTGAGAATTCATTTGTCAGTTTTGGTATGCAAGAGAAGCGTGTGCCAAGGTCATACCTTTATCATTGTTTTACAAAACCTCAAACAATTCTTTCCAGCCCTTCCTTTTAGCTCTTCTTAAGTAGAAAGGTAGGGCAGAGGTTAGTAAGAAGCAGAAGAGCTTCTTCTGGAGCTGAAGCTCCCAAATACAGATACTTCTTGATCTAAATTCCCTTCATGCCATCAAGCCTTTTTTACCAAGATTTTATTGCATCTCTTCACTGTTCATGACATGCAGTCTCCTATCACAGGATCACAGAATCACAGAATGGCCAGGGTTGGAAGGGACCTCAAGGATCATGAATCTCCAACCCCTCTGCCACATGCAGAGCCACCAACCTCCCCATTTAATACCAGCCCAGCTGCCCAGGGCCCCATCCAACCTGGCCTTGAACACCTCCAGGGATGGACGGGGCATCCACAGCCTCTCTGGGCAGCTGTTCCAGCACCTCACCACTCTCTCTGTAAAGAACTTCCCCCCGACATCCAACCATCCAGGCCCCATCTTTGCAGCCCTCGTTTGGGCACTGATAGCTTTGTGTCCTTTTTACACTGTGACACCCAAAGCTGCACCCAGTGCTCAAGGTAAGGCTGCACCAGTGTAGAACACAGCAGGGCATAATCACTTCCTTTGATGGCTAGCAATGTTGCACTTGATGCACCCCAGTATATGGTTAGCCTTCCTGGCTGCCTGGGCACACTGTTCAACTTGCTGTCAACCAAGACCCTCTTCAGCAGGGCACCTTGTCACTCTCATAGTAAAGAACTTCCCCCTGACATCCAACCTCAATCTCCCCTCCCTCAACTTCAAACCATTTCCCCTTGTCCTGCAGTTATCAACCCTTTCCAAGAGTTGATTCCCCTCCTGTTTGCAGGCTCCCTTTAGGTATTTAAAGGCTGCAATGAGGACACCCCACAGCCTTCATTTCTCCAGGCTGAACAAGCCCAGCTCCCTCAGCCTGTCTATGTAGGGGAGATGCTCCAGCCCTTGACCATCTCTGTGGCCATCCTCTCCAACAGCTCTCTGTCTTGTCCTGGAGGCTCCAGACCTGGACGCAGTGCTGCAGATGGGGCCTCACAAAAAAAGAGCAGAGGGGGACAATCACCTCCCTGTTCCTGCTGGACACCCCTCTCCTGATGCAGCCCAGGATTCCATTTGCTTTCCAAGCTGCAAGAGCACACTGCTGGCTCATGTTAAGTTTTTCATCCATCCAAGACTCTCCATCCATCCATCCAAGACTCTCAGGTCCTTCTCTGCAGGGCTGCTCTCAAGCACCGCTCCTTCCAGTCTGTATGGATGTCTGGGATTCCTCCAGCCCAAGTGCCAAACTCTGCACTTTGCTGTGCTCAACCTCATCAGGTTCACCCAGGCCCACCTTTCCAGCCTCTCGAGGTCCCTCTAAATGGCATCCCTTCCTTCCACTGTGTCGACCGCACCGCTCAGCTTGGTGTTGTCAGCAAATTGCTGAGGCTGCACTCGATTCTGTCATTGCTGTTATTGATGAAGATGTTACAGAGCACCGCTCCCAAGACAGAGTCCTGGGGGACGCCGCTCGTTACCAGCCTCCTCCTGGACATTGAAGCATCGATGACCACCTTCTGTCTGCAGCCTGTTAACCAATTCCTTATCCATCGAGTGGTCCGCCCATCAAATCCACATAACGTGTATTGGTTGTTAATTTTTCTTTTATTTTTTAATCTTTTTCCAATAGATAATTTGACTGCAAGCTGACAAAAGACTGGCTGGATTTATGCAACATAGTTGAATGTTTCCTGATAGCTCATTGGTGTTAAAAGAGGAGGTTCTATTTGTCCTTGCCCTGTGCTACTGTGCTTGGTCTTCTGTTGATTCAGTCTTGCGTAGGAAAGCTTTACTGAATCAATTCTGCTTTGACCAGATAGATTAAAAAATTATAAATTTAATCCTGATTAGTTGCATTACTGAGTCATGAAGGGTATCAGGGAACATGCAGCATATGTTTGGGGTGCTTCAACTGGTCTGTTAGCTTTTGCCCAGTAAAAAAATAAAATCTTATTGTAACAGCAGAGCTTTACTTGGCTGTTAAAGTCTTGGGCAACCAGAACATGATGGCTTACATTCACTTCTGGTGATGAGAAGCTTTAGTAAGAACTAAAGCTAGGCATTCCTCCTCCTGTCCTCACCAGTGTTCAGCAACAGTAGAGGGAAAATATTATATTGCTTTAAAGACTCCTAATAAGGAAATACTAGGGAGTGCAACAGTTATGGTATAATGTGTGAACGGTATTTCACAGGCATAGTAGAAAGGATGTTGAGCCATGTGTGAACAATTCCAGATTTCCACTCTGAGTTAAATTTCCTTGATACAAAGAAGAGGTATCACAAGAGCTGATTTAGCAATGTCAAATAAGAACTACTCAGTCTCTGTAAAAGTACCTCTGGTGATCTGACATGGTGGGCTCTGTTTCAGTTTCAGGAAAAATATGTACTGTAAATTGCATTAACTTAGAAATAGATGATGGTGAGTGATAAATGAAAACATTTGCTAATAGTGTCACAATGCATTAGCAAATTGGCAGTTTGCACTGATTATTTTGTTTGTTGCCCATTCCCCACGAGGAAACTTTTTAACACAAAACACGTGGAAGGAGAAAATCTAAAAATCGATGGTGTGAGTAATAGTTTCTGTTGACTGCGGAGCTGAAATGCTCTTGGTACTCTTATTGTGAATTTATTCCTTCGTTAAACTGAATGAAAGGGCAGAGGCAAAGGTCTCTTTTGAAGCTCACAGGAACACTTCTGGTGTTGAAGCAAAAGATACAGGATGTTCACACTCAGTTGCAAAGAAATGGTTACAAGGAGCATGTGTTTGAAAGCAGCATGTACAGTTTGTCATTTCATGCATATTTTTATCCGTAATTTGTATTATTGTGCCATCGGTTTCACTTTAAAATGAACTTAAGTGTTGAGAACAGGTGATTATCAGTGAAAATGAAAAAGGTATGTGTCTAAATAGGACAGGTAGCTGTGGAAGTAAAGGAATGATTCCTTCACTCTAAACTGCAATACTGGATCATACCTTGTGCATAGTTAACAAGATGCTAAGCAGGTTCTTCCTGGTGGCTGGCCCACATAGGATGTTTGCCTTAAACTCTTCTGTATAGTTACCATTGTGGGCACCTCCTGTTACTTGCAAAACACCATGGATGCTGGGACAAAAGGGGGCAAGCCATAACAACACGTATCAGTCATTTGTAACTGATCCTTAAAGTCAAGTTCAGAATTTTTGTCAATAAGAAAGCTTTTTGATTTGCTCTCTAGACAAATAGGCCATTCAGCCTCTAGATTAGTTGTCTTGCATTTCTGTTAGCCTTGGATTAACATATTTCTAATTTCTAATATTAGTTCTTCTAAAAAAAATTATCACTGCAAAAATATAATTTCCATCCCTCCCCATCCACTGCTGGCTTTTTGCCATGCTATCAGAACATTATCTTGTTCAGCTTGGGAATACTTCTTTTCCTGTTGCTATGGTGATCCTTTCTTGGTGGTGATGAAGCACAGGAATTCAGCAAGTCATTTGTTTCTAGAATGTGACTGTGGTGGCTTAAAAAAAAAAAGACACTAATCAAAACTAAGCAGATCATCAATATTGTTCCCCTCCTGTGTTTTCCTCTCATCTCAATTATATCAGCTCTTGTGAGACAATCCAATTTCTCTTGCTTACTTGAAGAGTAGAAGGGAAACAAAGAGATGACCAGGTTATTTTAAAATGTCCACCTTTGCATATTGTCTAAAGCCAGTGAATTACCTGCCTGGCATACATGTGAAAACAAATGCCAGTATGAAGCTGCAAGTTGCATTCATTCTAAGTGTGTAAATGCAGTGCAGTATTTAATATGGGATTTAGTTAAACCCATGCTAGGTTCATCATCACATTGAGAATTAAATAGACTGGATTAAATCCGCAGTGATTTTTTTCAAGTGTGTGATTTGATTTTTTTTTCTGACTTAATGGCTTTCTTCTCTATTCTTGTTGAAGGTGAAAGGCCTTGTGTTTTAAGAATGAACAGCTTGCTTTGAAATGTGTATTGAGCACGTCTGGCAAACCCATTGCATGAAGATATGCACCACTGTCATCAAGATTAATATGTCTGTACGATTTACTCTCTTTTTGTTGGTGATGGTGTCAGGAGCAGAGTGTCAAAGGGCTGAATGTAGGTCATATGATCCATGCTCACCTAATTGCTAACTGGTTGCCTTTGCTAATATATGATAATTGATGATAACAGGCAATTTCTGGGCTACGTGTTACAAGTGACAGTGCTGAAGGCCACCTTCCTGACTCAGATTCTCATTAGATAGGTTCCCATGCTGTACCACTAGGTACCATATCCCAGTTCTTGAGGAGAAGCTGTGTGAGAAGTGCACTGGCACGGATGTGGCTGCCAGGATGGGAAACTCTTGCCTTTGTCAGTGAGTTCACAGTGGGAAGAAAGAATCAGAAGCATTACTTGCTAGAGCAACCATCATAGGTTATGGACACATGAACAAAAGGATCTTTTCCTGACTGTGGACACTGAAAGAGTGTTGATAGCACATCCTGAGCTTAATGTCCTGTATGCATCTGTGAATTCACATGGCAAACAATGGTGATGTGTGAATCGGCACTCGCTCACTGTAAGGCTGTACTGATTGGGAACAAAAATCATCTACTTACTTCATACAATTATGTACAGCTTTCTCTGATCATTAGAAATACATAATTTCACTGTAAAATCTGTGACATTCTGTCCAATGTATCAGACAGCTGACAAGCTGCCACACTGGCATTCACTGAGAGACCAGCGTTGTAGTGATTTCATGAGTAGTGATTTGAGCACTAATACTGCTACCTAACATCAGGACAAGAAGGTGGCAATATTAAAAAGATCCTCTGCGAAGGCTGAATGCTTTCCAACAGCAGTAATTCTAACTTGGAAAATAGGAATGGCACGAATGAGTAAAAAATTGGAGTAAGAAGCATATGGATGCCCAAGTATTTCATGTAACTGCCTTCTTTTTCCTTTCCCTAAGCTGAAAAAAACTTCACTTCCTGGGTTACAGTTAAATTTGGATTGAAACAGTTTCCTCTGACCCGTCCCTTATCCCTTGTCCAGTCCTTTTTTTGTTCAGAAGTGGAGATCTTTTTTTCAAAAGCGCAGAAGCTGATCTTGTTTCTATTATGTCTGTGAGAACTCTTCTCCTCCAAGGACGTCAACATCTCTTTTTTTCCCTCTTTTTTTTTTCTTTTTTCCCAGCTGTTATAAACTTACAGACACACGGAACTGAGTGAGAGAATAAAAATACGTAGCAAAAATTCTCTTCCTCTCCTCCCCACCTCTACCACTGAGAACGGTACCAAAAACAGTCTTTTTTGTTGCAGAGAAACACGTAACAAATTTTTAATGCCACAATACACAGTATCTGAGTTAGCAAATGGTAACGTGGAGATTATAGGCATATAATGCACCAAGTTTAGTGTGAAGTGCTACATGTATTTTTCATAGGTGCTGCAGAAGAACAAATCTGTCTGTTACTTTCTCCTTCCGAAAAGGCAAATCTTTCTTTACTTAAGGTTTGCTCTTTGATTTTCTTGCTCATTTGGCTGGATTTTTAGTTTGGTATTTTGTTCCACTCAAATATTCCTTGTGGGTCTGTTATCAGCAATTATCTGAATACAGCAAGGCTTTGGTCAGCACTTTACTTGCTGTGAGAGCACCAAAGCATTTCATGTTCTATGTTAATTATAAATGGAAGCATTTGCTTGTCTTCCTTAGCAGGTGAAATGTAAGCCCTGCTCATAAAATGTTCATGAAAGTGATAACTTAGGTCAGCAGTTCTTATCTGGAGACCCAGTGTCAAACAAGTGCTACTACCGGGAATTAGACAGATGAATTTAGATCTTTGATGACTGAATGTGTTCTTACATGCTGCAAATCAACTGAAAATTTGGAATGGAAAGTGATCGAAATAATGCATCTGAAGCAGGATTTGTTCGTAACTATCTGGTCTAATATTTTAAAATAAGGAAGAAAAGTCTTTTGTATACAGATATTGGTTTCTAAATGCAGAAAGTATTTTGATTGTGCCATCCAACTACTTTGTACAAGTATTTGCTTGTGGGCAGGAGAAATTGCAAATGTTATTACTGTGAAATGAACATTCAAAGAGGAAAATGAGGGAATTGTCTAAGCCATTCCATTGAAGGGAACATGTTCCCTGTTTGATATTTCATCCAGGCTTGCTCTGAAGGAGTGTAAGCTGCAAGGCCGAGTCTTTTTACAAGGTACAAGCTTTTCTGTCCCTTTGCCAGGAAGATTACATTTTAAGAGCAAAACACAGAACATTGTACTGTATAAAACTCCCATTTCCTCCTCTGCTTAGGGGTGTGGACAGCAAAACTTTTCTGCAGTACAAAACGAAAGGGTTGATGAAGCTCCCAGTGGAGAAACAATGACCTCGACTGTTTGGGTAGCTGATTCTGAAATCTAATGGTGGGAATTTACATTGTACCAGTTTGCTGACCAGAGAGTGTTTGCTGAACTTTCCCTAAATGGTGTAATTATTCATTCTTAGCACTCCTATTTTTCATTTCAAATTTCATGCATTTTTACATAATCTTCCAACTATTCTTTCCTCTGTAATCTTCAATTACTTTCCCACAGAGTCACAGATGTTTTTGTACAGAAGTACTCAAAGGACAATATTTCTATTAAGCCATCATTTCAGAGAATTTTTTAATTTATAATCATTTGACATTGGCATAACGGCATGGATTGAGAGATTCACCAAAAAAATGTTAAATTAGATTTTTTAGTGGAAAAGCTTATATTTTCCATAATCTCTATGCATAGCTTTCTGTCAAGGCCCTGCATGGCAGGGGAATTAGACAAGATGACTTCCAGAGGTCCCTTCCAACCTCAGCCATTTTGTGTTTCTGTAATTCATCAGAACTGATCCATGTAAAAACACTTGAGATTCAGTATCTCCTATAAAAATTAAACCTTTCAAAATGTTTTTGACCTAATAGAATGTATCTAACATAATTTACTTTAAATAATTAATCAAAATGGCATTACCATGTTAAAGACTTTATTATCACCCTCTACAACTACCCAAAAGGAGGCTGTGATGAGGTGGGGATCAGCTTCTCCCATGTAACTAGCCATAGATCTAGAGGGAAAGGCCTCAGGTTGCACCAGGAAAGATTCAGGTTGGACATTAGGAAATACTTCTCCTAGAGAGTGATCAGGCATTGGAACAGGCTGCCCAGGGAGGTGATGGAATCACCATCTCTGGACGTATTAAGAAACATCTGGATGTTGTACTGAGGGACCTCTAAACAATGTTTAGAGGGAAATATTGGGGGTAGGTGAACGGTTGGACTGCATGGTCTTAGAGGTCTTTTCCAAACTGTCCATATCTCTCTGCAAGGCCTTCCTACCCCCAGGCAGATGAACAATTCCTGCCAACTTGGCATCATCTGCAAACTTACTGAGGGTGCACTCAATGCCCTCATCCAGGTCATCAATAAAGATATTGAACAGAAGAGGCCCCAGTACCAACCCCTGGGGAACGTCCAGTGACCAGTCACCACCTAGATTTAACTGCATTCACAACTACTGTCTGATCCTGGCTCTCCATCCAGTTCTTTACCTAGTGAAGAGTGTAACCATCCAAGCCATAGACTTGCCAGCTTCCCAAGGAGAATCTTGTGGGATTAGACTTTACTGAAGTCTAAGATGGATGACGTCAACAGATTTCCCTCCAGGCAGGTCACTTGATCATAGGAGATCAGGTGTGTCAACCAGGACCTGCCTTTCATGAACCTGTGCTGGATGGGCCTGATCCCCTGGCTGTCCAGAACATGCTGATTTCTCTACCCACACCCACTTTCTGGACCACTTTTCTACTCTCACAGTCATTTTACATTTCAGTTTTGTGAATTTGCAAGAGGCTTTTATGTGGAAAGCATCATGAAAAAACCTACCTCTGAAAATGATAGATGCAAAATCACACCTACCATAGTGAAGCAAAATTATTCACTCAGCAGGAAGCAGTAGGACTTGTGACTGGCTGCAGTGTTGCCATGATGGATAGGAACCTTCTTTCAAGTTAGAGAGCTATTTGGCAAACTCAATAGTTTTCTTAATGGAGACATTTAGATTTCAGATTTTATCTGAGGGTCTAAGAGCATAAGTTTAAAATTCAGATTTATTTTCCTGCTGTTAGTCCTTCCTTTTCATTGCTGTAAGGATAGTAGTATGGATAGTGCTCCAAGATGTCTCTGAGGAAAACTAGTATGGAGTTGTGAATTTATTTATCTGCCATTCAGAACAGCTTTTGTTTTAGAAAGGCACAGAAATGCATTTTTTTAGAAGACAGAGTGCCAACGAATGTCAGAGACAAGTGCCACTGACAAAACCTGCTGGCCAGTCCCCCTTCATTGAGTCCTGAGAAACGTTCTCTTGTATGTTCCATAGACAACCATACACAGCTGGCTCAACATTCCCCAAGAGTATACACACAAACCTCTTTTCAGGCCACATGGCAAGCTGAAGCAATTCATTCCATTGTACGGCTTCTTCACAATACAAAAGGAACTTTATTGTGCTTTTTGCTTCATGCTAACAGAAAGCCAGTCGAATTCCCTTTGACAGTTTTTTGGCATAGTGAATACATCACTGGCCTGTAAAATCAACTTATTTAAATATCACCTAATCCATCAGACAAGAAAAATACAGCTGGGATTTAAGTACTGACATAATTAGGAATTAGAGTCCTTGATTATTTGAACTGTTTCCAGTTAAATGAAAATGTCAGTCTCACCTCTGTGCCAGGGAGGATCATGGAACAGATCCTCCTGTATGCTATGCTACGGCACATGGAATGCATGGAAGTGATACAGGAGAACCAGCAGGGATTCACCAAGGGGAAATCCTGCTTGACCAACCTAGTGGCCCTCTATGATGATGTCACTGCATCAATGGACAAGGGTAGAGCCACTGATGTCATCTATCTGGACTTCAGTAAGGTCTTTGAGGTGGCATCCCACAGCATCCTTCTCTTCAAATTGGAAAGATACGGATTTGATGGGTGGTCTGTTCGATGCATGAAGAATCAACTGCAGGATGGGTCCAAAGAGTGGTGGTCAGTGATTCAATGTCTGGGTGGAGATGGGTGATGAGTGGTGTTGGTGCTGGACCAGGGGTTGGTGCTGGGGCCATTATTCTTTAATATCTTAATCAGTGACATCAACAGATGCAAGTTTGCTGATGACACCAAAGTGTGGAGTGAGGTCAGCACACTGGAGGGGTGAGATACCATCCAGAGAGACCTGGCCATGCTTGAGCAGTGGGCCCAGGTTCACCTAATGAGTTTCAACAAATCCAAGTGCAAGGCCTTGCACCTGGGTCTAGTCAACTCTCATTACCAATATAAACTATGGGCATGAAGGGATTGTGCCCAGCACTTCTGAAAAAGACCTGAGGGTACTGGTGGATGGGAAGCTGGACATGAGCCAGCAGAGCGCCCTCAAAGCTCAGAAAGCCAGCCGTATCCTGGGCTGCATCAAAAGAAATGTGGCCAGCAGGTCAAGGGAGAAGATCCTGTCCTCTGCTCTCCACTGGTGAGACCTCACCTGGAGTACTGCATCCAGATGTGGAGTCCTCAGTACCGGAGGGATGGAGACCTGTTGGTGCACATCCAGAAAAGGGCCACGAAAATGATCCCAAGGATGGAACACCTCTCCTGTACCGGCTGAGAGATCTGGGGCTGTTCAGCGTGGAGAGGAGAAGGCTCTCAGGTGACCTGATAGTGGCCTTTCAGTATCTGTAGGGGAGCTACAGGAAAGAAGGGGACAGACCCTTTAGCAGGGTCTGTGGTGACAGAACAAGGGGAAATGGCTTCAAGCTTAAAGGGGGTGGATTTAGGCTAGATATAAGAAGTCTTTTACAGTGAGGGTGGTGAGGCACTGGAACAGGTTACTTAGTGATGTGATTTATGTCCCTGTCCCTGGAGACTTTCAAGCGAGGCTGGATAATGCCTTGGATAACCTTATCTAGCTACAAACATCCCTGTTCCTTGCAGGGGAGTTAGACTAGATGGCCTTCAGAGGTCCCTTCCAACTCCAAGGATTCTATGATTCTGTGAAAGGCTTTTAAAAACATTTTCCCTATCTCAAAATCAATACCGCTGACCAAACAGCAAATTATTGCAGCCCCTCACCTAGCTCCCTAGGGTTGTACAGTTACTGCAGCATCTAGTTGCTGTGTCTGACTATAAAGAAAAGTTTCGATGACAGGTTGAATTGATGAAATTGTTTTGTGGTTTAACCTGACAAGCAGCTAAAGGACACACAGTCTTTCACTCCCCTGCCTCCCACTAGGACAGGGGGAGAACTGGAAAAATAAAGTAGATTGAGATTAAGACAGAGGAGGAAAAGAGAAATAACAGTGATGATAATTTCATGTATGTGTAATTACTGTCTATATACACGCACAAAACAAGCAGTGCACTGAACAATTACCATTTGCTGACCAACATCCACCCAATCCTTGAGCAGTGTCAGATTCCCCCGGCCAATTCCCCTCAGTTTTATAGCTTTTCTCACATGATGTCACATAGTATGGGATATCCCTTCGGTCAGTTTAGGTCAGCTGCTTCTGTTCCCTCCCAGCTCCTTATTCCCCCACGGCCCCCTCACTGGAAGGGCAGTACAAGAGGTGGAAAAACTGAAACCACCTCTGTACAGCACTGCTGTGCAACACAGTTTTTCTCCTACAGCCAAAACCTAGCACTGTATGTGTTCTCATGCTTTTGACAGAAAGATGTATTTATGGTTTTGTGCTAATGAAACTTATTATATTTAGGTTAGTAAAGTAATGAAATTACATTGTGTTAACAGCAATGCTTATTGAAGGTACCTCCTTTGTTTTGTTTATCCCTGTGTCATAAGGGGTCAGATGATAGTGAAAGATAATTTTCTTTCATATTTATTTAGATAAATCTAAGTATGTCAGATGTATTTCTGAACTAGTTCGGTAAGTTTTGCTGATATTATAACGTGATCTGTAATTCTCTATTTACAGCCAGTGCTGATTTCCCATACAACGGTCAAGCCATAGGAGATGGAGTTAACAGAAACTCTGCTATTATTGGAGGTGAGAAAAATGTCTACTTTCCTAAGAGATTTTGCAGCACAACTGTGAGGCTTAGTTGCAGTTGGTGACATATTCAATCTATTTGCTAAGAACTGACTTTGGGAAAATCACACCAAAAGGTTTGTGTAATTCTGTTCAGGTAATTTGTTCTAGTGAAATGGCTTGTTTTTACTTAGTTTATTCCCTTATATTCAGTTTTAACCACATCAAAATATTCATATTTTTAATCTACATAAACATGCTTATGAGGATCTGTTCTTGAATACTTACGGTAAAAGAGTCATTCATTTATGTTAAATGACAAGGATGCTTTTCCAATTACATCAGATTCAACATGAATCTAAACCCATTAGTCGCACTCTTGACAGAAATAACTCACAATCTTGCCTTGTTTTTTAAGGGCCAGGCTCTGCTTATATGCCTGGGAGTGCCATTCTGTGTGATAGGGTCTCAGGTGATAGGAAGTAATGCCAGAACTTGGATCTTAAATTAGCATTAAATTGAAGACTTTCAGCCAAGCTGTCTCCAGCTTGGATCCTGAATAAATTTATACATACCTACAGTTTGCTCTACCCATCCCTCTGTACTGAATTGTTACACCAGAACTTTCTGGAGACAACTTTGATAGTGCAACAAATTCTGAAGGCATATAAAAATGTTTTAAGGATTATTCTAATATATTTTAGTCAGTTCTAAATGCATATAAAATGACGTATTGGTGGTGAGAAATATTTTGTCTTGTGAAGCAACACTAAGTAGGAGCTATTGGGAATAGGTGAATGGTTGGACTGGGTGATCTTTTAGGTCTTTTCCAACCTTGGTGATTCTATGATTCTATGATTCTAAGTATAGTAACGTGTAGTCGAATGGAATTTCTTTTTTCTTTTCCGTGTCCCCAACAAAGGACTGTGATTCCATAGCCAGGTTTAGGTCAGTTGCTTTAGTTTTGATTTGTTATTTTTCATTTTTATTTTATTATTACTAATTATGACTTTTAATTTATTACTTTTACTTTGGTACCCAACTGTACCAGTTGAGAATAGTATTGCATTCCTCAGAAAATTTAGACCATGTGTGAACAATCTGGCTGCCCAACATGTTTGACATAAGTGACATAAAATAATTCTGTCTGATTACGAGATATTTTTTAAATGGCAAATGTAATTTCTCCATCCTGGATGATGCTCTATCTCTGAGTAACTGCCCAGCCAACAACATATCCCCATTTCATCCCCTCATTTTAGGAACACAGCATGCTCTGCCTAGAGGTCAATGAAGCTCACCTCTGTAACTAGGTATTAATGTAAAAGGTAAACTATGGAACGAAAGTCACCAGCAGCTTCCCCTCATTTATTATAACATAAATTTTAGGGAAGTGGAAGCCAAGAAACTGCGGTGATACTCAGCTGCCCACGTAGCTGTGAGCCTCTGTCTTTGTATCAGAATCTGTTCTTCTCCTTAGTGGCATCTTTTCTTTCCTCCTCTGCTCAGGCGTCATCGCTGTGGTGATCTTCACCATCCTCTGCACGTTGGTGTTCCTGATCCGCTACATGTTTCGCCACAAGGGAACCTACCACACCAATGAGGCCAAGGGGGCAGAGTCAGCTGAAAGTGCCGATGCTGCCATCATGAACAATGACCCCAACTTCACAGAGACCATCGACGAGAGCAAGAAGGAATGGCTTATCTAAGCCCATAGAGAGGGAGCTTGGGAAGGGATACAAGCTGGGCCAGGTTGGGACTGGAATGACTCTTGCAGTGGGGAGAGAACATTCTGCATTGGAAACTTGAGCACACATATGGTAAAAAGATCAGCACAACTAGAGGAGCAAGTGACAGGAAAAATCACTGAGACTGGAGGAGAAAAATATCACAAGCATTTAAGAAAAATACTTTTAAACATTAATTACAGTGAATCAGTGAATTGCCCTTCTGTATTCGAACAACTGTAACAAAGAACAGTTTCGCAGCTTCAGCATTGGTTAAAATTTTCAGTAATAACTATCTTTTTGTGTATGTGTTTAGAGGTATTCTAAAGAACAAGAAATGGGGCCTTTTTCTTTTTTTTTTTCTTTACTTTTTTTTTGAAAGCTGTTTAAAATGGAGGTGGTTCTGTCCTGAAACAAGTGGCGGAACTTTGTTCTGATGTTGTGTTTCTTCTTATCTGGCCACTTCCCCACAGGCTGCTATCAGCCCTGCACCTTCACTGTATCATGCTTCATTTTGGTGGTGTTTAAACAGATGATCAGAGCTGGGGGCAGACCTGAGGGGTGAGGAAGGATACTTAATGCAGCTAAACCTTGCCAGTTTTTCAAAATGTCACCGGCTCTTCTCAATACTGGCAGGATTCATCTTTTTTTGACACACGTACTTCATTGATTCTGTACAGTTCTCATCAGCAGTGTAAAAATGTTATTATGACTTCTACTACTACTACAACTGCTTGTACTGGAGAGGATGATCATAAAGCACAGCACTCTTATTTTTTATTACTTTTGTGAACTCTGAGGGCGGATGGTGCTGTGCGAGTCTGTAGACCTGTTCTTGTGTCTTTGGCTAGGGCTCTGCTGACCCCAGGCACATGCCAGTCTAAATTCAGCTCTGCCTGTGCTGGTGTGTATATCCTGGACTTAGGCATAAGCATTGTAGTAGGAAATAATAGCCAAATTTCATTTGCTTCTGTTTCTTTTTTATAGGCTGTCACAGAAATATTAACTAGTACAGCTCTAGTCAATGTATTTAAACTCATGGACTTCACATGATACTTTTTACAGCTTTGGCATAACAATTTACACTTTAATTTTATTTTTTTTTTAATTGCCTCCTGAAGAAAGCCTCTGCTGACAGCATTTGCACAGGCAGAAAAATGAAGCAACAAAGATGTGAAAGCTCTGCCTCGAGAGCACGTGAAAAACACACGGTGCTAGAAAAGACATATTTTTCAATACGCAGATTTACCTGAACTATTACTTATCTAAAGCCTTTTTAAGAATGTCAAGGAGAGTGCCAAGTGCATCATTTTACCCCATGTCCCCTCTTAGACCACGGAAGTTGCAGATCCTACCTGAGAAGCAGGACAGTAGTTGTAGAAAGGCAAGGGGGCTGCCTGAAGACCTTGAATCCTTTGATGGCAGCAAAGAAGCTGTAGCTTGCCCTGTGCATGTATGCATGGTCCTCCAGGTCTGATTTCAGAAATGTAGGGCCTTGCTGGGCAGTTTTTGCTGGAACAAGGGAGTGAATGTATTGCAATACATTTCCTGAGTGCTAAAAGAACAGATGCAACACCAAGAATTCCCTTTTAAATGTATTTATGCTTGTGACAGTCTCAGATTTGCTTTATCTTTTAATATCGATGGGTTTAGTATGCGAAGATTTAATCCATTTTTCTTTGTAAGAAGGATTTATTTTTCAAATCCAAATCTGAAATCTACTACACTGATCAGTGCTGGCACCACTAATTTCCTTATCTTTTTGATTGTATTTTTATTATAATAGGTAATGATTTAAAATTTAATTCAAAAAAATCACAGAGAGGGAGGAAAATATTTGACTCTTACCTGACAAGAAGTTTGTAAGCACAATTTGAGAGCTAGACAGGGATAGATAGTTTGATTTAAGGATGGTAGTATAAAGTCATCCGGTGGATTCATTGAACGTGTATCAGACCAAATCAAATCCATTGATTTCTTCCTGCTCATGGATTTGGAATTAGCATACAAAAAGGTTCAAATGAGATTTACTGTTTCTCAGGTAATTTTATGTGACAGAGGTATTCAGGTAAACATGAAAGCTACCTCTGTCATTCTTGTGCTCTACAGTCTTTTGCCTTGCCTCCAGTATCAGCATCTCCCTCTCTCGTGCTTAATTAAATAGATGAGTCCCTGATCATGTTTACTTGTGGGTGTAAGATTAATCTCTAACCCTTTGGAGAATATCAGCCTGGGATGACTCCAGCCTGCACCACTGACTATTCAGCAAAATACTTTGGTTGTTCCATGTTGCAATTGCAGATGAATTACAATTTCTGTAATTGAAGTGGTGTTCACTTTTCTATACAATATTCTGTATTTGATTTTAATTGTACTTTAGTCCACTCTGAGAAACATCCTTGCCTACAACTTCAAGTTATCAAGAGCAGTGAATACAGCACATTTGCATAGACTGGAATTTAGTTTGCAGAAAGAAGTACTAATCTGAACTTAATGTCTGTGATGGGGATCGGACTCATGTATACTGAGAACATGGAATCCTCTGATGCTAGAGGACAAAGTAGCCAAATGACTTAGCATGGTACTGGAAGGGAAAGATGGCTTGGTCTGTGTGCCTAGCCAAGTCCTTGGCCAAGCTAGAAACACTTGCTGAATTATGGCAAAGGGGTCTGAGGCATCTATTCACTGACTTTCCAAAAGATTCCCAGTTTAGCTCTCACAACCCTGCAAGCAAGATTTCTGGAAAACAACCTTTGACTATTGCACATGCAATACTTGTAAATGCATGTCTTAAATTTCGAAGACAGGATTTACATTTCCTAAATTAAGTTGAATGCATCTTCATCTCTCCATTGGACACCATGTTTCTCATAAGTGAAGTTCATTAATGCTATATTAAAATGTTGATCGTCTATTTTCCAGATACAACTGCTTTCATAACTTTAGAAGCTTTCTGAATTAATCCTGCCTCTTGTAGCGGATCTTAGTCATATTTAGGCTATCATATGTTCCCTGTGTAGACTGTGTTCATAACATGCAGTCATGTGTTTCATGACTAGGTGAATTCCTTTCTGTCTGTCTTGCATTTAATTTCTGAAGATGTAATAAGCTTAGGATAGGCGCTGGCCTACTTTCTGAGCAGGCTCAGAAGTGTAGCTTGCACATTTTTGCTAACACCATACTATTTTGAGAATTTCTTCCCCTGTGGGCCTATTATTGGAAGTTGCAACAACACCCGTAGTTTAATTTAACCGTTTCTACTTGTGCTGAGGTTGTCTGACAGGTGCTATCCAAACGCTTGTAGTGGGAAAACCTGGTGGAGAGTAGAATGGAGCCTGCTTGTATAAGAACCTGTGCTTTCCCCCAGAGGACACTAAACTAAGCAGTCTTGTATCACCTGCTTTTACCTGCTTCGTCTATTCGAATGTCTTAGGAAAATGTTGCTTCTTGCACTGATTGAGCCACCAAAGTGTCCCAGCTGTGTTTCTGAAAGGCTTGTACTGATTCCCTTGAAATCAATGGCAAAACTGCCAGCAGCTGTGGGGTGTGCAAGACTGGGCTGAAGACCAGAATCCTCTGCGTTAGCAGCTTTTGAGTACTTGTTCACAACACATGCAGACCACAGGGAAATGAGCTGTGGGGCTCCAAAGAGCCAAAGTGGTAAAAAACGTATCAACTCAGCTTTGAGGGGAAATCCAGAGTCTTATCTGTCGGTTCTGAACTAAGTCTTTCAGATATTGCTTATTCCATGTTTACTAATCGGAGATTCAAGTGTGTTACATAAGAATATGCATCTTTAATTGGTACTGGAACAATTCTACATTGTATTTTTCTTGTCTCAAACCTTACCTTTACCTTTTATATTTCCTGTAGCAATTAAGACTTCAAACATGATAGTATTTTAGTATCGTGCTCTAGCTAGCATGATGTATGTCAAAGGATGGTTACCATAAATATTTTACTAAGATTGCCAGAGTGGTGGTGTATATGTACAAGTTTATTGTAGTGATAAGAATTTGTTTAAAATAGTCTAGTAAATAATTATGTTTTAATTGAAACTATGTCCTTTAATGGCAGATGCATCTAATTTCCAGGGTATCTGTTGAAATGGGAAGCTATCTCATTTTGATAAGCAATAGCTTTTAGCATGGTTTCTCCCTTGAACCATGGCACCTAGCAAACATGGTAACTCTGAAAGGTTATCATCTTTGAACAGCAGAACCTGTATTTTGTTGATCAGATTTTATTGCCAATCCTAGAGAAATTAAACAAATCTAAAAGCAACAGCATGTGAATTAGAATGAAAGAACAACATGTATGTACGCCTCATATCTTAATATCTTCTGTGAATGTCTTTCCTTTTAACTGAAGTTCTACTAGAAATCAGATTGCTAAATAAAAAAGGAAAAAAAAAAAAGAAAAAAAAAGAAGAAAAGAAAGAAAGAAAGCAATTCTAAGTAGTTTTAATTAACCTTAAATCTTTTTCATTGTTATCATTGTCTGTAATTCTTTCATTCTCTAGTACAAGGAAATCAATTTGAAAAAGGATACAAGTTGGAGAGGCCTCAAAAAAAAGACTCAAAGTACATGGGAAAAAAAGATAAAATAGCAAAGAACTTCACAGAGCAGATATCTATAAAGAGAGAGGGTACTGAAGCCAGGGATGAATTGTTAAAATGTGTGCACATATTCCTTGTGTATCGGGCTGCTGTGACTGTGTTACAGATGAGAACCCTGAACACTGAAAATCTGAATCTGTTGAAGTGAGCTGAGTCTGAACACAGAGTTTTGATGGAATCAAAATGACTGAGCTTTTTCTGACTCCTCTTACAGCAGCAAGCAGTCTAGTGCCACTTCTGCTAATGTCTGTTATTGCAAATTCAGAGGCATTGCCAGCTTCACAAGAGCTATGTACTAAAAATGACTGGGAGTGGTTTGCCTCCCTGTCCTACCATAACTGTCCTTTCCTTTATGAATGTGAGCCTTTTATTGAAGTCATCAAGAAAATGTGCTAGTTCAACAAACTTGCATGTTTTTTTAATAAACTACCTTATCAGACTTTAATTTTTTTATGTGAAGCATTTTATAAAAGTGCTACATTTAGTGGGTTCGAATAAGAATGTTCTAGGCAAAGAAACAGAGGGTGCAACAGCCTCCAGAATGAAGGAGGCTGGGACTGTCCTAACCTGTTTCTTTTTTCTGCAGTGTGAATTGCCTTAACCCCACTGCAAGGCCCTGCTTTGCTGAATGTATAATTGTGGCAAGGTCCAGTAATGCCTTGTGCCCATGACTCCACTGTTCATTTGTACTGCTGTTGTAACCTCTAGAAGGGGATAAAGGAGCGTTTGTCATTTGTACAGGAAAGTCCTAGAGGAAACAAGAAGGGAGCAAAGGTTTAAGCTTAAAGCTATTCTAATACTTGTGCACTGTGACACTGAGCAAATTTGTTTCTTCTTGCTGTCACCATGTAAGTTTCAATGAGGCCAAAGCTGTATGGGCCTGAAAAAAGAATATTTTGGATGTGAGGTCCACAGCTCTGGAGTAATCGTTGCCTGTGGGGCATCAACATATGATGTATTAAAAAGTTGAATACTGAATTTATTCAAATCCCTAAGCCTGCAGTACTAGCAGAATCCTTCATTCTTGAAATTAAATGCAATTTTGGAGACAAACTTGTACTTCACACTACGGTATTTCACATGCTACTTCAAGTGATAGCTGACTTGGACCTAGTTACCAAAAAGCAATTAGCAATCTCTAATATTTTTAAATTAAGTTCTGACTTTCACACAGAAGCAGAATTCCTGAAGCACTATGCTCAAAATCCTGATTAGGGCCACTAGTTAAGAACCAGGAAAAGAAATAGCAGATAGAAGTTTTTTTTTTTTTTTTTTTTAATTACTTTATGTTAAAGAGAAAATTGTCTCAGTAGATTCCTGCACAGTTAACTGTTTCTTTTGAATACTTTTCCATTTTTCAACCATCATCTAGGAAAAGTGAAGTAATTTTTACATATGGTATAACAAAGCACAACCAGAACTGCCTCTGTGAGAAAGAAGTTCAGATTAAGGTACTCTGCAAATATTCTAAAGTAACGAAGTAGTGTTCTTTCTGTGATGCAGCAGCATTTAATAATGTCATGTATGCTTCCACTGTTTTCTTGGGTTGTTTTTTGTTTGTTTGTGCTTTTTCTGGAAGAAATATCTAGATATGAAACCCTTGAGTCAGCACAAAAGCTGACTTTAGGTAAAACAAGTCAGGCTGAAGCAGGCTATACAGAGAAGATTCCCAGCAGAACAGCCCTAACCCATTTAGCCTTGGCTTAGGCTAGCAACTAGTCAAGTTCATGCACTTCTTTTTCAAGCTATGTCCATGTACGTAAGCTAAATAAAGTTCATGTAGTAAAGAAAAGGGAGTCAAACCCTTTATGCTAATGTTCTTTACCTAAACTGTATGTCTTACAGTTAATGTGTTACCCCAACAAACTGACCTTGGCACAGCTGTTCACAAGCTGGCCCTAAACCCATTACTGTTCTTTCTTAAAGGTCTGTTCTAGTTACATGTTTAAAAATACATTTATGGCATGGACTTAATTGGGAGGACTGAACACTGTGTCATCATGTAGCTGTAGATTACTTTTGTTAGAGCATAAGGGACACCTGCAGAGCTTGTTGTGTAACTTGCACCAACATCTTTAGTCCTGAAACTGCATAAACTGCTAAAGGGCCGTGGAAGAAAGAGAAATCCCCTGTGGTGCACATCCTGAAACACAAGTGTGATGCTTTTGTTGCTGATAGTATGTAGGAGTAAGATCTCAGTATGCATCCGGCACTCCCTGTTTGCTGAGTTCTTACCCACCACTATAAGGGTAGCATGGAAAGAGCATGGCAACAGCTCTGGTCTGCTTCCATCTCTTCCTCTCCTTCAGAAATGCTTCTTCTCACTGATAAATTCATCTCCTTTTCCTGTCAGAATGCGCAGCTCCTTCACAGCAGCACTCGCCTCCCGGAACATGGCTGTTTCATTGGGAAAGTTGTATGACACTGAATTCCTGCCCTGTGCTATATTTGCAGCTGGTTTTATCTGCTTACAGTACCTAGTGATTGAAAGCAGCTCTTTTTGCCAGCTGCAGTACTGTTCATAACTTGTTTGTGTGTGTTCCAGAATGGTGGCACCATCTGGCAAAGAGTGTCTAAAAGCAGTGGGCCTGCAGCTCATTCCATTGAGACACCCTTCTTGTTGTTTGTCATCTTTTTCCCAAGGTATACAAATGCTAAAGTAAACGTGTAGCCAAATACATTTTAAGGTAAATACAAAAGTGCTTATGGAGTCACAAGACGTCAGAATGAACTCTCAGCTTTCTCTTTCCCTGCTGCTTTTGCTACGTCTTGCACATATACAAAGCCACTGTATCCTCCACAGGAGAATACACAGTAGCATTAAGAAACCATTGCTTCTGCTGCTTTCAGTTACTTGGGGTTCCAAAAGTCCATCTCAAAAGGGGCAACAAACTAGCATCCTTAAAAATGTTTATTGTTCCCACCAGTAAGAAAATTGTCAACGCCTGTGATTAAAGAATCTTATTTACATTGGACCAGCATATCATGGGAGGAAAAAAAAATCACCTGCTTTATGCATTTGGAGTTTCTGAGGTACTGTACTTAAATCCACTGCAGCTCCTACGTTGTGTCACATCTGCTGAAACCCCACCTAATTAAGATAAGGGATCAAAGCAATTTTTGAATGCAGTTTGTGCTATCCCTTGATTCCCACCAAGTTACTGAAGCGCAGAGAAGTGGCTTTCCACAAATCCACTTTAAGGAGCATCATTCATTCTGCTCTACTCCTCAGTGGATCAAGGCCCATCTGCAGGCAGTGCAGGTGTGATACAAACACCTTCAGTCCTAGCGACCTGCTCTGTGCGTTGAGCAGCCAAAGCCCACGCAGTTCCTCTGGTACAAAGCTGTGGTTTGGCATGATACTCCTGAAAGGCTTCAGCTCCTTGACAGATCAGTCAGATGGGGTGCTTCTACGCCATCTGACTAATTAGCAGAAGCCTGCTGGCACTTATCTGTACTGATCCACGTGTGGAATTTAGCCCTAACTAACAGTGCTTAATTTCATGGGGATTGAACAGATTCTCACCACTACAGAGTGGTTGGGATGTGCTCAGTGTGAACCTTCTTACTGATATATATATAAATAAAGACATAGAAATAAATAGATATTTTTATGGAGATGTTTTATAAGTGGCCTTTACTTTGTGCATGGTAATTACTGCCAAATTCTTATTGTTTAGGAGCTACAAAACGGCTGGTTCTGCAGCAAGTGGCTGAGGATTTGGTTTTAATTTTTATTACTCAGCTACAAATTGCGTGGTTTGATCTGGGTTTTGTCTCAGTGTCTTTTTTATTTTCTTTTTTATTTTTGTTGATTTTCTGGCAGGGTCACGTTGGGCTCAAGCAGGAACTTTTCTGTAAGTCTTCGAGAGGCAGATCGAAACCGTCATTGCCATGTGACATGACAGAAGCACCTGCTTTGCACAGCCCATGTCGTTTATCAGCCCGAGGACCTTAGCAAAATGTCTTTAAGCAATCTATTCAGCTTTTCACACTCTGTTGAGGTACTGCTATTTCTCTAGCTTTGCTCGACAAGTAAGCTCCTAATCACTGGCCTACAGATACAGCCTCTCAGGCAGGAAAGGGGCCCAGCAAGGACAAGGACATGAATAAGGATTCTGAATTGCATTCATAAACAAAACAGTAATGAAACATTGCCAAAACTGCTACTGAGGCAGGCTACCTTACTTCCTCTTTTCTCTTACTCTTTTTTTTTTTTAAATGTGCTCAGTATGTCATGTTCACAAGCCTGATCTCAGTAACCTGAGCTCCTGTTTAGAGATAGAAATGTGGTTGTGCTTTCCTATCTCACCCCTACTGCTGTAAAGCAGTCTGTAGCCAGGACAGGACCAGGGTCATCAGCCACCAGGAAAGCTAAGCCAGCCTCCCACACAGTTCCTTCCAAATCAGCAGGCTGAGAGTTTGGTCCTAAGTTTGTGTGCTTACAAAGCTGGCCCAGGTTTCTGGTGGGTGAACAAAGATGGTGTCCGTCTACAGTTATTCTAGTCCACAGCTTTCTTTCTTGAGCACAACTTTTCTATGGGAAAAGAAAGCATAATCAGGATATGACTCTTACCCTATTTAAAGGAAAACATATATATTAAAATAAATCCTAATCTGAAAGTATACTGTATCTGGGATTCCTCTGTTATAGACATTTAGTCTACAGATTTATGGCTACATTTGCTATGTTATGCTTGAATAAAGATATAATTCATTGAAATACACAAGATTTACAAAAATAATATGATCTCTTTACAGAGAATAAACTGTTTGTAAATTTATCAAGAGTATAATCTGTTAGGCCTTATTTGAAGTATGTACTGTGGTTTGGTAAAATTACAAAATTAAAAGAGCCTTGCTGGATGAGGACTGCTTTTTTGAGTGTGTGCATGTATAGATGCTTTTGAGTATTTAAATCTTGATTTTTTTATTTTTCTTTTTTTTTTTAAAGTTTCACTATGCAGAGTGCTCTTCAGATTTCTGTGGTCCAGAGGTGGGACTGGTCTGTCTGCTTTTATTAATCACCTGGATAATCTCCCAGGTGTTGAACATTTGCAGACCACCAGGGGATCAGCCATGCCCTGACCAACCAAAAGACAAATCCCCCAACTCCAGATCCAATCCCTGAGGAAGGAATTTTTCTCTATGAAAAATCCGTGTCCCCCTGAGCAATAGGTTTGTGGTGCTGGAAACTGAAGGGGTGCTGAGTGGGGAGGTGGGGGAGAAACCACGTAGGAAGAGGCCGAGGGTGAGGCGGTCATCCCCATACCTGGAGACAGCCTGCCTCTGCCAGGAAAGGCAGTAGGATAATTGTGGCAGGTGATTCCCTTCTCATTGGAAGGGAGGGCCCCATATGCAGACCCAACCCGACTCATAAGGAGGAGTGCTTCCTCCCAGGGGCCTGGGGCAAGGACATCACCAAATAACTCCTGGATCTGGTTCGCTCCTCTGATTGCTACCCATTTGTGGTAGTTGTCATGGTTTTATGGGTTTTGTTATTGGTACTCCACATCACAACATCACGTCGTGCACAAGGAGTTAAGGATTTAATGCTCCCTTTCCATGGATTTTGGATAGTTCCAGCTAACTGTCTCAGAAGAGAGAACTACATCTCCCTGAGGGCTGTTCGCACTTCTGTCTCCGTTCCCATTCAGAGGGAAAGGTAAAAAAAGATCACTTGGCCTCCCCTTTTTGATCTTCTGACAAATCTCTGCTCCCAGCCATATCTCCTCAGCTTACTTAGTAAGGACTTAGGTTTTTGGACAGTCTCATTTTATTTAATAGTTCTGCTTCTAATTATGTTTTATATTGTATGATACTGTGTTATCTTGCATTCCAATATCTTATTTAATTTGTTCTCCTGAGATCACAGCCGCTGTTTTTCTTTAGGCCCATCTCCATAGCCTTTCCCCCTTTCCCCTTCCTGGGCATGGGTCCATGGGTCCCCCTGCCCCGCTAGTCACGGAACCAGGCTGTACCAGCCTAGAAAGCATTGAAATTCTCGGAGGAGAATGCAGGCATTGGCCACTTTTTTGGCCTTCAGAACAAATCTCTCTCTGCTCTCAGAGAGCTTTGTTAGAAAGTTAATCAGTACTGCACGTTGCTGAGAACAAGACCTTGACGTCCAAGCAGACTGCTAATATTCTGGGATATTTGTAAACTTTTCAGCACTGCCAGCTTGCTACCATAAAGAGGAAAAGAAAAAAGGAATCCGCTTTCTCTTTTAATGCTGATTCCAGAGGGAGCTGCTAATGACGCAGAACTTGCGATTTTGAGCAGTCTCCCAGTCCCTACATTTACCTACGTAGTTTTTGAATGTACATCTGACGATCATGATGACCATTAATTCTCCCTGAACACACTCCTCATCATCTCACTCCACATCTGTATTTATAATAATCTGAGGAAGCCTTCCCCAAAGCCAGAGAATACTGAGTGGCAGGGAGTCTGGAGGCTTTTTGGAGAGACATGAGAGAGATGGGCATCCCCGGTGTCAGGAACACCTGCAAGATCCTGAGAGAATAAGAAGATATTTGATACATGTATAGATATATGTATTTAGTAAATTAGTTTATTTCTCCTCTGATCAGTAAACAGTGTTTTCTTTTTAGGCCTGTTTCCCTACCTTTTCTCCTTTTCCCTTCACCTGGGCATGGGTGCGTGGGTCCCCCTACACCACTAGTCACAGAACTGGGCAGAAGCCTCCCATAAACCACTGACAATACTTCAGGAAGGCAGTGATGAAATTGCTCAGGAAAGCCTGCAGACCCTCATAAGAGATTTCAGAGTTTTAGGGCAGTTGATTAAGGGAGAGGGAATACAAGTGATGTTTTTCTCTCTCCCCTCTGGGGTGGTGAGGGATATGGAGCAGTCTAGTTCCCCTCCTGTTTGCAGGCTCCCTTTAGGTACTGCAGGCTGCAATGAGGTCACCCTACAGCCTTCTTTTCTCCAGGCTGAACAAGCCCAGCTCCCTCAGCCTGTCTATGTAGGGGAGATGCTCCGGCCCTTGACCATCTTTGTGGCCGTTCTCTGGACCCTCTCCAACAGCTCTCTGTCTTGTCCTGGAGGCTCCACACCTGGACGCAGTGCTGCAGATGGGGCCTCACAAAAAAAGAGCAGAGGGGGACAATCACCTGCCTGTCCCTGCTGGCCTCCCCTCTTCTGATGCAGCCCAGGATTCCATTTGCCTTCTGAGCTGCAAGAGCACACTGCTGGCTCATGTTAAGATTTTTATCCATCAAGACTCTCAGGTCCTTCTCTGCAGGGCTGCTCTCAAGCACCGCTCCTTCCAGTCTGTATGGATGCCTGGGATTCCTCCAGCCCAAGTGCCAAACTCTGCACTTTGCTGTGCTGAACCTCATCAGGTTCACCCAGGCCCACCTTTCCAGCCTCTTGAGGTCCCTCTGAATGGCATCCCTTCCTTCCACTGTGTCAACCGCACCGCTCAGCTTGGTGTTGTCAGCAAATTGCTGAGGCTGCACTCGATTCCGTCATCGCTGTCATTGATGAAGATGTTACAGAGCACCGCTCCCAAGACAGAGCCCTGGGGGACGCTGCTCGTTACCGGCCTCCACCTGGACACAGAGCCATCAATGACCACCCTCTGCTTGCGGCCTTTTAACCAATTCCTTATCCATCGAGTGGCCTAACCATCAAATCCACATCCCTCCAATTTGGAGATAAGGATGTGGTGGGGGATCACGTCAAAGGCCTTGCTCAAGTCCAGCTAAATGACATCAGTCGCCTTTCCTTTGTCCACCAATGCCGTCACTCCATCACAGAAGGCCACCAGATTGGTCAAGCATGACCTTCCCTTGGTGAAGCCGGGCTGGCTGTCTCGGATCACATGCTCATTCCTCATGTGATCAAGCATGTCATCCAGGAGGATCTGTTCCACGATCTTCCCAGGCACAGAGGTGAGACTCACCTGTCTGTAGCTCCCCAGGTTCTCCTTGCTCCCTTTCTTGTCAGCGGCAGTGACCTGACCCTTCCTCCAGTCACCCAAGACCTCACCTGACAGCCATGAAACACTGATAATCAAAAATCATAAAACCATGATACCTTTGACTTGATACCCTCACCACATCCTTCTTTCTAAACTGGGGACATACATATTTGAGGGGTGGACTATTCGGTGGCTAAGGGTTTGCAGGATCTGTCTTGGGACCAGTGCTCTTCAATATCTTCATCAGTGACATTGATGATTGGCTCAAGTGCAACCTTATCCAGTTTGCCAATGGCAGCATCCTACGTTGGTGTGTATGTATGTGTTAATGTACACATTAAAAGGAAGTGTAGCCCTCCAGAAAGCCCTCTGTGCTCTGCTCTGTAGAGGCCCCATCTGGAGTACTGCATTTAAGTCTAGGGCCCCCCAGTACATCAAAGATGTGGAGCTCTTGGAGAGGGTTTAGAGGAGGGCCACAAAGATGATCAGAGGACTGGAGCACCTCCCCTAGAAAAACAGGCTGAAGCAGCTGGGCTTGTTCAGCTTGGAAAAGAAGAGGTTGTGAGGAGATCTCATTGCAGCCTTCCAGTATTTAAAAGGGGATTATAAAACTGACAGGAACCAACTTTTTCCTTGGGTAGATAATGATAGGAAAAAGGGGATTTGTTTTAAACCCAAGGAGGTGAGGTGAGGTTTCGATTGGATATCTGAGGACATTCATCACAGAGTGATAGTTGCAATGTTGTAACAGACTGCCCAGAAAGATTTTGGATGCCCCATCCCTGGAGGTGTTCAATACCAGGTTGGAAAAGGCCCTGGGCAACCTGGTCTAGTACCAGATCTGGTGGCTGGTGGCTCTGCCTGTGGCAGGCATGCTGGAACTAGATGACTTTTCTTATATATAATTGCTGTAAATCATGTTCTTAGAATATTTCCTGCTGTACAACAAACCACCTGATTTTGAACTTCTATGGTTATAAGCCCTGCTAGAGATATAAATGAGAAGCGGAATTAGTTACTCCATTTCCACACAGTGGCATTTCCGAGATTATCTAGCACTGAATATTAACTGCAAATGACTGATGCATCTATTAAAGCACAAAGGCATCTCCTCCTCCCCCAGCACAGGCACAGTGTGGCTGGCGTCTCAATATCACGGTGACGATCTGCTTGCAGAAAGGATTTGCTGTGGTACTGGGTGTGTCAGAACATGCACCAACATACAGCTTTCCTTAACATCATGATAGTGTTTGATCGCTGTATGAATAAGCAGCATCACAACAGAGATAAGCATCACAACTTCAGACACAGAAAGTACAGGGAAGACAGAGAGCTGTTGGAGAGGGTCCAGAGAATGGCCACAGTGATGATTAAGGGCTGGAGCACCTCCCCTACAAAGACAGGCTGAGGGAGCTGGGCTTGTTCAGCCTGGAGAAAAGAAGGCTGCGGGGTGACCTCACTGCAGCCTTCAGTATCTAAAGCCTACAAACAGGAGGGGAATCAACTCTTGGAAAGGGTTGATAACTGCAGGACAAGGGGAAATGGTTTGAAGTTGAGGGAGGGGAGATTTAGGTTGGATGTCAGGGGGAAGTTCTTCACAGAGAGTGGTGAGGTGCTGGAACGGGCTTACAAGAGAGTTTGTGGATGCCCAATACATGAGGAATTCGAGGCCAGGTTGGATGGGGCCCTGGGCAGCCTGGACTCGTAACATACCTGCAGGCTGGTGGCCCTGCATGTGGCAGGGGAGTTGGAGATTCATGAGCCTTGAGGTCCCTTCCAACCTGGGCCATTGTGTGTGCATTCTGTCTGTGTAACAGGAGAGGAAGAGGATATTCAAATCACCAACTTCACTAAAATCACACAATCGGAGAACAGCAGGAGTTGGAAAAGACCCCGAGAATTGCAGTGCTCTGTCATACTGAAAGGAAATAAGTTCTTCATTGCATTAGCATGGAGCTTCCTGTCTTCCAGTTTCTGCCCATTTCCCCTTGTTCTACAGTTGCTCACCACCAGAAAGAGCTCACCAAAACCCGTATCAGAAAATATCCAAAGGATAGTAAGCCCCAATTCCTGTTTTGTGATACCTACTATGCTGTACTAGCAAGCAGAAATTTAATTGTATATTTACATTTATTTAGATTTCTTTACAAAAGCTCATATTGTTCATGTTCCATTATGGCGTCTCTTGCTCAAAGCTTTGTGGATAAATTTCTTACCCTGCTCATGGTGTCCTAGGCTCTGCTCTGTTTTCCTGCTCAGCATCTTCCATGAATCAGCCATTTTGTAAGAAAGTTATAAGACCAGTAAGGACCTATACCTTGGTACTGGAAGTTTCTGGTGCAAACACTCTCACACCTTCTATTCTGCACACACATGCTGATCAAGCTTCTGGATTGTTATCACAAAATGCAACTTTTATTGCTTTTTAGAGCACTAAAGCTTCAATTGCCCAACTTGGCTGTGAAAGACACTCTTCCTGTTGGATCTGATTTCATTAGACTAGTCACCCTGGGCAAATCAAAGGTGTAGCTGACTCCTCACTTTCCTAATGAGCTGTGTGGAATAATGTACAGATTAGGTGTCTTTAAACATGCTTCACTCTTCTGAAAATAATGCCACTGAACTTAAACCATTATATGCTGTCTTACAAACAAAACATGCATCATCACAATCACAATCACTGGTGGAACATAAGGTTTTCCCTAACCCAGCTGGGAGCCAGTGTTGCAAGGCAGCTAGGGCATCAGGGCCGGATCTCCTCCTGCTGGTCAAAGCTTCTCTGCTTCCTGACTGTTCACTGGACTGAAGTATTCTGAATATTTAAAACACTAAAAAGTACAGCCTTCTGACAAAGTTCGGAACCATTATGTATAGAAATCCAATTCTTCTTCCGCTGCATTTCCCTCCTTCTTACTATCTCAATTTGTGTCTCTGCAAATGAAATGTTTCTCTTAGTAAGTGACACTAGAAGCAAATAAAGTTCCCTGTCCTAGCCCTTATTTCAGTGAATGCTTTTGCACTATACTACAACAAAAAATTACATTGTGACCCAAATTAGCAAGGAGTGGAAGTATTAGCATTAAGAGAAGGCCTGGATAAAAGAACGATTGAGGGAATGAGAGGTATTAACTCTCATTTTTGCTAGGAGGTGAGCAGGAGCAAACAGAGATGGAAAGGTTACAAATTCTGTCAGCAGTTTGGTGGGAAATTTTCTCTCTCTCACATGAACATTTTTAACCAAGGTTTCAGAAACCATTAATCTATTAAAAATTTTTCTTGTCAGCTGATTTTTTGCTCCTTCCAGCCCTCCTTTCCTCCTTCTACACCTATTGTTCCTATTCTGCTTTCTGTCCCCAGGATTTTATGCAGTACTGTAGGCTAACTGATCGAGCTGTGGCATATGCCCATGTAGCATTCTCTTGGTAGCTCTCCCTCCCTGGTCACACAGCCTATGTTCTTGTTCAGCCATAAGAGCTCTGAAGGCTGTATACTGCTGCCTAGCTTACCAGAGCCTTCCGTTCTGTTGAGTTTTGAGTCTTTAAATTTGACCTGCAGGATTTTATGAGCATGAAATATGCACCATTGGGACTGCACTGATGAATGGATTAATAGTAGGTGTCTATCTCATGAGCATAGCGGTACTGAAGGTAGGGGCTTGGTTGGGTTCTTTTTGAGGTACCTATATGAACAGCCCCGAGTCCGCAGTCCCACAACCCGTTTTGTTCTGAGAGAGACATCAGTAATTTCATGAGTAAGATACACCTTTGTCATCCTAAATCTGGGAAGAAAACTCTCAAATCCCAGTGCGGTGACAGAAAGCAGCGTTTCTTTATTCCTCACAATGCACACTGCATGGCTTGACAAGCAAGTCCGCCCTCTCAGAGCTAAGGTTCCATATTTGAACACTTAATTCGTATATACATGTTACATTGGCATATGTGTTCACTCTTTTACAAGGAGTCACTGATACTTGCTAATGTCCCTTTGGACACGCTAGTGGTATCTGGGGTGGTTGAGTGCCCACTTCTTTACTATTCTCCACCATAACTGAGACCTTTCCACTAACTTTCAGACACTTTTCCACAATTTGGAAAATTTCTCTTGCTTATTAGGCCACAGCGAGAAGCTTAAAAAAATATATGCATGGAATCAGAGGATGTGCTTTGCACATTTGAGGCAAAAAATAAAAGTATTCTATTATGTCCCCAGTGCAAAATTATTGCTTGTCAGTGAGATTGCCAGTGGTGAGAGAGTCGACATTGCATCTCCACACTGCCTTTGCTAAGAAAAACAGAAGGGTGCATGTTGCAGGTGACAGCGGGCTCGACTGGGGCCCATGTCAAGAACATAATTAGAAAACTCCCAGGTCTGGTTTTCCTCTCTGATTTCTATCCATCACCGATTGTTCAGGCAGGCAGCAATGAAGTAGTTCAGAGAAGCCTGCAAGCTATCAAAAAAGACTTGAGGGCTTTAGGGCAGCTGAAGCTTTATACTAGATCCAATGGAGGAAGAATGTCATGTGCAACAAGACAGAGAAAGCAGCATTCTTAGGGTTGCTGTCACACCAGGAGATTTTGGGGAAAAAACTGACCTTTCTGAACTGATCCTACAGGATCTTGCAGGGAATCCTCAGAGGAGGTAAAATTGCCAACTCCCCATCTGAAACATCCTTGTTTCTCTCTAGGAAGCAGTGGGGAAAAACTTCAGATTTCTCTGGAAGCTTGAGGGAGGGCCCCTCTAGAAAGGTGTATGTGCCAGAATAGCCAGCTGAAGTGCCTTTATACAACGCATATAGCATGGGAAATAAGCAGAAGTAGTTGGAAACTGTGATGTGCTTGGAAAATTGTGATCTGGCCGCTATCATGTGGTGGAATGACTCCCATGACTGAAATACCACTGTAGAGGGGTATCACATTTTTAAAAGGGATAGGCTAGCTAGTAAGGGTGGTGGAGTTGTCCTCTATGTTAAAGATTCGATGCACTGTGAGGAACTCCCCCCGAGAAATGGCAAGGAGCAGGTTGGGAGCCTGTGTGTTCGAATTAAAGATAGCACTAATACAGAGCTCCTGGTGGTAGGGGTAGACTACAGGCTACCTGATCAAGGGCAGCCTGCTGATGAGACCTTCTTCCTTGACACGTTGGATGTGTTCCACTCACAGGCTCTTGTCTTGATGGGGCATTTCAACCACCTGGATATCTGTTGGGTAAGCCACACGGTGAGCTGCAAGAGATCCAGGAATCTCCTGGAGTGCATGGATGATATCTTTCAAGTATTGGATAGACCAAACAGATGTAACGCGCCGCTGCGTCTTGTGCTCACCAGTGCAGAAGAGATAATTAAAGGCATTAAGATTGGAGGCAGCCTAGGCTGCAGTGAGCATGCCCTGGTTGAGTCTGTGGTCTTGAGGATTGTGGCCTTTCAAGGAGCGCAGTCAGAACTCTGAACTTCGTGAGAGCGAACTTCAGGCTGTCTACAGAATTATTGGATGAGATCTTCTGGGAAGCTGTACTTAGAGAAAAAGGAGTGCAAGTACACTTGGTACTCTTTAAGGATGCCTTTCTGAGAGCAGAAGAGCTCTCTGCCCCTCAGAATAAGCAAGTGAGAAAGGGAAGTCCACTTTTGTAGTTGATGCGCTATATAAACCATGGGTTATATATAGGAAAATATATAAATATTTGTATCTCATATAAACAGGTTTGTACTGGCTGTGGAAACAGGTGCATGTCACCTGAGGAGAATATAGGGATACTGGCTGGACTTGCAGACAGGTGATTAGGAAAGCCAAAGCACAGATGGAACTCAACATGGTGAGGGATGTTTAAAAACAACAAATAGGGATTCTATAGGCAGTGGCCAGAAGAGGCAGGCCTAAGAGAGGATAACTTTTTTAGTAAATGAGAAAGGAGAACTGGCTATGATAGATATGAAGAAGGTCGAAGTGCTGAATGAGTTTTTTGCCTCATACCACTGAAGCCTGCGTCCCTTGGCCTCTAGATGTGAACTGGGGAAGTAAATTCCTCCCTGCACTCTAAAGGCAGAGCACGTCTGTGATCACCTCATGAGGCTGAATATGTACATGTCTATTGGTCCAGATGACATGCATCCCAGTGTCCTAAAGGAGCTGGTTGATGCGGTTGCTGTGGTTGCATCATATCTGAAAAGTTGTGGCTGTTCCTGGGGGCAGGAAAAAAGGAAACATCACTGCCATTGACAAGGGAGGAAGGACGTACCTAGTCCTGCCAGCAGCAGGCACAGCCCTTTGACTTCCAGCTTCATTGCTAAACAGCTCTGTGCTGCTATCTGTACAACTAACTCCTGTGCACACAGACCAACCCCGAATGGGGGTACCAGGAAGACCACGGCCTTGGGAAGGGAAAACAGAGAGAGAACATTTATGTTTTTGTTTTCTGCTTTCCTATAAATAAAGTACAGTCATCAAATCACAATGTATTTGAGAGCACATGTTATTGACAGCCTGTTCTTGGAGGGGAAAAAATGTGGATTTTTTGGCAAAGTTTCTCTATTTGCTAAAGATTACATTGTTCATTGTACAGGACACCATCTGCCCTTGGAGAGGGATTTAGTTGATGGCAGCTGCAACCAAAGTGTGGAAGATAGAGCCGAATTTCTGGTTTCTTTTCAACTAGCAACTGTCATTACAGGTCACATGCAAACTGTCATTTTCTGTGACGAACAGGTTCTGCAGACTAGGGTGCTCGCTACATTTTAAAATGCCACCTGTATGGATCCCAGAAGAGAAATAGCTTTTGTAATGCACCTTGAGAAAGGCGAATTTACAGCAATGAGACAAAGCAGGTACGGCTCTGCCGGCCATGTGCCTGCCCTGGGATGCACAGCAGCACTGCCCAGGGCTGCATGGGGCTGGCCGGTGTCAGGCTGTGCTGATGGGTGATGGGGACTCACTGTCCATCCCAGACTGCCCCAGCTGGTCTGGGATGGACAGATGCTCAGCTGTCTCTTCAGCTCTGAAGAGAATTTCTCAATGATCAAACTGGGGGCAACTGTGTTTGGCCCCAATCATTGAGCTGAGCCATTCCTATTTCTAGGCACGTTGGGCTTGCCTAGACAAATCAAACCCCAACAGCACTGTGAAACAGAGAGCCATTGCGTGTTACGTATACTGCCAGAATGTGCAGCACATGAAAGATCCTAGAGCTCTCCAAGAAAAAGTCAACAGTGGTTTGTAACGTGATCACAGCAAAGTATTTCTTCCTATACTTTTTCTGTAAAATGACTTCATTCTGTTTGCTAAAACTAAAGCAATCTCTTTCTGTAACTGCTTTTGTATGTGTACATACTATGTGCTTGCCTATGTTTCTGTGCAAATGCATATGTAAAAATAAACATGGACACAGAGCCGACAATTTCATCCAGTCAGCAGCTGGTCTTCTAGCCAGAAGTAATATGCAGTCCTTATCAGCAAGGAAATAATCAGCACTTTGTGGGACACTGTTCTGAGACTGTAACGGTCATGCTGCAGATCTACAAAGCCAGCTTTTACTCCGACAGAAACTACGACCTGGGAAGTCTTGCCCACTTCCAGAGATCAGAGAGACTTTATTTATTTATTACACAGTCGAGTTCTACTTTTAAACTTGTCAGAAGCAAGTTCTTTGCCTCAGCCCGATTGCTGCATTTCGATTTTTCAGCTGCCGCTTACCTCATTTGCCGTTTTGCAGCCAGAGGTGTCTGAAACATCCTGTGCTGAGTAATAGCCGAGAGAAGGAAACTCGGTTCTACCATTTGTCGCTCCGTATGACACTGCAAACTGACCATGAAACATAATGTGGGAAGCTGAAGGGACAGGAGCGAGTCAGCCGAGGCACAGATTCTGTCTTGACATTTTGTCGGCGCTAAAAAACCCGTTTTCTTCACTCAACGCCCAAAACGCGCTCCCGCTGGTTCCCCGGCGGCCGCAGTGCCAGATGCCGCCACCAGGGGGCAGCCTCCGGCGGCTGCTTCGTTTGCAAGGCGCCCGTTTGCTGCGCGGAGCAGCGCTGGCGAGCAGAGCCGCCCGCCGGCTGCCGCAAAACCCATCGATCGCTCACAGGAGAGGAAAGGCGTTGCTGCTCCTTTTATTCCAGAACACGAAATTTAACAACACGCTTCCAGCACAACACCCTGCAATTAACAACCCCACATCTCTTTTGGCATCTTCTTGTGTACTTTGTGCACTAAGGACGGGATTTACCAAGCTTGTATAATAGAGTGGATGAATAAGGTACATAATTTGCTAGGCAAACACATTGCAAATTATTTGGTAAAAATTTATTTCTCAGTGGAAAGCTTGAGGACTGCAAATATTTTTTTCCTTCTTTTTGAATTTTTTTACTAGCATGAAACGACATGGTTACACCCCAAAATTTCAATGTCATAGCAATGGAATTAGTTGGTGAGATAACATGGTTTAATTCAACTCTTAAAAAAAAAAACAAAACATGGCAGTGGTAACTGATATTGTTTTTTTTTAACATCTCATTTCATTTTTTAGTATTCATTTGCAGTCAATCTAGTAACATTTTAATAATCATTTTTCAAAAAGAAAAAGAAAAAATCTTACCGCCTCCCTAAGCTTCTTCCCTTGAAGACCTTCCTATATCTAATAAAAATAGATGTAAATCCACATAGAATCACAGAATGGCCTGGGCTGCAAAGGAGCACAGTGCTCATCCAGTTCCAACCCCTGCTGTGTGCAGGTCACCAACCAGCAGACCAGGCTGCCCAGAGCCACATCCAGCCTGGCCTTGAATGCCTGCAGGGATGGGGCATCCACAGCCTCCTTAGGCAACCTGTTCCAGTGCATCATCACCCTCTGATGAAAAACTTCCTCCTGATATCCAACCTAAACCTCCCCTGTCTCAGTTTAAAGCCATTCCCCTTGTCCTATCACTACCTACCCTCACGAACAGCTGTTTCCCCTCCTGTTTATACACTCTCTTCAAGCACTGGAAGGCCACAATGAGGTCTCCCTGCAGCCTTCACTTCTCCAAGCTAAACAAGCCCAGTTCCCTCAACCTTTCTTCATAGGAGAGGTGCAGCAGCCCTCTGATCACCTTAGTTTCTCTCCTCCAGACCCACTCCAAGAGCTCCACGTCCTTCCTGTACTGGGGGGGCCCAAATACCCTATGGTAAATACTATATTGCTGCCTGTAACTGGTTGCCACTCACTACAGATGTCAGTGCAATCTCTTCTGCTCAGCCAGATTTGAACAGATTTGTATCTGTAAAATCAGGCATATAGTGGGGCTGCAGGAACTGCTAGTGTCTCAGGTACTGCTTTTGGACCTAGAAGTTTGGAGACAGACTGATTTAAAGTTTGAAGGTTGCTTCACACAGTAAATAGTTGTTTGTCAACTTCTCCTTAGCAATGGGTACCTAACTGCTATGGGCTGCAGGCAATTAGGCTGAAGGGAGCTGAAACAACTGAATGAATTTGTACTTAATGTTTTCATCAATGCAGACTGTTTTCATAGCTCACGCATCAGAAATGGACAGAGTCAAAAGTAGCACAGTAGCAGAGGAATGCTAGTCAGCGAATCTGAAAGCAATCCCCTGTATCTGTTTGCTCCATATGCAGTGGCTTGCTTCTACCGAAGGAAAAACGCTTCCACCCAGCCAGTGGTACATAGATTGAAGTTATTACTGAAAGTCTTTTTTAATACAACGTAGCTAACAAAAATGTTGTCTGCAAACCTTCCAAAACATGGGCTTGCTGATACGTTAACATCTATGAGGAAACAGTCAAGAACGGATCAGTCTGGGCTGTGCCTCCAGGAAGCCAGTAATTCACTGCAGCTGCAGCCTGCAGAGTACACCGTGGTAGGTCTCTGTGGGGACAAAAGTACTAGCTAAAAATTGCATGAAACACACACACATAACACATCTTTAGAACCTTGGTAATTGTGTTTTCTGCCAGAAAAAAAAGAAAAAGAAAAAAGAAAAAAAAAAGCCAGGCACCCACTGCAGGTGTTGTGCTGTATTTGCCCTCAGAGGAAGGGTGAGAAGAACTGGCCCTGCCTCTTACCTGATGCTTCTGGACAGCCTTCATATTGGCTGCTGAGTCCTGCTGCGGTGACGCCTCTGTTCCTGCAGCTGAGACATCACAGGAGGAAACGTCCTCAGCACCCTACTCTGCTATCATGCCTGTGCCTCCTCACTAGGACTCCTACACCTGAACTGCCTAAGGAACTTCCCCACAGTAGAACAAATGGGTCCAAGAACTTGGGTTACAGCCTAAGCCTATCATCCTGCTCTTTTGGGCCACCGTTCTTCCACTCATAGACACTATCATTTCACTACATGTTTGATATCTGGGAAGGGATTTGAAGGAGTTATTGGTCCAGGTAGGCAACGTAATTGTGGTCATAATATATGCATAGCTCTCAGATGATACAGCATTAAACTGAAAACAGGTCCAGCCACATCATCAGCCTTTGCCATACTCCTTTAGAGTCCGCAGTGATATTTCTGTGTGCTGAAACAGAACTTAGAACAGAGACACCACGTGAAAATGTGAACATACTCATTCAGAATTATTTGCCATGCAATTAAAAACCCATATAGAATCACAGAATGGCCTGGGTTGAAAAGGAGCACAATGCTCACCCAGTCCCAACCCCCTGCTGTGTGCAGGTCGCCAACCAGCAGCCCAGGCTTCCCAGAGCCACATCCAGCCTGGCCTTGAATGCCTGCAGGGATGGGGCATCCACAGCCTCACTGAGCAACCTGTGAACAGTGCTTCACCACCCTCGGGGTGAAAAACCTCCTCCTCATATCCAACCTAAACCTCCCCTGTCTCAGTTTAAAACCATTCCCCTTGTCCTGTCACCATCCACCCTCACACGCAGCCATTCCCCCTCCTGTTTATACGCTCTCTTCAAGCACTGGAAGGCCACACTGAGGTCTCCCTGCAGGCTGGAGCACATTCTGTACTGTAATTGAAGGTTGGAAAATCCCTGATCTGAATGACTGCTCTCCCAGGTTTTCTATGTAATTTGTAGTTCACTCTTTCAGATTAAGATTTGAAAACCAATGGCCTAACTTAAGCTACTCTAATAACAGTCCTTCTGTTTTCCAGAAGCTGCTCAGTCTGTTTGCTGTATTTGAGTTGTGGAGGGCCGGGGGTCCTCAGTATCCCGGAAGATCAGCCAGCTTTTCTCTTTCCTTCTTTCCTTCAAAATGAGAAACAGCAGAGCACTATCAGTGATTCAGCTTTGTAACACTTGTTATCCGTTTGTTTGGGTGTAATTTTCTGTAAGACAGAGCAGCCTTACTTAAGCCTATTGCGTCTAAGTGAATACCAAGAACAGGAATAGAGTTTTCTTGTAAAAACCATAACTGTAAAAAGGCAGCTACAGGTATTAAACTGATTCACCAAACGCACCAGTAAGTACATCCATTACACTTTGTGTAATAATATGGGAAATACACCCCGACCTTCTTCACGTCAGTGATATTTTCTTTTGTGTGTGTGTGTTCCAATTTGCTTTTCAGTCTTTGATGTTAAGCTGAACATTTTCTGCCACGTTTTGTGTGGCGTCACTCATGATTCTCAAAAGTAAAGCTCATGGGATAAACCAGACAGAAAATAGAAGTAAGGAAATTTCAGAAGAAAACATGGAACAAAAATGCACAGGGAAAGAGAAATACAAGTGAACAAATCAGAAAAAAAAAAATCCATGAGAAGTGAAATATCTAAGAAGCAAAGCTCAGGAATGAAAGTGCCTAGAAAAATCAATGAGAAAAATCCAGCAAGAAGTTTTTTGTAAGGTTGTTTTTTGTTCTTTTTTAAGTAGGAAATGTTATTTGGCCTTTAGAAAGTTTAGGATTAAAAACTGGGGGGTGGGGTAGGGCTGCAGGGGGACACACAAACAGATGACATGAAAAATGGTTTAATAAATGAATTAGTTTTAATAAATTAATTAAATTTAATAAATTGATTAGAATGAATTAGAATTAAATGAAATGAATTAGAATTCATCTATTTCAACTTGCAAACAGAAGTTTGTATGCTACTTGTAATGGCATGTATAAACCTAACTTCTGCTAAAAGCAAGACAAATGTTTAGGAAATCTCACTGCATATATATCTTCAACTGCAGACATGCAAAAATATAGGCAACTGAAGACTTTCAGGGCACCTATTTCCACTTCCAAAATATAATGATTCCCTATGGAGGTATTGTGAAGAGAACTGATTTCAGTTCCACAAGACTACTGCTAAATTGTTCTTAGTTTCTTGTGAGAGTGCTATGAAATAACATATCCAGCTAGAAGTAACTGGCTACTTGTTTTTCTTGCTGCTAGTCTATTTTGATGCATTGCTTGCTTTATTCCGAGTAGAAGATTGCTATCTGCAGAAAACATTTTTGTAAATATTTCTGCTGCTTTGTTCTTCATAGCAAACGAGGCTAGGCATGCTACAGACACCGTGCATTCCGTTTCTGTGTTTGATTTCTTCATATACCCTAAACAGGGGTTAAAGTCTTCTCAATTGCTTATGGACTGCTTTAAAAACTTGCTTCATAAAGTTTGCATTCTCCATTAGTGACTCTCAGAAGAGAAAGACAACTAAACGCAATGAGCGCACCTCATGTACTTTGATGAGCACACACACGTGCTTCTGTAAAGTGACAGGAGAATAACCTCACCTTACAAAGATTCTCTGCTTCTATTCAAAGGATCAAATTTTAACACCTGAAGATATAACTACTTAGATAAAGCACTTTCACTGATGAACACCAAGAGCACACAAGGAAACTCACATTTGCTCAGCACCGCTGGAGTTCAATCCACCCATGCATCAGCTGCACAGAAATGAAGCAATAAGCCTAACTCAGTTTTGGAAAGCTGTGGTACGCAGTTTCCAGTTTAAAAGCAGGACATTTCAAAAACCTAAACTAAGCCAAACCAAAGCAGAAGCTATGCTTGTTAGGATCCTGTTACTGGAAGATTTATTAAGAAAACCTTTCTTTCCCTCTCCCCAACAAATTCCTTATCTTTGGAAGCAGAGAAGCAATTTGTTCTTGGTGCCACTGAACACCAATGGAATGACATCAGTAATTAACAAACACTTCAATGACAAGAAAAAATTCCACCTTGTAAGGCAGCAGCCTCAGCACTCCCCCACACCAAGTGTGCATACACGCTGATGCTCACGTGGATGATGCCACCTAGTGCAGTCAGAGTTTAGCACAGCTGCTTTGGTCCTACTACTTAGTAGTATCAGCTGTTTTCAAGGGCAGAAATGTCACAGACGACAAACAAAACCAAAAACTATCCCGTGTCCTCAAAGCAGATCATACAAGCTCTCTTACCTGTCAGGCCAGCTTCCTTATATAAAGTAGTTGGGCACTAGCATATTATCCAGTTTATTTGCATGATTTGTGAAAATTACATTCCCAGCTCAGAGGAAACATAAAAGGAGGCATTAAAGACACCTTACAATTAAGAAGAAGAAATGATGTTAAGATGGAAAAGTTGCAGTAATCATAGAATTGCAGGAGTTGGGAGGGAGATCATGGAGCACAACCTCCTTGCTAAAGCAGGTTCCCTACAACTGGTCACAGAGGTGGCTGTCCACGGGGGTCTTGACAATCTCACAGAATCACAGAATCACAGAATCACAGAATTGTAGGGGTTGGAAGGGACCTCCTGAGATCATCGAGTCCAACCCCCCTGCCAAAGCAGGTTCCCTACACCAGGTAGCACAGGTAGGCATCCAGGCAGGTCTTGAACGTCTCCAGAGAAGGAGACTCCACCACCTCCCTGGGCAGCCTGTTCCAGTGCTCCGTCACCCTCACTGTAAAGAAGTTCTTGCGCATGTTTGTGCGGAACTTCCTATGCTCCAGTTTCTGGCCATTTCCCCTTGTCCTGTCTCCACTCACCACTGAAAAGAGTCCGGCCACGCCATTCTGCCCCCCACACCTTAGATATTTATAGACCTGGATCAGGTCCCCTCTCAGTCTCCTTTTCTCAAGGCTGAACAGACCCAGTTCATTCAGCCTTTCCTCATAGGGGAGATGCTCCAGGCCCTTCACCATCTTCGTGGCCCTCCGCTGGACTCTTTCCAAGAGATCCCTGTCTTTTTTGTACTGGGGAGCCCAGAACTGGACGCAGTACTCCAGATGAGGTCTTACCAGGGCAGAGTAGAGGGGGAGGATCACCTCCTTTGACCTGCTGGCCACGCTCTTTTTAATGCACCCCAGTAAGCCATTGGCCTTTTTGGCCACAAGGGCACACTGCTGGCTCATGGCCAACCTGTCGTCCACCAGGACACCCAGGTCCCTTTCCGCAGAGCTCCCCTCCAGCAGCTCATCCCCCAACCTGTACTGGTGCATGCAATTATTCCTCCCCAGATGCAAGACTCTACACTTGCTTTTGTTAAACCTCATCCAATTTTTTTTGCCCAGCTCTCCAGCCTGTCCAGGTCTCGCTGAATGGCAGCACAGCCTTCAGGAGTGTCAGCCAATCCTCCCAACTTCGTATCATCGGCAAACTTGCTGAGGGTGGCCATTATCCCCTCATCAAGGTCATTGATGAAGATGTTGAAAATCTCCCGGGAAGGAGACTCCGTAAGCTGTCTGGGCAGTCTGTTCCAGTGCTCCATCACTCTAACAGGAAATAAGTTCTTCATTGCATTAGCATGGAACTTCCTGTCTTCCAGTTTCTGCCCATTTCCCCTTGTTCTACTGTTGCTCACCACCAAAAAGAGTCTCATCAACTTGACTCCCACACTTTTATAAGCAGTTACATGATTCCCTTTCAGGTGTCTCTTCTTCAGACTGAGGAGTTCCAGGTCTCAGCCCTTCCTCATAAGGGAGATGCTTCAGGCCCTTAATAATCTTTGTTACCCTCCACAGGACTCATTCTAGGAGATTCCTTGTCTTTTTTGAACCAGGGAGCCCCAAACTGGAGTCAGTATTCCAGATCTGGACTCAGCAGGGCAGAGGAGCAGGGGAAGATCACCTTCCTCAACCTGTTGGCCACGTTCTTTTTAAGGTATCCCAGGACAGCCTTCTTGTCCACAAAGGCACACTGCTGGCCCACAGACAACTTGTTGCCAATCAGAACAGCCAGGTCCTTCTCTGCAAAGATTTCTCCAGCAGGTCTTTGGATCGATACATGCGGTCACTCCTCCCCAGGTGCAAGGCTCTTCTCTTGCTCTTGTTGAGAATGGTATCCACCATTCTCTCCCATCTACTCAGCCAGTGATGACATCACAGAAAGCTACAGTTTGATCAAGCATGACTTCCCCTTGCTGAATCCATGTTGACTTCTACCGATAACAATCTTCTCTTCCTTGCTTGGAGAGGGAGTTTTCTTCCATTCCTCAGGTGGTCTTCCAATACGAAGTGGCATATTCACAGTGTTTTAAATAAAATATTAAGTTTTTCACATCTATGATTAAAAGCAGTAGTATCTGGCATCTTGAGCAAGTGTGTTTGTACTAGACATTTGGCTAGAGTATATGGAGGTCTTGTTTGGATTGTCTGGAGGGATGCATCAGCTACCATCAGGAGCTTACCAACTGTATTTATAGTAAATATTGGATATAATCAAAGCAGCTCACCTGGAAAATGACATTGTATTTAGCATTTTATTCACTTGTGTTCTAATGTGCCATAAACCTTCCAGTTCAATGAATTCATTACACACAGGCATTCACCTGCTTTATTTCAAATGCTTTCTTGAACATAGAGAGGTCTAGAAAAGCTAAGTAAGTCCAAAACAGCGTCTAGGCCATCTTAGTCAAAATGGGTCCCGTTTTATGTCATCTTACACAGCATGGAAAGAAGGAATAATCAACATCATAGTGCCAATACATAGATAAGAAATGTTTTCAGCCTACAGCTTCACAGGATGTGAATTATCCAGTTACAGTAAAGGTGCACAGCGCAGCTGCATTATCTACCAACCTCAATGTCACCAGAATTACTTCCAGATGTTTTCATATGCTGTTCTTTGGGGATTAGTTGCCTAGGGACCGACTTGCACTATTTAATGTTATTTTCCTCCCTGGCAAAGCGCTGTCCTCAAAGATAGCCTTAAATGGTGCAGAAGTGGGGCAAGTTTTTGATACTCTGATTTAACAAAATTGCCATGATCCTAAACAAAAGTAATCCTTTCCAAACTTGAGTCAAAGGATCAAAGTTCACATTATTTTATTTTTCCAGATGAAAAAATACACCCAGTAGGAACTGAGAATTCATGTGCATGGAGCTGAGGGGCACACACAGTACAGCACTTCGCTTTTGATACGACTCCTGGACTTGAACAATTCGTGTTAGCTCCAGACGTAGGTCTTCCCATGTCATGTAACTGCAGTTCATACAGATAGATGTATAAATGCTAAGTATACACTGTGCCCAGAAAAACTTGTGGTATTTGAAATGTGGAAATCAGAGTAAAATAAACAGATTCTCAGTTTCTGCAGGTACTTTTGTTTACTTGTAAAAGGGGGCAGTTGTGGTTTGGCAACATCTTTAAGGCATTGTTTCCTGTAATTATCATCCAGAGTAGTTACAATGGATTTTGGGTTTTTTTCCCACACATTAATATTGTCATTATTCATATTACTCATTCTTTTATTTAGTGAAGAGACAAAATATCCATCAAACTATGTGAATTTTCAAAAGTATGTGGGAGACCTACCATATATTACTGAACAATAAAAGCAAATTGTAATTGCAAATAACTAAAAGCGTAAGTCTCAAGTGACACAATGTTCTTGGTTTATTTTAACATCAGTAATTTTAATTCCTTCGTAATTTACTTGCAAATTAGCTTTCTTTTCAAGAAAAAGAAAAGTACATCTTCCACTGGTATCTGGGTTTGCAAAAAGCTTGTACTTGACTGTGAAAAAAATACACCAGAATTAGAGTAAAAATGATTGCTTGCTCAACTCAGTGTAAGCCAGTTCTTCATGATGGTGTGAAGGTGGTTTTGATTAATCAACAAAATGTGTCTTCTGCCTGTAAAAATTCATTAGGTTTTCTCAGTCTTCTGAAATAGAAACATTAAAGCATTCTGGCAACTACCTCATTATGAAAATTACTGAAACTCATCTGATCTAGACAGAAATCACACGAAATACGTACCTGGATATTTGCTAAGTCTTCTTCATAGTAACTCAAGGTCTTAGTTGTGCTAGACCTTAAGAATCTAGAGACCAAGTATCATATTTTTAACTATTGGGTTCCAGCTGTAATACTTTTAAACGCTTCCTGGTTTCTGTTGATGCCAAAGAACCACTTCTGTTACAATACTGTTTATGCTCTGTTCTGCTCACAAAGAGACAAAATTGCTTCTGAGAGGTTCTTAGTTACACCAGAACTTACAGTTAGGCCAATAGTCATACACAGGAAGAAGAGATGAACGCACCCAGCTGGTGAAGGGCGTTTCTGGCCATGCAGCACTCCTTCTCAGGAGCCAGCCTACGTCCCCTGTCCAGGTGCTCAATCCCCAGTTCAAGTTGTGACCTAACAGTTCCCCCACATATACCAGTTCAGATCATTCACTGTTCAGACCATCACTCAAGTACTGATTTCCCAGGCTCCTGAACAGTTAAAGAATTAACAGAAGCTGTGATCACTGACCTAAAAATGTTTGCCAACCTCTGCAGAAAAGAAAAAAAAACCACAAACCTAAGATGCCAAAAGAATTGATGTTCTTACCAACGTATATCTGATATCATGATGCTCTTTTCTGATAGTCCCTCAAGTAGCCACCAGTGCTCTAGCAAACCTATTCCCATTTCTGCCTACAGACTGAAATATCATAGCGATCAGCTATCTACCTACAGCTCCCAGGTGGAGAGATAGCAAGATTATGAGATTTAGAATCAAACATCTGTCTTCAGCAGCAAGAATTAGAAATCCTCTGTCAGTCCACTTACTGTTGTGGTCAGGGCATTCATTACAATGCTGAAATTCAATTTGTTGCAGACTTCCAATACAATAGTTCAGGTGAAAAGCACTTGGTAGAGAAAAGCAAAATCAGAAGTTTGGAGCACAAGTACAATCCTGTGCTTTTCCTGGTGACACAGACAGCAAGAGGGCTCGCCAATGTTAACACCGGCCTACAGCTACCTGTGAATGAAAGAGCAGCAGACTAACTAAATTACCTTATTGGTGCAGCTGTTCTTAAGACTGCTTTCTTATTCAATCTGTGAATACGGCGCTACCTACCTTCCATATGCAGAGGTTTGTCTCTGTGAAAAACAATGTGACTTCTGCAAAATCAAAAGGCAAATGGTGACAACGCAGGAAGAGGTAGAATCTTCCAGGTACCTCTGAGTTTGGAAGGACAGATGGTGTCCTATTTCAATTAGCTTATTCAAACATTCGTGATAGATAGTGGCACTGATTTATGAGCAATGATGATAATCCTGACGCTCAAACTTTCCACTTGTGTGGGAACTGTTGAGACACAGCCTGAATTGAGCACCTGGGGAAAGGACTGGGCCAGCCCTGGGAGCACAGGGAAAGGCAATTCAGCTGTGTGGCAGGAAGGGGTGGAGCCTGGCTGCACCTCTCTTACACCCCACTGGGGAAGGATCTCTCTTTGGCCATCTCTCCTTGGCGAAGCTTTCCTCGGTGGATGTGAAATCTTCTGATACAGGTAAGTAATCCCTTTCCTTTATAGCATCTTTCTATTGTGCTGATCCTTCTGTCATTGCACCTCTGATGAAATGCCTTTTCCCATCATACTGGTCTGTCCAATCGCTACACCGCTCAGCAGAAAAGCTGCAAAATCTATCACTTCTTCCCAGTATGTTTAAATACTGCAGTCAACCATTCATCCCTTCCTTTCAGGTCAAATAATATGCCTTATGTCAAACAGTGTGAAGGCCTAGGAGGGGAAGGGGGACAAAAAAAGGGAAGAAAAGGATATAGTCTTTTTAGCCAGAAAAAGAAAATCCTGAAAATGTACATCTGTTGTGATATGCAATAACTTATAAAATTATCCACAAACAACTTTCTCCTGCAAAAGAAAATGACTGTTAAGTATCTCATAAAAAAAGAGGTTATCAAAACATTTTTCCTTTAAATTGTTAATGTTAGATTTGAATACAAAGCTCTCATAGTATCGGGAGGTAATAAGACTTCTGAGAAAGCTGTTTGTTTAGATAAGGGGTGAAACTTCGTGTCTTTACCTTGGGAACAGAGAATACTTTCTATAGATTTCTGATGGCATTTTTTTAAGAACAAAAAGAGTAGGAGCATATTTTAAGCCACTTCCTGGAGGTAAAAACATATAATCATCATAATACAGTTCACAAGAATGCGTGAGATACACGGAGAAACTGTTCTGGTACAAACTCTTGATACACAAGACTGCTGAAGGTTGCTCTGAACAGACTCCAGATATCTGGAAATTGTAACTCCTGTCAGGGCTTGAGGATGCACAAAGGAGTACCAAGCATTCTGGTTATGAAGAAAGATGGGAAAAATATGCATTAAGGCATCCTTATCCACTATGTACATGACAAGTATCCAGACAACTCTGCAACTTTACCAGGTTGCCAGATGAATTCCAAAAATGTCACTCTGACTCGTAGCAAGAAAAATCTCAAGCAAAAACCCCAATCTAGTGCAGAACCTGCCTTCCTCCCACACTTTTTGCCCACTTCTTTTCCACTTGCCTTGTTTATCTGTGGCCCTACTCTTCACTGGGTAAAAAACTGATTGGATGGCTGGGCCCAGAGAGTGGTGATGAACAGAGTTAATCCCAGCTGGTGACCAAGCATGAGCGACGTTCCTCAGGGATCAGTATTGGGGCCAGCCCTATTTACTATCTTCAGTGATGATCTGCACAAAGGGACGAGAGCATCCTCAGTAAGTATGCAGATGACACCAAGCTGGGAGGAGGGTGGATGTGCTTAAGGGTAGGAAGGCCCTTCAGAGGGATACGGACAGGCTGGATCAATGGACCGAGGCCAATTTTTTTGTGTCAGCTTTAACAGACCAAGTGCTGAGTCCTGCATTTTGGTTACAACAACCCCATGCATTCCTACAGGTTTGGGGCAGAGTGGCAAGCTGGAAAGCTGCACAGAGAAGAAGAATCTGGAGGTGTTAGTTGACAGCCAGCTGAACATGAGTCAGCAGTGTGCCAGGTAGGTGAATGGCATCCTGGCTTGTAACAGAAATAGTGTAACAGGACTAGAGACTATATCCCTCTGTACTCAGCACTGGCAAGGATGCAATTCAAGCACTATGTTCAGATTTGAGCCCCTTGCTATAAGAGAGACATTGAGTCCCAGGAAGAGTAACAAAGCTGGTGAAGGGTCTGGAACACAAGTCGTATGAGGAGCAGCTGAGGGAACAGGGAATTTTGTAGTCTGGATAAGAGGAGGCTCAGGAGAGACCTTATAGCTCTCTACTCCTACCTGAGAAAGAGGTTGTAGTGATGTGAGGGTTAGCCTTTTTTTCCCAGGTGACAGGAAAATATGTAATGACTTCAAGTTGTGCTGGGGGAGATTTAGGTTGGATATTAGGAAAAACATCTCGGGAAGAGTGAGGTGTTAGGACAGGCTGCCCAGGAAGGTGGTGGAGTTCCTCTATAAATGCAACTATTTGAAAATGCATGACTAAAACTTACTTTCTAAGACTGAAAAATAAGTCATTATCTTTTATTAGTCCATTGGATTTGGTTCCATCTCCCCCAGACTATTTTGTTTGCTCTCACCCGTCGTCATCTTTACTGTACCGTGCAGAGCTGGCCACAGCGATGCAACACAGGGGATGACTAACACTGACTCTGCTCTAGTGCAGTCCATACTGGCAAACTGGAAACTTAGTCATGCCTAAGAATGATACTTGCAAAGTATGCCTGCATTGGACAAAATAAAGCACTGTGATGCCATCTGACTGATGCGTCCCTGCTCTATATACTACACCAGTTTCTCAGACTGTGCTTCTCAAGTTCAACCAGAGCTGTTTCATTAGAAGAGCTATATCAGTGGTTTTGCTTGTGTCCGCTTCAGCAGGCTGTGCTGAAGGCATTATTAGAGGGAAATATATTTGCAGGCACTTAAGTGACTAAGGGCTTTGAGTTTAAGCTTTAAGAAGGCTGGTTTTTGAAAATCATGTAAAGCTGATGGAGCCAGCTGAACATTTTGGAGAGCAAAGAAATCTTTTGTTTCTCTTTGTTGCTTTCCCATTTCTCTCCTCGTAAGAAACATTACATTTTCTGGGCAGAATTCTTCATATAAAGAACAAAACTTTTTTATGATTGTGGAAATTGCTTTAAGTATCTTCAGGTATAAATCAGACCAGCATTTGACTTCATTTTGGCAGGGAAAGTCTGCATAGTTTGGGAGGATACGGTGCAGAGAGCCTTGACTAAGCAAAATACAGAGGATCCATTAATCCCCCTCTCCTCCTTTGCAGCACAGTTCCTTGAGTATTTATTCCTGAGGACAGCAGAATTGTAAGGCAGGAGAGAGTCCAAAACATTACTTTTCCAAAACCTTAATTGTAATTACCTAGCTTAATTTTGGTCTGATTTTGCATAATCCATTCCATGCTGTTAAAAATTAACTGCCCCTCTTGCAATCCACATGACAATGATGCGAAAGCCAGCAGTTGGTATTTTATCATCTTGCATTAAAGCTACATAATTTGTTCATAGACCACAAACACAATTATTTAGTTCATGATCCATTTTTCTATCAGTCAGGCCTTCAAAAGCAAGTCTCCCAGCTTGCTTGCAAACCAAATGATTAAACTTTTCTTCTGAAGAATTTCTATCCTATTCTCTTCCCAATGCTGTTATCTGAGAGGTTTTTTTTTTGTAATTCACAATTACATTAAGATTTCTAATTATGTTTAGGCCATTATGACAATCTCTGTCATTTCTCAACTCAGCGTTTACTTGAAGCTAACAACTCTTGCTGCCATTCGGAGGAGAGCCATGTAGTTTAGTAACGCCAGGCGGGGATCTTCTTTAGCACTCACTGGAACTTTGAGACTGGACGACTTGGGACAAGCTAAGAATCCGTACCTAATAATTACAAAAGCATCCGCGATTTCATCGTGGACGGACATAATTCTCAGCGTTTTAGATCGGAAGCGAGCACGCCCGACGTCTCTGGAACCGGGGTAACGCTGGGGGTCCGGCACGGTGACCCCCGGGCAGCAGAACACGAGGCCCAGCGCCGGCGGCCGCCGCACCACCTCCGCCACTTCCGGCGGCGCGCACCTGCCCTTGTCATTTCCGCCGGGGCAGCCGGCGCAGGGAAGCTGGCGGATCCGAGCGCAGCCGAAGGGCAAACCCCTCCCCGCCGCGGCTGCCGGTGATTTTTAGTTCCGGCCGCGAGGCTCGCGCTACGCCGATCTCTTCCGGTGGCTCAGGCGGGGAGAGGTTCTGCCGCGCCGTCTTTGCCGGCCTCTCGCCCGCCTTCAGGGCCGACCCACGGCTCGGGTCTCCTCCGCGCCGCGGGCCGGGCCGCGCTGGGCCGCGCTGGGGGGCGGCGCCTTTGCGCTCTCTGAGCCGTGCCGAGGGGAGGCGGCGGCGGATCTGGGCTCGGCGGAGGCGGAAGGGGCGGGCGGACGCGGCCTGACTCTGCGGGACGTGCGGTGCTGGTGAGTGCGGGAGGCCGCGGTGCCGTGTCGCAGCTGAGCCGGGTCAGGCGGGGAGGCCCGGCTGGGCCGAGGCGACGAGGGCTTAACGGAGCGCGGCTCGGCCCTGAGGAGCGCGGCGAGGAGCGGGAGCGGCTGAGCCTGGCCGACCCGCCCGCCTTTCTTCTCCCGGGCGTACGCCGCGTTCCGGAGGCGGCGGGAGCCGTTGTGCGACGGGTTCGGACCTCCGGCATCGAACCTCCGGCCTCGAACCTCCGGGCTCTCGCCGCGCGCTAGAATTACATCGCCCCGCTGGGCCGCGGGGGCCCCCGCTGCCGGCAGCCCTGCCCTCGCAGGTCCGCCTGTTGTGCCCTCTCCCGTCCCGAGGCCGACCCGGCCTCCCTCCCTCCCGCCGCCCAGCCCTTCCCTTCCCGGCACGTGGCCTGGACCCGGTCGTTGCTCCAGCTTTACGTCTCTCTCAGATCCTGGCCCTTCTTCTCGGAGCCCCGCACCTCCCCTGCCCTCCCGTCGGCCCAAGGACTGCACGCCCAGGCCATGTTCGTCCTAGGCCTCTTCTATTATATCCTGAGGCTCCTGGAGCTTTTCCAGTAGCCTGTCTCATCGCCAGTGTTAGTTTGTTGCCTGTCTTCGCTTCTCCTTTGCCTGCTCCGTGTGGCTTTCACCCTGTTGTCACCATCGCAAAGCTCTAGTGGCTCTCAGGTTTGAATGGGACCTACGTGGTTGTAGCTAAATTTCTGTGTGTCTCCCAACACCTTACCATCGTCTCTTAAAGTATTTATTTTTGTTTTTCTCATCTTCCCCAGCTTTCTCTCTATCAAAAAGTGTGCTCAGGCTTTCCCTTGCAGCTCCCTTCTGCCGTGTTCCCAGGGAGAGGTTCCCCCTCAGATAACCTCTTACCTGCTTGTTTGTGCATTGCCTCCATTCAGAGGTGGCTAGTCCTGTATCTTTTTTTGTCATTGCAGCTAATCACCTTGTTTGTCTTCTGGTAACTTCGTCTGCTGCTGAAAGCTGTGTCCTTACTGGGATTCTTTCTCAATCCTTCTTGTTTTTTTTTGTTTGTTTGTTGTTTTTGTTTCTTGCTCTTCTGATTTTACTTTCTTGTCTTAAAAATCTTCTTTGTTATCTCACCTCTTTTCCCTTGACATATTCCTTTCCTCTGTAGGCTCACCTGCTGTCTCCTGCTGTGTTCAAGTTCTCCAGCTGTGCCTTTGACAAGAAAGGAATGTGAGCTTAGTTTATCTTTAAGCATTAGGAGATTACAGATTATTTACTTGTTTCGCCTTATTTTGTTTTCATTTGTTTGTTACTGACTTCCTTAATAACCTTTTGTCAATAAATGCTTTCATATATGATCAATTTAATATATGCTTAACCCGATGCTAGTCTAGGAAAAGAAATTCCAGCTCAGACCATCCTCTTAGTCCTGCCAAAAGGTTTTAGTGGGGAGCAGGAATACCTAGTGGCTGTGTGACTTAAATTACGCTGAACACTCATAATACTATATTGTTGTAATACTTCAAGTTGGTACTTAGAAGATACAGAGTGTGTTTAGGATGCATTAGCTTTGAGGAAGTAGTAAGAAACTTCTTTGGTGCATGGTGTTTACTCCAGATATGCAGATTGCAGAGCTGCTGCAGTTCTGTCATTTGATGGTTAGGAGTGTGTTGCGCTGGCACTTGGTGTCTGCTGGTGACTGCTGTAGTCTTTTCCCTCTGCTTTGTGGCTTCTCTTGTTTCTCAGGAGTTGCTGCCAAATCTCTTGCGTCTGTCTTACTTTGGTTCTTAAGGTTATGAGATATAACTGATCTTACTGTGATGTATTTGAGTATGATTTAAACACTAAATACTGCTGTCCTGTGGCAGTGTGGGGAATACATTGAATCTGGAGAGTAATTTCTGCACTGAAATTCAGAATCCGAGTTTGGTGTCTAATTTTGACAACTCGATCTTTCTCAACTTTCTCAACTGAGCGACAACTCCTCAGTGCAACTGAACAGGGCTTCTGAGCTGACGAACCCCTGTGGAGGAAACCTTTTCATTTGTCTGTTCTATACTGAGAATAGTTTACAGTTTGGGCACCTGAATTAGGCATACACGTTTCACTGCTGGACTGACAAAATGATTGTGCTGGCTTAACTAAATTACCCTCCTTTCACTACAGTCCTTTTTCCACTGCGTGAGAAAATTTCATTGCATTTCTATAAAACACTGAAATTAATTTAAGCTATGTTGATGCATACCCTCATTCGGATACTGATCTGAGGTGGCTTTTTTGAATTTGACTTATTCTCCATCGTGGTGTAATGTAGGGTATTCTAGCTGTACTGTTAGGGAGATAATAGCGGGTACTTTGAAAAAGTTATCTCAGGAATTCTGCTTAAAAAAGTGTTTCCTTACAGTTTGTACATTAAGATCTGTGAGTAGTGTTAACTTCCTCAAGCAGTGTGTGGTTCTGCGTAGTTACACGTATTTCAGTAAGCCCAATTTGATGATGAGCCGCATACCGGGAGCCAGTCGTTATGTAGTTGGTTATACCTGAAGTTTCTCTGGCATTCAAACTTAATATTTTTTACAGATTTTCCTAGTGGGTGAAGTCTTTTCAAAGATGTCTCACTTACACTTGTTTTAACGTCACAAATGTGCGTTACTGCTGTGAAGATTTGGAACTGTCAGTATAGGATAGATGAGTGCTGATGCACGTTGAGCTATATTGTGCTTTTTAACCAGCATTTTCCAATTTGCTGAGGGCAGGAGTGGGTTAGGTAGGGTAGCTGGGTGGTGGTTCTGCCTTTGTACTCACTGTGCAGCCTTAACTTGGTGTGTGTGAGGAAGCAAGCAAGTTACACCCTGTATAGGGTGTAAACTTAAATCTTTATTATTAGTGCTGACACCATTGAGTCGCCCTTACTCGTTGAAGTGGGATTTTCCTTAAGGAAAAGACAAACGTAAGAAAATTCAGTGCTTGGAAAGCTACAGAGAATCATTGAGCTTGTTTTTTTTTTTTTTCTGTTTTTTGTATGTATATATATTTTAAAGTAAGTATTTGTTGTGAGAAATGGAGGTTTTTCAATGGAGGAACTACCACAGATTGGCTACTGATTGCTTTACAGCACAGTTGGGACCTCTTACAGACTGAATTAAGTAATGAAGTAGCAAAGTCGTCCAGCTCTGATACGCAATTATGTAGTGCTGTAACTTAGAACCTTACTGTAGTGTAACTGAGGCATTGGAACGTAGTTAGATTTCAGAACTTTTTGCGTTGTGAGTAATTAGCTGTATGAGGTTCACCCTGCTTTTCTCTGTAATTTAAGCTTAATTCCATATGTAAGTTTTTCATTTCATCCAGTGTCACAGCATTGTAGACTTTGGAATTTTGTCTAAAAATAAAAAATCTGGAAAGTTTGTCTAAGGTTTGGAGGACTTAACTGGGGAGGACAGAGGTGGAGGGGCGAAGAAGGATTATAGAAAACCGTTTTTGTTGGGTGCTTTTCTTTCTGTCTTGCTTTTCGTGATAGTAATACCATGAGCAAGTGTTACGGGGAGTCAAGGGAGAAACTTCATATACAATTTAAGATGCTTATTGAAAATTTGCAATTTCTTAAGAAAGCAGACTGTTCTTTTACTATCTAGGCTTTCAGAGATAACAGAATTTTGATAATAAGCATGGGTGTGCCATCACTAGTAGGAGAAGTGAAATGCAAAGACAAACATGCTTAAGTAAATTGATTAAAATGGATTTTGTTAGGTGCAGGCTTAGCTTTAAGACCTAATGGTGTGGGATAATAAGGGCTTAGGTGTGGCTGTTAGAGATGTACATCAGTTTCAACTTCTACTTCGCTTAAGATGTTAAGATGTTTCACTTTTGTACCAGTCTTGCCACTTGCAGCCATTGGAGATTAAAAGTGATTAAAAACTAGCTGAAATGTAGCTGAAATGATACGAATCTCTTTTTGTGCAGTATAAATTCCTTGCTGTAAGATTGTGCTTTCATAGTTTAGACATCTTAGTTGGTCCAGAAAAAATCACGCGTGAATCCTGATTTAGACTTCAATGAGGCTGCTCTCTTACGGAAGTACCAAGATGGAAGATGCTGTGAAATTAGTATGCTGCTGGGAGGAGATTCTAGTCAGGGCTGACTGACACTTGTAAACATCAGTACTGTTTAGAGATAGGAATCACCAGTCTCCAAGAGCAGTGTAGAAAGTTTCAGTGGAAACGTTATTACAAGTGAAAATTGCTTTTTATGTTTAGCAGGTCAGTATGAATTTGTATGTGTTGGTGCACTGAATGGTGCTGTGATGCAAAGTGATTTGTGCTGACGCTTAGAGAATTGAATGTTCAAACACAGCCAGCAGGAGCAGGGAGGAGATTGTCTTCCTGTGTGCAGCTCTGGTGAGGCCATATCTTGTGTTCTGGGTTCATTCTTGGGCCCCTCACTACAAGAAAGACATTGAGGCCCTGGAGTATGCTCAGAGAAGGGCAGCAAAGCTGGTGAAGGGTCTGGAACATAAGCCTTATGAGGGAGGAGCTGAAGGAACTGGGATTGTCTAGTCTGGAGAAAAAGAGGCTCGGGGGAGATCTTAGTTGTAGAGAGCGCTACCTGAAAGGAGGTTGTAGTGAAATGAGCATCTTTTCCCAGGTAACTGGCAGCACTACAACATGTAATGACTTGAAGTTGTGCCAGGGGAGGTTCTGGTTGGATATTAGGAAAAACATCATCTCTAAAGATGGTCAGGCCTTGGAATGGGCTACCCAGGGAAGAGGTTGAGTAACTGTCCCCGGAGCTCTTCAGGACACGTGCATGTCCTGAAGTACTAAGGAACGTGGTACTAAGGAACACAGTTTATTGGGCAGCATTGCTGGTAGGTGGACAGTTGGACTAGATGATCTTAGAGGTCTTTTCCAGCCTTATGATTCTGTGATACTGTGACTGAAGTGAACTGTAAAACAAGACCAAAATTTTCTTGGTGTAGACCTGTAGGATCAGTGTTCTAACCCACTAAATTGGTAAGTGGGTAAACTGGTAAGGGCTTTTAGAAATTTTTTTCTCTGTAAGAATTGATCTTTCAGGATAAGTAGGGTCCCTAAGCCATTAGGGAAAATTTTAGGCAAATTTTGGTTTCCAGAGCCTTCTGTGTTCATTCTTGCTAAATCAAATGCAGTATGATTCCCTGCTTTTACTACTGCTGAACTTGCTTTTTAAGAAAAGCAAGGTTCATTGTTCTGCCTTCTGCTTGGCCTATCATGTATCTGCCGTTGTGCTTTCACAACTGGCTCTCCCTCGTTTTCATCAGCTCCACCTTTCTTGCTAATTCAGTAAATGCACCTTGGTCAGTGTTGTTCACCCAGCCATGAGTTGTTTTTGTTTTAAATTCAGGTTGTATCCATTTGTATTTTAAGTCACAGAGCAGGAGTGCAGATAAACTGTTTCTGAGGGTCATCTTTTTTGTCAAAGGCTTCTCACTTCTCTTCAGCGTGCTCATATCTTGACTTGATTCTCTGCACTCAGTATTTTCTTCATGTCAGCTGCCTTCATTTTTCCATGGGCAAGAGCTGAAAAGAAACTATAAGACTTATCACTGCACACTCAGTTTAAAACAAATGAAAAAACAATGATAAGTCACAGAATCACAGAATTGTAGGGGTTGGAAGGGACCTCCAGAGATCATCGAGTCCAACCCCCCTGCCAAAGCAGGTTCCCTATAGCAGGTCACACAGGTCGGCATCCAGGCAGGTCTTGAACATCTCCAGAGAAGGAGACTCCACCACCTCCCTGGGCAGCCTGTTCCAGTGCTCCGTCACCCTCACTGTAAAGAAGTTCTTGCGCATGTTTGTGCGGAACTTCCTATGCTCCAGTTTCTGGCCATTTCCCCTTGTCCTGTCTCCACTCACCACTGAAAAGAGTCCGGCCTCGCCATTCTGCCCCCCACACCTTAGATATTTATAGACCTGGATCAGGTCCTCTCTCAGTCTCCTTTTCTCAAGGCTGAACAGACCCAGTTCACTCAGCCTTTCTTCATAGGAGAGATGCTCCAGGCCCTTCACCATCTTTGTGCCCCTCCGCTGGACTCTTTCCAAGAGATCCCTGTCTTTTTTGTACTGGGGAGCCCAGAACTGGACCCTGTGTCTTGTTTGCAACGCAAAAAGATGTGAGATTTCAAATTAGAGAAAGCATTCACTTCAGAAATATACTTGTGTTAGGGGTGTGGTCTCTTATTTACAAAGTTGATGTCAATACAGTAAGACTACTATGAAACTTTTCTTAGTAGATCATTAGTGTTTACAAAAGTTTACTTCAGCTTCCAGTGGAGAAGACTGTGTAGATGTACCAGGAAAATTTACCTTGTCTAGACTTAGCCTTTGTTTATGAGGCAGCACTTGTTCATTTTGCACTAGCTGTTGCATTGCTGTACTGAGATTCTTGTCATTAGCTGCAGGAACTGTTTGCTCTAGCAAGATATGGGTAAAGCTGAAAACAAGAAGCCGTGGAACAGTGTTGAGAATCGGTAAAAGAATAAGCAGAGAGAGGTAAAAAAGCAGCACACTGAAACTTTATGCTCTCAGGTACTGTCATCTTTTGGAAAAATCCTTGAAATTAGGCGTGCAAGTTAAAACCATGTCAGTTAAAAAAAAAGGCTTTTAGTGAGCACAGTTATGCATAACTTAAGAACATGTGAAAACTGCAATTTCCTTCCTTGTTTTGCTTAAGTGTTTAAATTCATCTGTATTTTTATATCTTTCTATCTGTGAGGAATAACTTTTGTTTTTCCAGTTGGCAGCTTAGTCATTAATTAGTGCATGAATGAAGGTAGAAGGGTGTTCTGGTAGAGCTGCAGGTACTGCCCATCGGAGTGGTACCTCGCCGAAAGAAGGCAGGAGTCAGCTCAAGTTTTAGAGCTCGTTAAGGTAAACTAGGAACTGTTCAAACTGTACACCACTGAGCATAGCTGGGTATTGAAAGTACTGTCAAATTAAGCATCTTCGCTTGCGCTCTTTCTTTTTTTTTAATGAGATGGGCCGAATTTAACTCCTGAAAAAAAGATGAACTGAAGATTTCCACACTATGTGTAGCTCATTAGTGTGTAATAATAATACAGAAAAACTGAACATTGTAACTTGCATAATTTGTTTATTAAATATCTTTGCTTGAGTTGAAAAGGGAAAAGGAATATTTCTCTTCTGGTTTGATATAATTTGTTGCGATTTTTGAATAACTTTTTTTTATAAAACAGTAGTTGTGGATTCATTCTGATGGAATGTGGTGGAAATAAATGCCTACTATAGGCAGATTCTCTAGGTTTTGATTAGTTACATGTTTGTGCTGTGTGAAGTGTACGCTTGCTTGTTTGCTTCTAGTCTTGCTGTAAGGACGAGGTCATTTTACATGAGTAAACTGGCTATACAGTTTAGTGACCTAGAACACTTCTGGACAGAAATCTCAGTGCTATAAAATGTTGTGTAATGGACCGTGGCTCAACTAAGCTATGTTCAGTTGGAGTTTTGAATTCATAATGATAACCTCACTTAAACTTAGGTGGTAATAATTAATTTGGAGGCATGTGATTATAGAAAGTGTCTTAGAAATCATAAATGACTAGTGCAAGTGATTACAGGGGCAAAATAGAATTCTTTCTTCTGCCTCTTTCCACCCCTTCAGAAATAAATGTGCTAGAGTGGAGGCTGTATCCTTTAGGATTTGTGAGATTTGAGAACTTGAACAAAAAACCTTAACAACAACAAAAAAACCCACAGAAGTAAAGACACGGAAGTAAAAAGTGAAAGAGAATTTTTAAGTTGTCCTCCATCCTGCCCAAGCTAATACTTGTAGCTCTGTAATGTTGTAAATTGCATCTTGTGGATTAGCTGGCAGTGGAAGAAGGTGTGTTGTTCTTGGCTCTCTTCATTTACGTGCCTTTCCTAAAGATGTTTCTGCATGACTTGAGAAATCTTAGACTGTTTTATATCTATAGAGCTGCCTGTAATTGGTAAGTGGGGATATGCGAAGAGTAAATAGACTTACTAGGTTATGAGACTCTGGGAGCCAAATGCTGATAGCCTCTTTAAGAGTTGCTGATTGCCGAGTACAAGAGATCTGTTGAAATTCTTGATCAGTCTTGCTGAAATACAGGAGAGTGGGAGGAAATAAGATCAAGAACAATAACAACAATAGAAAAAAATCTCCCACATCCATCCCAACAAAAACAAGGCTCCCTGGGATCTTGATCAGTTGGGAAAAGCCTGCAAGTTTTTAGTGGGTCAAGAAACGAGCAGCTTCAAATTCCATCTGTAATTATTTATACAGATACAGAAGTAAACTGTCTTAAAAACTATAGTCTGGAAATAAGTGGTTATGAGAGAACAGTGCATGGGCTGTATAGCTGTGAAGGCAGAAGTTGTATTGGGACGTCAAAATAAAGTAGTAGTTCTACTATATGACTGGAGACACTGTAAATCAGGCAGATTTCGGTGTGCTTGTCATATGATTCCTGAAAATTTACTCTCTATAGAACCTATCCAACGTGCATGTTATTTTCCTCGTAAGGGATAGCTAAAAGAAATACAGCTTGTTATTAAAAGGTCAGTAGAACTCAAGCGACTGTTTTCAAGTGAGATCTGATGCCTTGCATGTGAGCTGTGTTCCACCCTGGGTAATGGAAAGGGAGTAGCACATCTCTCTGTTCTGAAGTTTTGGGAGAAGTATAAGAACTGCTCTGAAAGCAGTGCCTCCTGTTTTATTATGTTGGCCCACAACATCTAGCAGCTTATTTTGCTGTATGGCAGTAGAGGATGAAACTTCCTGACAATGTTCCATTGTATTTTGGCAGCAGCGGGGCAGTGTGACAGAATGGCATCCTTGAGAGGGTTGTTGTAATGGTTTTAGCACCTTCTCTTAGCTAATTAAGGGATTAGTCTTCTGTTGTGAACTTTTATGCATTGACCAAGTATTTTGTAGGAGTTGGGACAAATGTTTATGTATTTGTTTATTTTTCTTCACATATGTAGTATTTATTTTTACTAAACTACGTCATATTCGAGGCTGTTTACTTCTTACAGATAAGTAGGAGTAATGGTCAGTCACTTTTTATGGGTGCTGACAGAGTAATATATAGGTTCATGACTGTCATTTTTTGCTTACGTGGAGAGTTGAAGTAGTACCAGAATTTAAAAGTTGATTATCTTGGATTCTAGAGATGAAATTAGTTAGCTTGCTTCCTCTTACAGCGCAATAGGATTGTAGGACTACTAGGACTTAGTGCAAGCTTGTGGGTGTGTAAATGCCCTTCAAACTGTGCCTCAAGAAGACCGAATAGCCGCTCTTGTACCTTTGAACTTGCTGGCTTTCATTGCAAAGCTGTGAAATTCCTTCATCTTTACTTCTGTAGCACCCTTGTTTAGGACATTAAATATGAATAAGATATGATTTGTTTTACGCTTCAGCATGGTGCATTGTTCCATTGTGTCTTTGTTATTAGTTTGAAATAATTGTAGAAACGCAAAGCAGAGTGTTATATGCCCTTTATAGGTTATATATTGCTTTTGTTCCTGTTTTTTCTCCCCCTAATCTTCCCAGTAATCGTTGCTCATGTAAAAGAAAAATTAGCTTTAGAAACAGATTGAAATGAGACAGTACTTGTTGCACAGATTGATGTAATGGAAATACTTCTAAATGTTGTCTTTTTTTACTTTGAAATGAGGTTTGAATGCTTAGAGATGATGGATAGTAAAGGCCTATGAGGTTTGTTAACTTCTGTGTTACTGTGGAAAGGCTGATTCTTTGATTGAAAAACCTAAATGTTGTCATCCCTTCCCAGCCCTCCCCCACCTGTAATTTGCAAGGGGTCGTGCAGGGAGGGTATAAGGTAATATCGACCCTTGAAAACTGTGAAATCTCAAGTGGAGTGTGCATACTCTAGAAGTGGCTGTGACAAAGAACAGACGTCAAATTTTAGATGCTGGAAGAACATCTTCACATTGCGCTGCGAAGAGATGAAAACAAATAGTAAGGTTTATCAGGCCTCAGTGTGCCTTGTCTTTGAAGTTACGAAACACTGCACATGATCCTGGCAGGTGCCAGCTCCATTATCGTAAGGCACTATTTCTTTCCCTTTATCGTAGTAATGTTTCACAGCAGATAGTCTGTAATGTCAGTTGATCCTTATTTATTACAAGTTGGTTACTTGTTAATTTTTTTTTACCACGTTAACTGCTTTGACACCTAGGGGAATCTCCTAATTCTGCATTGCTAATTCTAATTGCTGCAGAGGAGGACTTCTATAAAAGCAAATCTTTATTTTATGCACTCAATTAGTTTTCTTTGTATGTTCTCTTGCTCATACAAGCACGTCAGGAAAGTGATGTTCATTTACTTAACATAGAAATTCATATAGGCATGCATTTGCCAGATAAAAGTTCTTCCTAAAATACCTTGGATTTTAAGATTACCTGTGATAGAACCTCAAATCTGGAAAGGTTTAGTGATAAAAGAAGAAAAATAACGATACTTAATATCTTCTGGTTGTCTTAGATAACCACCGTGATGTTTGTTAAAGCCATGAGTTATAACTAAACATTGAGCTGAGTGAAGCACTAGGGTTTCCTTGTTGTATAGAAAGGAAACACTTGTTAGTAGGATACTATCTGCTACTTGGAACAGTTGCTTCTATTGTCTTAGTAGCATTAGGTTTTTATGTCAGCAGCAGCGATAGAGCTATGTTCAGACTTTGGGCAGATCTGGACACTAATAGTCATATTTTATAGCACACTGATAAACTGCAGAATTGTTTCTTCTACTTCAGATCTCGTAATGGATTTCTTATCTGTGTGAATTATACCATTGATTTTCTCCTTTCCTCTAGCAGAATGTTTTATAATATAAACGTTTTTCTTTTTTTCTCATGCAGATTATCTTCGTGGGAAACATCGCTGTTTGCATATAAAGAATCTCTTGCTGAGTTACTGCAACTGAGTGTAGAATGTTACTTTACTTGTGATTCTGATGGAGGAGGAATAACCAGATCTCAGGCTGCTGCACTGGAAGACCTTACAGGAAATAAAAAATGTCATCTAATAGGAGTCAGAACCCACACGGACTTAAACAAATTGGTCTTGACCAGATATGGGACGACCTAAGAGCTGGAATTCAACAGGTTTACACCAGACAAAGCATGGCAAAATCCAGATATATGGAACTCTACACGTATCCTACTGTCTAAGTCAATTAATACTTTCATTGTTAGTATAAGATAGGGTTTTTTTTATATATTTAAACTCAAAATTGCTTTGTATTTGACTTAGTCACTTCTAGGAATATATTTTTATTTTGAAAATTAGCCTGTTCTGTTTAATTTGTCTGGCAAATAATCCGAAACAATCTGTTGTCTGAAAAACTGTAATGTTGTATACGTCTGAGTTTCAGATCTGATTATGATCATCTTTGACAGAACAGATATTTAAAGTGATTCTATTAATAAGTCTAATTTTGAGTCAATGATACAGTGAAAGAAACAGAAAAAAATTTCTCCCTTTTTATGTTAGTTTTTGTCATTATGCTATGGATCTTATTTGCAGTCATGTCCAGTTACCTTGAAAATTTCTCCTTCCTTAACCTCAGAATAGTACTTTATTCTGAGTTGGTTTTATAACGTTCCAGCTACTTTGGGGATGTGCAATGGATTTATCTTGAATTTCTAGCTTGACTCTAAGAACTGTTGAAATTTTCCATCATCTCTTATGCTGGGAACTGTTGCTATCTGTGTTTACTAAGCTACTATTTGGAAGATTTCGAGCAACTTGTTTCTGTCAGGTAATGTGTAAAGGCCTTTAATCACTAATTTTAAGGAGAATTGTGCCTCTCTTTGTTTTACAGCTTCAGTGTTTGACTTCCAAACTTTGTTTGGAAACTGAGTAATCCTACTTTTTTGCCCTGTTGAGGAAGACATATATAAATGGATTCGATGAGGAACCACAGTAAGATAAAACTTCTCACCAGACCTGTTTTGCATCTGTTGGTCAGTGTTTGCTTTACAAACCTATAATATAGCAGAGTAAGTGCTCCTTAAAGAGATTATAGTACAGCCAAGCATGTAGACAACTACGATTAAAGAAACAATAATTGAGTAGATTTCCTCTCTTGCTTCAAGCAACTCTGATATTTTTCTTACTTTTTGAGGTATTTTGTATAGATTATTATTCTGATACATAAAACCATGTTCAAAGCTTTTTTGGTACATATTTGGAATTGCACATCAAGTTTTAGTCACTGTTAATTTATTCAAAAACACAAGCTTTGAGGCTATAAGGTAATTGGATCTGTGATTCTGTGAGCTTTGTAAGAAGACAGAAGTTGGTTTTCTGTACATGTGATTACATGATCAGAATGGTTACGGAGTCCTATCTGTACCTGCCAACACTGTGCTCCTAAGGAGGAAAAAAACCTTGAACACTGAGCGTCCAGATTACTTCTTTAGTAGAGATGAGAAGATGGAATATCATTTGGTTTAGGATCAGCACTTTTCTAAGACTTGAGGTGACGGATTCCTTGTGGTGCTAGTAGTGGTATTGTTCTTGACCAAGGGAAAGAAATCTACAAAGTCTGAAAAGCTTCATACATAATGCAACGTTGGAACGCCTCCTATTTTATTGTATTGGTCTGCAGGATCAGTGGCATGTGTTAGTATGGCAGTAGAGGCTGAAACTTCCTGACAGTATTCCATTGTATTTTGTTGCTCTGTGGCAAATGGCAGTTGGAGGGGCAGTCTGACAGAAGGCATCTGATTGGAAACTGTGTATGAAGTAAAGGTGTCATAGAATTCTTCCACATAGAAAAACTGGCATCCACTGACATTCGTGGACTCTTGCTGAACAGCAGTGCAGTCTATGCAGTGGATGTTGGTATGGTGAGTTGGTGGCTGGTACGTTTCAGCAGTGCTGACGGGGAATTTTTAGGAGCCTGCCATGCAGACTGTTGTTCATAGCTGGTGAAAGTGCATCGTTAATGGTGATGATTATGTTGAAAAGTAGTGTTTTGTAGCTGAGAATGTGCTCTATCAAGTAGTGTTATTATGCTCTTGTAGTTTCCATGGAAGCAAATGAGCATTACTTTCGAGGTGACCTACATACTTAGTATTCTGTTATTCTTACAACATTTGCCTTTTTCTTCTCTACCTGATATTCCCAAATGTTCGTGGGATGAAAAAGAGGTATGTTGCACATTAACTTCTCATTTCCTTCTTGCTGCTGCTTCAAGAGAAGCAGCAGGAAAGGCTGGGCCTGAAAAGTTTAAAGTAAGTTTTGTTTCTTTCATAAGTGAATTTGTTTAGTGTGTAATTCTGGTGGTTGACTTCTATTTGTGGATTAATTTAGTAATATGGTACTTCAGAATATTTGGCACTGATTAGGCTGAGTGTTGAAACAGCTGTGGTGATAAGAATGGAGTTTGCATTCTGTATCAACTGCATACGTCCAAAATGGTGCTTTAAAGGTTTCTGCCCTTTTGAATGCCGTGTATGAAACATTTGCTCAGCAGCTCCAGTAGATTGATAGACTTATTTTCAGGAGACTCTGACTATGAAAAAACTTGGATTGGAAAGCAAAGCAGATTTGTTTCAGCTGCAGCTGTACTGTCTGAAGATCAACCCTATTCTTTTTTTAAAAGTGTTGGATCATGCAGCACCAACTTTAGAAATTTTGTGGACAGTGTGGTCGTTTCTTCATCCTTCTTTTTTTATCTGCCTATGCTTTCCCACTGTGTTGTGTTTTCTTCTATTTACTTGTTTTATTTTTATTTATTTATTTGGACAAGATATTGCTTCTGAAATAACGTGTGTGATCTCTTTAATTCACAACAGGAGGGTAACCATTCATGTAAGCACAGCTGCCCTTACTTCTGTCTGGCCAGAACTGAAATGAGGTGTGCAAGTTTTGTAGTGGTTTTTTTTTTTTTTTTTTTTTATTCCCCAAATGAATCTTAGAAGGAGTTGAGTAGCTCAGACTGTTAGGATGCACGTCCAATTTCTTGTCTATTCTCTATATTTAAAGAGTCTCCTGTGTGAAACACTGGATTCAATCTCTGAGTATGGGTCAGAGCTTGTATTCAAGATGGTATTTTTCTCTTTTTTTTTTCTTGTGGAAATAATACAGGGATTATTCCAAAGGTTTTCTCGATTTGAGAATGCTGGAGAGATGAACCAAGAAATCTTGTTTCTGAATGGTAGTTCGGAAGATCCTTATCCCTAATCTTACTAATCTAGATTAATTTATGCTTCTGATTTCAAGGTGATTTTTTTTTTTTTTGTCAGATCAGACCATTACCAAATGTTTCTTAGTACTGTACATATTCATGTGGTTCTCTTTTGCTGTGCCGGAGCACCTCAGCAGTCCTATCTGTTCACCATTGCTTACAAACTTCTGATGAACTGTACTATAATTACATTCTTGTGCATGTTCTTTATTTCCTGTTGAGAATGTACAGTTTCCATTTAGAAAGAAAATTCTTTTAAAATGCTGCTTGCTCTCAAAGATGACTGTTTTCCCCCTGGCCCTCCGCAGTTGAAATGAAGTACGTTATTTGGGTGCTTTTCTGTCTCTTACCCAGATAATTAGACTGTTCCTGGTACCACAGAGCCCAGTAACTCCTGCAGCAATAATGTCTGAAGCTGTGTTATAAGTAAGAGTAGAATTACGTGGCAAGCATCAACTTCATCCAGGAAAGGTAAATAGTACCTTAATAGGTAAATAGGTAAATAGAAGATTAACTATATAGCATGTAGCATGGGTTATTGATTATCCATTGCATTAAATGTAAGTAATTGTAAGTAAGTATATAAGATGTAAGTAAGCATATCAAAAAAGGTTATTGTGATGTGTCTTTTGAAGTAGTTATTTCATCTCAGATGTTAGCAAAAAGAAAAACCTTAAATGATGGTATAGTGTATTAACATTTTAAATATGCCAGATAACTTAGGGTAATCTCCCCGTTCATAAAATAGAATACTAAATACATTCAACGTGTTCTTACCTGTGGATAGTCAGTACCAGTTCAACATTCTGCCCAAGCAGCATCAAGTTATTCCCTTGGCAGCTATTTGCCAAGGTCTCTGTACGAATCTTTGTCCTAGGTCTTTCACTAGCAATCCTGTCTTTAGTAAGGTTTTTAATAAGCAGAAGTACTGATCACATGGACCTGATATTACTAGGCAGTACAGCATGGGTTTTTTCCTCTGAGCAGGCTGTTAGTCTTTCTGCATAGAAAAAGATACCAGCTTGTTAGGACATGCAGTTCTTAAACCTCAGGAAGTGTTCCTTTTGAGATGCCTTCATTCAAAGCCATTCTTTCATTTCGGTGTTAAATTGTTTGAGGTTACTCTGGATATATCAAAGCAACCTCAGCTGTCTACTACTGATCCTATTTAAATCCAATGCAACGTTTGTTAGCATTTCTACCGGTTAATGCTTATGTGGAATGTGAAGATAGAAGTAATGGTATGTATGTATGCTTTTTGAAGGATCTACTACTACTTGTGCAGAAGTGCAGATATAACCGCATGGTCTTAGGTATTCTTGTGAAAACTGCTGCTTTGGATTGAAAGAAGTGCAGAGTATATTTATACTAGTGTGATCAGTTCCTTTAATTTTCTTCTCTGTGCTGATTGCTTCCTATTCTACTTGCTTCTATAGTAACCAAGAATATTCTGTAGAAAACAGACTTCTGCCAATTCAAGAACTTTAAGCCTAAAAACAGCCTCAGTTATGTTGGTTCTTGCGTGTTCAAATAAAGACTGTAGACTTTATATACGTATTTATGTTTGCAAATGCCTTTTTTTCCCTTGCATTTCAGTATTTCTCTGCAGTTCTCTTGAGCTTATACCATGTGGAGTGAAACAAAATGTTACCTGCTAGTCTTCAAATAGTTTTTGCTGGAAGTTTCTCAGATCTCAGACATACATTAACGTATCAGAGTTGTGCCTGAATTCCCATAGTATTCATTTTTATATATCATTCATTTATGCCTGAATTCTCATAGTAAATGCATGACTGATTCTGTAGCAGGTCCTGTCATTCTCTGCCTCAGTCCTTCCTTGACTAAAGTGGGAATGGCTTAACAAAGCAGTAGTACGTCGTACAAAGACTGAAATGTAGGATTCTTTTTCTTCCTCCTTTTGCTTTGCTTAAGCTCTGTAGGGTATCTGCAAATTTCTGTTACTGAACTTAACACACGTAGAAGAGACTTGCTGATACCTCCCTGAAAAGAATTAACTCTTCTGGTTTTCTGTTTATTTTTGTGAGTTTTTTCTTTGGTTATTTTGTGGTACTTTGTTTTGTTTTTCCATTGCAACTCCTCAGAAGGTTGAAATTCAACTTGAAAGCACTTATTTTGAAAAGTGATGTGATCTTGACAACCTCATGATTTCAGGAAGTTGCACAGAATTTGATTAATGTGGTTAATAAGCAGTTTAAGTCATGTGGATGTGTCTACTTCTCTCGGAAACTTTAGGTACGCATGAGGTTGTGGTATAAAATTGGGTGCATCTGTGTTGAAATCAGTCTTTCTGAAGAAAATACGTGAAATAATTCTCTTTTTCAATAATAACTTGTATGCTTCCATTAGAGGTGGTTTTACGCTTATAGAAAACAATATTTTGTCAAAATTTTCAATTACTTCCTATATATACGTTATTCTTGCATAGCTTTGGAATAATTCACCAAAATGCAAATTTTTGACAAGCGTAGCCAAATCTGAAACTGTTCTACCCTGACTTACCCTTGAAATGACAGAGTACTCAGCGTGTAGCCAGCTGCTGCTGTTGGTTATAATCGAAATAACAAATTTATGCCTAAAACTGATTTTTATGTGAAAGGGATTAGAAGCGGCGGTGGAAACCGATTAGGAAGTTGTTTGGCTTTGTTGTTGTTGCGTACCTCCTCCTTTTCAAAAGCCTTAACGTAACTCTGCTCTGCTGTATAGCTTTGTACTATACTATTTCTACTTTCTCTTCAGTTCCTTTTTTATTTTTCTGTTCCCCAAGCAGACATTGCAGCTATGCTGATTTTTCACAGCAATATGGAAAAGCTGTTGGGACCCAGCTGCCCCACTTAGGGGAATCCATTTAAAAGAAAATAGGAGTTCTGTGTTTACTTACATTTAAGGACTCTACTTAAAATTAGGGAGTTCTCTGTACCATCTACACAAAATCCAAGTGTTTTCCTGTTGTATTACAGAACTGATGCTTGTCTCCTGTAATTTTTCTTTGCACCTGCTTCTTCAGGAAGAAACTCCTGCATGGAGTATTTTAGCATTTTTCTGAGGCAGAAGTTAGTTTAGAGGTGGCATGGCACTCTCAAGCTTCTGTTTTGGTGGTGTATTTGCAGTGCTGCTGAGCGTGTTTCACTTTCCATGCTGACGAAAGTTCAGAACTGCTCAGCAAATGATGTGGGAAGAGGAAGATGGCCAATGTAACGGCAGTCACTTGGCCAGCCCAAACCGATGGTGGTGTGTGTGAGCTCCTGTACTACTGAAAAACCAGGTGGCAAAGATGAGGTGAAGCACTCAGGTGCGTTGTTATGTCAGGATGTTTTCCTTCGATGCAAACGATGATGTGCAGCGCCATGGATTCGTTATGGAACAGTGCTGTGGGGAACACTTCTTCTGACCTGTTCTTTTTAAAGTAAAGATTCCCAAAAGCAGTGTATGTTGTACTGAAAGTGGTAAAACTAGTTTTCGTATCTGGATGCTTCTTGTGTCACATTTTAAAGAGCTTTAAGGAAAAATAAAGCTATGAAAGATTTTTCATCATAATTCACACAGTGGTGTATAAATTTTTAAGCTTCGTTTTGATCTCCCACCTCAAATTCTAATTTAGATAAGTAGATCTAATCTCCTTTTGCCATAAGAATGAGGTGGAAGTTAGAGATCAGTCTGTTCATCCTGTAGGTGGTTTGCTTGTTTGCTAGTGTAAGCTTGAAGATAGCAGCCAGAAGCCTGAGGAGTGCGATTTCACTGTAGTGCAGGCCATTGGTAAATTAACTTCTCTCCTTGTTATAGTGTGAGAATCACTATGTGAAAATATCCACAGAAGTATTTCCTAGCAGGTACTTTGCTGCAAGCAGAACTTAGAATCATAGAATCCTTAAGGTTGGAAGGACCAGTGAGATCATCTGGTCCAACCACCAGGCAGTATTTACCAAACCTGTAAGAATTACCCACTGTCATTTTATTCTTAGGCTTGCTCAAAGCCACTCGGTTTAGGAGAGCTAGGGGAAGGAGGATGGAAGATTCCAGCTGAGTGCTTATGAATCAAAGCCCTAAATTCCTTGTGCCGCTGTGAAGGGTCTTCCCATATGCAATTCAGAGCATGCTACGTATTTTGAAGTTAAGCAGTGAGATAAGCCCTGCTTTTCTTCTTTGTGAGAAGAGTGAGTTTTATATCCAGAGAAAAAATTGTGCTGTATAACATTACTCTCTTCAGTGGGGAATTCTGAAACAGGAGTGTAGATGGTGAAAGTAGTGGCAGTGCCAGGGAAGTTGAACAAACAAGTAGCTAGGAGCTGAAATGAATCACTTGTTTAGAAGGTTTAGCAGACTGCTCCTTTCAAGTTTATCAAAAAAGACTACAAGCCTCTTTCCCTGGAATGCAGAGTGCACTTGTAAGTGGGAAACTCAGTTTAAAATTCTCTTTTCTATTTTTTTTTTTTTATAGAAATTGCAAAGAAGTGGATGGTTTCTGAGATTTTTCTGCTTAAGTTTTACTGTTTAAAAATTAGAAGCAAGTCTGCTGCTTACAATGACTGTGATGCATCTTATATTGTAGGTTTCTCATTTCTGTGTTTTTAATTGTGCAGATGTCTTTCGTTTTCCTGTCCTGGTCTTTCAGAAGGGAAAGATACAAGTCAAAGCTCAGCAATACTATAATACTATACTGTACTATAGTACTGTACTAATTTCCTAATGTGTGGCATACCGCAGGCAAAGCCTGTCTAGTGGTTAAAGCTTGGCTTGCTAGTTAGAATGGAAGTGAAAACCGTATTAGACCTTGCAGATTACTTACTGCAGTGTTATTCTAACAAGGGGGGTCACAGAGACAGCTGCCCTCAGACTCGCAACAGAAGTGTAACTGCTTAGCACCTTAGTTCTTGTTGGCTAATAATTTATTGAGTGAATCATCAGAGTAACTTCTTGTAGCATCCAAGTTCATATCCAGTTGAATTTCAGTGTTAGTCTCCTTTTTTGTGGAATGCAGCTTCTTCCACTTCGCTTACTTGCATGAAGTGTTTCAAACAATGTGATTTCCACTTACTACTTTGGGATAACGTCGACAAACTGTACAGCTTTGTTTTCCTGGTGGTCTTGTTAAGTGGAGCATTATGTAAATTCAGGGTTTGTTTCAGTATTTGCTGTAAACTCTGCAGTGTTCTGCGCATTCTGCTACAGGTAATTCTGCTTAAAATTATTTTTCCTAGCTTTGTTTTTATTTTCCATTGGTTAGCGTGTCTTGTAATGTATTATGGTTAGGTCATTTATGACCATATGAAAACAGCTTCTTGAAATTAACATGTTATTGGTTTTTCTTTTTAATTCTTAATAGCTTATGCTCACACAGATATTCCTTAACTTCCTTGTTAGTCATGTTTATAACTACTGTACTAGTGTACACCAGTCCAATCAAGCACGAGGAGCTGGAGTACCTCCTTCTAAATCAAAAAAAGGTCAAACACCTGGAGGTGCTCAGTTTGTGGGTTTGGAATTGTACAAACGACTAAAAGAATTCCTGAAGAACTACTTGACGAATCTCCTTAAGGTAAGATATGGAGTGGTATTTGTAGGAAGTTGGGCCGAGTTGAGGAGAAAACTCATACCTGCAGAATTAGAACTGTACGCGGTCATCGCGAGTAAATTGAATTAACTTAAACTTGTTTTATCTCAGTTATTCTGTTTACCATTAGAAGGTATTGTAGGATCTACCTTGGAGTGAGCTTTTGTTCCCTAATCCTGCAAAGGAGCTGTGTATGTGGGTTGTTAAAGCAGAAGCAAACACCCACTGGAGCTGTCCTGTAACAAGTATAGCCAGACTTCCTGATCACTTAACTAGCTGTTAGTAATCCTGAGGGGATGGCTGCCTGTAATGTTGAAATTGTCTGATGTTAGACACTAACTTGCTAACTACTAATAAGGCTGCTTTTACAAAGCAGAGAGCAATTTCTAATTATTTTTGAGAAGGTGTTCAATATTAAGGTTTTAGCTTCTAGGATTTTTATTTTGAGCAACAATAAAAGAATGCTTGGAGTCTCCTGTAAGTATGCAGCTGTGTAAACTAATTACAAGACAGAAAGTCGGCTCCCAGTTCTATCCTGGATGCATTCCTATTTTACTGCCATGATCATTCAAACTGTTTTCATTTATTACCTGACAAATTTCTGTAGGAGACCTTATACGTGTATGCTCATTTGTTTCAGCCACCCAAGTAGTAGCATAGGAGTGGGTGAAGAGGTTATTTTTCTGAATATTTTGTCCTGGTACATTTTACGGATCACACTCATCAGTCTAGCTGTCTGTTTCCAGATCTGTCTTGTAGGAAGTAGAGTCTCCTGGAGTTTTGTCTATGCTTTTCTTTTGTGGGTGGTTTTCTGTGTGCTTTTTTTATTTATCTATTTTTTTCTTTGGTTAGGAAGTGCCTTTTTTTTTTTTGTTCTTTATTATTGCAAGAATAAATTCATTATCCCTTGTTGTTCCTTATAAATTATTGCTTAGTGTAGATATATTGTACACCTGTACATGTCTCTTTTGCACTTTACCTACAGTACTGGCGAACTTACTGTTTTTTTAGGATGGTGAGGATTTGATGGATGAAAGTGTGCTGAAATTCTACACTCAACAGTGGGAAGATTATAGGTTTTCAAGCAAAGTACTCAATGGGATATGTGCCTACCTCAATCGACACTGGGTTCGTCGTGAGTGCGATGAAGGTCGTAAAGGAATATATGAAATTTATTCGGTAGGTCACTTTCTGAAGCGAGTGATTTGCTCGTTCTGTCTGCTGGCATTTGTTGTATTGGTATTACCATTGCTCCTGGAAGTTCAGTGTTTGTAGGAAGTTCACAGAAGTTTTAAAGTGGGCATCATTGGCCAGTTTGACGAAAGAAGTTTGACTCCTTCCAGTGTCCTCTTAGGACACCCTTCCCTTCCCCCCACCAACTCAGTATATATGCAGATATTCCACCCCCTTTGTACCCACTGAGACTACCAATATTAGATTGTCACAAGCTGACTTGAACACTTGCTGTATGTGCTGTTATCTGTGTGTGTGTCTGTGGACTCATTTTTCCACTTGGAGTTCAGTCAAGTGCTTCAAATAGAGAACAAGGAACAAACTGCAGTTCTTTTCTGTTTGCTTCAGAACACACTTCAGATCTCTAGCATCCAAGCTGCTAAGACACAAGCCCAGTGTTGACTGCAGTAACAGGCTGGAAAATTGATTTGATATTGATAATTTTTTTTTCCCCATATGTAAAGTAATTAAAAAAAGAAAGAAAAAAAAAAAAAGGGAAAGAACATAATTATCAAAGGTGTGGAACCCCTTGTGAGAGTAAATGGTAAGGATTGTCCTTGCTGATGATGTGCTAGGAAAGAGATGTTATTTTACTGCTTCACTAAAGTAACTTTGTGTTGGACAGAATATCAGTTTTTATCCTTATTTAACTTCCTGTCAATTGTTCTCCCTTTCACTAGCCCCGTGCTAAGGGATTGTGCCAGCCTGAATATCCTCAATAGAAAAAGCTGTCTATTGTCAAAGTTGCAAAGTTTATTATTTTTCAGAGCTGGTGGGAGATCACTCTCAGTCAGAAAAAAGAACCCCATAGGAGGAATTAGTAACAAAATAAATGGTGATTTTGTGGTAAATCTGTTTTATTGAATGAGAAATATGTGCACCACAACTTAATCATGAAACTTTGAGGTGTTTTGCATACTGTGTCAGCTTCCCTTAAAAAGTTATTGTGTGTACGTGTGTATGCATGTGTGTATAAGTACTTTTTTATTCCATTTTTCATCTCCCTTCCCTTACTTTCAGCTTGCCTTGGTGACCTGGAGAGACTGCTTATTCAGGCCGTTAAATAAGCAGGTATACGTAGATTATAAAATTGTAGCATTATTTTAGAGGATTGATTTTGTAACTGTTCCAGGGAGAATTTGGGGTGCAAAAAAAGGCCTAGAAAATAAAACAGATCTTTTTGCTCCTTTTTTGTGATATTAAAAATATAATTATTTTGATGGAATTGAAAAAACAAGTCTTAAATGAAGCAGGATGTCAAGTTGCATGCTTTTTGTGTCATATGTAAGATTAGCAGATATATTCTTTGTGTGGATGAGAGCTAGGCAGGTAATTTTCCTTTTGTATTGTTATTTTTTAACTAATATAAACTTCTAAAGCATTTATGAAGCCTGAAATTTCAGTACTTAAATATTTCCAGGGCAGGCAGATAGGTGTACATACTGACAGTGTTGTATTAAAATTGGAGAAAGTCAAGATTCAGTGAGAAGAACAGATAAGTGACAGGCCTGGATTTTTTCTCTTTTTGTAAACCTTTTAATTTATACCGATACCTGGAAAACTCGCATCAACCAAATATTTTGAATTAGTTTATCAGATCAATATAAAGCAACAAGTTACATCACAATGAAATATTGTATTTATTTGTTTTTCACTCTTATTTACCAATACTTCATGCTTAAAAGACAGTATTTTATTCAGTAGAAAGTAGATTTCAGTTGAAGAAAAGTAGTTGCACCACTTCACTCATCAGCATGGTCAGTAGCTTTCTTTGCATAAAGGTATAGGTGTTGAAATTCTGCTCTTGCAATGTTTTCTTTTTTTTCAGGTATAAAACACTCAGAAGTTTCGTTTAGGTACTTAAAGCTTTTTTAAGGATGAAAAAAACGAAATAAAGGGAACAAACACAAAAATCTTAAGCATATTCATACTCTTTTGTGACTCATGACTAATTGTAGTATAGTCTTAATTTGTCTTGAATATAGGGATACATTCCTGATTAAATCTTGCTCATGACCTATCAGACTTTTCTCTGTTCTTGACTTGGTTTTATTCTCTGTTCCCCAAGGTAACGAATGCTGTATTGAAATTGATTGAAAAGGAAAGAAATGGTGAAACTATCAATACAAGGCTGATCAGTGGAGTCGTACAATCTTATGGTAAGTGAGATTCCTTTAAAGTTTTATTATTTTCTTTTTTAAAAAGTTAGAATAATAATCTTATCAGAACTCAGAAGTAGGCTGCCATTTCCTTGGATGTCCAGTATAGATACTTTTGATATAACTATGTTTATTTTACTATAAGTTTCTTTTTATCTATGTAGAGATGCTATACACACAATTACAGTTAATAATAAAATATTTGTCAAGATTGAAAAGAGAATTGATAGATGAGCACTGATTGCTTACTGATCAGTTTTGTAGGAGAAGAAACTAGAAAGGTACAAACATGATAGCTGATGAAATGGAGTGTTCATTTTTTTCCATCTGCATAAAGTTGAGAGCTTTGCCATGCAGATTAATTATCAGTTTAATTGCTAAAAATATATGTGCTTATAACCTGTAAGCCTAAGAGGGGAAATATGGAAGGGTAGTTTTAACCAGATTTTGGGAATGTGAAGTTTGTCATTTCCTGTAATCTGTTGTATCAGGAAGTACAGTTTCTATGGGTAACGATTTACACTGCTTACTTTTTAAGTACAAAATAAATGCCAACTTAAAAAAAAAAAAAAAAAAAAAAGTGGTGCTGATTTTGTAACAGTTGATTACCTTCATTTAAGCTGGGGGGGGCTGACCTGTTTACTTCATGGAATCGTAGAATGGTTTGGGTTGGAAGGAACGTTTAATATCACCTGGTTCCAACCCCCTGCTACAGGCAGGGACACCTGACTGGACCAGGTTGCCCAAAGCCCCGTCCAGCCTGGCCTTGAATGCTTCCAGGGAGGGGGGCACCCACATCATCTCTGGGCGACCTGTTGCAGTGTCTCACCACCCACACAGTAAAGAATTTCTTCCTAATATCTAGTCTAAATCTGCCCTCTTTCAGTTTAAAGTCATTTCCCCTTTTTCTGTTGCTACATGCCCTGGTAAAAAATCTGTCCCCAGCTTTCCTGTAAACCCCCTTCAGGTACTGGAAGGTATTTGCAAGAGACTACTTCGTAAAAGATAGGCTTATCATTGTTTGCTCATTTTTGTAGTGGAACTGGGGCTGAATGAAGATGACGCATTTGCGAAAGGGCCTACACTAACTGTCTATAAAGAGTCCTTTGAATCTCAGTTTCTTGCTGACACAGAGAGATTTTATACACGAGAAAGTACTGAATTCTTACAACAGAACCCAGTCACAGAGTACATGAAGAAGGTAGGTTATTTTCTGCATAGAGGTAAAGTAATAAAAATTCTTGACTTTTATTATCGGTTTCTTAAAATGACAGTTATTCTACAGAAGCAAAACCAATCAGCTCTTGTTCCATGAGGTGGTTTGCATCTGTGTTTTCCTTTTAACCTGTTCTGAAGTTTGTCTCCTGAGTGAGTTTCAGCGAGCACAATGAATGTTTGAAAATTTCTTAGTGGGCAAACCAGAAGAGGGTGTTAGAGACAAATTTTTGTTAAGATTCAGAATTTGATACCAGACTAACCATTTGCTTTACACCTGCAAACTTGCTGTTCTTGTACAAGGAACTTGTGTGCCAGCATATTATTGAAATCTCTTCCTGAGTAAGCTGGCCTCCGCAGAGGAATTAGATTATTAATTACATTCGTTCTTTTAGAATATTTCCATGTACTGAACCTTAAGTGTTAATTCTGATCATCGGAGGCAGGATTTGTAAGTTGTTATTGTCTCTGGTTTGGGGGATCCCAGACAAGGTGATTAGAAGTAAGCTGGATAGACAGTACTATTTCTTGCCTGGTTATTGGCTGAATTTAAAATAAATAGATTGTGTTCCATATTTCTTGCCTGGTTATTGGCTGAATTTAAAATAAATAGATTGTGTTCCATATTACACAAATGATATAGATATATATATATATATATATATATATATATATATATATACACACACATATATATAAAGGCTGCTCTGAAAGTAATGCCTCTTATTTTATGTTGGCCTGTGATATCAGAGGCAGATGTTGGTGGAAATTGACCCTTCCTGCCAGTATTCCATTACATTTTGTTGCCCAGCAGCAGTGGGGCAGTGGGACAAAATGGCATCTGACATGGAAGTGTGTGGCATTGAATTCCTCCATGTGGAAGAGCTTGTACCCATGGCATTCACTGAGTGGTGTTCTAACACCAAAGGGTGGTGTTAGTACAGCGAGGTGGTGCGTGGTGCGTTTCAGCAGAGGCTGCAGTGATGGTGGGTCACTTCCTCTTCATCGCAGGCGAAAAGGCACAACTCATGGTGGTGACTACGTGGAAATGTGTTTTGTTGCTGAGAAAATGCTCTGTCAGGTAGTGTTGTTACGCTTCACGTAGCTGTTCCAGTTTCCAGGGAAATAGGAGCCATTGCTTTCAGGGCGATCCACGCAGATGTCTTTTTTTCTTGGTACATCTCAGTTAATGATTTACTGAAGGAAAATAAAAAAGAGTTTTTGAGGAAAAGTACTAGAAATACTGCTGTGAAATGAATCCAGATATTCAGAATCAGTTTTTCCCTGGCGTATCTGTATTTACATTCTTGTTAAATTCATTTGTGTTTTCCCCTTCACTTTTTTTACTTTCATCCTCTGCTGTCTATCTTACGTAGTTGCATACACAGATATAACAGAATAAGGGAATTTCAGCTATTCGTAATGCAAATGAATGGCTTGTGCAGGATTCCTCAGCACAGTGAAAAGCTGTCTGAAGGTCATTGCTATTTCGAGAACTAGGGATTAGTGACAAGTGGAATGAATTTAGTAGTAACTGAACCTGAAAAACTCCAAAACCTCACAGAGAAGCAACCTGCTTTACTTGAAGCTCAGAATGTATAGAAAGCTGTTAGAAGGCAGGAAACACATTCAGCAAGGAAGTGTGTAGTCTCTGACTGTATAGTATGCGTGTCTGTGTGTGTGTATATACAGCCATAGTGTGTGTGTGTGTGTGTATATATATATAAAAGTATATATATATAGCCATTTTTGCTGTCTTAGCATCTCCTTCTAACTGATCTGAGATTTGAAACTGGGATTTAATTAGTTAAACTGAACAAGGTAAGTATTAGACTCCGCAGTAAATGCAATCAGAGCTTTTTAAATCTTCCTAAATGGTACAATCTAAGGGATGTACCTTAGGGAAAGGGGAATTATTTAGGCTAAAAGTCTTGACTGATTTCTCTGGTCTGTGTTTTCTACTGGAGAGGTTAAGAGAGTTTATGCAAGTTATCAGAACTATTGACTTAAAATTCAGATGGGCTTGTCCCTCAGCTTTATTTACACCAGCAATTCCTAACGTATTTTTTACTTTCACAAAAGTGTCTTATAATGGTTCTCTTTTTTGTTGTATTATTTGGGTATTTTAATAATGCATGCTGTCAGTATGCCTTACTTTCTAACTGAAGGTCTGTGTATTGAATTCTAACTGGAGATAGCATCTTGTTGGAGTTATTGGTTTCAAATATTTATGATATTGTTGTATAACAATTGTTACATAAACAATTTCAGTTTTACATTTTAGAATAAAGTAATTCCCCAAGTGGTTTTTAGAATTTTGGTTCGCTAGGAAGATAAGCTAAATTAAAGATAGGTAGAATTTAAGTGACTCGAGGTTATTGGGAAGCTTTGCTGTGTGGAAATGTATGTGAGAACTTTCAATTAAGTTTGTAATGGTTATACTGTTAAACTGCAGTTTTGTGCAAGCACAGAACTTTTTCATGTTTGTTTTGAACACTGCTAGCTCTGCAGCTGGAGAGCTTTCTGATGCCAGAACTGCAAGCATACTATGTAACCAGCTTTCTTTTTCTGAGAACAGGTCTTCATTTGAAAACTTTTTGTTCAAAAAAACCAACTTTTCTCTAGTTCTCCGCCTGCTTCAGCAGTATAAGATGTTAATCATCAACATTGACATTGATTCCATATGTGTATGGCAGGAGTCACATTATGAATCCCAGAGAAATGACTGTTAAGGTGGACCATAAGAATTAGTTGAGATGTTTGGGTTTTGTTTGTTTTCTGGATGAGTTTACTTAATATACAGGTTTTCTGCTACTAGATTTTTCATACAGGTTTCATGTTTATCTTTCTCTCCTGTAGGCTGAGGCTCGCCTTCTTGAGGAGCAACGTAGGGTTCAAGTGTATCTTCATGAGAGCACACAAGATGAATTAGCACGAAAGTGTGAGCAAGTACTTATTGAAAAACACCTGGAGATATTTCATACAGAGTTTCAGAATTTATTGGATGCTGATAAAAATGAAGGTACGCCAATCCAGACATTGCTTTTAGGCTTAAAGTTCCTCTCTGTTTGTGAATAACACAAATCCTGTTGATGGCTAAATGAGATTTTTTTTTTGGCAGATTAACAAGTGTATCTGCCAAACATGTCCCAGTTTGCCTTGCATTTCCTATCATTTCCACCATTGCTGCCACAAGTTGAAGTACCACCACTTGTTGCCTTCTCTATATTAACATATCTCCTAAAAGCTGTCCTGTTCATGATAAATTTTGCAGGATGGTGGTCAGCTGGAGAATCCTGTATTTCTGGCACAGCCAGCAGTAACGCTTATTAGCCTTAATTCACGATTCTAATTCAAAACTTCATATAAATAAGAGGATTTTAATTCTGTCTTTAAATCATACATGTATGAAAGCTAGAATAATCAGAAGTAGCCGTGTTTCTGTCAATGAAGTATTTTTTTCCTTGGTAAGTAGCAGTGTAAAGGCAAAACATTTTAATATTTAACAGATTGTTTTCTATTGAATTTATCTTAGCTTTCAAGGTCAGTGGAAAGATTTGGTATACTAGATAATATTTGAACTTTTCTTACTTTTTACCATAGAAATTGAATGTATATTTTCACTAGTATTGATTGTTTAACTCATTGGCAATTTTTTAATGACAAATTGGAGTCATAGGTGATACAGATAAGATACTGGCTTCCCTTATTTTTCAGACTTGGGACGTATGTATAACCTTGTATCTCGAATCCAGGATGGCCTTGGAGAGCTGAAAAAGCTGTTGGAAACTCACATTCATAATCAGGGTCTAGCTGCAATTGAGAAATGTGGCGAAGCAGCTCTAAATGCAAGTATCCCCATAAAATTATGTCTATACGTGATTGCTTCCAGTTTATATCAAGAATCCTCCTCAAATTCAGATTTCCAGTCCTCATGTGTTTTCCTTCTTGGTCATTCAGTTTGTGAGGACAATTCTCACACATCTGTAGTAGGCTCAAAACAACAGCCACATTGTTGTTGCTGTTTTCTTATTTCTGAGGTTTCTTTTCCTTACGAGTTTTGGCTGCCTGTCAGGACTTGATGCTGCTCATAAAGCTGGCTGTGCAATAGGACGTCCTACACTACGATTATAATTTGAAGTCCATGCTATAAGAAGCGTTCTGTGTTTTATTTTGTTTCTATCTTATCTCAGTATTGTGGTTTGAATGAGACTGTTTGAAGTTCTGTTTTTAGTATTTTGATGAATTGCTTTATTCTGTTTGCATTCTATTTGCAAAAACGTTATGAATGGTAAGGAGAAGAAGGAGGGCTTGGGGTTGAATCTCAGCAGAATTAAAAAGTTGTTTAAAACTATTGTTAGCCTTTTTGAATGTAGACAATGCAACACTTCTTATAGAAAATAAGCAATAAAAACAGAATAAGACAAAGCAAGATTAAGATTAAAATTTACCAAAGGTTTATATTCAGTTTAAAGCGGTATGGAATTTTGCTTCTGATACATTTCATTTCAATCAGTAATTGGCCTCAGATACTGCTGAAATAGCACTAGTAGTTGTGCTTAGCATAGTGCTACTAAGCATTGAAGCAATAGCTTCATGGACAGCATTGTCCGTGATGGCTTCATGGACAGCAGTAAAAATAATGCTTTCAGATGAACATGTTTTATATGTCTGAAGTTCATCTGTTAACTCCTGTAAGTACATAGCCTTTTAACGATACTGGGATTTTCTGAACCATGAAGTAACTTTAGGAATCTTCTGTTTCATTCAAAGATGTCACCTTGAATTTAGAAATCAACCATGTTCTGTAGTTATGCATCCATCCCTGGGTTGTCATTCTCAAGTGTCCTTATACCTGGACCTCGAAGTTCATAGAAAAGTGAAAGCTCCTTTTTGTTGGAAGTAGCACATCTTTGAGGGAAAGGAAGCCTGAGATCTATACTTATTCCTTCAACTCCACCCACTTAAACTCTTCCTGATCACAGCGCTTTCTTGTTTGTTATGTTCTTTATCTCTTTCTTGTTCCTTTTTTGTGTGTGTTATTCTTGTGTATTTTCACAACTCTCTCTGACTGATTTTCCTGGAGAAGCATCTTGCCACTTCTTTCAGTATCCTTTACTCTGCTGTGTCTCTTTTTTCATCATTGCTTTGTAAGTCCTCTACCACATTTAGATAGGATTGATTCTAACTTCAGTTTCTGCACTGTGTCCGAACAGTCAGCTGAGCAAACATCTCTCAGCTTTTCTGTAGTCAGTGGAGATGAAATAGTCATACCAGCTCAACTCATGTGACCTGTTTTAGATTTTTACTGCAGAATGAGCTGTGTTCTAAACTCAACTATCTGTATTGATTAGACCACTCTTCAGTAGAAAACTACTGCCTCTAGTGCCTTGGCTTATCTTCTCTGGTGTCATAATCAGGAGACTGCTCTTCAAATGTACTCTAGTTCTCTTCAATTTCTTGCCCACAAGTTATTCAGTAATCTCTCAGTTTTTAGCTTGGCGGACTGCATAATCTGTATTTGAATTCAGTGGCAACGGAAATGTTCTTCAGGATCCTGATAAAACCTTGCCCATCTTTTGCCATTTGTTCATAGCCTCTGGAATTTTATGGTAGAGATTTAACAGAAGCACTTAATGCGCAATCATTTTGTTCATGGACCTGCTGTCCATGAGTTTATCTATTTTTGGTCCTGGTTATATTATGTGTTTCCAGAGGTCTACTGAGTCAGCAGGTTACAGAAGTTCTCTACTTTACATGTATTAATACATATGTTATCTGTTTTAAACCTGTCTGCTATTACTTTCAAGTGCCCTTTAGTTTTAAAAATGTGTTTTGTGGACTCTCATCTTTTCACTCATCCTTCTGATATTTTAACATTGATCGTACCTGTTTTTAAAGTTCAAATCTACCAACTGAAGATTTCTAGCCTTTTTAGACTCCTGCAAAGTAGCAACTGTTTGGTGTTCTAGTTGCCTTTCACAGTTTCTGCTGACCACTATATCTTTATGCAGATGCAGAAGTTAATAGTTGCGTGCAGGACTTGCACTATGAGTGCCATGAGTTTTGTGCTTACTGATATTTGGCTACCATTATGTGTTGAGTTGGTAATTTTTAGGTCAGTGGTGATTGAGATCTCAGTACTAAGTTGTATGTATTGGCAGTACATTGTTACATTCTTAGCACTGAGATGTTTTTCAGTCACTTCTTATAACAGTTGCCAATTTATAATTGCCTGGATCTCTCAGGTCTGATCAAAATAAAGCTCATTTTTGGCCATGTCTGACTGAATAGGTGATTCTGGTTTTATTACTAGTTGCTGTTAATGAGAGCTTCCACTAACGTCAGTCTGGCAGGAGAGTGTAGACTAGTCTGGATAGATACTGGTACCAAAAGGATGTAATGCTTACTCGTGCAAGTCGGACATGGAATCATGGAACCTTCTGAATTGGAGGATACCCTTAGAGCTCATCTAGTCCAACTCCCCTGCAATGAACAGAGAGATCTACAGCTAGATCAGGTTGCTCAGAGTCTCATCTAGCCTTAAATGTCCTCAAGTTCAGGGCTTCCGCAGCCTCTGTGGGGAAGCCTGTTCAGTGCTTCACCACTCTTATTGTAAAAATGTTTTTCCTTATATCCAATCTAAATCTTCTCTGTTCTAGCCTGAAACCATTGCCCCTTGTCTTATCACTGCAGACCTTGCTAAAGAATGTCCCCTTCATTCTTATAGCCCCTCTATAGATACTGAAAGGCTGCTATCTGTTCTCCCCAGAGCCTTCTGTTCTCCAGGCTGACCAGTTCCAATTCTCTCAGCCTGTCCTTGTAGGGGAGGTATTCCATCCTTTGACTCGTATTTGTGGCCCTCCTCTGGACACAGTCTGTTTGCTGAGGGTGCACTCAGTCCCACTGTCAGTGTCATTGATGAAGATACTAAACAGCAGCAATCACAGTACTGACTGCTGAGGGACATCATGTGTCACTGATCTCTGCCCAGAGATAAAGCCATTGACCACTGCTGTCTGGGGGTGGTCTTGCACCTGGTTCCTCATCCATCAAACAGTCTAGCCATCCAATTCCATGTCTTTCCAGTCTGTCAAGTTATGGGGAGACCATGTCTGACATATTATTTGTGACATTAGTAAACACGCTGTACATCTTCACTGTGAAGGTTTTGCCAGGGAATAACTCCATTCTGGAGGAAGGGTAAAATAATCTCTCTTTATTGCAGGATCCAAAAATGTATGTACAGACCGTGCTGGATGTCCATAAGAAATACAATGCTTTAGTCATGTCAGCCTTCAACAACGATGCTGGTTTTGTGGCTGCGCTAGACAAAGTAAGTGTATGTCTTGAAGTAACCATTTTATATTCCTAGAGTTTCGTTTCCCAAAAATTTCACTGTCTTTTGTGATTTATAGGCTTGTGGTCGATTTATAAATAATAATGCAGTGACAAAAATGGCTCAATCATCCAGTAAATCCCCAGAGCTACTGGCACGGTACTGCGATTCTTTACTGAAGAAAAGGTATGTTTTTGAAGACAAATCATTATTCCAGATTGGCTTTTGTTTTAAAAGGATTTAGAAGTTTTATTCTGTGCCTTCGAAAGCATTTCAAGAAAACTTAATTATACCAAATTCTGATTTAAAAATGAAAAGTAAAAATCAGTGGGAAACATCCTACAAATAATTTTACTTCTTCAAGAAGTAGAGGGGGAATAGCAGAAGTAGTAGTACTTTTTTTTTCTTGTAGTAATATAAGCTCAATTTTTTTTTTTTAAGTTGTAGGGGGTTTTTTGTTCGTTTTTTGTTCTAGATGTTATTTTCTTTGTGTTTCTGAAATTTCAGTTATAGCGTGTGTGTGTGTGTGTGTGTGTGATGAGGAAAAGATGGACATCCCCATTTTCTATTAAAGCTCTTGCTTTCCTCCTGTCATTTTCTTTGTATCTCCTTCCACCTGGGCAGAAATTGAAGACAAAAACTTCCCTGATTTATTGTCAATTCATAATTTAATTATGTCTGGCTTCAAATGATTAAGCAGCTTATAAAGTGAGTTGAGGTCAGTCCAGTTCATGCTGGGTTTACATCAGTTTTGCCACTGACATGTTTGCTACATGTATTTTGGTAGGGAGGTTGGGAAATTAAACCAGGAAAAACCCTTTGTATCTCCTATCTCTTTTTTCCTCCTGAAAAGGATTGAGTTTTCCCTTCTGTAGTGTATAGATACACCTGACACAATAGGTATGCCTGATGTGTAAGCACGATGTGGAGGAAAACTGTGTGATGCCAAATTAGCTGTCACCAGTCAAGACCCAGCTCTCTGAGCAGTTTTCTCTGTGTTACCTTTCATAAGTGAAGGTAGCGTTTAGCAGCAGGTAAGAAAGCAGAAAGAAAAAGAAATCTAAGACCAGAAATCCTGAAAAGTATCAGACTATCAGGAAGTCCCCAAACGATTCAATTTGTATTCATTTATGAAATAATTTCCACGTACTTCCTTCAAGTTGGTTTAATGTAGCAATTTGGAGAATCATGGGAAAAAAATGCACTTTTTCATTGCAGCTCAAAGAATCCAGAAGAAGCAGAATTGGAAGATACACTCAATCAAGTGGTAAGATATCTGTAAATATCTGTTCAGCTTAAGTTCTGACAAGTCAGTAATAGTTGTCAGTCATAAGTCAGATGGGATCAAACCTTTTCCTTCTATGCTTGATTTCAGTAGCTTTTCAGTAATAATCTTCATGTCTGTGAGACTAGTTGTGTTTTATTTTAATACAAATTACTTAGTGTGTTTAAAGCAAGTAGGGGGAATTTCTGCTAACTTCAGTTTTTTATATATGTGTGTATAGGTAGTTTCTGCAATATATTCTTATATAATAATATTTGTGGCTATGTAGATTTTTGAATAAATTAGACTGTTGACTTGGAATATACAGTTAATGTGTTTTAAACTTTATTGATTTTTTTTTTTTAAAGTCACACAAAAAAAAAGCCTTAAGCTGTGTCCAGATTTGGCCTGCTAAAGAAGCAGATACTCTTACAGTTTTTCAATACAAATATATACTTTTATTTGTTACAACTTACCTTTTATTTTTCCAGATGGTTGTCTTCAAGTACATTGAAGATAAAGATGTGTTTCAAAAATTCTATGCTAAAATGCTCGCAAAAAGACTTGTACATCAGAACAGTGCTAGTGATGATGCAGAGGCAAGCATGATCTCTAAACTTAAAGTGAGTATTGGTGATTGTCCCGTGATTTACCATGTTGCAGGTCTTCACACTGCCATGGAATGCACTGGTGTATGTACTTTCATTTCATGCTTTTTCTCGTGTCATGCACAACCAAATAAGTACACATCTAGTTCTCTTCCATTTCTGATTTTATTTTTTTTTTTTTTTTTTAATTTAAACTCCTGTGAACTTGGAATGCAGATCTGTCAGATTGGGATTAGATATATGCTTATCCAATCGATGACTTAGATATTGTTATCCAAATGAATAACTTGATTTAATTAACCCTTGTTTGTACAAAGTCAAACAAAATAAGATGTAGTGATCTTTTAGTGGTCTGTTTCATTATGTGCTTTTCCCATTTTTAAAACAGTTTTCAGCTTCTGATGAAGAGCATATAGTTGGGATTTGAGTAAGAGAAACACTGAGCTTTGTACATTTCTTTAAGAAGACGGGCTCCTTTCGGAAGGCTTTGTTTTCATTCTTTGTTGTCAAATTGCATCTTGCTGACATATGTTCTTTTATTCTTTCTTAAATCCAGCAAGCTTGTGGTTTTGAATATACGTCCAAGCTGCAGCGGATGTTCCAAGATATTGGTGTAAGCAAGGACTTGAATGAGCAATTTAAAAAGCACCTGACCAATTCAGAACCACTGGATTGTAAGATATATGTTTGCTTATGTTACTTTTGAGTACTTCTAGTTTTGTCTTCCTTCTACACATAAAAGCTAATGTGAGGGTAATACTTAATTGGCACATCACAATCCCCAAAGTTTAGAGTTATTATTTTGACCAAGATAGATTTTGTATTAGACTTTTTAGGTCTGTATTTTATTGTCTGGTAACTCTTCATAGCTTTTGCAGCTAACGATTAGGTGCATAAAATCAAGTTGAATCCTGTCTTTTTTTAATGGTTTTAATGGTTTTGCTTTTGAGCACAACATAGCTTAAGCTATCTTCAATAAAAGCATTAAAAAAAAAAAGGTGCTGTGTTTTAGGTTGTTAGAAAGCTTTATTGCTTTGTTTTGGAAGAAAGTCTGTTAATTGAAGTATACTGAAACAAACTCTTTCAGAAACCAGTAACTATTTGTTGGATTACATTACAGTATTTTCAGGCTTAAATTTTATTTAGTTTTCTTGCATTATACTTGCTAACATATCCAAAATGTCTCACAAATTTAACTGTGTGATTTTTTTTTTTTTGCTCTTGCCAACATATATTGTGATGCATTTTCAATACACATAAATTTGTATGTTAGGTGAGCAGTCTGTTGTTGGGATAGAAACAGGCTAAAAATTTCTGCAAAGGAGAAAATTGAATGACTGTCATAGAAAACCTACGCTTACTTAGCTTTCTCCATCATCTTGTATGAATTCCTATGTTCCATGGTCTGAATAAAGAAAAAAAGATACGTTGTTGAATGATTTTTCACTATGGTAGTTTGAGCAGGACAGAGCCATTTCCTGTCCTTGCGTTAGAACTCAAATTTGAGCAGCAAGTGGAAGCAAGGACGATAAGGCAGTTTTCCTACTAATGTGCATTCCTCTCCCTTCCAGTGGATTTCAGCATACAGGTGCTGAGTTCTGGATCATGGCCATTTCAGCAGTCTTGCACGTTTGCTCTGCCCTCTGAGGTAAGGTTCTGAACTTTATTCAACTGAGGAATGGAATTAATAAACAAGAAAGGAAGTTACCAGGCTAAACATGTCCATCTGGTTTTTTTGTGGGTTTTTTTGGTGCATCAGAGAGGATTAGAAGGTTCTTTTTTGTCTGGAAGCTTTGTATGCGTATTTTGTATTTGTCTCTTGGCTGAAGGATGTTTGGAGCAAGACAAATGAATAAAGGTAGCAGGAGGAATTTTTGTGAAACACCTAGCTTCCTTCTCCTGTAGAAAGGTTGTGATTAGTGATATTTCAAAGCATTATGTAGCAATTGAAAACTTTGTTAGCGTAATTTAATATACTTCTGTGTGAGAAACTTCCTTGGTAGTTGCTCCTGCTCTGTCCAACAAACTGTTTGGATACTGTAACCATTGGTTTTCTATGGAGCGCTATTGAAAATAGATAAGACATGAACGTTTAATACATGAATTTCACTGCTATCAGTGCAGTATCATGGTAGTTAAATCACCTCATCTTGCCTCTCGTTCCATAAGGAAACAATGAAATTTAGATTCATATTTAGATTTTTATTGTTAGTGATGCTTTTAAAAAGGGAAGTTACCATCCAGTCTGAAGAACGTGAATGTTTTTAATTTCAAACAATATGGCAGTATGGAGTGATCAGATTTAATTCCTGTTCCTGTGTTGTTCTGCAGCATGTTCTAGTAGTGGGTGAAGGAAAATAGCATTCTTGGTTTTCTTGTTCTTTTTTATACAGTTAGAACGGAGCTATCAGAGATTTACTGCATTTTATGCCAGTCGTCATAGTGGAAGAAAATTAACGTGGTTGTATCAGCTTTCCAAAGGGGAACTGGTTACCAACTGTTTCAAAAATAGGTACACGTTACAGGTAAGAATAGGGTTGTGTCAGTAGCAACACTTGGTGATGTTCGCAGTCTTAGAGCTGATTGCAGTGATTGCTTAGGAGACTTGCATTCGCACTCTGCTGCTTTCATGTGCTGGGAATGAGCTGCTCAGTCTCTTTAATCCTCATTTGGAGATAACTGGTTTTCTTCACAGTAAGGAATGATGGCGTAGATAAATTTTTAAATGTTTACAACAGTGAAGTATGTAGTTAGTTAAGTAGCAGAGTTCATGTGGAATACCTGCGCCCCCACACAAGTGAATTGTAGATGATGATACAGTGAGTTGAGCAGTCTTATATTTGTATGTCAAAATATTCATTTCCCTAATTGTTGCATTAATGTGTGTGTGTATGTATACACGTTTAACTACCAGGCATTCATTTGCTTTACTCACGTGAATAATGCTACTGGCTTTGTAAAAAAACAAAGTTCTTGGTGTTACGATAAATAGAACCTTTATATCTCTGATGTATGTACTATGATATTACTTAAGATCCGTTTAACATAAATTTGACTTAGAAATCTGACGTATTACTTTTGGCTTAAATGGTTTTCAGGCTGCGCTGTGTGAGGCAACTGTGACCTCTTTGTGAAAGACATCTTGTATGTCATGCTTCTGTGTGCGTTCTCTCAAAAAGCAGGAGAGCTCACAACTGTGAGAAGAAACAAGATATTCTTAGTCTCTGAACTTTTATAATCAGCATATGTTAAGTCAGTGGTGATAGGTTTGATAAGCTACTGATAGCTGCTCGCTTATAAATTTGGTTTTGTTATTCTTCTAGATCTAGTAGGGTTGTGAAGATTAATTCAGTAGTCTGTGTAGGTATTTAATGAATATTAAATGAGTAAGAGTGAGGGAGTGGTAGAGGAAAAGATATTATGAAGTGTCTGCAGCTAGTTAAATGCTCAGAATATTAGTCTTTATGTTTAGATGATGCTGGAAGATGGAGTTCTGGTTGTATAAATAGTATCTGTATTGTGTGTGCAATGATCAGCACTAGCTGGTTATTTTCCTTTGTCCAGTTATTTCAGTGTGTACTTTTACACTGGTGCATTTCAAACTGCTCGAGTTCAGTAAGTATGTGTGTACTTTCTCATATTCTGATTTTTGTATCTGGTAGGCATCCACATTCCAGATGGCAATTTTACTGCAGTACAACACAGAAGATGCCTACACCGTGCAGCAGTTGACAGACAGTACTCAAATAAAAATGGTAGTGCCTTTGCACATTTAACTGCACTTTTGGTCATCAGGGCTCTTCCTGCTATTGTAAGAAATTGTGTTTAGATATGCTTGGAGCCAGAATTGGTTTCTGTCCTAAAGGTGCAGATGTGCTTCCCTGGTTTACTTTCGTGTAATTACTAACTGCTTAGCCTTTTGATAAATCTTAGTCTGCCTTGTCACTAGAATGAATTGTGTAGCTTCATGCTGACCCCTGGTGTTTAATAAGATGTCACTATAGGAGGAACAGCATTTTTTCTAAAAATTTTAGACTGTGTTTTGCGTTTCTGTTTTCTGCATTTCAAGGGTTATGTACGTGGTCATACCAAGATCTGTATGTCATAAGTTCACTGTCTCCTGTAGAAAAGGTTCACCTCTTCTTCCCAAGTAGCTTTTGTGGCCCAACGTTTATTTGGCATTTGTGTCTTTTCTTAGTAGTACTGAATCAAGTCTGCTGGGACTCCTGGAAAGCTTGGCAATCCCTAGTCAGGTGGATTTTTAATTTTTAATTTCAGAAATGCACATCTAGCGAGTCACTGCAGTTAGTTTATAGTGAATACATGAGTCTTCCACAGGATTGCCATTTATTACAGATGCCTTTTTGCAGATTTCTGTAGATAGATGCAAACATATTATTATATATAGAATAAGCGTTTGGTGCAGATTGTAGTTGGAGCAGAATAAAACTCCATGCAGATGAAACCTAGCAACATGAAGCCCAGAAGACTTGGACTGGTGTAGCCGTCTGGGTGACTGACCAGTGAAAGTAAGCAGGACCAACCTCCTACTGTACTGAAGAAAAGAAAAATATATTAATCAGAAAACAGAAGGTGCTTACTTCTTGAGTCTTAAGTTTGGCATGGTGCTTACATTTACATGGCTTGGAGAAAAATGATTTCTTAAGCTTAGGCGTGATTTGCAAGCAGATTTATAGCACAACAACTGGGAGGATCTGTTGTTTGGAATTAGTCTTCATAAAGAATTTAATGGTAGTTGCCAGTTGAAGGGTCCTATGTCCTAACACCCAAGATGGCTCACTACATTTTATTTCTGTGAAGTATGTTTTTTATTGCTTTCCAGGCTCATTTTATGGTGTTCTGCCCTCAGTAGTTCTTAGTGTAAATCTGTGTATTCTTATTAAAGGATTTTAATTTATGGAAAGGAAAGGAGATGACTGGCTGGCTGTGCTGATGTTTTCTGTAATTTTGTAGGATATCTTGGCACAAGTTCTACAGATACTGTTGAAATCAAAATTACTTGTAAGTACCTCCTGCTTTTTTTATGGTTTGCTTAACAGTCGGCAAAATGTACTGATTAACACGTTTGTTTATTTTGTTCCAGGTTTTGGAAGATGAAAATGCAAATGTTGATGAGGTGGAGCTAAAACCAGATACCTTAATAAAGCTGTATCTTGGTTATAAAAAGTAAGGGAAAAACTTCAGCTACGTACTGTTGGATAGTATGGGTAGCACCTTGTTTGCTTTTGAAACGTTAGTAGAATTTGATATTCCTGAAGTGAAAGCTCCTGAGTTCAAGTACCTATTCAGATATGGATCCCCATTTCAGCTCCAGAGGAGACAGATGGCTAATAGGGAAATAGGGAAGATCTGAGCTATCTGACTTTGATTTTGTCACAAGGGCTGTCACGACCTGAATGTTTTCCTTGCACCTTGTGTATTTTTTGCATAATTTATCAGGTGCGTGACTTAAATGCAGTCAGCAGAATACTTCATATTCCGAGGTCGTCCAAGGCCAAGCACTTGGATATTCATGCAGTAGAGGTAACGTAAGAACATCAGCAGGCTCATTTCAGAACTTCAGAGAGCAAAGTCTGTGATAACTTCGACATGATTCTCAGTAGATTTTCTTACCTCTTAACGTGTGTGTATTCTAAGCTGCTCTCAACGCTCTGGTGACTTTTTTACCATGCTAACCAGAGCACAGACATGCATTCAGTGAGAAATTCAGTTCTCCAGGAAGATGAAATCTCAAGTAAGAGAAGCATTTTAAACCTGCCCTTGTTGCATCCTTCATCCACTTCTACCCTTTGACCAGTAACTGAGGGTTTGAGCGTATGTGCTGTCAGTTACAGGAGTGTAATAAAGGAAGCGCTCAAGTATTGCTGCACCATGTGTGTTGGAGGCTTCAGTTACAGCTCACGAGATGATGCTGAATGAGTATTGGTTCCTCTCCCCTCTGCAGCACTTTGAAGTGTGGCTGACTGGCCACACTCCTGTGTGCCATGGTCCCGTGGCTTATTCCCCACTTCTGATGTGGGGTGGTGTGTGATACATACAGTGATGGCACAGCTCTGGGCACTGCAGAGCGTGCAAAAGGCATGACTCAGTTCTATAGAATACATTATTTTCTTCACGTCGCAGTTAGTTATCTTCTCTGCTGTCGTAATCCAAACATGAATTAAAATGGTGGTTTTATTTCCACCGACTTCCTTTTCTGTGTTCACTGATTGGAAGCTTCTCACTAGACATAGAAATCATTCACATCAGTGTAACTGTGCAGTTGTGATTCGACCTGACAGATGAGTGCGTTGTATTCAGTAAGCCATGGAATACATGGCCAACAACCAAATAGATATTTGGGGTTTCTGGGTTTGTTTGTTTGTTCTTTTATTTAACTTGAATGATACTGTCTAAAACTTTTGGGAGTGTCAAAGTCCACTTTCCTTGTAAAATTCTGATAGTGTGGTGTGTAAGTTGTTTAGGTGAGATCTTTGTGGGTTTTTTTAGTTTGGAAATAGGCTGATTTATTTGATTAACTTCTGTTTTTCTTTGCAGCAAAAAGTTAAGGGTGAACATCAATGTGCCAATGAAAACTGAGCAGAAGCAGGAGCAGGAAACTACACACAAAAATATAGAGGAAGATAGGAAACTACTGATTCAGGTGACTTACATTGCAGGATTCTGCTGCACAATGCGCACAGAATTTCAACTTTATAATTCCCTAATGAAGCAGACTGCAGAGAACTAAAAGCAGTATAGCATTCCAATGTAATAGGCTGAAGTTTAAAAATATATTACAGTTTTAAAGTTTCTTCCAGTCTGTAACAGAAAGTGTAGAAAGACATACTGTGATACTGCTCTCCACATTGTTTTAACATGCTGGTATTTGGGTTCCGTGGATGCATTTGCTCATGAGACTTCTGTTCTAACTGAAAATTGGAAATACTGGGTTAGATGAACTTGAAGGTATTTTTTGTCACTTCATTTAGAAGTACTTAAGAAGTAGAGGGGGCACTGAAAGCAGATTGAATAGGGTAGTTCAATTGGAAGGGGCATTCACAGACCAAGTTCTAGCTGCCTTTCCTCCTCAGGGCTAACCAAATGCACATCAATGGGGATGTTGTCCAATTGCCCTGAGATTACAAACGTTCTACTAAAAGAATGTCACAGTAAGGTTAAATATATCAGTGATATTTCACGTTATACAGGTTTTTTTGTTAGTGGTGGTACCGTTATTCTTACTGATCTTAAGTAACTTAGTTCTTAAAATTCCTATGTGAGAAACAGTGTAGACTGTATTCTGTGTAAAATCTGAGTTCTCAAAATCAATGTGAATAGTTGGCGCTCTGTAGTGTATGGGAGTTGCTAAATCAAGGCCTGAACCAGTGATTGAGCCCCAAGTGAAAAGTCACAGCCAGCCCTGGGAGCACAGGCAAAAGCAATTCAGGTTCCACCCCACCCTAAGCCTCATTTAAGGGCTGGCTGCCACAAGGGACTGCTGTCTACCTGGAGATCCCTCCTTTTGGAGTATTTGGTGAGCCCTGATCCTTGGGGTGGGTAAGCAAATCTTTTTCTGTAACTGGATTGTCACCCTTTTTTGGGAAGGTTAGAGCTGGTTGTCTGCCACTGCCTTTCCCTGCAGCAGATAAGTTTATCCCCGCCTCCTGCTGAAGTTGTTTTTACAATGCTGCTGTGGTCGTAGATGTGATCCGCTGAAGAAATAAAATAGCTTTATGCAGGACAAGCTCCCAAGCATCTCTTTCTGACTTTGCTGTGCAGGCTGCTATTGTAAGAATCATGAAAATGAGGAAGGTTCTAAAACACCAGCAACTACTTGGAGAAGTGTTAACACAGCTGTCCTCGAGGTTCAAGCCACGCGTTCCAGTAATTAAGGTATGTGAGAGTTATTGCTCTACCCTGTGTTCCTTGTGGTGAGGAATCTTTCTGAATTAGAAAAGGAAACTAAAAAGAGCATCTTCAAAGTCGTGGCAGTTGGCTTGGCACTTCATGTGGGAGGGTGCTGTCGCTGTGGTTTCCAGCTGTGGCTGTAATCTGCTTGAGCAGAGTTCCACCGTGGCATCCATCCAGAAGAGAGTCGTCCTCTGTGCCTCGTGGCCTCTCAAGCCAGAGGGAGCAATGAAGCCACTCAGAGCTCCCAAGGGAACATGTGGCCATCCAGGTCTCAGGCACAGGGTGTGAGTCTTCAGCCAGTGGCTGTTGGTGGCAGTGAGTACACCTGTGGGAAAAGTACCCAGGTTAAAGAGATGCTTATCCTGTTGGTAGAGCTCTGGGAGGATGTGGGCAGGCTGAGGAGCGTTAGGAAGTCAGAAAAGGAGATACAACAGAGTGGTACTCTGTCACTCCTGAGACAGATTCATCAGCCACTCAAGAAATAAGGGTTTCTCTGCTCTCCCCACAGCAGAAAAAAAAGAGGTCTAAGAGGTGGGGGAATGGAAGCAAGTTTCTGCTTAGGGCAGCAGACGAACCCTCCTTCGTGTCTACCTCGCTTTCCCAGATGCCCTTACACCATAGGGATAAGCAAATGACTGTGTGGATGAAGGTGCATCTGAGTTGGAGGGGTCTCCTAGGGCAAATCAACCTGCTCCCCATATCACAACAAATCCATTAAAAAAAACAAAAAGGGCTTTTTCTGCAAATGATTCTCTTCTGCGTGAAAAGAAGGCCTGTTGTGCTGCCCAGGCCCAAACCATAGAGAAGTCTGCTGCTTCCCTTGGGCCTGGGTAAGAATCATCACTGGAAAAGTCACTCAGGTAGTACAGCTGCCCCATTACCTATTATTTGTTTTTCACCTTGGCAGTGATGAAGTAGCTAAGACAGGTCCAACGGCAGTCAAAAGGGACTTGAGGGCTTTGAGACAATTGGTTAAAGGATTGGGTGTGCAGGTAGTTCTTCTCTGTCCTTCCAGTAGCAGGGATAAATACTGAAAGGAGCAGGCAGACCCAGAATGTCAGTATGTGGTTCTTAGGCTGGTGCTACCAAAAACATTTTTGGTTTCTTAATCACAAGGAGGTCTACATAACACAGGGCTTGCTAGTGCCTGATGGGATGCGCCTCACTCAGAGGGGAGAAGGGGATTTTTGTGTAGGTGTTAGCAGGGCTGATAGATTTGAAGGGTGAAAGGGTTAAAACCAAGCCTGCTGATGATATACTATGGAACGTCATGCCACTGCCACTCAGAGGAACTGCATGCCAGTGAGATCCTTCGTTCTGCTTCATGAGGTGCCAGGTACAATGAAGCACATCTGAAATACATCTGCACTAATGGCATGCAGCATGAGCAACAAGCAGAAAAGGCTGGAAGTCTTGGCTCTGCCCAGAGCTACGACGTCATCAGCATAAGTGAAATCTGGTGGGAAGAGTCTAGTGAGTGATATTCTCTGGACAGTTAGAGGCTCTTCAGAAGAGACAGGCAGGGCGAGTGAGGTGACGAGGCGCTGCTTTTTGTAGTGATGCGGATGGGCTGTGCAGATCTGTCATTGGGAATGGTGTGGTGAGAGCCTGTGGGTCAGGATTAAAGGATAAGCACAGAATCACCCGGGTTGGAAGGGACCTCAAGGATCATGTAGTTCCAACCCCCCTGCCTGGCAGGGCCACCAAACATACACATTCAGATCAGGTTGCCCAGGACCCCGTCCAACCTGGCCTTGAACACGTCCAAGGACGGGGCATCCACAGCCTCCCTGGGCAGCCCGTTCCAGGGCCTAACCACTCTTCTTGTGAAGAAAGATAAGCAAATAAAGGAGGTGTTATTGTGGGATTTTGCTGTAGACCAGTATGACAACACCAATGAATTATTCTTTACGAAACTAAGGGAAGCCTCTAGATCAACTGTCCTCATCCCTTATGGGGCACCTGTTTCTCAGGCATTAACTGAGAACACCACACAGCTGGTCCAGGTGGTTCCTAAAACACTTGGACAGCAATTACCTGATGTGGAAGCTGATGAATAAAGGTGCCCTCCTAGATCTGTTGTTTGTGAACAGAGATCTCGTGAGTCAAGAGGTGTTTGGTGCTATCGTCGTCATAGTGACCGTGAAGCAGTTGAATTTTAAATCCTTGCTGACTGGAGGAAAACTGCCACCAAAACTTCAACCCGGGATGTGGGGAGAGCAGATTTCAGGCAGCGCAGGTAAATAGTTAGTAAAGTCCTCTGGGAAACTGCTTTTGAAGGCATTTGGGTTCATTAGTGCTGGTCACTTTCAGCTTGGCTGAACAGGGTTGGTTCTTCTAGAGAACCTTAGGCAGGAAAAGAAGTGTATGATCATTAAAAGCAAGGGGAAGTAATGTGGGAATATTACAGGGACAGCGCATGCCTTTGTAGAGAGAAAATTCTTGGCTGAATCTTGGTTACAAGTTGAGGCTGGCCAATACTAACTAAATACGTTACCAGCAAAAGGGGAGAGCCAGAGAGAACATTATTTTGTTGGGAATGGTCATCTTACAGATGGGGCATAGTCTAATGCAGTCTTGGCCTTTGTCTTCATCACTAATGATGAGCTCCCGCACTCCAGGTGCCCCAGTTGGGCTGGAGGTCTGACTGTGGGAGCGATCAGAGTTTGCTGGAAGTTGAACTTGTGTGAGGTCTTCTGCTCCACGTGGATGCAGATAAGCTTACTGGACCTGATGGAATTCATCCCAGGGTACTCAGAGTGCTGGCTGATGCCATCATGAGACCTGTCTCAATTATTTTCCAACAGCCTCAGGAATCTGGAGAGGTCTCAGTTGACTGGAAGCTGGCAAACGTTCCAGTTTTCAGGAACAGCGAGAAAGAAGATTCTGGCAGTCATAGGCCGGACAGCCTCACTGCAGTGCTGGAGGGCAGCCCTGCTGAGAGGGATTTGAGGGTCTTGGTTGACAGCAAGTTGAACAGTGTGCCCAGGCAGCCAGGAAGGCTAACCATATACCGGGGTGCATCAAGTGCAACATTGCTAGCCATCAAAGGAAGTGATTTGCCCTGCTCCGTTCTGCACTGGTGCAGCCTTACCTTGAGCACTGGGTGCAGCTTTGGGTGTCACAGTGTAAAAAGGACACAAAGCTATCAGTGCCCAAATGAGGGCTGCAAAGATGGGGCCTGGATGGTTGGATGTCAGGGGGAAGTTCTTTACAGAGAGAGTGGTGAGGTGCTGGAACAGCTGCCCAGAGAGGCTGTGGATGCCCCGTCCATCCCTGGAGGTGTTCAAGGCCAGGTTGGATGGGGCCCTGGGCAGCTGGGCTGGTATGGAATAGGGAGGTTGGTGGCCCTGTGTGTGGCGGGGGGGGTTGGAGTTGAGGTCCCTTCCCACCCTGGCCATTCTGTGAGGGGCTGAAGGTTTAAGTGTGGATAAGAAGAGACTGTGGGGAGACCTCATCATGACCTGCAGCTTCCTCACAAAGGGGCAGCAGCAGAAAAGGCACTGATTTCTCTGGTGACCAGCAATAGAACCTGAGGGGAGCAGCATGAAGCTGTGATGGGGAATTCAGGTTGGGTATCAGGTGAAGTTTCTTCACCAAAGGGGTGGTTGGGCACTGGAACAGCCTCACCAGGGAAGTGGTTGCAGCACTGAGCTTCCCAGAGTGCAAGAAGTGTCTGGGCAGTGCTCTCAGACACACGGTCTGATTTTTTGGGGGTTGTCCTGTGTGGAGCCTGGAGTTGACATGATGGTCCTTAAGGGTCTCTTCCAACATGGGAAGTTGTATAATTCTAAAAAGATGAAATGGGTAGAAACAGATTTCAAAGTTGTAGCTAAGCAGTAAATATTTTTAGCAGAAAAATGCAGATTTCTTTTACGATTCCTCAAACTGTAGCTTTGAAGCTGTAGTTTTGAATCAGCGCCAGCATGCAGTAGCCTCTACTCCATGCTTTCTCACTTGCTCTCACAGTTGTGCAAGTTCCACCACTTTGCAGGCCTGGTTAATATATTAGTTTCCTAATCTCATCAAGAATAAAAATGTTGGGGGGGGTTATGGTTTAATTATGGCTTCATGATTGTTTGGTTTAGCATTGTCAAGGATGCTTTTTTCCATCTCAGAGGGACAGGTGGAGCAAGGAACAGACAGTGGAGAGCCATTACCAAACCAGGCACCGATGCTGAAAGAGATGCATGCAGACAAGTTATTCTAGGCAACTAGTTACTAAAGCAGCAATCCTTAGTGAACACTCAGCAAATAAAAAGTTAAACAGATGCAGTCGTACTACCAAGTTCATAGTACATAGTGAATTGATCTCCAAGTCAGTGCCATGGAATGGCATAATGCAGTGTAGTGGAGAGTCCCCTTTTCGGCTGTGGCCAGAAGCAGGAGAGTGACTTTCTTTGTGCCTGTAGCCCGCTGCCATCCTCTGCTTGGCATGCGTTTCAGTGCCAGCATTGTTCAAAGCTTGTAGCAACCAGAAGCGTTCTGCCAGCGTCTCTCCACTTACCTTTGTTTCTCCCCATAGAAATGCATTGATATCTTGATTGAGAAGGAGTACTTGGAGCGCGTCGATGGTGAGAAGGACACCTACAGTTACTTGGCTTAATGTTTTTATTAGCGTTTTCTGACTGTGTGGCACTCGGCAGATAGGTATGTGATGGAAAGAATGAAAGCAACGGAACTTCATAGCAGCCACCTGCTGCCATTTGGACCTCCCTTTTTAATCCCTGAGACCAGGACTCCCCATCAGCCAGTCTCAGATTTACATCAGAACTGCTCAGGATTGATACATTTCAAGTATGTAAATATGGACACCAATGCCATTTAACCTAATTTAAGAACAGAGAGGAATCAGACCCTTCTCATTTAAGGGTTGCATGCTACTGCATTTAAATCAATACATTGGCTATATGATAAACAGCTGCCATCACTGGCAGCACTTACAAATGTTGGCAGCACTTTGAGAGCAAGTCTGAATGGACCCATGTGTAATCTGCTATGGAAAAACCATTTGTATAGTGTGTTTCATTTTTTAATGTGTGATAAATAAAAAAAAAGTTAAAAGATTTCTGTACAAGTTGCATTTGGTTTTATTAAGTTTCATGATTTCTAAATGTAAATAAAAGGTATAATAATGGTTATGAAAGCTACAGAAATTTGTTTTGCTTTTCCTCCTTTCCTGGTGATTTGAAGTGTGCTGCTTTCTGAAGGAATTAACTTTTATCTGTAATCAAACGTGTTGTTTCTTTTTGAGAGGAGACGTGTTTTGAAGAAGAAAACTGCTCCTTCCACCAGAGAGCAGAACAGGAGCTAGGTGAAATGTCTGCAGACAGCCCCAGTCATTTGAAGTTTGACCTTAATACATCATTTCACTCTTCCCACAGTCCTGTGGACAAGCTGGCAGCCCGGGGCACGGTCACGGAGATGTGCTGCAGGATCAAGAGGGGGCTGGAGGGCTGGGAACAAAGAGCTGTGGTGAATGGAGTTGCTTCCACGAGCGGCGTCCCTCAGGCGTTGGGTCCCGTTTAGTATCTCTGGTGGGGGTCAGGATGAGGGCACTCGTACACCTCTGTGAGAGCAAGGTGGGGTGAAGCGGTCCTCTGCCTTGGGTAGGAAAACCCTGCAGGGGCTCTGGACTGATGAGCTGAGGCCAAGGGGGTGAAGTTCAACAAGCGGGCGTGCTGCGTCCTGTGCTTCAGCCCCAGCAGTGCCTGCAGGCTTTGCCTAGGGGCAGAGTGGCTGGAAGGTAAGGAAAGTGATCTGGGGCAGGGGGTCAGTGCTGGGGTGAGTCGAGCAAGCGTTGTGCCCAGAGGGCTGAGAAGGCCAGCAGCACCCTGACTTCTATCAGGGATGGTGGAGCTGGCAGGGCAGGGCGGTGAGCGCTGTGCTGGACTCAGCTCCAGCGTGGGTCCGCTTTGGGGCCCTCTGTACAAGGAGGGCGACGACGTCGGTGAAGGCACCGAAATGCGAGTGGTGAGGGGAGCTGTGAGGGAAGTGGGGTCATTTCTTCAGAACTGTTGCTCTCTGCAGCTGACAGCTGTGTGTGGTGGGGGGGTTGGCCTCGTGTAACTAGTGATAGCACTAGAGAAGGGCCGCGGGTCAGGGTGGATGTTAGGGAACCTTCTCTAAAGGAGCGGTCAGGCACTGGAACAGGCTGCCAGTGAGGCAGCTGAGCTGCTGTCCCTGCAGCTGTGTGAAGGAGGTGCAGCTGTGCTATGTAGGGACGTGCTTTAGTGGGCAGTATTGGCATGGGGGGACAGTTGAACTGGATGATATTGGGAATCCTTTCCAGCCTTTATGATTCTGTGATCCCCTAACTACTGCCTTGAATAAGGTTGAGGCTGCCCAATTCATTGAACAGAAAATGTGTGCTCCTAAAGACTAACTCTTAATAAATACTACTTGTGACGAGAATAAAATATGTGTTGCTATACATATATATACATGATTGACCAAGTTTTACTCTGTCTTATCACAATGTTGTGTGCTCAACATATGCAAGTGAGATAAATACTTGTTTCTACATGTAACAAAAAGCTACCCTTCCAGTTCTCTTTTTTGTCCTTGAGGGTGAAAGGACTTCTGCTTCTGCATCCAAACCATTTTTTCACCCTTGGACATGGTGGCTTCCCATCCTTCTGAGAGAGAAGCTATTTTTTATGGTTACAGTTGGGCTTTGATCTACAGAAATGTTTGATTTTTCACAAAGTTCCAGCTTGAACTGGGGAGTATTAGATCCTAACATCAAAAATTGAGAGAATACCTTGTTGCACTTGAGCTTCTGCAAGCTTGCTGCTCCTGTACTGGAAGAACTTAAATTGTACCAAGACTGCCTGCGTGGTTAATAGAAACACTTTGTTGTTCATTTTTTGAAATGCCTTTTGAAGATTTTAAGATGTGCTTTGCGGAAGAAAGTAGGAGAGCATGGTGCTAGAGAGGCATGCAAAATGACAATCACCTGTGGAAGCCCAGAACTGCAGCGCTGCAAGCTGCCTCTCAAAGCCATCACTGGTTAAAGCAGGACTGCTTTGTACAGTTTATATACTGTATTAAATCACAATTGCTGCCAACTCAGCTCCAGGGAACAGACATCTTTATCTGAGCAGGCAGAAGTTAACCGGACTTTGGTGAAAGGAGGTAAGTTGGCTCGCTGGGTCACTTTGTCACAAACAACCAGAGAAAGAAAAGCCACCCCCTCACAACTTAACACTCCTCAACAAGTCCAGGGAGTGCCAGAGAGTGGCTCAGTGTTGATGAAGGTCAATGACAAGTGGTGTCCCCCAGGGGTCAGCGCAGGTGCCGATACTCTACACTCATCAATGACTCTGACAGTGGGGTCAGCACAGCAGGACAGGATCCCGTCCAGGGGGACGGAGACAAACTTGAGCTGTGGGCCCAGGTGAACCACAGGAGGTTCGGTAAATCCAAATGCAAGGTCTTGCACCTGGGTCGAGGTGAGCCTCACTACCACTGGGGGATGAAAGGGTTGAGCACAGCCCTGCTGAAAAGGACCTGGAGATAATGGTGGATGGGAGGCTGGACAGGAGCCAACAGCGCACCCCCTCAGGCCAAAAACCAACCCTACCCTGGGCTGTATCAGAAGGAGGTGATCCTGCCCCTCTTCTCTGCGCTGGTGAGCCTCAGCTGGAGTACTGCATCCAGGTGTGGAGGCCTCAGTACAGGAGAGACAGGGAGCTGTGGCCATGCGTATAGAGAACGGGCACAGAAATGAGTCCAGGAATGGAACACCTCTCCTGCAAGGACAGGCTGACAGAGCTGAGGCTCTTGAGCCTGGAGAAAAGAAGGCTGCAAGGTGACCTGATAGCAGCCCTTCAATATCTAAATGGCAGCTACAGGAAAGAAGGGGACAGGGCTCTAGCAGTGCAGTCACCGCATTCTAAACAAGGTTAGATTGACATTTCATAATAGAAGGGAGGAATCTGTACCACTAAAAGCAAAGCAGTTGTTGCTTACAGCTAAACAGTACAAAGGATACGACATAAATGGCCTCAGCCCAGTTTGATTCAAGTGAGGTATACAATTAGTCATGTTCTTCTGTTTGCAGCTGGAGAGATGCCCCATGCAGGGCAGCAGTTACTGGAGCCACCGCTGCCTGTTCCCTTACCAAGTGGTACAAGTGGAATCTCCTCTGTGTTATTTCTACAGTCAACCGAGTAGAGAAAATCACGGCACCACGTGGGGAGCTGCACTAGTGTTAAGCTGGTGCACAGGGGGCAGGAAAGCTTGTAAGACTGTTACTCACCTTAAACTTGGCATTAACACCTGTTAGCGTCATCTACCATTACAGCTACCTACCTCCAGCCTCCCTTCCACTTCTTTTTTGGAGTACACTCCCTCCATTTTTAAATCCATCTGCTATCAACTGACTCCACATTAGGACTGATAGGGCAGAGCAGAAGAATAACAATTACAGTTGAACAGAGAACTAGGCAAGTATGTACTGCCTTTATTTAGAAATTAAGTTTTGTGAACCGGGTAAATCAGAATTTCAACTCCATTCCCATAAAAATGAAGAAGTTCAAGTATCATTTATTCAAGATTGAAAAATGCACCACACCACATTATTGCAAAAGGTCATAGGTACAAAACACTGCAGCTGGTGAGAAGGCAATAAAAAGTTTTTTTTAAATTGGTTGCTATAAATTACTGTTACAGTACTTTGCAAACACAGAATTTCAAATAGCTTTTTTTTTTTTAAATTGCCCACAGTACTAGATTTTCCTGAAGATAAGGCAGCTGTATGCTTATAAGAAGAGGTAGCTGGTGTCAAGGGATTTCCATTTCTCTTTCTATACCCACATACTTAAGGGCATCAGCTTGGCTGTATCTGAAATAAAAATGAGCAAGAATAAGAACTGGTATCACTGGAGCATTTCAGCTTCATTGTTCTGACATAACACATCACAGTCTGGAATGCTCTCTGCTTTCCCCTAGTTTCCTCACCACTGAAATTTACTTCCTGTGTAAATTTGCAAGTGCAGAACAATACTGAACATTTAAGAAATGCTATTAGAGGAGCTTGAGCCAAAAGGAAGTAAGTGGTCCATAAAGCTTCACGCTTTCCTCACAGTACTCAGTGCTGAAGTTCAACCAATTGCATTTCTCAAAATTGACTTAGGCAGCTCTGTTTTCACTAGACAGGTAAGTTCTCCTCTAGCACGATTATCTTAGCAAGCACTTCTCTGTAAGTGAAGCAAGAAGCAAGCTCTCCTTACCCATTTTTGAATAATAGTGGAAACAACCTGTACTGCTTATCTAAGGAAGTACCAGAGTGCCAGAGAAAGTTTTATGCTTATCTGCACAGAAACATTGTGCAAGTCCTTCTCCCTTCTTAAGTCACATTTCTCTTATTGATGCAAGCCACCTTTCCAAGTTCACAAGGCTCTTGGCCAAATGTTTGCCCAATTAAAAAGAAAGAAAATAGCCAGGACTGCCTCTCACTGCTCTCAGGTGCTGAGACCTGAAGTTAGCAGGAAGCAGGTACAGGAACTCGTTTGGATCTGCTTAGAAATACAGGTAACTAATTGAGCATGTCATAAAAATAAGATAGAGGAAACATCTACCAACCTGTAGTCAAAGAAAAGTTCTTCTCCAGTCTGAATGGCTCTTTTAGCAAAAATTCCTATTCTGTGATCGCCGTTAACCATCATAACTGTGGAAAAGAAAAACTCAAGGTAAATACTGATAAAACGCATACTTACACACCCCACAACATTTTATATATTGTTAAATGAGAGCTAAATGTAAAACATACCTTTTGCATAGCAGTTGGGATTCACTGAATGGTTTGCAAATCTAATCTTGTTTCCCTTGCGTGTTGCATCAACCACAAAATCTAGGAGTAAAAACCATAAGCGACAGGAAGGTCATCTCCAAACAGTTTCTTTGTTTAATGATTACTATGCTTAGATTTTAGCAGCTGGAAAAGACACCCGCGCAACTTCCTACACTGAAGAGGTGGCACATCTTCATGCAGCAGCTTTATCACTGCAGCTCAGTGACCCTACTGCCCCACCTCTGCAGTGCATTCATCTCCCGCCACAGTGGCTCCCACTGGAAGCTTCTCTGCCCTTGCTCCACAAGGGCAAGCTCCATAAACAAATTAAGGCAATGTTTACGTAAGGCAGAGCTTTTCTTTCAAATGATTCATTGTATTCTATAACTGACACAGAATAGTCTTATTTCCAGCAAGCAGCAGCAGCTGCCCATCTGCACATCTTCCTCCCCACACAAGATTACCTTCACAACTCACTGCTATTTAAGTCACAGTGAAATTATTTGAAACGATACCTAGCAAAGCAGACTATTCAGGCTAGTTTACTAATGCTTGTAAGAATTTCACAGAGTAAAATTACAGTTTTTCAACTCATCATCTGTAGCTGCCTCGTCTAATAGGCTCTTTCACTGCTATCTCCTTGCATATCATTTACATAAATCCCCTCTGCTCTCAGAACTAGGAATCAGCAGATGGCTAGAAAAAGATGTGGAACAGAAAGAGCTGCAAGCCAACATTTCATTACGCTGCACGGATTGTGACTGGTAAACACATACCATTATTCAAGTTAAACAGAAAGCTGCACATGTACTTGTCGTACACTTTTCCTCTTCTGTCTGCCTCATCCTGAGAGATAATCTGAAAGAAATAGTTATTGTAAACCACCTCTCCCTGTTTGCAACTGTAACAGCTTAAGGCTAAGAACACAAGATGTTCTGAAGAATACTCTAGGTTTATCAAACAATCACAGCTTGCTTTTAGCACGAATAAGTTCCTTTAGAGTAGGAAGAAAGAAGTGCTTCTCATCTTAAAAAGTAAGACTGTGCAAGTCTTCGATTTCTTGTTATTACCATCGAATAACATTTAATGGCTCACTGAATGTTAGTGAAAGTCACACTGAGGATTAAAAATGGCACTCCGTTGCTCATTCTCCCAAGAGCCTCACACTTTTGGTGACATTTCAACCACGTAACTCCCAGATTTGGAGCCTGTAACAGCAGTAGCTGCATACTTAGCCAGTCACATCTCTCCCTCTCTGGAGAACAACATCAGCTTGGTTCGGAACCAGGAGATCATCTCCAATACACAACTTTACCCATTAAGTCCACAGTAACCAGAGGCGTCCTTTACCTCACCACAGTATTCAGAGATGAATTCATTCTTTTGTACAGGATCCTTGATGAAAATTCCCCAGCCTGCCACATCTGAAGGTGCCAACAGTAAGTGCTGTGGGAGGCAAACAGAAAGAAATAAAACAGACGTGGTTGGCTTAGATTGACCCTCCCTCCCCTCCTTGACACAAGGATTTTTCTAACTGATGACACAAATAGACATTAAGAACTGCAGACTAAAAAGGCCTGCTGATGGGAGCATAATGCTGATTCACTCGCTGTTTGACTGACCAACTCGTGAGAAGATGCTGCAGAGCAGAATTAAGAATTTATTTGCTTTTAAAATATCAAGCAGAGCTGAACAGGCTTCACAATGATACTCGGTAGACTTCGTGCAAGTGAAGTGCATTACAATCAACAAGTGAACAAAGAAATAGCCAGCACTAATGTCTAGGTGAAGTTTTCTCATCGTGAGCCAGCAGCTACTTGTCCTTCAAACCTGCAGCCTATCTGCAAATGACAAGTGAAGCAGAATGGCAGAAAGAAGAGATCCTTCTGCAGTATTTTTCAGAAAACACAAGAAATGCTTCCTTGGTGCTGGAAAATGCTAAAATGTACACAGTGCTTAAAAGTGACACATAAGCAAGGTAACAGATGACAGCTATCTCCCCTTTTGATTTTACTTTTGATTGTCTTTCATGTTTGTTTTTTGTATGTTTGGAGGGTTTTCTTGTCATCACCACCTCCCCCCTCCCTTTTTTCTTTTCTTCTTGATTTATTTGATTTGTTTCTTCCTGTTTGAAACCATGAAGCTGAAGAAATTCTGTTCTCTGGTATGAAAATACGAAAATGCTTCAAAAAAGACAAAAGGCAATAGGCACATAGTTCTGTAACTATCTGCATACTTTTTTGGATCCTCTCTGAATGCTGCAGTTCTTGCAAGAAACATTTTTGCTGTCCCAGTGGTCAGCTGCTCCACAAGTTAAACAGAGATCAGGATCACATTCACGAACAGCCAGGTAACATGGGCACTGCTTAGTGTTGCACTGTGCTTTACAACGACATCCAGGAAATCTGTTTTGGCCTGCAAAGGAATAGATGAAAAAAAGGCAAGTATGAAAAAATACAAAGTAAAACAGCATAGCTTTCAGTATATCAATATTAAAAAATAAACAATAATAATAATTAAAAACAAGCATAGCCATTGGTTTCTTTATAGGACATTAAGAAAAACAAGGGGAAATGGTTTTAGCTTGAAGGAGAGCAGACTGGGGTTGGATGTCAGGGGAAGTTCTTTGCTATGAGAGTGGTGAGGTGCTGGAACAGCTGCCCAGAGAGGCTGTGATGCCCCGTCCATCCCTGGAGGTGTTCAAGGCAAGGTTGGATGGGGCCCTGGGCAGCCTGGGCTGGTATGAAATGGGGAGGTTGGTGGCCCTGCACTGGTGGGGGGTTGGAGCTTCGTGATCCTTGGGGTCCCTTCCAACCCGGGCCATTCTGTGGTTCTGTCAATTACTGTAAATTCACAGAATCATTAAGGTTGGAAGATCATCCACTCCAAACATCCACCTGCCCTCAGTATTTCCCCACTAAGCCTTTAGTGGCATATCTCCACATTTCTTGGGCCGCTGGCAGGAACGGTGGCTCAATCACCTGTCTGGGCAGCCCATTACAGTGCCTGACCACAATTTCAGGGGACATTTTCCCTAATGGACCTGCATGGACCCTGCAGAATTACTGTCAATGTCCACTGCAAGGACTGACCTGCATTTGTGGTCAGGGATGGCTGGAAAAATACCAACAGGAAAGACTTGCATCAGGAAATGCCGATTCACAGAATGCAGTTTGTCAAGCACTGACATTTTACAAGGATATGTTATTAGGCTCAGCACAGCAGAGAGGGAGTAGAAGACCTCCAAGCAATCTGCCCACTGTAGTTCTGAACTGAGAAATGCTGAGCTAGTTTTGGAGCAAGAAAAGAACTACGCTCCAAATACCTCTAGCAGCAGTCCAGCCAGGAGAGATGCACAGGTGGGGTGTAAGCAGGAGCTCAAACTCAAACCATAAAAAGGTGATGGGTCTTAAACAGAACCATCTTACACGATAAATCATCGTATGATCATCGTATGGATACATATTTGACAGCCACTGATTAGCGGAACTCAGGGAGAACTGTTAGAGATCTCTCTTCAGTAAAAGCTATTCTATGTCTGCTTGGAAAAGCATTCCTTCTGTTGCAGACCACAGAAAGCCAAGATTGTGTTTTTATTCAGTGGCAAAAATGGTGAATGAGGACAGTTCATTCTCTCCTTTCCTGAATTCAATCACAAGCAAAAGAAAAAAAGACAGAGATGTTCTCCAAACTGTCTAGCAAAGAGAGGGAAATTAAAACAACATCCACTAGTAGAGACAGAGGAGTCCCAAAACTTCTTAACATCTCCAATTTTACTTCACTTTTCCTCAAGTCCAATCATTACAACTGCTTTTGACTTTGTTCAATGACTAATTAAGAGGGCCAATTTAAATTGAACACGTGCTTCCTTGTCAACTGCTTGACACTTTACAGCTCTCACAAACACTGCCTGCAGAGGGGACAGGGTGCCAGCAAAGACACTGAAACAGTGAGGAAAGTTTATAGGTAAGCACTCTACTTTTACTTACATTCTGAGCTGCACTGACAAAACTTCTCACAGAAGTTTTGAGCAATAACACAAGGGCATGAGCTGTCACAAGGCTGACGTGGATGATCACATGGCTGATAGTTGTAAACATGATTTGATGAACCATCTGAATAAAAATTGCAACATCTTTAATAGTGAAAGATGCAAACAACGTGCAGTTCCCCTCATTGTTTAAAGCAGAAATTCCCTTGAAGTCCCCTTAACTGAGAAAGCCCAAAACCAAACAGACCCAGTTCTACCATCAGTGGTGGGAGGGGAAAGAAGGGAGGTGTGTGTTTAGAAAAACAATGTAGTATTAGTTAGGTGCTTGATACCACTAGCTGCTTGCCTCTTCGTGCATCTTATTCTTCCCATTACTCAGCTGCTTAAGTGTATTCAGAGCTGAACACTCTCTACTGTGGAAAACCGAAAAATGAAGCTACAGTAGCATAATTTCCTGTGTAAATATGTGCTAGAGTAACACTGTTTTAGCTAGCAAAATGAATTGCTCAAGTGCTCCAAGTCATTAAGTCATTTTTACACTTGAGGAACAAACAATCAGTTTTAAAACAGACACGTGGGCAGAATAACACCCATCCATTACAATACCAAGCTTTCAAAGCCAATTTTCTAATCCAGACAAAGCCAACATCTTACAGGCCAGAAGGGACGACTGGAGCAAAGTCTAGTTTTATCTGTACAGCGGTGAAGAGAATTTGGTGCTATATAGATTGTGCTTCCTGTTAATTGCACTGAGCGTTTGTTGTGTCTGCAAAAATGATCCATCAGCAACGAGAAAGGGGAAAGAATCAATTTGTAATGTTGTTACAAGCCCCAAACTGTTCTCAACACATTTTTAAGCTTTTTTCTTTTTAAGGCAAATGCTGCTTTTTAGCGCAGCTCCCAGTCCTGCTTTCCATACTTTATGAGCACATGCTGAAAGAAGTTGTTAATTCAGCCTCCTTCTGAGTTATACAGACTATTTCCAAACAGTTATATAAATCAATTAACACCTTTTACCCCTGCTATCTCTAAGGAGAGCTTGCTTTATCTCTAGCTCCCTACAGGAAGTACATAATGGCCTAAAATTGAAAACGGGAAAAAAAACAACAAAACCCAAACCGAAAAAAAAACAGCAGTAGGATCTTAAAAGTTCAGGACATAAATTGAATGGAAAGATGCTAACCCTTTTTCAGCTGTATCTTTCTGCAATGAGCAGCCCACAACCTGCAAAAAACACAAAACAAACACAAGAAAGTTGACAGGAACTCCACTCCACCTGCAGTGGGCTGGGAAAGTCCTCTGCATCTTGTACCCATGTTTGATTTAAAATGGGCAAGTTTGGGTAACATAAACGTCTGCCAGACCCACAGAATTGGTTGCAGCAGAAGCACCCTGTTCCAGTTCCTTGGAGCTGACTGTATCAACACTGCAGACTAATGGTTCCCCCCACCCCCCTCAGCATTGCACTAGTCCCAAGATGGTACAGACAAGCAGCATCTACCAGCCCTAGGCTGAAATTCGTCTGGCTTTTAAGGAAAACCTGCAAATAGGAAAGCACTGAAGCAGGCAGCAGCAGAAGGAAGTACACTGAATTGCAAACACGCAGGGGCACGTCCACATAGAGGAGTGAAATTCTCACAGCCGTTTTCTTCACGGGACTGGAGACTCAACACCCCACCAGCGGTCTCCTCAAGATCACAGCCAGGTACCACCCTTTATCTGCTCATCTCCAACAGGATCACAGCGCTGAGCCACTTCCCTTCTGCTTCAAACTCTGTATGCCTTACATACCTCTCTTCAATCCTTAAAACTGTCCTTCAGCATTCTCTTTCTTTGTTATATTGCCTAAGCAGCGCTTTTGCCAGTTTGCTTTGGGGCAGAGGCTAGGAGAAGGTGGAATGCACGTTTGTTGAAATATAGCATGCTTTTGCTTACCACAACATAGCTCACTGTACTTGTAAGTCATGACTACTCCTTTATCATGTAGATTGCAAGTTTCAGGAGCAAGGAATCAAGAAAAAGTATCTGTCCGGCCTTAGGTGACAAACAGGTGCTAGACAGAAAATTTCACTAGCTTTAAAGTAGAAATTGATGTTTCTTAAGGTTTGTTCAATTATACGCATTCTCGTTAGCACTTGTATTTCAGTAATACAAAAAAAAAAATCTGTAAAATAAGTAATATTTAAAAAGCCCATCTTCTGAATGTCCCACCGTACCACCTCAGCTTGAAGTTTCTACATAGTGCTTTATTTTGTAAACCCATTATCTCAAATTCTACTTTAATTCAGTGGTGTGCTGCACCTTCCTGCCATACACAGCAGCAGACTTATCCAGGCTACTGAAGCTGTGGACAGGGCACAGAACCAAAGACTACCCACCAGAGATACAAAACACTACAAAAAAAGGTGCCAGCATATTTGTTAACACCAATTCTTTTGAAGAAGACACTGATATGAGTGCAATTTCGACTTAAATTACTCTAATGTGCAAACTTTTTTTTTTTTTTTTTTTTTGCTGGCTGGCTTTTGGCAAATGTAGGAAACACAAAGCTTTTAAACAAATCCTTCCCAAAAAGCGTGATAAACCCTTTAAAGATTTCTGTGAATGCACTCCTTAAAGCATTATTTCATTAGCAATTAATATGAATATTTATTTCAAGTTAAGCACTATCTGTAACAATCAGCAAGATCAACACGATGGAAAGTTGATACAAGAGGTGTAATGACAGAGGGACTAACACAACAGGAAGCTGTTATAAGGGAAGGAAAAGGGACTGCTCACCTGTCTCCAAAGATCTGGGCTCACAGGGGAGAAGTCCACAGAGGGGAAGGATCTCTTTCTGGAGATGCCTCCCGTGGCAGCCAGCCCCTATCGGCTCTGGGAGGTGCAGCCAGGCTCCACCGCTCCAGGCTGCACAGCTGAACGCCTCCAGCTGCGCTCCCAGGGCACACTGTCCTTTCCCCAGGCAATCACTGCACGACCCAACAGTTCCCATACAACAATCCTAATGCCTCAGTGTAAAATGCCACCTGCTGACCAGCTGCCAGCGAGGACTTCTTGGTTTTATGGGAAAGTGGATTGAATCAACGTGGCCACCTGAATATGGCAGAGGTCGTCGTCAACCACAAGTTCAGAATACTAACAACCAGGATCAGTGCAGAAATCAGTATGGCAGTCACAGTGACGAAGGCATCAGATCTGCTGCTCTCCTAACAGCAACCGGTGTCAGAGAGCCTGGCAAGAACCGAGCAAGGCCTGCCTGCAGCGCCATCGCAGCGTGAGGGAAGCGGCAGATGGCAGCACGAAGCTGCCCACACTCACCAGTTAGACAAGTCTGACTGGCAAAGTCAAACACCACAGCCTTTTCTCTTAAGGACTGTCAGGAAGGGCTGCAAGTTCCCCTTACTAGTCAACGAAGCTGAAGTCTAAGTACATATCAGAAATGGACTGACGTCTTGCATCGCCCTCTAATTTGCTCTCTCTATCAGAAGAGAAGATCTGAGCTCACAAACTAGGAAGTGAAGGTGAGAAGACGGTCGAGAAAGAGCTTGCAACGAGACGTTACAGAAAAAAATGAACTGTAAACTCGGTGGCAGATTTCCAAGCAAATAGGTGGGTTTGTGTACATCTGGTAGCTGATCTCTGCTTGACAGCCAGTTTTGAAAGCAAGCATTTCCATAAGCACTGTGACAGCAGTTGTCAAAAATATTCACGTTCTTCTCTGCTGCCATACATCTTCGTACCGTAAACACGGTGCAGAATTGTACAAAGCTTCTTAGGCACATGCAGCAGTTTGGGGGAAGGTAGGGAAAGCAGAATGAAAAAGGGGAAAAGTGGAGAAAAAGTACTTTCAAGTAAAGCTTATGAAGTAAACTCACATCTGAATAGAGGATGAGAAAGAGGAAGGGGAGAAAAAAAAAAAAAAAAAAAATCAAGCAGCAGCGTTATAGGACACTACAATCAGATTCTTATCAATCCACGGGAAAAGGGCCCATTAGTTAAAGCCAGCACGCAAGTCAGCTCCTAGCCAAGGAAGAGCAAATATATAAGAGAATGAACTAAGTAACCTTCTTTCAGCATATAACCATGCTTTCTGCATTTTTTCTTCTCTCGGGTTTTCCTATTGCCTGCTTCCTATGCAAAATACTTTTTAGTCCAGCCAAAGAAAGTTGACACAGTCTATTTCCAGAAACCACTGTATAAAAAGATGTTTTCTGGTTCTTGATCAGTCTCACTGCAGCTATCTAACTAAAGAGACACCGGATGGAGGCAGAGAGCACTATTTGCTATCCACGATGGGGCAGTCATACCAACTAGTTATTCAGTGTACCTATATGGGTAGAAGATGGCACAGAAGACGTGTCATTCAGCTAACAGTAGCAGTTCCACTTGCAAGGTTAGAATTTTCTTTTTAATGATACTATACGCATGCCGAAGCAAAGTCTTAAGAGAATCAGCAATCAAACCAGAGAGAAAAGGCCATTAACAAAGCCATCTGCAACTGCTTTTCTCTTCAGTGAATGCTGCCTTTCCTCAAAGGCTTTGCACCCCATGAGCACAGTGCAACGCTGAAGAGCAGAAGACAGGGCACTGGTCCTTTCAGAACTGGATTTACTCCAGGACTGGATAAACTCAAACAGAACAAGAAACAAAGACTCGCAGGTGGTTTTCCCAGCCATCCCAGTTGCGTGACATCTTTACACAGTGCTCGGATTACACTCGTATGTATATGGACTGAACGGTTTTCCTTTCTGAAAGGCACTGAACAGACACTGCTTGATCGCCATATTCTATGAAATTAAAGGAAAAAAGTTATTTTACCTTTCAGTGAAGGAAGAGGAAAAAAAATTGAAAGGCGTTCCAATATCAAATTACTGGCCCACAAGACCTGTTTGTTGCAGCTAGTAGGAATAAAATATCAAGAAACTCCATATGCTGGCACATGACCATTTATTTTATACAAAAGACTCGAAACTCCTCCAAAAACAATGTCATTGTGCTACCTCTACAATCAATTTCAGCTTCAAAGGGCACTTGAGCCTTTTAGTTGCACTTCAGAAACTGGCATAGTGGCATTATACTTATAGCAATTTGCAAGAACCTGAAAGTAAGCTAATTCCCAACTGCATATTCTAAACTTGCACTGTAGCTATTAACTCCAGATTTAAAAAAACCAAGCCCAGCAAATGCCCCCAAACTTGAAAAATGTGCCAAAAACATTAAATCAATAAGTTTTGCTCAGAACAGATGATTTCTTCCAGATGCTCGCTAGATTTTTTTCTTGGCTTACATCAGCTGTTTCTGCACTACAAAACAGAAACATCCTACTCCACCATCAGTTTTTAAATCAACATTAGGAATTTCACTAAGGCTGGAAATAATAAAGATACCTAGAATTACTGGAAGAACAGGAAGAATGAACAAGGAGAAGGTAAGGAAAGACGAAGGGGAAAATAAGAAACATTGAAAAAAGCATACTTATTCCTTGTAGAAATAAAAGTTCTTGCTAACTTTCAGTCAGTTATTTATCTATCTCCCATTTTCTCATCCCTAGGAATAAAAGCCATCAGAACACTGAGTTATGTTGTTTGAACCTCAGCATTCCCAAAGGAGGTTATATTTCACCAACGGTAGATAGTAAGCTTAAAGTTTCAACAGGAATTGTTTTAGAAGGTCTATCTGGCTCAACATGCAGCTTTATTTTGTACTTAATTAAAGCTGATTATTAAAAGTTATTTAAAAATTGAAGCTGCACTTAAGAGTCTACTAACCTATTTCTTCAATTGAAGCTGCAGTTGATAATGCAGCTGGGTGCAACAAGGGAATTCCTGCCACGTCCCTTAAAAAGCCATCCTACAGTTCATTTCTTTTTCTTAATGATCATCTGAATGTTTTGATTCAATACATTTCAACACAAAAAGCATAGGTTTACTTTGAAAAATAATGTCATTATTTAATACCAGTATAATGCTTGTAAATTTAATATTTACTGCTTCAAAATTCCACTGACATTTCTTGAATGTTGTAACCAGCCATACAGAAGAGTATTTCCAAACTACACTTTGATTATTTGCAGCAATAAACCTTCAAGAACCTGTCTGTTTAGGAAGCTAGAGAAAAGGAGGGAAGGGAAGGCAAGTGTAACACTTCCCGTCCCCACGTGGCAGTGCTTTTGTCTGGGAAAACAAAAAAAACAACAACAAAAAAGTGTTTTATTGCAGCAAATTTCATTTTTGAGAAGAAAAGGAAGGATATGGATGACTATTTCTTGAAAATAGCTTCTGTTCAGATCCCCTCTATCTTCAATTTTCCGTTATGCAAAGGGCATTTAGTAACAGATTTACCTGTGTTTCCTTTTCTTCTTCCTGGGAGGAGTATCAACATCTTCAGCGGGCACCGGAGCAATAATACTAGATTCTTTTACTCTAAACTCATACACCTAACAAGAGATACCATAATACATCCATGATAAATCTCTCACTAGTAGAAAGTTGCTAATTTTCTATAGTATTACTATTTCCTCCAATCAACATCTTAAATATACTGAAAAGATGGATCTATAAGGTTGATCGTTTTTGTCACTGTAGAATAAATACTCTACCTAAAGTCTCTTGTAAGTTTTAAATCTGTTTTTAAATTAAATTAACTTCTGTATACTTGTAGCATGAATTCTGGATCATCACATTCTTGGGAAAACCGAAGAAATTACTTGTCTATTTCACTAATACTAGTTCTGTATTTCAGGCTTCAAAAGTAGAACGCTGTCATCCTCAGTCATCACTCCCCTCCTTACCTGTCTGCATGTTTTGGTCCCAATTAGTCTGGCGATTGCACAGAAGTTGTCATAGTAAGTGCCAATAAGAACTCTAAACATTGAGGCTTCTGCACCACTCCATTCCACGTTCTCTGGAGGCTCAATATTTGGCTTCATCTTTATTGGTGTTTGACACCTAGAATTTGCTTCTGTAATAAATAAGCATTTAAAGTACGAAACAACATAAGGTTATATTTCAGGAAGTTTCTATAGCCTTTAAAAACATCAAATAACCTGCTCAACTGCAGTAAAAAGTAGCCCAGAGTTCTGCTGGTTTCACTTATTTAAGCACTACAACAGAACAGCAACTTTCACCCAGCTCCTGAAGCGCAGAACTAGGTAACACTGGCCGTTGAAGTTACAGATCTCATTTCTAAACGAAGCTGAGAGGACCTGGACATTTTGTTACAGAGATCTATTAAACTCATGGTTCCTCTGCTTTTTCACCCATTTCGAATGTTTCAAATACATTGTTTCTAAGACTGCATTGCAGGAGGTGGGTTCATGCTGCCAAGCCAAGCACCATTTTGACTAGCCTTACCAGAGGAACTGGATGTTTCATCTTTCTTCTCTTCTTCCTCCTTATCATTGTTTTCTCCTCCAGTTTCCATCCCAGCTTCTCTGTCGCTGTCTGTGTCTTTTGATTCCAGCACATTTATTGTTGGTGTGCTGGGTCTGCTGGTGTTGTTTGGAAGCCTTCCTCTCCGGCGGCCCCCGGGGCGCTTTGGTGGCGTCTTTATACGCTCAGCAGTCAGGGCAGCTGCAAACTCCTTTGCACCTTCCTAAAAACAAATCACTGACCTTCACTAGAAGCTTAGGAGCGCTGCCACCTGCTGCCCGGGGTGTGGGATACCTGCGTATTACCCCATAAATTTAATCATGGACACAAATGCCAGTTAATTCACCCGCAACATTGATGCAGTTAAGGTCTCTCCACATTCAAGTTCACTATCGTGAACACGAACGCTTCTGATGATAGGATAAATCTACATTTACCGAATATTAATTTCGGTCCCGTTTCCACTTTTGCTGCCAAGTAAAAAATTAATTTGTTCAGTAATTAGCTTTCAACTTCCTATGTGACAGAAGTAGTGAGAATGTTCCAGAGTGCCTCCAACACACAAGAACTCTTTTTGCACATGGCATCTACACAATAAGCCTCTGCATTTTCAAAAGACCATCAGTATGGGAATTTGTTTTGTAGTGGAAAGAGTATGATAGGAAGCTTTTACGTTAGAAGATTAGACATGTAGTTTCATTTAGGGGAAGTATGAGTTTTCTCATTTGTTTGTTTTTTAAACTGTTTCCTCTTGTCAGTTCAAATCACGTGCTCCTGAAAAAAACAAAGATTCTGGCAATAACCCTTCTTCAGCAAACTAAATCTGTCCAATTTTCAGTTGATAGGCAACTCATGAGAGAGTTAAGTCTGTAAAACCCAGTTCTTTGACTAGATTGGACACAAGGGCAGCAACACACAGTTAGCAGGCAATGATCGTACCTCCTTACAAGTATGTCAGGCTACATCTAGCAGAGTTGAAAGCTATTCCTACTCAAACGTCCATTTTGCGACTAACACTTCTTTCACAAAGCTGAAGATGACACGCCTGATCGCAAGCAGCCTACAGGTACAAGCACGTTCATATACACAGCACATCCTAACAGTAAGCGCAGCTCGGTGTACTTACAAGAAATTGTGCTTTAGTAGATGCTTACAGCTCATTTGAAATTATCTTACCAGATGCTGATAACAGTGCGGTCCACAGGGCTTATTATCTAATGCTGTTTCTGTATTCTTTCTTTTGTAAGTATTTGGAGTTGCATGGAACGCTGTTGAATCAAGAAAATAACATTTGCAAGTCTTAAAAGTAAAAAATATACATTAGATATCTAACCTCAAACAGTATTAAAAACACAAGATTTACCAAGACTTTACCAAGAACAGCATAAAAACTAGAAAAATGGAAAAAGCCTCAAGATACATGCCACCTACTGACGTTTGAGTTACAAACAGAACAAACTTGATTACCATCACCAAGTTAAACAGAACTACTCATATTTCTCCTATGAATGAACATCTCTCAAGCTGTAAGCATCCTACGTTCAATTTTTACCGTTTTTACATAAAAGTTAACAACTCCACACAAAGCAAAGAACCCAGTTTTCATTTTAGTCACTGGGAAGGAATTATGATCATTTTTACTCCATTAGTTATCAGCACCAGAACTAATTTCTCTCCAAGCTGCAGACTTAAATGCTCACACATACTGATGGAATCTGTACAGCACCCAAGCTGCAGAACAGTGACTTAGAATGATGCAGATCTGGGTACATTACAAATGCAACGTTAATATTTTTACAGAGTGACTAAGCTCCACAGCCATATTTTTGCCAGAGCTTGTCTTTACCAGATCTTCCATCATATGACACTGGCCTCTCAACAGAGCGTTTTCACTGGAAGCTTTAGGAACTCCCTGGAATCCCCCACTGAACTCAAACCCAGGAAATCTGCAGCTAGAGTCGCATAGGACCTGGCACACTCAAGTTCCCAATTATGAGATTTCAAAAATATTAGTTAGCTTTCCACAATTCTATACATATGTTTAAGTCCTCCAATAAATACTTTTCCCCTATAAATGTAGTAACAGTAGCACATACAACTACAAGAAAAAGTAAGTGGCCATTGTACTGAAGCTTAATAAAAAAGACCAACAAAACACCAGACTCAGCACTAGCTGTCTGTTCTCTAACACTCCATGAAGGCCTAAGAGACTCCTGTCAGAAAATGTTTTAATCCCAGACACTTGTTAGTTTTTAACACTGCTACAGTTGAGCAACAGTAAGTTATAGTTATGCTTTCATCACTCAGTGAAGCACCATTTTTTGAACTGAAAGAACAAATCTCTTCCCTCTCAACCCATACAAATCCGTCCTCTCCCGTATTAACAGAACTCACCTCTTTCTCCTTCAGAACCACCACCATAGCTTTTCCTACTTATTTCTAGATTCTACATGAGGTTTCTTGCTATAACAATCCACCACTGTGCCTTCAAGACTGAACTTTCTCAGTAGTTATTCCCTTTTCAAGCAATACCTGCCAGGCAATTGATTTACAACATAGCTCTTCTAGCACTTCATTTGGGACCAACGGGGAAAGTGAGTCAGTGCTAGTGTGCACATCTTAAGGGGGCTTCTGACTTCTTAAAACCATCATTACATGCTTCCTCCCATAAGGGAAGATGTTGTAGAAATCTCACACATAGGGATCTTGGGGGAGCAATGCATTCTTCCAAGGCTGATATAAAAAACAATTTTTAAAAAAGGCATAAAAGGATATAAAATATATAACTAAATATTTCATAACTAAATATTGCATCTTTTTCTCCACAGATAAGTTTTGTAAATCAGGAAATACAAAAAGACTTCAGTTTACCATACTGACATAGATATGTAAAAACTGCAGTATAGGAAATGCAATTTATGCATGTTGCTGCTGTTAGCCTTTCTTTAAAAATTTCCTCAAATTTATTCTGAAACTGCTCCACTGAGTACGTTTTCCATCTGCATGATTTACTTGTCTCATCCCCAATGGGCTCAATTCTCTTATTTTCAGATAAGATAATCATATGCAGATAACTGCAGCCCACCACATCTCCAGGACAGCTAATTCAAAATATCATCCACAGAAGCGAGGACATTATCCTGAGGTGCTCGCCAATTGCAAGCGTAGAGAACACGTGCTAGTAGAAATGCTATCAACTTTGTTTAAAAGTTAGTCAAATTGTTGCAGATGTGCTGTAATCTATTACTGTAGCCCTCTGATAACGAGTGTTGAAGAGTTTCTTACTCCTCAGCAGTGAACCCAGCACACTTGGACTACAAGTCTTACAGATTCACAGAAAGTGAAAAGCCACACAGCCGAATTTTCTTGGTTCTTAACAGATCAACTTCCACCTCTAGACACACACACAAAAACTTCTTCTTTGGTGTTAGCACAGGGGAAAAAAAAAAAAGAAAGCAGAGGAATCTAACTTACAGAAAGCAGAAGAAATCTACTAATCATTGTGGAGGTACGATTTGGGTATGTCTTCAGGAAACGGGGACTGAAGTGTCAGTTTACTACACTCAGTACCTGTTCTGAAAGTTACATGATGAATGCAGAAACAAAGCTTCAAGAGATCTCTTTGCAATGATCAATTCCTTTATTTTTTAAATTGGCAACAATGACTGTGCCACAAATTCTGATGAAGGGCATAATCATTGCAGATAACTTCACACTGCCTTGACACAGTGCTCCACAGTGAATGGAAGAACTCACTGGGGAGTACCATCCTACTGAAAACACCACTTATCCTTTTTTCAGCTAAAGCCTGAGAGTACCTGAAGCGATTAAAGTTTAGTCCTTTTTGAGCTCAAGGCAGAGTTTAAAACATTGCATTGGACATACAACACTTTGGAAAGAATACTGACTTGTTTACAGGATTTAAAAATGACCAGCAACAAGAATGTAGGCAGTCTTTTATCATAAGCAGTTTGCCATCTGAATGTTTTGAATAACAGAAAAGGAAAACACAATGCTTTCCATTTAAACGATGCTGCTAGTGTACGAACTGATGTCCTAACGTTGACTACAGACATTAGTCCAGATTTACTGTTGGCTGGTTCTAGCATTTAAGAATGTCAAAAGGAAAAATGCTACGAACACATCCTTAGACATTCTAGAAGATGTCTCAGCATTGGTGCCTATAAAACCATGAACTGGTAACACCAGACTCCCCATAGTAACTGGTACTGCAATGTGACCCATGAATCACAAAGGGCCTCCAGATGTCTCTTCCAGCTATCTGGTCTAAACCAGACCAAACAGCAGCCCGCCCATAACCACGTCAAGGTGACCTTTTGAAGCTCTCCAAAGGGAGAAACTAAAATCTCTCTGTGGCAGTGCTCAGTCACTCAGACAGTACAGGAGTGCTTTCCAAAGTTCAGGAGAAACCTGAAACTTGTTTCTCCTTACCCCATCACTGGGAAACAAGAGAAAGAGCCTGGCTTCATCTTTTCTGCATTCCATACTTCAGTTCCTCTCTTGACCTTCTGTTCCAAAAAAATACTCCCAGCTCTCTTAGCATTTTCTTAAAAGAGAGATACTCCAGTTCCTTCATCACCTTAATGGCTCTTAACTAATCTCTCTCAAGTATTTCCATTCATCTCTTGTACCAGGAGCCCAGAACTGCATTTCAAGGCAGAGGGAGAGAAGGACCACTTGTCTCCATCTACCAGCAATATTTTGCCTAAAGCAGCCCAGGACACCATGGGCTTTCCTTGTAGCAAAGGCACATTGCTGACTCATGCTTAACTTAATGTCCACCATACCTCCCAGGGCCTTTTCTGTGAAGCTGTTGTGTGACTATCAGCATGTCCTAGTGCCTAGGGTTACTTCACTTCCCACATTTAAGACTTCTTGCTTCTTGCTGAACTGCATGAGACCCCTGTTGGCACACCTCTCCAGCTCACAATTATCCTCTGGCCAGCTGCATGGTTCAGCCACTTCCCCTGCCATCGACCATGAAGGTGCATTCTTCTCCATCATCCAGATCATCAACAAAGGTGCCCCACAGGACAGGACCCAGCATTCACTCCAATGTATTCTGCTCATTACTGGCCTCCAACGAGACTTCGCACCACTGACTTCCAGATCCACTTACTCACCATTTTCAAGCCACCTCACAATCTGCTCATCCAGCCAACACTTCAACAGCTTCTCTGTGGGAATCTTATAGGGGACATTGCTAAAGACATTGCTGAAGTCCAGATGGACAACACCTACTGCTCCTCCTTAATCCACCAGGCCGGTCATTTTACTAAAGAAACTCATCAGGCTGGTTAAGCACGACTTTCCCTTGATGAATCCACGTGGAGAACTCCTGACTTTGTGAGCCTCAAAAATGCCTACCAGGGTAGCTGTTCTGTCTTCCCAGACATCAAGGTAAGGGTGGCCCAGGTTAGTTTTCTACATCCTCCTTCCTGCCCTTCTTGAGGATATTAGTCACATTTGCTTTTCTGTACTCTCCAGGCATTTCTACAGATTGCCACAATTGATCAAATATGAAGTGGCATCACAGCCGTATTTGCCAACTCCCTCAGCACTTGTAGATGCATCCCTGCAGGGCCAATGGACTTATGGATGTATATTTGTTCATCTCTTCTTCTGAAAAGGTTAAAAAATAATTAGAAAAGGTAAATCTGTTTGAAGATATATCTACATAAAGAGTATAAAACTATTCCAAGTTATAAAAAAGTGAGAAAAATGACCATGTGTTTGAAATAGATAAACTAGACTGACGTTTAAACTCCCTGTTAAACTACTGACACTAGCAAAAGCTCCAGATTAACGGATAGGCCAAGAGGTAGCACACAGCTTCACCTCCCTGTCCTACAGACCAAGCTACCCAAAAAGCACTTCTTAAAATGAGTCACCCAGGTAACTAAGACACTCTTAAACAATACCTACAGCTTAACACAACACACAATGTTGAAGATGGCTGGACAAAGCTTCTCAGCATGTAGTTTCAAGAAAGACCTGCCAATGGAATACAGGGAGAAAGTGAAACTAACTGAGCCAACTCCAAAAGCCACAAACCCTGATGAAACTAGAAATTTCCCCCTCCCTCCCATCTGAGAATAAGTCCAGTTCCTCTTTAACCCAAAAAGCAAACAAGGGATACCACAAAGAAGCAGCTCTGTGCAATGCCTTCAGCAGGAAGTACAAATACAGGCAGAATGCACGTGTGCTGGACGAGGAGCTGCTGACAAAGCACAAAGACTTCCAGATATACATACTCAGTCTAATATACACAGGGGCAGTTAAATCAATTGAGAAAATTAATTTTGAATAGAGGGTATTGCAGTATTCAACTAGAAATCCAACCACTTCATCTTTGACTGTGATGTTTCCCTTCACACTTGACTCCATTTTCAGAGAAAGAACAGTCTCACATAGCAGTACAGAATCTTATTCTTAACTGTTTGCAAAAGAAAACCTGTGTAATTGCTGAAGTTCTCATTAAATTCCCCAGAAGAATGGGGCAACGTGGAAGGAATACAGTGGAAAGGATATCCCAGTTGCTAAAATGCAAATGTCTGAAACTATTCTTCAAATCATCAGGTAGATGCAACATGGCTAGAAAGTAGCCTAAGAGAATTGAACATAAAACTTCACGGATATTCATTCTCCCGTATGGAAGATGAAGTAAGTCTGCTAAACAACAGATATCTTTATGGAGAAATGCATTCAGTTCTCAGTTTCTCCACAAAAGCAGCAAAAGTGTAACTACAGTGGGGAAAAAAAAAAAAAAAAAAAAAAAGGCCGTTTTCTTGAAGATCACACAAAGAGAAATAACATCTGCAAGAACTGCTGAATGCAAAAATATCCTTTAAAACCACCTTAACAGGTACATTCAACATTCTAAAGAGATAGTTTCCCATAGTAACATAGTTTAGTTGATAGTTTACCATAAAGTAACATCAACCTGGACAGAACTCTTTTGTAAACTTCAGGGATACTACTGTTACTACTTTTCCTCTTTCTTTCTGTACTGCATCTCACAGCTCTTTTAAGTTCTCCAACTTGCAAAAGGAAAGCTATAGAAGCACAATACAACAGTACTTACGATGTAAAAAGCAATCGTATTTAAAACAGCGCCTACAGAAGAGTGTATGAAAAGAATGTAGGCTTTGCTCCCTCTGAACAGACTTAGCGTTTGGTCCATCTATGTTTGGTGTGCATTCAGGAGGAAGAGCTCCTGGAAGCTGCTGTTCAGTGAGTTCTTTGTATCTTAAGAGAAAGAAATACAAGGTTTCTATTCAGTATAATAAAAACCATAGCAACTTTCAACTGCAGTAACACTATGTGTTTTTAGGAACAAATTTTTAAATATTGTAGGAAAGGTAACTGCCTGCTCATCAGCAAATAGTGTGACAAGTACTCAATGCTATACTCATTAATATAAAATCGTTAGGAAGGCATGCATTTACTTTCTTGAACGTCACCGTCTCACACATATTACTAACAAATGACATCATTAATCACATGCAAGCTCTCGCTTTCCATTAGTCTGAAAGACCAATAAACCTGTCTCCGTTGCTTCGCTCAACTAGAGAGAACATCTGCAGTGGTATTCAAAGGGAGTGGGAAGTTATACAACCGCTACAGAAGCCAGACGCTTCTGGAGAGGATGGGAGAAGATTCCTTATCAACAAGTATTTAATGAAGTCATGGAATCTTTGTTTCGTGTTGCGAACTAGTAATATTTGAAATACCCTTACTTCTCTTTCAATTCTTCTGCTGTACCCTTATCTGGAAACATTGAGGAAATGGCTTCAAATATCTTGTCAGATGGAAACCTCCGAGGTGGGTGGCTTTCTTTCTCTGTCAAAGCGGGAAAACGTGTGGAAAACAAAACAAAAGAAATTATTTTTCTGCTCCTTTGCTACCTCAAAGAGGCATTCAGTAAAAGAGGGACTGCGCCAAAATCCTAATAAAAGAAACAAAGTTTATTTCTAAGTTACCAAGAATTTAAAGTAATTTCCTTAAAATGATCTTCTCTGCTGACAGAACTGCACTAACAAAATTTGGAGAAACCATTATTTCACCAGCAGATGGAGATGGCAATTCAGAACTCTGCCTGCTTAAGAATAGTATTAGTCAATTTTCTGAGGAGTACTAAATTATTTATTAGGACTTTGATATATATATTTAGATCCCCAACTGATTTGTGATTTGTGTCTCAGGTCACAGAGAAAGAAAACTGGCAAAAGCATTTTTGTAGCATTCTCTGTACAATTCTTGAACTAAATGGCAAAGGACACGATGAAGAAAATAGTGTTACTTCAGAGCTGAAATTATCAAGTAGAATGATTTGAACAAAAGTATCAAGTGATTAAAGAAAAGAGCTTTTTGGTCTTATTTTTGAAGTCTGCAGACAGACATACCCATCCTGTTACCTTCCCGATCTTTTTGCTTGTCATCTCTTTCATCAGGATTGTCATCTCCATCATCATCTTCATCATCACTATATTGACCAAGTGCATTGACCAGCTCAACAAATATTTCATCATTGATAAATCCACATTCTGAAATTCAGCAAAATTGGGAGTGAACAAAAAAATCACATTGTGCACATGAAGTATTTTTAATCCTCTCTACGCTTGGATTATGGTAAAACCTTTAATTTATGAAAAACAATTTTGTGTTTGTCCTACTTTGCCTCACTGTATGAACGAAGAAGAGTTAAAAGCACTCGGCTTTGTTTTTTGAAGTGACAACTAGGAAGAAGAGAAGAAAAATTTGTAAAGTTTTCTTAAAGAAAAGAGTAGGCTTACTAACTAGGTTAGGTTAAGACAGTCGGGCAATGAATGCACACAGACTATGAAGCTATCCTAAGCTAGAGAACCCCCAAAGATATTTTTGGTTGGTAGTTTCACGGCATCTACTTCCCCCATTAAAGATCCCACTGGCAAGGTGTTAAAAACAAACAAAAGCCAACTTCAGACAGAAACAAAATAAAATCATGAGAAAAGTGAAGGATACAACACTGTGTATCTGCTTATTAGCTCAGAAAATCACAGGACAGTGCAGACGGACAGAAGCGTAATTCTGAAGAGAGGGAAAAACTGTACTTAGTGATGTTACTTCTCAAAAAGCAACTGAGCCACATGGGAACTGTACTGTTTATCACTGTGCTTTAGAACTTGAACAGAAGGCATACGTATGTAGGAAGCTGATGGATTTATTCCTACGTGAACAATGGAAACAGCTGCAACCTGGATGTTTTAAACAGAACTCTCAATGTATACACACAGGCTAATATGAATCAGAAGTACAATGACAGAAATATTTTATAATTCTGGCTCCTATATGAGAGTGTCTCTGGATTACAGATTTCCATGACATTTAAGTTCTTTGTGTGTGGCTATAATGAAAAAAAACAAAACAAAAAAAAAAAAAAAACACAACACTGTCAGGAAAATGAAAAGCGTTCTTTCAACTTTTGAGATAGTTACAAAGTACCCCTAATAACAGTAAGTTCTAATTTCATGATGGCAAATAAGACACTGAAAAAAGATTAATTTTAAAGATAGACTCATTTGATGAAATGGTGACATTAGTAACAGGATACATTTACTAGTAATTTCAACACGCTGACCTAATCAGTTCTCTGACAAGGCAACCAACCATCAGCAAACTCATAAAAATATCCAGAGGAAACAACTCATTATGTTCTTCAAGAACTATAAAGACACCAGCTATCCAAATGCCCGATGTAAACCAACAAGACTGGTATATCATCAAATATTTTCTACTGAGTTGCAAGCTTAACTTTCATAAGCAATGAAAAATGTTTAGCCTTGTGGTGGGTATAGAGTTGGATAGATACACAGATTCGAGGAAAAACACCTACGAATACATATGCATACCACCAGGACAGTTGTGTTCAATCTGATTTACAGAACTGATGTTTTTAAAGCAGCAGGTAATTTGTGATAACCAATGAAAGTAGTAGTACATAGTAGTACACATGAAAGAACGAGAGAAGAAAACCAAAATGGTTTTTCTACTGAATTGCATGTGTAAATGTCGTCATAATCAGTTTTGCAAGCTTCTCCTGCCACTTTCTGAAAGGTAGGGCATACATCAGAACATTACACTATTGCATTTCAAAGCTTTGAACACTGAAGACCAGAAAATTCTCCATGTTAAACCTAGAAATTATGAAGAAATATTTTAAGGCCCTGGGGAAAAAAAAAAATATATATATATATATGCATTCATTTTCTCCATACTATTACTTAAATCCTCTATAGCCTTACGAAAACCAATAGATTTAAACAGACTCTGTTATACCCAGTACTTACACAGAGAAGGAATTCTAGAAATACTGCTGCAACAGGCAAGCATCAGGCCTTAATAAACAAAACTGACAGCAACTGCAACAGCAATGTAGGAAGTAGTGATAAATACACCCAAGTGCTTGGGCTCACCTCTATCTCCATGCACTTTCCCATCATAGTTCTTTATCAGCTCTTCAATAAAGGTACCATCCTGGTCAAGGACTTCATCTCCCATATATGGAATGTTATGTAGAACAGTTTCATCCTCTACCTAGTAACAACAGATATGATCAAACAATTTTAAGTTGCATGTCCAATCGGCAGTGTCAGCACTGATGTTTTCACCAGAGATGTCGCAGTTAAACTGGCTTAACCGTCTCAGCATGTTGAGCATATAAACCATATTCACAGTTAACTAAATAAACCAAACTTCCCCATCTGTAATCAACATTATTTTGTCCCAGCTGTGACTAGCCCGAGGTACTGACAATAACTCCTGCATTTAGGTGAGCACTGTGCTACAACAAAGCTTCTGCTGAAGAAGCACAATAAGCTACCTAGCTTTTGGAAAGCTTACAGTGGTAAATTAATTGTCTCTTCCTTGCTTCCCATCCATGTGAATATATGATAGAAACAATCCTTTCATTTCCTTATTAGAGGTAAGGAAATATGATACAGAAACACTCAAATTCAAGTTCTCTAAACAGATACCACAGAAATATGCCTTACAATTTAACGCAAATGCCACTGTCAGTTTTGTTTTCTCTATAAAGAATTTACAGACCTTGATACTCAGCAGCATCTTCCAGTATTTCAGAAGAACCTTATTGTTAGGAAAATAAACTCAATCTTTCCTGCTGATCATGATTCTTCAGCAGTGCAAAATACTCAGATAATGACAAAATGAAAGCAAGTAGAAACAAAAGAAAAAAGTGGAGGAACTCTGAACATACTGATAAAACTAGATATTTAGATCACTTTGCTATGATTGCTGTAATAACCATAAGCCACTGTGCACAAAGCAGTGACAAAGATTTTAATAAGCTAACCTTTTCAAATAAGTCAGATATTTATATAAGAAAATTAACATGAAGGCTGTATGTACACACAACAAAGCTCATTGTAAGAAAAGGCATCTGGTTGCTACGATCACCATTACATGAGAAGACTAATTAAGGGTTAAATTCTTTCTATTCCATTGAAATTACCATTTCACTACAGGTATGTTCTTCAACTGTCTTAAATGAGAATACTGATATCTCTCAGAAAATGCTTATTGTTATACAAACGCTCACAGCTGCATCCGTAAAATGCAGTGCAATATGAGTGGTCACCTGCCATTAAGGCTCTCTTTAAAGCAGTGTTTTAGAGATACTGAGGAGCATTGAACATATAGACTTAGTTCGCAACTAATGATAGCTTTAGAACTAAGAGTGAAAGTAAGTTCCTCCCTTTTCACCCATATTTCTTCCCACACCACTTTTTTAAACTTACCATAAAATTTTGTTGAAGGGGCGACCAAGAATACATTATAGGCACAGAAGCAACAGCATTGAGAGTCTTCAGGGGGATTACTTGTTTTGGAAAATCTATGTCACTGGTAACAGAGCACTGAAATCAGAGGTTGAAGTTACACTTACAATAGCAACTTCAGAAAAAAATAAAAATACAAACAAAGGAAGTATACAACAAACAGAGCAAGTGTTTATCGAAACTAGCTAGATCCATTTTTGAAAAATGAATCAGACTTTCAGGGCATAATAAGAACGAGTTTAGAAGGAAAAAAGATGCAGAAATTACTTCTGGTTTGGTACCTTTATTAACAGATCACGGTGGTGGTTTTTTTTCCCCTCCACATGATAGCAAAATGGCTGTTCTAAGGTATTTAGTATTTCACTCAAAACTATTCAGCTACAAAATAAGCTATTTCAGGCATTTCAGAAGAGATTTAATACTTGTTGCTGGTCTTAGACAATTTACTCAAGCCATCAGGGTGGCGGTTGGATTCAGATCAATTCACTGCAGAAATCATGTATAATATATGTTAAAAAAGTATTATAATACCATCAAGACACCTTATGGAAAAAGATGCTCTTGTCAATTCCTGCTCCGCTTCCCTGATATCAACTTCTTATCTTTATCCTATCCTCAACTCTTTGATTATGCCTACTGTTTACAAAGAATAGAGGGGAAAAAAAGATTCAATATTCAGCTCAGAACACATCTTTTTCAGCTGTGGGACTCCTTTCTTTTTGGAGACTTACGCAGCCTCCAAAGACCAGACACGTCACAGAATACAAATAACTTCTGGGTTACTCTCCAATCTAGTCAATAGATCAGCTCTTCTCAAATTTGAGGAACAATATGGAAAATCCCCAAAAAAATTTACGAAAAAAGGCAGATAGGAAAATACAATAGCAGGGAAAGTACAAAGAAGACTTGGAGTTAAGTACAATTACATTTAGAATAGCTCTCATGGCTACCTGAAATGAAAAATGGAAGTGGAGACAAGAGATTTTTCTCCTTTCCAGAAGGGAAAGATGAACAGAGCTTCACATTTCTAAAGAAATATACAAAGTAATATAACAAACAGCATACAGAGACAGTACCCAGTAGAATGACAAAAGTTAGATTTTTTTTTTAATCTTTTTTCTTGGTTTGTTTGGTTTTTGTTTCAGATTTAAGATCTGTAGGCAATGAAGTTAGATTTCTGCCATGTATACAAATACTCAAAATACCACATTATGATACTGCTTTACAACATCGCCCTGAAAGAAGGTATATTTTCTATCTACCAGTCTTCCAGCAAATTTTTAATCTTAGAGAAAAATACAAAAGCAAAAAATAATTACTTTCAGCTTACTGTTCACATGAGACTTCCAACTCCAAAGATAAGTTAAAATGGCTGAATGCATTTAGGACTGTTTCCCTTGTTTAGGTACAGAACTCAGCTTGATATTTATTAGCCTAACACAGAACATATTAAGGTTTCTGGCTGACACTCACTGGGCTAACCACTGGAGAAAACCTGTATTACCACAGTCTTAATCAAAACCATAGTTTCTCAAGAAGTTTCAGTCAGGTAACAAAACCAGCCAGTGTTCTATACAACTATGAAGAAATTAGGCATATTAAGAAAGAAAAAAGTTTACATTTGCCATAATTTATAGTGGAGTGGTTTAAATGAAATCTTAGATCAAGCATTAGAGTTCTTCCAATTCACAAGACAGACTGCATTTTAATACAGTACTTAGTGTGCTCCATCGATTCACATAGGGTGTTAACATAAAATAGTGAGCCAGGCTACAAAAAAGTTTTAAAAAGACGAAGAAAATAGTGAAGCACACAAATGCACCTTCCTGATATACACAACACCAGCTTCCCTCTAAAAAGTTATGAAAGCGTAAGTCTGGCTGATTTCCTTCCATAGAAAGATGTTGTGGTTTTGTCTGATTTTTTTTCTTAACCTGTTCACAGTAAAATCTTCATTCTCATCCTACTAAAAAAGAACTAGCTTTTCAGATTATTACACATGATCAAACTGTCTTAATTTGAAGAAGTGCAAATAACATAAATTGAACCTTCACTTAAAACTGGAAGTTGGAGAGGAGCTACTAACTTGCCAATTTGAACTCCCAAGCAGGCTGTCATCAGAATTCGCTTCTTACAGAACATACTCGTTTAAATGACTTTACTTAGTATAAAGCAGATTTATTCAAATAGCTGCATTGATGGCTTCCATGTGCTTTAACTCAGTAAGAACCAAAGTATCTACTCATTTGTACCACTGGTCCATCAAGGACCAATAAGAGACTTCCAATGTCAGAGAGACAAAAGGATAAAAGGATGTTGAAGTACAATCCAAATAAGTTTCAGACTTGTGTGTTGCTCAAAGCTATGCAACCCGCCATTTATTTACTGCTTTTCAGATAGAAGTCACCTAAGGGACATCAATTATTCCTTTACTTCTAAGAAAAAAAAAATAGCTGAGAAGTCATGTAAAACTAGAAAAGAAAGAAGAGCCAACTTTCCGGTTAATCAAACAAAAACACGCTAACAACCTTGTAAGTGGAATTACCACAACACATGTTAACCAACCTCCCTGGTCCCGCGCAAAGAGCTCACAGAAGTCATGATGTGTACAGGCTGTATCCTACGCTGTTTCCATTCTTGGTTTAAGATTTCAGTTCTTTCCAGTATCTTCTGACGATTAGAATTAAACATACTCTAAAAATTAACCACAATTGTGAATATTACAAATAAGATGAAGACACCTACTAAAATCTTAAGGAATCACAACATTCACTAAAAATGCAAATAGATTTTAAAAAGTTCTCAACATCAAATTCTTCCAGTTTTGTTTAAATGTCAGTCAGGCTCAATAGATTTCATTATCACTTTCTTGGACTGAAAAGAAGATCTCATGTTTAGAGATCTAAACGTTCAGCACCGAATTAAATTCTAAATGGAATTAGGAAAGTGGCTAAACAAATTGCCATACTTTCTCTCTTCAGTCTCTTCTGATGCTTAGCACGCTCGATTCAATCACATACAAATGTAACACACCTGCTTATAAGATTAAAGACAAGTTTTCAGTATTAACAAAGACATTCACGAAGTTGTTATTGCAGGTGCTAAAGGCAGGACAACTTACAGAGTCACTCAGTACTTAAGAAAATCAATTCTGAGAACAGACACTAGACAAGAGAATCAAAACATCCTATACCTTCACTTCATCTGCGCGTCGGAATCTCTTGAGCTGCCTCAGTCTCATATATTCTGATTTTACACGTTTTCGCCAACAAATTGGTCCTTTCTCAGATTTTTTTCCTGTCTGACCCATGATTAACCTGTAAGAAACAGTGTCGTATTAGTACTACCAAACCAGTCTGCTTTCAAAGGAAGTTAGAAGAGTGATGGAAAGGGCAGGACAGAGACAATTCTTCAGTATCTATTATATCCTTTTTTTGCCCAACTAGGCATTTTGAATACCATCCCAACCCAAACAACAACCCCCTCATACTTAAGTGATAGACACTGAAAAAAGTAATTTTAGTTACAAATCAACAGGCCATTCAACATTTGGTTTAAGCACCACTAACTGCTACTTACTGTTTTCTCAAAGAAAATTAAACTGTCACGAAAGGCCTACCCATCAAACACAGATCTATATGGAAACCACATATAGTTATACTAACAACAAGAAAAATAACCAGAATTCTCATCATTCCCTCACATAGCTGAAACAGTCTCAGAAAATCCCAAAACTATGGTCTAAAACCCAAGAGAAAAAACAAATCCAGCATAATCAGTTTCTCAGTAATAAACACAACTGCTAAATGATATGATAAAATAGGAAGGAAAATAATACTCTGTACTTGACAAGATGATACACACACTGCACACTCTGGCCACTTCGAAAGCAACGAGACTTACAAGACATTCTTCTTGTAGTAGTTTCAAGATGCTGTCTGGGGTACAACATGGATAACTAACTTGATTGGAAGGTGGCAAATAAATGACAGAAAATAAAAAATACAATATTGCTTCTGCTAAGTTGCTTATGAAAAAGTTCTTCTAGAAAAAGTAATAATGTTAATCTGCAAAGATAACTGGGATACACAGAGTGCGTTAAGACAAATAAGTGTTAAAAAAGCCTAGGAATGTCCTTGTAAATGCTAAGTCCATAGTAAGAGAAAGCATTTGAGTGAAAAGGAAGTGTACACAGACACAAGTTGCACAGAAATTACTTGCAATGTAATGCAATGAGTTAAAGATCCAAGCTTGTATAATATTAATCTTGAAAAACCATGAGAAAATTTTTTCCAATACTGGCCTTTGGAAGTCTTTCAAAAGAAGTGTCAATGGTTTATGGGCCAGTTCGGCTCAATTCTGGGACTGGCCCCTACCAGCCCATAAATCCATGGCAGCAAGTGAACTACATTTGTATATTTCTGGGCAGCTGAAACATCTCCAAGGTAGAACTACAGTATTTCAACACGTAAGAAATAATTGGCTGTTGGTTTGCTTTCTTTGTTTGTTGGGTTTGTTTGTCTGTTTGTTTTTGTCTTCAATCTCAGGAGAATATGAAAACAGAATGGGGGAGGGCAGGCCATAAGAAAAAAGCATTTTCATACAGGACAGAGTTAATTCTAATAGAGCAGCTGGTCTGACGCGTTTATATGAGGACTATAGGAATTGTCAGTGGTATTTTATTAACACCAACTAAAAGGTTGGTCAAAAAAAAAACCCAACATGCATTTAAGAAACTAAGCTTCAGAAACTGGGATGAGTTGCATAGAGAAGCATAGCCTATGCAGGATCATGAGTAAGAAATGAAAAAAAAAAAAAAGAGATAGGTTTCCTTCTGTAAGAATTCACCTATCTTAAGACAGTATAATGTTAAACATTTTCCATTTTAACAAACTACAAAATATTAGATAGTTTTTGTGTAATGGTCTGATTCAGACAGCCCCCAGGCCATCTCCTCCTTCGGACTGATTATCCTTTCTGGATTCTGCTAGCTATTTCTATTGTCTCAAATTTTTCTTTCTTATTTCTTCATCTTCTTTACACAGAGAGTCCACAGAAATAATTTAACAGTTTAAGTCCTGAAAATTTTATCCATAACAAATGTAAGAAAGGAAGCATAACTCCAGAACAGTAATACCATCTCTAGAGAAAGCTCACCTCCTGAAGTAATCTTGATCTTATTTGGCCTCATTCTCAGGAGGAAAACCTTGCCAGAACTTCACATGCCCTCCACAAAACAGGGAAGGCTGAGAAATGCAGCAAGTCACCTCCAAGAACTTCTAGCTTCTACCTGGCCAGTCAAGGACAGATGAGTTCTCTCGTTCCAGGCCATACAATCCTCATTACATGAAAAGCAAGCACCTGCCCAAATGCAAAGCCTTAAGTCCTTGGGTCCAATGCTCCTCATACCCAGCCAGCCCTTCCAAGAGCGCAACGCTGCAGAGCTCAAGCGACCCCATGCTGCCTGCTCTTGTGCTCCCACACTCTTCTCTCCAGCTCCCCTGCCACTTCATCTATTCCATTTCTTGCAACATTACAAATGCCTCCACGCCACAGGCATAATGATTTTACAGTATAACTAAGTGTGTGGATAGGATTAGCCATTACAGATTCATTCTAAAGAGAAGAAGGATGTTATTTGAAGCAGAGCACCATCAAAACAAAGAAATGCATTGCTGTTTTTTTTTTTTCCCCATTCATGCTTGCATAGCTAGAAATGAAAGGCAACAAGAAACTAGTGTGCTAGAATACACATGCTTGTGTTTTAAATAAACTCTGTTAAGTGTTTCATAATTAATTTATGTGCAAGGTCCTTTTACAGAAAGTTTTTTAAAAACTTGCATTAGCTTAAGTCAGACAACTACTAAGCATCAGCAGCTACAGTGTTTACAATATATCAGGAATTCACAACAAGAGACTATAAAGTATAGAAAAAATATTATTTCAAATTGCTACTGTTTTACCCTCAGAAAACAAAAAAAAGTTATTTAAAACAGCATCCTATTTTTCTTTAGTCACTTTGATAATATCCATCAGTGCAAGACAAGAACATAGAACATATTACTGTCAAGAACTATACTTAAGCTCCTCTGGCTACCCTGTCAAATTTCAGAAAAATAAAAATTTCCAAATTGAAAAGAATGGGGAATAAATGCAAGGGTCTGCACTTTTAAAAGGCTGTTATTAATTCTACAACTGGGCTTTATATTACACTATATTTCAAAATGTAACAAATTACATCATCTTCTGACTGCTCAGAAATTGAGATCCTTAAGAATCAAACATACTGTGCATAGCACAACTCCTCAGATCTTTGCAGCGAGTCGATCTAAACTGAAAAAATCATTCATCTACTTTAAACCTACACATAAAGTGATAAAATACTGCACTTCAGATCACTCTTAACCAACAGCTTCAGCGCTGAAAGTATGAGGGGAAAAAGAATATAAAATGCAACAGAGAAAGGGCATGTTCAAGCTGATGCAAACCAATGAACAATCAAGTAATAGTTTTCTGGGGCCTGAAGCAATGAAAGAATAAAATAATTCTGTCTGGGGAACTCAGGACTTTAAGAACCTCACATAAAGCCAGTTGTGCATGCATCCACATTTGCTTTAAGTACAAGTTCTAGGGGAGCTTACAGAACTGCACAGCCCAACTCAGAAAATTGCATCACACTTCCAGATCTCCTCTACCTCAGTGATGACATGAATCCTGTGACATACTTCCATCAAGTTCTCTGGACTGGATGCACTAGTAAGCTCAAACCATACATCTGAGCTGGCTTCATGTACAATGTATGGCATCCCGAGCGATGGCTCATTTAGATTCAGTACTACACAGTGAAGATACTCATCCAAGTGATTTCCTCAGCAGCAACAGCAGGTCACAATCAGCCCACCTTTCCCAACAGTGCCTGCTGAGCTGTAGCCACTCTTCACAAAGGCACGCATGGTAATCTGGATGAAATTGACCAAGAGTAAGTGAAAGCCTCACTTTTGCAATTGTGGTGTTTGTTGTTTTTTTGGTTTTTTATTTCCCTAAAACAATCTGTTGGATGATGGGGACTATCTTCAAGGTCTCTTCCAACTCCAGCCATGCTATGATTCTACCCACAATGGTAACGTAAGCAATTTGTGCGTGATTATAAATCAGGAAGGAGTTGTTAGGAGCTCTGATGAACATTGGGAAGAAGAATAGTGCACACAATTATACCACAAGGAATTGCTGCTTTCACATGCTGGTTTGCTCTGGAATAGCAGACTAGCTCTTTAACTGTAAACTGTTAGCAGATCCAGACAGCATTTATGTCCCTCAGTGTAAGCATGCTTCATATGCTTTTCCTCAGCTTAAGACAAAAATGAAACAAAGCTCAGGCAGCACAGTTAATGGCAATTTTCACATTCAGCTCAAAAAGCGGAATTTTAGCAACAGAAGAGAAAAAAAGATGGAGAGGACCTCTCCATAAACCTGAAAATAAATTAATAAATAAAGCCTATCCTACTAGAAAATTAACAAAAAACCCAAATGTGAAGTACCAAAATCAATGTATTCAGAGTGCAGCTAAATGTCTATTTTCCAGAACATTCAACTTCCAAAAATCATCCGATAAAAAAACTTCAAATCACTTTTCAATTGCAAAATTTAATACAGCACTAAGTAACAACGTTTAAGTACTTCTAAATGATTGCTTAACTGCAGCTATGCATTTATCAATTATATTAGCCAAACTTTATTACTTGAAAATCTTGGAAATGTACTCCTTAGTATTTTATTTCATACACCCAAAACAAAGAACAAGCAAATACTTTCTAACGAATCTATTCTAAAGTTAGCAGCTTCCAGTAGACTCTTCCTGCAATTCTCAAGCACATGAAAATAAACCATCAGTAAAACACACGCATAATGCCAGGCTTCAAAAAAATTGTATCAAATTTAATTATAAATTACTGCTATAATCTGCAGGGCAAGTATTTGTCTCCTTCAATTATTCCAATATTTCATTAATAGTGTGCAGATTGGTGAAAAAACTATGGTCAAGAAACAGTTTTACTCGTGGGCAAAGCAAGAAAATGTGTTTGTTGCTGCCATTTCAGAGTTGCTAACATGTTAAGCAAGAGAAGCGGGTGAGGGGACAAATCGCTCCTAGCGCACGAACAGCCTTTGCAGCTGCGCTATGAACAGAACTTCTGCAGTTGCTCATTGCTCTACTTTCTAGGTTTTCTGAAGAAAAAAAAAATCTCTTTCAAATTTATCTAAGTAAATTTGCAATCCTATTTCCATGTAAAGAAAAATACTCCCCAGGCTGCTGCCACCTTGTGTACTTCAGATGCTAATCCACACCAACAAAAGACTCTTAGGCAGGTACAAAAGAAAAACTAGCACAGTTTATTAACGGTATCCAAACCCAGCATGCTCACTCTTCACAGAATTAGTCACAGTATACTGAGAATACACTGCAGCGTTTTTTTTCTATACTATAGAAACACAGGATTTTACAGTGCAGTTCAACTTTCTAAAATTTTAACCAAGTCTGTGCTTTAAAACATACTTCGTGCTATTTTCTGCGCTGAAGTTCTGCAGTGCTGAGAATACTTCATTTAAGACGTATCTAACATTATCTGTTATTCTGAAGTTAAACCATCTTCAGACATTGTTTGGCATCAGTTTCGCCTAGAAAAACATACATCCTCTGTATCAGAGGCCCTACATCACTCATCCCCACCTCTGTTCAACCTCCTTTCTTGTGAGAGCTTAAGTACTTAAGATTCTATTAATCAAACTAGGTCAGGGGAAAAAAAAAAAATCTGTCTGAACAGCCCATCAGATTTCATTTTTAAATAGAAATTTTCAACAAAATCAATTCTGCAAACAGGCTTGTTCAGCAGCCACAGAAATACTTGAATCAACACAAAGGGAAGAGAGCAACACTGAAGCAGAAACGAGAGGCAAAGAACTGAAACTGCAGAGGGCAGAAGTTCAGACCAGCCCCGCTTCCAACAGGAATGTCCATCGAGACACATCATCTCTCCTTCACCGAGATGTACCAGTACATTAAAATTATTCTTACCAGCTAGAAACAGGAAACATTAATGAAGCCACCCATCCAGCTGCAGCATTCTTCGGCCAAACAAATGCCAGCAGAATGATAAGGCTTAACCTCTTACATATCATGAAAAAGAGTGCAGCAAAGAAGTAGATTAATCCATGGATCTAGGCTACGTACCCAACTCTCAACAGCTCACTTGTTCTTCCTCGTTCTTTGGAACGTCAGTGGCTGTGAGTGATGTGGGGTGCTAACATTCATGACCAACTCTAACAGGATTCCACATTCTGCAAGAATGCACTCCATTTTTCAAGAGATGGAAACTGATACACAAGCTATCACCAACAGAAAAAAAATGATTAAGTTTAATAAACTTAATGTAAGGACAAGAGCAATCAACAGTTTCAGATATACCAGCACCACAGCCTTAATCTGAGAAGAAAATGTCTGCCTGTAAGTATCCAATTCTCAGCATGTTTGCTCTCACTCTCCCTTTATGTCAAAATACCCCAGCTTACAAGAATTAACAGCCTGCATTTCAGTTGCAGTGCGGGTAGCAAAACATTTTAGCATCAGCCCTAGAGCAAGACAGACCAATGAAAGTCAGACAGATCTTCCAGGTAGAACAGCATCACTGAAAGCAGGAAGTCTGCACCTAGAAATAGCCATAAATTTATTATGACCATTCTCACTGCAGTTAAGTTACTTGCAATTAGTACTTGCAACACTAAAGTTTAAGCAGTGAAATCCCTTTAAAAATCAGCAGTCTGTCATCATAGTATTATGTTTTGGTGTAACAATAGCTTGAAAGTCGTCATATTTGAGGCCAGTGCCCTCCCTCCTCCCTGACACATGCACGATTTAATTATGAATGTATTAACAGTTGCCTAACATGATTTAACTTTGAAAAGTATTTCAGCTTAACCTAAGCTAAGCACACTTACTTACCCATTTGCTTTTAGAAGCTGATGACAAATACATCCTAATGTATTTCTTGGCTAAGACTGGGAAGATGAATAGGACCTTAAAACACCATACACCTTTTCATCATCTGTGTAAATACTTCAGCATTTCAGACAGAGTTTACATGGCAAATACGGTAAATTTGAGCGCAGTGATCACTTCAGCTATATCAGACTTGTCCTACCCCCAAAATACAGTTCCCTAATTGGACCAAACAGTCAAAGTTACTCATGCTGGCCTGATTAGCACCCAAACTGGAAGAAGTGCCACGCAACCAGGGCTAAGGGAACAAAGTAAAGCTGCTCTTGTCAGCATCAGCAATCTGCTAGAGCATCTTCTCTTCCTGCATTAGAACACTGCTCTTCCATACCACATATAGCATACGCATTCACACCATGTAATCTTGTTTTTCCCCTCAAGTTTTTGCACAATCAAATGAGTAAATATGGTGATCTACCTCTATGTGACTACTTTTCAAGATGCACATTTTGTCTTGTATAAGGCAGAGGATATAGCTGCCACTGACCCATTCCCAAATCACTCAAGAAAGGTAGTGGGCATAATTAGGTAATAAAGAAGGAAGAACTTACCCCTTACCAAGGATAAGGTCTCACTGAAAAACTCCCAAAGGAGGCCAGCTCCAAGTAGAGATGCTTTTCCTTTGACTGTCAGCACTTTAAGTGAGATGAAGGAATGTACTCTGGGTCTTATAGTTCAGTCCCTGCCTCACACACAGAAATATACACATATATGTATGCCTATTTTTTTCCAAATCAACAGTAATTTTTTTTTAAGAGTTGACAGAACCATCATCTTGAAGTCTTAGATTTGTATTAGTAATAGGAAGTGAAAAATTATTTAAGAAAACCACATACAGGAACGCGACCTCCTAAACAGAATCTTTCAAATGCATAATGCTTTTGCCTTTTTTTATCAAAATTGGAAGAGTCATTTTGAGAATTTCAACAAATGCATAAAAGATTCAGTTCCATGAGCAGTGTGCTTTCTGACACAAGTCAGAGCTAAAGCCAGATGATCACAGAAGTAGTGTTCCAGCCTTATATTACATGCTCATCTATGCTAAATGGGAGTACAAGAGGAAACAAGCAAGTCTCAGCAAGGATTTCACTTCAATACAGAGATAAAATTATTCACTTTGAGTACAGTCCAGCAGAGCAACGTACTTAGAGAGATCCTGGAATCTCCATTCTTGAAAACATCTAAAAAGTGGAGCGAAAAAGACACTGAATAGCCTGATGCAATTTCAGGGTTGGCCTTGTCTGAGAGGGAGACGGGATCAGATAATCTCCTTATTTCCCTGCCAATCTAAAATATTATGCAAGACAATTCTGTGCTGGGCCTGCTGTCTCAAAACCGAGGATCACATTGATTTACAGCTGATGCTATAGAGCTTGATTGCCTTTTAAATTGTGATCTAGCATTTCAGAAGATAAAAACAATCATCACTACTCAAATTCTTGATATTTCAACTACAAGTATCAACTACAAGCATAATTTGGAAAACACAAGTACTATAAAGGGAACAATAATTTCTAAATTAAAATGCTTGAGAGCTTAATCAAACTGAACTCTACTTCAGTGCACAGTACTGGTTGTTCCAATTAGCACCAACACCCCTATGCCACAGTCTCCTTTAAGAACTCCACAGCTAGCTATTTCACACACTTCCTCCCGCTGCAATCCTGCTGTGCTTCTACATTTGAATGAGGCCTTCTCCACTTCAGAGCACAACCTTCAGTTTCCCTCTTGAAAATATTAATAAAGAAGACAAACCAGAAAAGCGCTTTGCTAATTAAGAATGTAGCCTAACGATAATATTAAGTATTCTCCATAACCTTACCAAGATTAAAATAAAGAACTGCAGAGGCAGAGCTCCTCTCAAAGCCAAGCTGAAGACCGCTTTTCCTTACATCAGTAACTTTGTAAGTTCTTCAAGAAACACTTGCTCACTGTCTGAATTAACGTATCAACAGGCTCCCTCTTGTTACCATCTCAGTGGCCCCTTGGGGTTGAGAGATCCCAACTGATACTTTGGAATATTCAAGACACCTCACATTTTTTTCTACGTTCTTTAAGCAACTATTTTAAGTCCTAATCATATTTTTCCTTGCTACTTCAAAATTTTTCCACCCCCTTATAATTACCTATAAGGAATTACTCATCCAGGAGCTTATTCTCACCTTGTCAGCAACTGATTTTTCTGCTTTTACTTCCAGAATCTTCTGGTCCTATTGTATTCAGCCTCAAGCTAGAGTCAGTAGCTTCTTTCTGCTGCATCTATCAGTTCTGATATCTTTAGAAACATTCTGTGGTTTTGAGAACACAGCTGCAAGTTTTTCAAAAATCATCAGTTTTACATTTAATTTTGAATTTTAAAGTTAATTACTCTTCCTTGCTAAACCAGATCCTCACTTTTTCAGATTTCTGTGTTAGAAACAATCCTCTACATCTCATCCTTCTTTTAATATGCTTAAAAAAATAAATAAAATCCCCACATTGTGGCAGATCCACTCTTTTGGCAACCATCACATGCTATCTTGATCCAGATAGTCATCATATAGAAGAAAATTGCACACAACCCTTTTTCTTACAATTACATGAACGGCTACCATTGAGCTAGGAGTTTCATAATACACTTAATCCAATCCACAGAATTCACACAGAATCACAAGGTTGGAAACGACCTGCAAGATCATCCAGTCCAACCCCCCTCCCATTCCTATCAGTGCCACAAGCACTAACCCACATCTCATAGCTCCTCATCCAGGCACCTTTTGAACACTGCCAGGGACGGCGACTCCACCACCTCCCTGGGCAGCCATTCGAGCGCCTGACCACCCTTTGAGAGAAAAAGTTTCTCCTAATATCCAACCTAAACCTCCTCTGGTATAACTTCTGGCCATTTCCTCGGGTCCTACTATTTGCCTGGGAGAAGAGGCCAGACCCTCTTGCACCACAACCTCCCTTCAGGAAGTTGTAGAGTGCAGTGAGGTCTCCCCTGAGCCTCCTCTTCTCCAGACTGAACAATCCCAGCTCCCTCCTGTAAGAAACAAAGCCCACTGCTCACTCATTTCTTCACGCTGTGAAATTTTGTGTCCTAGTCCATGCATCTCATAACCATATGGTGAACTAGATAAATAGCATTAAGGACTTTATTTATTCACAGTATCTTCAAACTAAAATTAGTTGGAATGTTTATTAACTAGCAATAGCATAGGCAAGACCTTGTAAATGAGCTCATCGTGAGTGTGATCATTTTCTTTGAATGGCTGATTTTAGCCCTCCTATGGCTGACAGCATCATTCTGTATACACTCTTTACAGTCATTCCTGACACAAATAGCAAACACAAACCAAATGTGAGATCGCTTAGATATAACTGAGTCATTTATGCTTCCTGCAATGGATTCAAAGATCAGCAAGTGCCCCAGAATTATGAAGCATTACAGAATGAATTCACATCCATGGAAAATTAAACAAAACAAGTCATGAAAAACACGCAAACGTATCAAACACAGTAGTATACTAATCACAGTGCCACTGCCATTAGCTGCAGTTCAGAAGACTCACTGACACACTTGCTCTCTGTTCCAGCTCCGTAACGTAATGACATACAGTGCTTTACACTGCACCCCTAGATCTTGCTGGGATCCAGTGTTCACATTTGGAAGCAATCCCTGTTCTCCATTCACATGCTTACTTGGAGCACATCTATCTTTTATTAATCTTCCTTTCAAACCTGTTTTTAAAATTAGACGGGTCTCTTCAAACACTGTTTCTCACTGACCAAACATTATCCCAGATAAAAGCTGTATGCAGAAGTACGGCCACGAACTTCAATATCACCATGACGTTCTGCCAGCACTGCTAGCTCCAATAAGGAACACCTGCCACTTGTAACTGTATCTGTGCTATCCTTTCTTTCCTGGTGGCACCAGCAGTTTTGCACCAGAGGGAGGGAGAGAGTCCTCCGCGCTGAAGAACAGTGAGGCATCCACAGCCACTGTCACCATCCAACCACACCGTGGAACTAAGGCCCTATAGACCCAATTCCCACTCCCAGAGTGCTGAGCAACTAAGACTGCAGGTAGCCCTCTGGCTGTACTCAAATCATACTGAAACTCATATCATTTATAACGCTCGCCTCACGGAGTAAATCAAGACAGGAAGGAAACAAGACACTCCTAGCAATCACATCTTCATTTTCTCCACCTTTTTCGTGTGTGTGTGTGTTAATTTCACTCCCACAGAATTTCATTTTTTGTTTTCTCCTCAAATAGTTCACAAAGTTCAAAGCCATATTGCTTGAATATTCTTTTCAGGAGTTTCTACCATCATTGTAAACTGACCAGGAAGAGATACAGAACTCTCCTCTCTCTCACTTAACCACAGAGTGAGAAAACTTGCTTCAGTTTGGGCAACATCAGCAACATACCATGTAGCAGGTAATCCAACTATTTATTTATTTATTTGGATATTTGCATGAAGAATGCTTTTAAATACTCTCATTCATGCCTACAGATCTCTGGATCAAAAAACATTTTAAACATTTTTAAACTCCAAACAGCAGGACAGCAAAAAGTTTTGGGCCCGATTTTGATGATGTTCTTTACAAGCCACCATTAAAACATCCACACCTCTTGCACGAGACCAAGTTTTGTCTAACACCTCATCTCTTACACTGTAAATCTTTTTTATATCCTGGATAAACCTGGCAGAAGAAATAGTACTTGCACCACTTAGGGCATGTCTACAAAGGCAAAATAATTTAGGGCACGAATGAAGCGCAGTGACTATTCCACTCTAACTTGTTTTGCTGACCCGCCTTTTTTTGTTACTCTAAAGAATCTAAAATACCTAAGAGTCCTTCTGTTCAATCCACACACATAAACAATACTCCGTACTGAAAAACCCTGCCACACAGCAGTGAAGTGCTTCAACAGCTACAACATATTCCTTTTTCTGCATAAGCAAAGAGCTGAAAATTTCAAAACAACTTTTTACATCTCCATGTATGCAGTAAATTCATACAGAATTTATTGTAGGGAAGTATGTAAATGCTGTAGCTGAATTTTTTTAGTACATTTAGAAAATTGTCTAAAAATGTCCCTAAACAAGCTTCAAGCAATGAAAGCAAGCGAGTCATTTAATCACCTCTCGTTTTGAAATCCTCAAAATAACTGGGTGTAGCATACAGCATCCCCATGAAGTATATAGATGATGATTAACCCATCAGATTAAGTTTTGTTAAAATTTACCACCCACTGCCTCACTGTGCTAACATCCACTCTTTGGTCTCCATAAATGTTCAGTGGGTGCAATCTTTCTGCATGGAGGAATTCAATCACACACTTTTGCTTCATACACACTTCCATGTCAGATGCCATTTTGTCAGACTGCCCCTCTGCTGTCATCTGTCACAGCAACAAAATGTAATGGAATACTGGCAGGAAGGTTCAGCTTCTACTGCCATGCTTCTACTACCACCAACATCTGCCTTGGACATTGTGAGCCAGCACAGTGAAATAGGAGGTATTACTGTCAGAGCTTCCCTTGTATATATACATATATGTATATGTATGTATATACATATATATATGTATATGTATAAATACCTGCGCATGTATACATTTATATATAATTACATTTTTTTTTTACTATTAAGACCTGAGTTTCCTTCCTTTCAACTACTTTCTCTCTTTAAATCATGTTTGATGGCTTTGAGATCTAAACTGATCACATAGGCTGTGAAAAGCTGAATGCAAGGTAAAGAAACCAACCGTACAAAAGGCTGAATGAGAGAAAAAAATGGATGCAACATAAAATGACAAAGGCAACAGAGCTGGCTCTAGATTAACAAAGTATAAATCTATCAGGCCCTCCAGTGAAGAATTTTTTTTCCCTATTAATTTACAACACATCCTAGAAAGCCCGTGACATGGACTGCTATGTTTGCACACAAGATCATTTAAGCAGGTACCATATACATAAAAACAAAACAATTCTGAAATGTTCCTTACAGTAGCATACTAAAGAAGTTTTACTTGCACACAGAATTATGACAGTATATTCTGCTGGCTTTACCTCATTCATTAATATAAATTTATATATCAAAATCAGAAGTTTTAGAAATACTATGCCACATTTCCAAGCAATTGCCAGTATTGCACTGATCCACTCACATCATTACACTGTTACCTTTATCCACATTTAGGACACACATAGTATATAACTAGATTTCCAGATGGTCATCTCACCTTTTAAGTACTATTGATTTTACCATTAAATGGAGCAGAGTAAGCATTGTAAATCTTTCCAAGAAGAAAGTGTTCTTCACCTATTGAGCTGAGAGCCTAAGTAAGGGCTTAACACACAACAATCTAATTGTTTGGGTTGGTTTCTTTTCATATTTTTGTTTTACACAGAAAGAATATAAAGATGTGTTTTAGACATCTCCCATTGTTTGGGTTTTTTTAAGTGCTAATAAACTTAAAAGCCTGTAGTTACATAACAAGCTATATATTTAAACATTCCTTTGTTTTAAATTTAGTTTTTTTAAAAGTGAAAAATGTAAGATTATCATTTGCATTAGGACTGAATTTTCACTCCTATTTTTTAGAGTTGCCTCTACCTAAGTTTACTTAATTATTCAAGCTATCTACTCCAGATTTGGAAGTAGCTTTTTCACTTTCATTGAAGACCCAGAACACGTCCACAGTTAACAGAAATCTAGATGCGCAGATAAAACAAGCCTGTATCAACCAAATTGTCTGCTATTATCAGTTACAGAAAATTGCACTCATGTCTCTAGAAAATGTCACTGCTTTTTGTTTGGGCCTCATCAGAATCTGCTTGCTCCTCCAACAAAGCTCACTCTTCAGTTCTGCCTCACACTTGTAATAAATCTCAAAGCCCTTAGCTGATATCTGTTAGAACATGTCAAATACCCAATTCTTTTTTGTTTTCCTTTACGTCTTTAACTCAACAAAAAGACATGGCATATACTTCAGAACAAATCAAAGTAACCAGCTAAGTTGAATGAACATCTTCATTGTTCCCCAAAAAGGCCTCTCCCTTTTTTGCATCGATTTTGTACAACGCTTTTCTGTCTCGTCATCCTTTCCCCAGACATACAGGCTTAACTGAAGTTACCACCTGAACTACGACTCCACTGAGTTCATCCTCTTAAAGACTGAATTTAGCCATAGCAGCATGCTTGCTCAAGTCATATACATAGATGCTAAACGTACAGATACATACATAAATACATTTGGAGACAAGACAACATAGCTGCTGTCTTCAGATGCCATTTCAGTGAGTTTGGCAGCACTCTCCACCTTCCTTCTATGATCCAACTCCAAGGGATCCATGATCCAACAATGCAGTAGCATTGTTAAGAATTAAAAATAATCCTCTCATTACTATCTGACAGCTTTTCTTAAGGGCAGTCTTAGTTTTTTTCAAGTAAGCAAACATCACACAAAATTCTTAAGAATTATATTCATAGTACATGTTCCACTTTCTCAACTTTTTTTTTTTTTTATAAACTCTGGTCAGCTGAATTTTCCTTGGACACAGAATTCTGAAAAGATCCACTTGTTTCAGTGAACTTTTGAATTTTTCTTGTTCAGCAAAAACTGACAGGTCTTGATCCTGAGATTCTCCCCTAAAATTTCAGATGCTGCAAGTCAGCTAGAGTGAATCATAGCTAACTGGAGAACAGAAGATGCAGATTATAGCCATCACTAGAGTGTTCTACAATACTTCTGCTCAAGCACAACACAGAGCAAGCATTGGTTAAATTTGCCTTCTGTCAGTATTGCAGCTATTTGAAAAGCAACCTTCCCTGTTTCATCACATGAAGCTAACGCCATCTTTTAAAATTGTTCTTCAACTTCAACGATATAGATGTGAAATCAATAAAATGTATATACGATGCCTACAGCTAAAGAAGCAGAACGTTCTTGTGAATGAATGTTGACAAGGAGAGGTTTTTGTTTTTTAAACTAATTTCCAGAGGATGTTTGAAACGCACCAGCTTTTCTGTGAGCACTGTTGGAGTGCACAAGATGCTACACGTACTTATTCTGACATATGTTACTTTGCAGAAAGCAGCAGTTAGCTTTCACTGTCCATGTATGCAATTAGTACACTCACTAACACACTACAAGAACTCCCTGCTTGCTAAGCTAAAGTTTCTTTGCAGATAAACTGAAGTACACTTACATTTCACCTATGAATGTCATAATATCACAGAACAAACATAAATCCATTAGAAGGCATATTTTCAACCAAGCCACCCACCATACTCCAACTGGTTGGAAATTCTAGGTAGAAAGGAAAAAAATAACGCATGGAAAGAAAAAAAGTTTGAATTTCAGGTCTCCAGCCTAAGCTTATAGACTACTGCTTCATCTGATTTTAAACTGAGCAAAGACATTTAATGTTTTTTTGACAATGGGGATTTTCAGTGTCTGTCACATTCAGAGCAACATTATATATTTAAAAACGTCTAAAAAAATATTTTTCCTTTTTTTCTCCTGTATTACAAACTTGAATTCTTACGAAGTTCCAGAAGATAGTGGCTGTTGACATCTCATAAACATTTTACTGACAGAGTTCTCTCAAAAGAGGAAAGAAAAAAAAAAGGTACTTTCCCTCAATTTTTTTTTAATGAATACTCTGTAACAAGAAACTACATTTTGAAGTAATAAACATACAGTACACAAGTGATAAAGCACCAGCTCTCAAAGTTAAAAAAACATTTGACGCATTGCATAAAACTTTTGAATGATATCTCCTAAAGTACTGGAAGCATGTTTTCTGAAAGACACTGTAAATCTTATTTATATTATAATGATCTAGTCTAAAGCAAGAGTAGCTATCATACACTGTGGACAAGTAATACTCACCCTTCTGAAGATGCATTATTGCTATCACAAATAAACATTCCCCGGACTCTCAATTTGATACAGACACTGGGGACAAACAAAGAATGACCTTTAATTTTTACAAATCACAAAGAACCTGAATGTGCCAACCCCTAAAAAAAAAAAAAAAAAAAAAAAAAAAAAAAAAAAAAAAGAAATGGGGGAGGGGGAGTGGGAAGGGGTGAAAGAGAAGAAGAGAGGAAGGGCTTATATAGGAGAAAATCTCAATTTAGAAGTTAATCTTGTACTAAAAATACCAGTAAAGTCTTTCGTTGAAATACAGAACAGTTGGATCTGCAATTGCTAGACTTGCACAAAGACAAACCTATCCTGCAACAAACAGACTGACTTTGTTACATGCTTTTACTTAGAGACAAAGAATCCGAACTTCCAGCTCGATAGTTAAAAAACAAACACGTTCCGAGTAGTACCAGTGAAATACTGCGTTTCACAATTTCGAAGACGTATCTTGAGCCAGGAGCAGGTTGGTTATACCGTTCTCACTACATTATGCTGAGACCGCTTTTCCTTTTGCCCATTCCTAACAATGGATCACAACGATAACAAACGATCGCACTTGTTAACACCAGATACACACGCGCTGTGCTACAGCACATGGATTTCATCACCTCTGTCCCACCGCACACACGCCTGTTGCTTCAGCACAGCTCCGTCCCTTTCCCGTCTCAGACATCGCCCTACACACCCGCGCTCGGCGACACGAGGTCTCCAACTCAGCAGTCCCAGCTCTCCCCGAACTCAGGAGCGCCGGTGCCGACGAGGGAGCCGGTCGGACAGGTCGACCCCCTCTCCCCGCTCGCTCTCCCGCTCTCGCTGCCCGCGAAAGCAGCCCGGGACAGGAGCGCTCGGTCGCAGGCTGGCCGGCGGGACGGCAACGTGCGAGTGGGAACGCCGCGCTTCCGGGACACGGCGGGCACACGGGGCTGCCGCCGAGCCGCCCGCGGCGCTGGGCGGGGGCTGCCGCCGCGCAAGGAGAACTTCTGCACCCCGCTCCTCTTTCGGGGGCCGAGGCGGACGAGACGCACTCGCGCTCGCGTTTCGGACCTCACCGACCGTACGTTAAAGGCGCAGATCCCCCCGCCGTCGGGGAGGAGCAGCGAGGAGGAGTGGAACCGGCCGGCTCTTTCCCCCGTACGGCGCCAATCGTCCCCCCCCCGCCCGAGGCTCCGCTCCGTCGAGCGCGGCGCGGCCGGGAGGGACAGAGCCAACTCAGACAAAAGGCACCGCCGGCCCCGCGCCGCTCCCTCGGCCGTCAGCGGCCGCAGAGCGGGCACGAAGCTCCCTGCCGCCCCATCGGCGCTCCCGCTCGGGACCGAGGCGGTCGCGCCCTGCCTGCCTGCCCCCCCCGCCCGCCCATGACAAAGGAAGGCGGTTATAAATCACCGCTCCCGGCCCGCAGCCCGCACGGTGGTTGCGCCTGACGGCCGCGGTGCCGCAGTCCGCTCACCCGTCCCCTCGCTCCGATCTCGTGCCGCCGCCGCTCGGCGCCGCTTACTCCTCCCGGCTCTTCCTCCCCTGTTGCCTCCGGCTGCCGGATTCACCCTCCCGGACCGAGCGCCAAATACAGCGGCCCAATCGCTATCGCGTTCATTGGCGAGGGCCGAGCGCCGCCCCGATTGGACGGACGCGGACGGAGCGCCCCGCGCCAATCGCGGACGGCGGTGGGCGGGGCGAGGGGCGGGGCCCGCGCCCCACGTGCTGGCGGGAAGGAGGGGTGGGGGAGCTCTTTGTTCTCGCGCCGCTCGTACGGGCGGCGGTTTTGCGCTCTCTTCGCCCGTCCGTCTGGCTGAGCGCGCAGCGGGGCCGGAGCCCGAGGTGCTCCGACCGCCGCCTCGCGGGAATCGGGGAGACGAAGGAGGCGAGGGGCCCGACGGGAGCGGGGAGGGGCGTCGCGTCTCAGCGCTGCCGAGTTTGAATCAGTTCGAAAGTGGGAGCTGTAACGGTTTTAACAGTCGCGCTGCTGCTTCCGCGCGCGGCAGAGAGGAGAGGGGCGGGACGGGACGGGGCGGGCGAGCGTGGGAGCGGCGCGGCGGCGGGCAGGCGGGCGGGAAGAGCCAGGCGGGGTCGGGGGCAGTGCTGGCAGGAGCCGCTTCCCTCAGCGGGGCCCGCTCCCTCCCTGCCGGTCGTTTCCGCGGCAGGCTTCTCTCCTTGCCGAGTCGCTGAGCGCAGTTGGTGCTGCACCGCCCTGCCGTGCCGGCTGACCTCTGTGCGCCCGAACCTGGCGCGCGTCTGCCTTGTTTCCTGCTGTTCCTCGCGAGCGTTGGTGCCCTGCTGCTCTGCGCCCAGCGTGGATTCTTCACTGTCAGAATCCCATTGTGTCCCATCTCAGACACAGCGCTGTGGTAAATCACAGCAGCAGCAAGGTGTCCGTTTTGTGTGAGGCCGGGATGCTGATGCTGCCTCCAGCTTGAGGGTGCTACCATTTCCCCTCGCTTCTATTCTGCGGCCCGTGCTCAGTCACGCTGACAGGGATACACTTTAAACCTCGAGGATTCATTCCGCTTTAGCCTTCTGCTGTCTCGCTGTTCAGCTGCTTCTTTGTTGATGAAAAATAAAATTGCCAAGATAAGTTTCCCACTGTGATCTTTCATCTGCACTTGTAACCATCTCCCCTTCTTGTGCCTCCTGTGTTCAGCGCTGCTTCTGAAGTAGAACAGATTGTGAGCCTCGTCCCATCGCTGTCTGCTCCCAATGTTTCTCATTAATGAGCATCACCTTCCTTTCGAGTCACTTGTGACACCTTCAGTTGCCTTGTCCCATCTTTGCGTGAAGCCCAAAAATGAGCACTGTTCAGCACAATGAGGTTCTGAATGATAAAAATCCTATGAAAGATCGCTAACACAGCTTCATGCCCAAAAATTTCAGCTGCCTTAAAGGCCAAATGAGGCTCAGAGTTCTTTTAATGTGGAACAGAAATGATTTTGTCTGATGTTTATATGTCACAGAATGACATACTGTCATACTCTGATTCTACTAGAGTAGATGACCTTTTCCAAGATTACGTTAAACTGCCAACTTTGCAAAATATCAGTCATTTCTTGAAATTCAGCTATTTAAATCTCTTCTGCCCCAAGATGGCTGCCACCACCAAAATGGCTACCCAGCCTCCTCACAGCTTGGAACTTGTAGTTTTTTTGATTGTTAGAATTGCACTTCATGAGATCTGATCTTAGTCAAGAAGTGTGTAACTTATATACTTATAAGTATGTAACTTATATAACTTATAAATAAGCATACCGTAACTTAAAGTAACTATAGTCAGTCACAAGGTGAAAAAAAATGTGTTGCACAGCCAACACTGAACTAGATCGTAATACAGAGTTCATTTTTCTGTCTTGCACAGAAAATCATTCACCTGCTATATGTAAAGCTAATGCTTACTAGGAAATAACACACATTTTGAATGGAACTATTCTTTCCATTGTGCACTGTGTGAAAACAGTCTTTCCACAGAGTTTCAGTTCTAGACTCTTAAAGTGATGAATCCTCAGCAAGGATATCCATTAAGTGCCAATTTTCTGATCGCTCAGGCTATTAAAAACAACCTGGAGAATTCTGGCAGCTGGTTTCTTTTTTTCTGCACATGGATGTTTAATGTTGTAATGAGCTGCTTATAGACTTTCTGTTCTCGTGGAGTAAACCACTCAAATGTCGTTCTGTTTCTACTGCATTTTCATGATTAAAGAATGTCTGAACACTGATCTGCTTTATGAAGAGGCATTTGGATCAGATATGCGAGCAAAAAATATTACAAAGGTTTCTGAAATAATTACGAAATTTGATTTTCTGATGAGTTATTCTGAAAGGAGTCAACTCTGGTGGCAGAATGTAATAGTTCTGAAAAAAGTAACTGATGTTGAAGACGTACGTATTTTACCTAACAATCAAAATAGAATTAGACTCTGGAAAAAAGTATCTTATTTAGCTTGGGTCCTTCCGGAATTGTTGAAATCTTTTGCCTCTCTTTTACAAAAAACTCTCCTGAAGAGATTTTTCTGTGTTCTCAATACATGAATGAAAAATGACTGTTCAGGTATTTCATGTATGACTAAGAAGGTAGAATGAGGATTTGTTAGTTCTGGTTCACTAATACTGATCTGACTCATTAGTTGAGTAACGATGTTATAGGATATTCCTAATTATGATTGCTTACTTTGAGATTTACTTATGTGTCACTTTAAAAAAAAGGCAGCGTGTGCATATTACAGAATCACAGAATGGCCAGGGTGGGAAGGGACCTCAAGGATCATGAATCTCCAACCCCCTGCCACATGCAGGGCCACCAACCTCCACGTTTAATGGTAGACCAGGCTGTCCAGGGCCCCATCCAACCTGGCCTTGAACACCTCCAGGGATGGACGGGGCATCCACAGCCTCTCTGGGCAGCTGTTCCAGCACCTCACCACTCTCTCTCTAAAGAACTTCCCCCTGACATCCAAACTCAGTCTCCCCTCCCTCAACTTCAAACCATTTCCCCTTGTCCTGCAGTTATCAACCCTTTCCAAGAGTTGACTCCCCTCCTGTTTGTAGGCTCCATTTAGGTACTGCAGGCTGCAATGAGGTCACCCTACAGCCTTCTTTTCTCCAGGCTGAACAAGCCCAGCTCCCTCAGCCTATGTAGGGGAGATGCTCCGGCCCTTGACCATCTCTGTGGCCGTTCTCTGGACCCTCTCCAACGGCTCGCTGTCTTGTTCTGGAGGCTCCAGACCTGGATGCAGTACTGCAGATGGGGCCTCACAAAAGCAGAGCAGAGGGGGACAATCACCTCCCTGTCCCTGCTGGCCTCCCCTCTTCTGATGCAGCCCAGGATTCCATTTGCCTTCTGAGCTGCAAGAGCACACTGCTGGCTCATGTTAAGATTTTTATCCATCAAGACTCTCAGGTCCTTCTCTGCAGGGCTGCTCTCAAGCACCGCTCCTTCCAGTCTGTATGGATGCCTGGGATTCCTCTGGCCCAAGTGCCAAACTCTGCACTTTGCTGTGCTGAACCTCATTAGATTCACCCAGGCCCACCTTTCCAGCCTCTCAAGGTCCTTCTGAATGGCATCCCTTCCTTCCACTGTGTCAACCGCACCGCTCAGCTTGGTGTTGTCAGCAAATTGCTGAGGCTGCACTCGATTCCGTCATCGCTGTCATTGATGAAGATGTTACAGAGCACCGCTCCCAAGACAGAGCCCTGGGGGACGCTGCTCGTTACCGGCCTCCACCTGGACACAGAGCCATCAATGACCACCCTCTGTTTGTGGCCTTTTAACCAATTCCTTATCCATCGAGTGGCCTAACCATCAAATCCACATCCCTCCAATTTGAAGATAAGGATGTGGTGGGAGACCATGTCAAAGGCCTTGCTCAAGTCCAGGTATAGTAATACAGAGAAAGGAAAAAAAGAGGTACACTGCTACAAGGCAAACTCAATAGCTGACTGATTTATTGCAGACATTTTGATGTCTCAGATAAGGTGGTATTTCCAAGCCAAAGATTATTCCTTAAGCATTGTTTTCTTAATTATTGTCCTGATAATCTGCTGACTCCTGCAGTCAGAATTGCATGGTGTTTCTTCCATCTGTCAGGGGAAAACAGTTGGGGAACTGCCTTAGCTTGAAATACGCACAAGTGTTGGCTAGTATTTCCATTGCATGCTCTGCTTGTTTAAGACAGGCACATCTGGGTTACCCCACTGTTGGCCACTCAGAGAGGCATCTGGGTGGCTGGGTTCATTATTCTCATAAATACCTTCTGACTTGCTGATCACAATGTTGTTTCCCTTATACTTGGGGATCTAGCTGTAACAAAGCTGCACTTGGCTTTTGGATGGGTCCATTCTGCAGTGCAGTCTGATGGACTTAATGTTTAGTTGCTGTATAATCAGTGAATATACAGGTGTAATAATTAAGAAATATCCAGGAAAGTTAGGCTAAGTAAGATTATTGCAACAGGAAGGTAATAACTGGAAAACATTTACCAATGTTGTAGGCTCACAATACTCTCCATGAGAGCTGGTCTCCAGGAAGAGATCCTTTGTCAGCAGCAGTCAGCTCTTAAATGGGTCTAGGAGGGGTGCAGCACAGCTGAATTACCTTCGCCTGTGCTCCTGTGGCTGACTCAGTGCTTGCTTCAGGTGGTCAATCAGAGGTTCGGGCAGTTTCAGCAGTTCCCATACAGTCACATAGCTTCAAAAGTTTTGTTGTAGCTGGTTTTGAACTCATTTGCTCTTTGCTGGAGTGAGAAAGAGGATGCACACCCTGCCTTTTTTACACCTACCAATGCACTGCCCTACAAGCAAAGCCTTTTGCACTGAAAATAATATCCAGTAGGCTGTTCAGAAATAAGATCCTTCTTTCTTTCTTTTAATTTATTTAGTTTTGTAATGCTGTTCCAAGCATCGGAAGATATGCCTCACATTGAATAGAATCACAGAGAATCACAGAATCACCCGGGTTGGAAGGGACCTCAAGGATCATGTAGTTCCAACCCCCCTGCCTAGCAGGGCCACCAAACATACACACTTAGATCAGGTTGCCCAGGACCCCGTCCAACCTGGCCTTGAACACGTCCAAGGACGGGGCATCCACAACCTCCCTGGGCAGCCCGTTCCAGGGCCTAACCACTCTCCTAGTAAAGAACTTCCCCCTAACATCCAACCTAAATCTTCCCTCCTTCAACTTAAAACCATTTCCCCTAGTCCTGCTGTTGTCAGCCCTTTTGAAGAGTTTACTCCCCTCCTGGGTGTAGGTTCCCTTCAGGTATTGATAGGCTGCAATGAGGTCACCCCGCAGCCTTCTCTTCTCCAGGCTGAACAAGCCCAACTCCCTCAGCCTGTCCTCATAGGGGAGGTGCTCCAGCCCCCTGATCATCTTAGTCACCCTCCTCTGGACCCTTTCCAAAATCTCAATGTCTTTCTTGTACTGAGGGCTCCACACCTGGACACAGTACTCCAGGTGGGGCCTCACAAGAGCCGTGTAGAGAGGGACAATCACCTCCCTGTCCCTGCTGGCCACCCCTCTCCTGATGGAGCCCAGGATCCCATTTGCCTTTTGAGCTGCCAGAGCGCACTGCTGGCTCATGTTCAGTCTCTCGTCCATCAGGACCCCCAGGTCCTTCTCTGCCGAGCTGCTCTCAAGGACCACTCCTCCCAGCCTGTACAGGTGCCTGGGGTTCTTCCGGCCCAAATGCAAAACCCTGCACTTTGCCGTGTTGAACCTCACTAGGTTCACCTGAGCCCAGCCCTCCAGCCTGTCGAGGTCCCTCTGAATGGCATCCCTTCCTTCCACCGTATCAACCGCACCACTCAGCTTGGTGTCGTCAGCAAACTTGCTGAGGGTGCACTCAATTCCCTCATCGATGTCATTAATAAAGATGTTAAAGAGCACCGGTCCCAAGACAGACCCTTGGGGGACACCACTTGTTACCGGCCTCCACCTGGACATAGAGCCATTGACCACCACCCTCTGTCTGCGGCCTTTCAACCAATTGCTTATCCATCGGGTCGTCCACCCATCAAATCCACTTCCCTCCAATTTGGAGATGAGGATGTGATGGGGGACCATGTCAAAGGCCTTGCTCAGGTCCAGGTAAATGACATCGGTCGCCTTCCCTTCGTCCACCAATGCCGTCACTCCATCATAGAAGGCCACAAGATTAGTTAGGCATGACCTTCCTTTGGTGAAGCCGTGCTGGCTGTCTCGGATCACATGCTCAATCTTTATGTGACCGAGCATGTTGTCCAGGAGGATCTGTTCCATGATCTTCCCAGGCACGGAGGTGAGACTCACCGGCCTGTAGTTCCCCGGGTCCTCCCGGCTCCCCTTCTTGTATATGGGAGTGACGTGACCCTTCCTCCAGTCGTCCGGGACCTCACCTGACAGCCACGACTTCTCAAATATGATGGAGAGCGGCTCGGCAACCACCTCAGCCAGCTCCTTCAGGACCCTGGGATGCACGCCATCCGGCCCCATAGACTTGTATTCATTCAGTCTAAGGAGGCACTCTCGGACTTGCTCTGCCCTTACAGTGGGGAGGGATTTACCTCCTTGGTCCCCACGTAGAGGTTTGGTGATGCAGGGTTCAATAGTCAATATTCAATTAGTCAATAGTCAATATTCATTCAATTCCTAACTCTAACCTGTACTTTTGCAGGTATCTTGGCTTATTTTGAGGACTAAAGTTCAAATCCTGAATTTTAGTCCATGTGAATTTGACAAGGTTTTACAGATGTGGAAATGTATGTGGAGAACTAAAAGGGGAGCCTAAAATGGTGTATTTGTAAAGGCACAGAATTGTAATGCCCTGCAATAATTACATAGTGTAAGTCAGCAGCTACCCAGCTGGAGCTGACCGCTTGTTACGTTATTATGAAAAAAAAAAAAAAAAAAATTTTAAAAGCAGTTCTTTTATTGTGTTGTTTTTTAGCAATACTTAATTATTTAATGACAATGTAGCTATTTTGAGATCAAGTATGTTTTACAGTGTTTTCCTGTAGATTCCTGATGGTCCTTAGGATCTAATTTCCCTGAAAGAAATGCAGCCATGTGTCCCGTTTCAGGATCGGTTTCATAGAATCACAGAACTGTGGGGGTTGGAAGTGACTTCTGGAGGTGGTTGAGTCCAACCCCTTGCACGTTCCCTATCACAGGTTGCACAGGTGAGTGTCTGCCTGTACACTGAATATCTTTGGAGAAGGAAACTCCACAGCCTCTCTGGGCAGCCTGTTGCAGTGCTGCATCACTCTGACAGTAAACAAGCTCTTCCTTGCATTAGCATGGAACTGCCTGCGTTTCAGTTTCTGCCCATTGCCCTTTGTTCTATTATTGCACTCCATTGGAAAGAGTCTGCCCCGTCACTCGATTCCTACACTTAAGATGTTTATAGTTATCAGATCCCCTCTCAGCCTTCTGCAAACAGAAGAGTCCCAGGTCTCTCAGCTTTTCCTCATAAAAGAGATGCTCCAGGCCCTTAATCGTTTTGTTGCCCTCCACTGGACTCTTTCTAGGAGATCTCTGTCTATTTTAAACTGGAGAGCTTGGAAGTGAACACAAGGAGCCCAGAACTGGACGCAGTTTCTGACTTGTGCTTTTCTATTGACTATTTCTATTGTTTATCCATAGAATTGAATTTAATGTACAGCTGAAGTAACTTTGAACACAAGGCTGTTAGGCCAGATGAATAAATCTAGGAGCCCGGTCACAGCAAGACACGGTCTCCTTGTGCCTAGCCAGCGCTTTTCAGGCTTGCCAAGTTTCAAACACTGTGTCTCCTGTGTCATGCTACACTACCATACAGGTGTATAGTACATTTCACACTAAGTGTAAGTGGTTTCAGCATGCTGGACCGCTGCAGATCTATCATCAGTAGATCTGGGGCGGTCCGTGATGATGAGCTCAAGGAGATTTTTCATTTCCCTTTGAGGGAAGGTGATGCAAGTCAAATAAAGGCATAGGTGCATCACACAGTTAACTCAAGCTATGGCACTGTGTTAAATACACTGTAGTATCTTTTGCTTAAGAAGGAATGTTGCCAAAAGGAAAAGTCCAATGTTGTTTTCATGCAATAACAGAAGCAGCATACGTGACTTTTTATTAACTCTTTCTTAACATGTGGAGATAACATTTATTGCATGTAATCATTCATTTCAAACTGTGAAAAAAAGATTAAATGCCTCAATTCAAAATTAACTTGATTTTTAAAATTACCTGTAGGTAATTATTTCACTTTAAAGGAAAGTGAAATCTTGTTGTCCCAGAAGGTATTTTAGCTGTGTAGGAAAAATACGTTTCTTTGTCTGCTTATTTTTCACTTTTCTCTTTATTTTTTTCCTGACCTGTATTTACTGATATATTCAAACCTTTGAGTTTAATGGAGCTTATATTCCAAAGCCTATTTCCAGCTGTATTTGTCACTGTGGTTGTATGATATTGTTGCATACCATTCATAGGCAAAGATTTTCCTAGGAGAAAAAGCTGTAAATACAAAGCTTCAAGTGGGCATTCAATGGGAGTTACCAGATGGCCTCCCTTTGACCCACATCCAGGATTAAAAGCCTGAGTTTTCAGTCTTCCTGTTCTATAAGGGCTACTCTGAAAGTAGCACCTCCTGCTTCCTTATGCTGGCCCAAGGCGTCAGGGGTGGATATTGGTGGTACGGCAGCAGAAGCTGAATCTTCCCGCAAAATGTCCGTCACATTTTGTTGCTGTGCTGCAGACTGAGGGGCAGTCTGACAAAAGGTGTCCGACATGGAAATGTGTACGAGGCAAAGCTGTGTCACTGACTTCCTCCATGCAGGAAAAAATGTTCCCACTGACATTTATGGGTACTTGCTGAACGCTTGTGGAGAACAAACAGTGAGGCAGTGAGCGGTGTGCTTCAGCAGTGATGGAGCAACGTGACAGACCAAGCATTCTCGCAGATTTTTACAGGCGTAGCATACTGGCTCTTGTTCAACACTGGCAGAAATGCACAATTAGTGATGGGGATTGTGTTGAAAAATAGGGGTTTTTTAGCTGAGAATTTGCTCTGTTAAATAGTGTTGTTGTGCTCTTCGTCATAGTTTCCATGGAAATAAGTAAGAGGCATTACTTTCAGAGTAACCTACATCTTTGAGAGTTTTCTATATGTATACTGCTACATTATGCCTTATTTGCACCTTCTTTTTCTCATATACCCGCCTTCAGTTCTCTTTTTGTAAAGGTGTGGTCCTAGGACATAATTGCCTAATTGTGACATGTGGAATGGTAGAAGGTGTTGGCCCCAGCTACTTTTTTTATTAAGGTGATTGTATGTATGTGTACATACACATGAACTCGTATACCCCACATTAGTCATCTCATAAAAGTTGAAAATGAAAGTAATGTTTAGTAACACCACATGTCAGTTTAAGATGTGTGATAAAAAGTTTACACTGGAAGTTAAAAACTGAAATTCACAAACAGATTTAAAATAAGTCATTAAAATAAGGGGTTGTGCTAGTGTTTATATGCTGTGTTTCTTGTGATTCAGGAGGATTTTTAGATGGTAGCACATTCCAAATTTCATCTCTTGGGCCCTGGTTGCAGAACAATTCTGTGGAGTAGGGGACTGTATTAAGCTGTTCTTTGTCTGTCCTGTGTGAAGAGAGCGTGGCGAGTCAAGATGCCCATCCCTTCCCTTCCAACAGAGAGCAAGCATTACAGCATCCCTGGCTTTTTTTCAGTCTTAGCATTGGGTGAGGGCTTTATTCAAAAATAAATCAAATTTCAAAAGTTATTATGCGGAAACATTCGCTGCTCTGACTTTGTATCGAAGAATTTACTTTCTAGCCTTAAGGATTTGTAGTTAGTTAGCAGTCTTTTTTGCCAAATTTGTAGTTCTTTATCATACACACATTTTTGAAGATCAAAATGATAAAAACAGAAATAACTCTCCTGCTGTTCTGAGAAAGCTGCTGCTGTAGAATGGTGTTCTGTTTCTAAAAGCAGAAGGTGATACAGGTTTTTTTGTTTGTTTTATGACCGGAAGAATCACCGTTGCAGAGATCCATGCGTGTATATACAAATACAAACATACCCGTACATCAAAGTCTGTCGTCACTAATGCATCATTTGGTCATCAGATGAGTTGGTGAAGTTATATTTGACCAGGTGAGTGTGCTGGTCAGATATCTAATAGGAAAATCACGGGTTTGAATTAGTATAAAACCTGTACCATAGAATAAAAAAGGCCACTGGTGTAACTTACTGAGAAATATTATATCAGACTTTCATCTCTGAAGACTTTTCCTGCGTGTGAAACATAGAATGAAGAGAAATAAATGGAACTTAAAGTGACTAATTACACGTACTGGACTGTAGCCAGTAACATTTTAAATAAATGAGTGTCTGCACAGACTGATGCAGAGAAATGCTTTATGGAAGTCTTATGGCTGATGAATATAGAGGTGTTAAAACTTCAATTTACGTGCAGCTGGCCATATTTTGTTCTCCATGATGCTTGGTTAGATACATAACACCAAAGGCAGAAACTCATTTTTGCTTTCAAAGCAAGTAAAGTAAAAAGCGAATGTCAGAAAAGACTTGTGCAGCACTGAATATTTACATGAGATTTTAATTTGTGTACAGGATACACCGAGGGATTGTTTCATGAGGTTTAGGACCAATCGGATTGGGAGTGTAATTTAGATATTCTCAATCTGTGAGTCTTGAGTGATTTTCAATTGGCGCTACTCCTGTGTCTTACTGCAAAGTGAGACGGCGTTCTGAAGCTTTAGGTATGAAAGACTGAGTCAACCACGTGGATGAAGCAGTGATGAATTGATAAAGTGAGTGAACATGCCATCGTTTGCTTTGGTGATCATCGTTATGCCTGGGCGCAGGGCAGGGCCATTACATGCGTGAGAGTGGAGGGGGTCAGGGTTGCTGAACAAGTCATATACCTGCGTGGTCTTTCCATTTGCTGATTAGACTGATGAGTCAAGTGTTTGGAATCTTAATATATGTAAAATAGTGCTAAACTTGTTATGTCGTTTGGAGACAATTAAAAAAAATTAAGCAGTAACATGTCAAAGCCTGATTTCGTTTGCATGAATGCAGCTCTATATTGGGTGATCAGCTGTTCCAGAGTAGGTTGCTTTGAGCACACTGCTGTTGATATGCATGGGAGGCACATTATGACCTCTTTCGGGATTCTTGCTACCAGTGACACTATCCAAACTTTAGGTAGCTGATTGTAAATCTAACTGTAAAATATAAACTGAAGAATTATTAGCACAGATCCCTCAGCTTTTCCTTATGGGAGAGGTACTTCAGCCCTTCTACCATCTTTGCAGCCCCTCTCTGGACGTCCTCCAAGAGCTCCATACCCTTCCTGTGCTGGGGCCCTAGGCTTAGCCACAGTACTCCAGGGGCCTCACAAGGCAGAGCAGAAGGGGACAATCGCCTCCCTCATCTTGCTCTCCACTCCTCTTTTGATGCAGCCCAGGATGTAGTTTGCTTTCTGGACTGCAAGCACGTGCTGTGGGCTCATGTTGAGCTTTTCACTGACAGCACCCCCAAGCCCTCTTTTGAGGGCTGCTCTCAATGAGTTGTTCTTGCAGTCTGTACACGTATCTGGGATTGCCCCCGACCCAAGTGCAACACCTTGCACTTGGCCTTGCTGAACCTCCTTAGGTTCTTGTGGCCCCACTTGTCATGCTTGTCCAGATCCCTTTGGATGGCATCCCTTCCTTCTATTGTGTCATCTGCACAATTGCTGAGGCTATGCTTTTCAAACTTGGGTCCAATTCATCATCAACTGATGAAGTTTAGCCTTTGAAACGTAGGTTATTCAAATAACAGGATCCCTTCTGTTGTTCTGTGAGTAGTGCATATATAGGCTCCATTTTCATTACTTGTTTTACTTCAGGTAAATGTGAATTCTAGATGTTTTTCCTCAGGAAAGACAGGATCAGAAAAAGGTCAGCTGTTTGAAATAAAACATAATCAATTTCATGATAGCTGGTTAATCGGCATATTCTAGACTCTACATGCATTACCCAAAAAAGCCTCGAATCCTTTACACTCTCATCCCTCGTTGTGTCTTGAAACAGAGTTGACTAAAATTCAAGAGACTAAATGATGCATAAATGGAAAATAAAATGCTTTTGTACAGATTCTTACATTTGGTAATCATAAGGAAAAGGTGCAAATACATAAACATTTTTACTGCCACTGATTATAAGCAATGAATACCGAATGAGCAAATAACAGCTACTCAAGGTCTGCACTTGTTTTTGCAGGCTGCTTTTTTTCTTTACTCACTACAAACTGCAGACATGCACAAAAAGTTTACAACTAACTGTTTATTTGAAACATCAATTTTCAAGGCATGTTTACATGCAAGCTCAGTTGCAAATCGAGCTTTAAAATGTCAGATTGTTGCTACTAAATCACATAATTGCTCAGGTTGGAAAAGGCCTTAAAGATCATCGAGTTCAACCACAACCTAACCATCCTACCCTAACTCTAACAGCCCTCCACTAAGTCACGGCCCTGAGCACCGCATCCAAATGGTTTTCTAACACATCCAGGGATGGTGACTCAACCACCTCCCTGGGCAGCCCATTGCAGTGCTTAACAACCCTTTCTGGAAAGAAGTTTGTCCTGATATCCAACCTAAACCTCCCCTGGCACAACTTGAGGCCATTTCCCCTCGTCCTGTCACCTGTCATAGTGAGAAGAGACCAGCCCCACTCTCACTGCAGCCACCTTTCAGATATTGGAAGAGAGCAGTAAGGTCGCCCCTCAGCCTCCTTCTCCCCAGACCGACAGCCCCAGTTCCTTCAGTCTCTCCCCATAGGCCATATTCTCCAAGCCCTTCCCCAGCCTTGCTGCCCTTCTTGGACCTGCTCCAGCACCTCCATGTCCTTTCTGTACAGAGGTGCCCAAAACTGAACACAGCACTTGAGGTGAGGCCTCACCAGTGCTGAGTACAGGGGCAGCATCGCTCTCTTGGCAGATTACTTCAACTAGAAAACATAACTGGAAGTAGGTTTTTGGGGCAGTAGCACAGTGTTTGTCCTCCTAACATAACTGAGGATTTTCTGTCCAGGTGGTTTCTATTGGTCTTTTCAGGCAAATTTAATATCCAGCACTGAGCTCAGAAGTAATAGTAAGGGTTCAGATGTTTATTCCTTTAGAAAATTAATCAAAAAGAGTCAACTTCCATGAAAAATTTTATTAATGTACATCAAGTGAAATAAGCCCAACTTTTCATGTATTCAGCAGCATTCACTAATGCAAGATGTTAGCAATCACAAAATGCAAATGCTAAGCTTCTACTGAAACATTAACTTGGTCACAGTGTATGTCCAGTGATGTATTTCACAGTACACTCTAAACAGTAAAATACAGCAAGCAATGCATTCAGTTATTTTTGTTATTCTTACCGTTGTGGTATTTCTAAGTTGCATTTTATTATTAAAAAAAGTTCTGATTTTATTTTTCAAACGACTGTGGATGTTTCAGTGTATTTGTTCCAGATCTTAAAATCTTATTCTCAAAAATCAAAGTATCTGGAGACTGAGCTAGGTTCGGTATTTAGGTCTGATACTCTTGAATAGGAAATGGGGAAAAGAGGAAGAGGAAGACTCACTCCATTCAGTGATGGCAGAGTTGCCAAAAGAACATTAATTTACTTAATTTCTGCTTTCTTACATGTTAATGTAGGGTTTCATTTATTTATTTTCCGAAGAGATTTTATTTTCAGAAGAGAGTGGGAGAGAAAATGAAAACAAAAAAGCCTTCTGTTCATGCAGCCTAATGAAGCTAACTTGTGCTTTTGATACGGTGCTGGCTGTGTTGGACAAAACACACAAGCATGAGGCATTTCCCAATTGTGCACTTCAACAGAGCTCCCTGAACTCTGGATCCGTCTTTCAGACACAACCTTAATTTCTACCTTAATGAGGTTTCTGTTTGTCTGCCTTCTCAGAGTTTCCCAGTGTATACAATACATAACTGAGCTACAGCTCTGAGGATGTGCTGAATTTACTCAAAGCACGGATCTGCAGATATTCGTGCTGCATCATTGTACAAACATGTGTGGTCTTAAAATGCAGTCCCTGAAATGATGGTTTTCAGGGGCCCAAGACCCTATCCAGCAGTAGCAGCAAAGGTGTCTCAGATGCAGAAATACTCAGGTTGTTCCAAAAGTAATGCCTCCTATTTATTTTCATGAAATTACAACAGATGGGAAGGGCACGATAATACTGTTTGATGGAACACTTCCTCAGCTGCAAAACACTATTCTTCAGCATAGTCACCACCATCGCCTACGCACTGTTGCCAGCGATGAAGTAGATCCTGCATGACAGACTTGTAAAGTTCTGCATGTCTGTCTGGAAAATGGCTTGCATTTCACATTGCTGTCACTACTGCTGACACACAGCACCCACCACTTCTGCTGTTTGTTCTCTGTGAATGTTCAGCAAGTGTTGGTGAGTGTCAGCGGGTGCCATTGACTACGTCTGATACCATACCACCAACATCTGCCTCTCACGTTGCGGGTTATACAATGAATAATATATTTCATATAGTGAAATAGGAGGCGTTACTTTAGGAGAAGCACTCATGTATGTGGATAGTCACAGTGCATGCTTGGAGAGCTGTTAAGTGGAAGCTCTGCATTCACACTATGTAAACATTTCGGTTTGTAAAAAAGAACCTACAAAAGAGCACGTGAGCTGCAGTGGTAAGTGTATGTGACTTCCATGCAGTGAGGAAGCACGAGGAACTTCAACACTCCTCGCCAACTTGGTGTCATCTGCAAACTTACTGAAGGTGCACTCACTGCCCTTATCCAAGTTATCAGTAAAGATACTGAACAAGACAGGCCCCAGTCCTGAATCCTGGAGAACAGCACTCGCGAGCAGTCACCAGTTGGATTTAACTCCATTCACAACCACTCTCTGGGCCCTGCCAACCAGCCAAGGGGCAAATCAGACTAGCAAATGTCCTAGAAGTATTCCTGACTCAGGCCCCAGGACGGCAGCACACTTCTCTTACAGGTGGCGTCCGACATTTAGGGCCCCCTGTTCCTCTCAGAAGGGAGTCACCTATGACAATAACCTTTCTGTCCTTCCTGGTGGAGGCAGAATAGAGGTGTGGAGTCCATCACCTCACCTTCGACAACTTCACAGGTGGGTCTCCCACCACATCCTCACTTCTCCCTCAGGTTCCAGAGCCTCACACCTATTATGGAGGGGCACTTAGGGAACAGAGGTAGGTCAGGATGGGGGTTGCCTATGACTCTTGTCTGGGACCTGTTTCCACTCTTTCTCTTCCCTTAAATCAGCTTCCTCTGCTCAATGATGGCAGGGCAGGGGTCCACCACTGTCTGGGGGTATGACCCTGGCGTTTCTTGCTGGTTTGTCAGAGAGTTACTCCACTAACCTGTCTCCTGCTCACACTCTCTGATATTCCTTAATCTCTTCACCTCCTCCTTGAGCTTTGTCACCACGCTGAGCAGATGATCCACCTGCTGACACCTCACACAAGTGGAATCCCTCGCTGCCCTTCACCAGCAGCAACAGTCAGGCATTCTGGCTGAGCAGCCACTTTCTTACCAGAGCTTTCTGCCTAGCAGAGACCTCGGCTAGATTTCTCGCCTCGGAGGCAATGAATAGGTGAACCACTCTCGAGAGCACAGAGGTGCTTTACCTCCTCGTGTGCCCTCGTGAGCTGCCCTTAGAAACTGCTGTGCGGTGCCGCGCCGAGCCCTTTTTGCTCTTCCTTCTCGCCCTGCCCCTGGGCCAGGGGCTCCGGAGCGGCAGATTTTACATACGTGAGGAGCGGTCCTGCTGTTGCTCCTGGCTCCCCCCCGCTGTATCAGAATGCTGCTGCAACACGGAGGACGATGGCACCCATCAGCTGCTCCCTGATAGGGCTCCCCGTAAAAAGCTGAGGCAATTCCCTGCTTTGGCGCAGAATGTATCTGCTCCAGGTCTGAATATCTCACAAAAAACGCAGCACTTCCAGCGGACAGCCCGATATCCTTAACAATCCTGTGCTTAGAAGCGTGCCTGAGGTTCTCTTGTGCATCACTGTAAGGCTAAAGACAAACACAAGACAATTTAATTTACTTTCATCTATTAACCTACTTAAAGAAACAGGCTGCAGTCCCTCACACTGAGGATGCACTTCAGCTGAGCACCATGATCCATGGTAGATGGATGCCGCAGCCAGACTGTGACCCTCTGAAGGTCTACAGGGATCAAATGCAGACAAGCATTTGCTTGCTTGTGGTGTTACTGACACGGCACCCTGCCCTTTCTTATCTGATAAGCTGATCAAGGCGTGGGCAATTTTTCTACCTCCACATATTTGACTAACAAAAACAAACATAACATGTTTTAATTCCTGCTTTTCTTGTGATACTGTATTTTGTTGTTGCATTAAAATCTTCCAGTACAGAATAGCTAATAATTAAAAAAAATAAATTGAGTATCAGGGACAATTTAATATGGTAAGTTTCTGCTCTAATCATGACATACTTAGCTGTTCATAGTCTCCTTTTCACTTGGTGCATCATAAATATTTATTGATCTCATCTTCGTATTGAAAATGTGAGAGTTACCTGTATGGGATCCCACCTTAGTTTTATCAATGTGTGTATAACTAAAATATAACTTCAGTCAGAGCAAAAGTCACATCACTGGATCTTTGCCATTGGTCTTATGCATTCATCAATGATTAATTTTGCTTATAATGTCAGGTAGCCCTTTTGGTTACATAAGCCCACAAAAATAAAAAATAAATTTACTCTCTTTAAAGCTAATTACATCCAAAACCAAACACACTTGGAAAGATGGAAGCATATGCAGAATCATTTTTCTAAGTCATATTCTGTTTGCCAAATCGTGTCTTTCTCTAGAGGACTGCCATCCCATCTGATGCTTGGAATACACTACAGGCAACTTGATCAAGAGGAGCCTGTTGATGAAGCCTCATTGCTTCAGCTACAAGAAGCACTGGGCTCACAGTCTCTCCGGGATCTCAACCACCCGTATGTATGCAGGAAAAGAAAGGTGGCTAACTAAAAGCAATCCAGGAGACTCCTGGACTGCACTGAGCAGTTCTTGGTCCAAGAATTCTATCTGGAGGAAAACAGTTACTGGACGTTTTGCAAATGAACTCAGTAAGATGTTAAGAAGGGAGGCAGTCTAGATGATAGTGGACACGGACTGGTTGAGTTAATGATCTCAAGGAATATGGTCCTGACAAAGACCACAGACGGTCTTCACAACTTCAGAAGAGTGAACTGTTCGTTTAAAAAATGGTTTGCTTAGATCCCCTGAGAAGCTGTCTTAGGCACAAAGGAAAAGAACAGAACTGGCAGCTCTTCAAGGACTTCTTTCTGAATGCACAAGAGGTCTCTGTCTAGAGCCTAAGAAATCAAGGCAGGAAACCTGCGTGACTGAAAAAGGATCTGCTGGTTAAACTGAAGGAAAAAGGGGGAACTGTACGCACAGTGAAAGTAGGGATGTGTGGCCTGGGAATAATACAGGGGTGCCATCCATACATGCAGAAATGGGACCAGGACAGTCAAGGCACAGATGGAACTGAACTTGGCAAGGGATAACAAGAGGTGAACAATAACAAGAGATTCCAAGATGTTGGAGAGGGTCCAGAGGAGGACCACGAAGATGATCAGAGGGCTGGAACACCTCTCCTACGAGGACAGTCTGAGAGTTGGGGCCTTCAGCCTGGAGAAGAGACTCTGGAGGAGCTTCATAGTGGCCTTCCAGTACCTGACAATGGCCTACAGGAAAGCTGGGGACAAAATTGTATAAGGGCATGTAGTGACAGGTCAAGGGGAAATGGCTTTAAACAGGAAGAGGGTAGATTTAGACTAGATATTATAAATAAATTCCTTACTGTGAGGAATGGTGAGACACTGGAACAGGTTGCCCAGAGAGGTTTTAGATGCACCCTCCCTGGAGGCACTCAAGACCAGGTTGCAAAGGGTTTTGAGTAACCTGGTCTAGTGTGAGGTGTCCCTGCCTATAGCAGGGGGGTTGGAACCAGATGGTCTTAAATGTCCCTTCAAATCCACATCATTCTATGACTCTAAATGTACACTGTTCAGAAGAAAAAGGCCATGGAGAGTATACTGCCTCTGATAAATGAGAAGGGAGAAATGGCTATGACTTTTTTTTGTTAGTCAGAGCATATGACTGATATGCTCAAGAAGATATTTGCACTAGTCTTCACTGGCAGTCGGTCAGGCTGTCCATGTCTCTCGTATCCTTAAATCTCTTGGCAAGAATCAGGGGAGAAAACTCCCTCTCACTGTAAGCAACAAGCAAGTTTGAAGCCACCTGATGAGACTGAACATGTACAAATCTATTGGGCCTGATGACACAACAAACTGGCTGGTGTGGTTACCAAGCCACTGCCCATTGTATTTAAGAAGTCATAGCTGTCAGTTGAAGTCCCCAGTGACTGGAGAAAGGGAAACATCAATCCTGATTTTAAGAACGTGAAAAAGAAAAATTCAGGAAACTACAGGCTGATCATGTAGCAGATCCTCCTGGAAGCCACTTTAAGGTACATGCAAGATGAGGCAGTGATACAAGAAAGCCTGTGCGGCTTCACCAGGTGCATGTTGTGCCTAACCAATCTGGTGGCCTTCAACCACGGAGTGGCAGCATCAGGAAACAAAGGAAGTGCTACTGCTGTCATCTACCTGGATTTCAGGATAGGTGACAAGATGACGAGATGACAATTTGCAAGGATTTTGGTACAGTTGCACAACATATTATTATCTCTACATTGAAAAGACACAGATTTGAAGGATATATTCGATGGATAAGGAATTGGTTGGATGGTCACAGCAAGGGGGTTGTGGTCAACGACTGTGTCCAGGCTGATGATGAGTAGTGTCCTCCAGTGGTCCATCTTGGGGTCATCTCTATAAACAGCATAGATAGGGGGACTGAGTGCACCCTCAGCAATTGTACAGATGACACTGATCTGAGTGGTGCAGATGACACAATAGAAGGAAGAGATGCCATCCAAAGGGATCTGGGCAAGCATGACAAGTGGGCCCACAAGAACCTAAGGAGGTTCAGCAAGGTCAAGTGCAAGGTGCTGTACTTGGGTCAGGGGCAATCCCAGATATGTGTACAGACTGCAAGAACAACTCATTGAGAGCAGCCCTCAAAAGAGGGCTTGGGGGTGCTGTCAGTGAAAAGCTCGACAGAGCTCATTTTACGTGTCTAAGAGCTAAAGAAAAGAGGGAATGGCTTTAAACTAAAAGAGGATAAATTTATATTCAATGTTAAGAAGAAATTATTTACTCAGAGAGTAAAGACTGAGACATGGGAACAGATCACCTGAAGAAGTTGTGGATGCCCCATCCTTGAAAGTGCTCAGGGCCAGGTCAGATGGAGCCATAGACAGCCTGATCTAGTAGCTGGCAACGGTGGCCACGGAAGAGGGTTTTGAATGGAATGATCATCAAGGTCCCTTTCAACCCAAGACACTTTATGATAACAGAAAAGGATATTATATACATATATAAATATTGGTACAAATGTTAACAGGTATATTTGAAAAAATATAGGGGGCCTGTTTTTACCTTCTTTGTGAATATCTGTAAGGCCACATTATATGTGTCGTATTGTGATACTGTAAGCCTGTAGAAATAAGTTTGCAGTTTTTCAGGATAATTCCACTTTTAAAATTATATTAGACATAACCAGTGAAAGCAAGGTTGGGTGCAGATAAACATCTGTTTTATAAAATCTGTCTCAAGTCAAATTACGTCTAGTTGGCCTTATTTTTTTTCATGTATAAAATAAGCACATGTATATATGAGGGCTGCTCTGAAAGCAGTACCTCCCGCCAAAATTCCATTACGTTTTATTGTCATGCGACAGATGGCAGCAGAGGGGCAGTCTGACAAAATGGTGCCTGACATGCACAGAGACCTGTAACGTGTTTTGTTTCTCAGATATTACTATGCTATATGGGCACTACAAAATCCCCAGATCAGTCCAGATGGGTGAGCTGTGACTGCAAGGTGCGAATCACTGCACACGCTTAACTTGGCTGTAACTCCTATCCAGGCTGTGCATCACCTATGGTGAGCAGGGGATCCATAGGAGGCAACCAGGTTAGAGCAACTCAGGCAGCATGCAGTCTGTCATGAGAGCCTGCCAGCTCTAAATCTTTGGAGGCTGTAAAAGCATTCAAATGTATTGAGAGTTAAGAGTTTTTGTGCTGACTGTGTCAGTGTTTCTAATTCAATCACTGTATTTTGTCCAGTGCTAGAGTAAATAAAGTAAATAATTCAAATATTATGAAAGCATGAAATCACAGTCTGACTTTAAACTCATTTCATATCGCATGCAGTGGTTATTTGTGATCATACCTCATAAGCTGCCAGTAGCCTAATATAGGAAATAATGTCTGCCAGAGATCTAAAATAGAGTAGATCAAAATGTTAAAACAGTGAGGAACCAACAATATGCACCTTTCTTTAACATTAAGAACATTTTCTGTAAGCATACATATCTTGTGTCTTCCTGCAAGTGGAAATGATTTTCAGGAATTCCCAGAGACAGCAAGGGATGGAAACAAGTCCCTGTTCGGGGCAGCAAGCAGACTGTCTCTCAGCCTGTCCTACCTTCCCAGGTCCCTTACATAACAGGCATGAGGCTCTGGAGCTGGAGGAACAGGGGTATGTGGATGTAGGTGAGGGTTATCCGTGCAGGAGAGGTTGCCCGGACTGCTCCCTGTATCACAGCAACATCAACCAGGAAGAAAAGAAGGGCTGCCATCATAGGGGAGTCCCTTCTGAGGGGAACCAAGGGCCCGATACGCCGCTGGACCTGTCCCACAAGGAAATGTGTTGCCTGCCTGCAGCCTGGCTGAGCGATGTTGCTAGGAACATCACTTGTCAAGTCAAGCCCTCTCATTATTCTTTCACTAGTTTTCACACTGGAAATGAAGATGTACGCAAAGGAAGCTCTTTGGAGCTCAAAAGGGACTTCAGGGCTCCGGGAAGACTGCTGAAGGGATCGGGAGAGCAAGCTGTGTTCTTCTCTGTCCTCTCACTTAGTGACTGGGATCCTGACAAAAGGAGGAGGGTGGACATGCTGAATGAATGGCTTTGCCAGTGGTGTCATACACAGGGCTTTGGGTACTATGGCTTGGGACACAGCCTTGAGAAAGAAGGAATGCTGACCGCAGAGGGGAGCTGACTGACTAGACTGACCGACTAGAAGGGCCACAAATATTTTAGAGAGCAATCTGGCTGAGGGGGTTAGCAGGGCTTTAAACTAAATGTGGTGGAGGAAGGGGCTGCTCTGGATGACAGAGAAGAGCGTGGGAATGCTGTCACCTCGAGAGGCAGTAGGGGAAAATCCCAGACTCGTCCTGGGGAAATTAGGGAGGGCTCCTCCATGAAGGCAACAAGGCCAACAGCTAAGCTGAAGCGCCTCTGTACCAACGTGTGCAGCATGGGAAATAAACAGGAGGAGTTCGAAACACGGCCCAGCTGGGAAAGTGTGACCTTATTGCTATCACAGAAACATGGTGAGATGAATCCCATGATTGGAATACTATGATTAATGGCTACAGGCTTTTCAGAAGGACTAGACAGGGTAGGGGGGTGGGGGAGTTGCCCTCTATGTTAGGAAGTGGATAGATTGCAAAGAGCTGTGTCTGAGGAACAGCCATGATCAGGTCAAGAACTTGTGGGTTAAAATTAAGGATTAGTCCAGTAAAGGACATCTAGTGGTTGGTGTCTGCTACAGGCCGTCTGATCAGGAGGAAGCTGTTGGCAAGGCTTTCTAGCTTCATCTGGTATCACACTCACAGGCTCTTGTCCATATGGGAGATTTCAATCAACTGGATACTACTAAGATAGTGGCACAGTGGGGGCAGATAATCTAGGAGATTACTGGAGTCAGTCGAGAATATCTTTCGAGTCCAGGTATTAGATGGACCGAGGTAAAGCCTTACTGAACTTGATGCTCAGCAATGCAGAGGAGAGCATCAGAGAGGTTAAGATTGGAGGCAGCCTGGGCTGTAGTGAGCATGCCTTGGTGGAATTTGTGATCTGGAGGAATGCGGGCCTGGCGAAAAGCAGAGTCAGGACCCTGTGCTTCAGGAGAATAAAATTCCAGCTGCTCAAGGAACTGCTGGATGGGATGACCTGGGAAACTGTCCTTAAGGGTATGGTTACAGAAGAGAGCTGGCAACTCTTTAAGGACACCCTCCTGAGAGCATAATGGTTCTCCATCCCCCAGCAGAAGTTGTTGAGCATGGGAGGCAGGCGATCAGCATGGCTGAGCAAAGACCTGCAGCTTAAACTGAGAGAAAAGAGGGAAATGTACAGGAAGTGGAAGCAGGGTTGTGTATCCTGGGAGGAATACAGGGTTGTTGTCTGTATGTGTAGATATAGGATTAGGAAAGCCAAGGCGCAGATGGAGCTGAACTTGGCAAGGAATGTGAAAGATAACAAGAAGGGATTCTACAGGTGTATATGGAGGAAGAGACGAATCAAGGAGAGCGTTCCCCCTCTGATTGAAGGCAGTGGAGAGCTGGCTTCCTCAGACATGGAAAAAGCTGATTAAATTACTCAGTGAGTGCTTTGCCTCAATCTTCATGGGTGGTCAGGCTTCCCATGTCTGCCTGAACCTCTAGGTGAGTGTGGGAAGTGGATTCTGCCCCACTGTAACAGTGGAACAAGTCCAAGACCTCTTCATGCAATTGAATGTATGTAAGCCCATAGGGCTGGATGATATCCATCCTAGGGTTCTGAAGGAGATGGCTGATGTGGTTGCTGAACTGCTTTCCATCTTATCTGAAAGATCATGACTGTCTGGTGCAGTCCCCAGTGATTGGGAAAAGGGAAACATTACTCCCATTTTTAAGAAAGGAATAAAGGATGACCCAGGGAACTAGGGCCGGTGGGCATCACCTCCACGCTTGGGAAGATCATGGAACAGACCCCCAGGAAGCTGTATTAAGGCACATACAAGACAAAGGAGATCTGAGACAGCCAGTGTGGCTTCGCCAAGGGCAGATCTTGCCTGACCAATGTGGTGGCCTTTATGATGGAGTGAAGGCATCAGAGGACAAGGGTGACGAATGTCATCTACCTGGACTTCTGCAAAGCCTTTGACGTGGTCCCTCATCACTCCCTTCTCTCTACACTGAAGAGGTGCAGATTTGAAAGATGATCAGTTCAACGGATTAAGAACTGGTTGGTGGGTTGCAGTCTTGCAGTCAAAGGGTTGGCTTAATGGTTCTGTGTCAGGGTGGAGGCCAGTCACAAGCTGTGTCCCTCAGCTGTGTCGGTCTTGGGACCGGTGCTGTTCAGCATCTTCATCAGTGACACAGATGATGGCATCGAGAGTACCCTCAGCAAGTTTGCAGATGGCACCAAGCTGAGCGGTGCAGTTTCATTGAAAGGAAGCTATCCAGGGGGATCTGGACAGGCTGGAGAGCTGGGCCCATGTGAACCCAATGAGGTCCAACAAGGCCAAGTGCAGGGTGCTGCCCTTGGGCCTGGGCAATCCCAGGTATTGATACAGACAGGGGGAAGATCTCCTGGAGAGCAGCCCTGTGGAAAAGGACTTGGGGTCCTGGTGGGCGACAGGCTGGACATGAGGCAGCAGTGTGCGCCTGCAGCCCTGGGCTGCATGAAAAAGGGGGCGGCCAGCAGGGACAGGGAGGTGATCGTCCCCCTCTGCTCGGCTCTTGTGAGGCCCCATCTGCTGCGCTGCGTCCAGGCCTGGGGCCCCAGCACAGGAAGGACATGGAGCTCTTGGAGACGGTCAACCAAGATGATCAGAGGGCTGGAGCATCCCTTCCCACGAAGAAAGGTTGAGGGAACTGGGCTTGTTTAGCTTGCAGAAGAGGAGGCTGCAGGGAGACCTCATGGTGGCCTTCCAGTAAGCAAGGGAGTGTATAAACAGGAGGGGATACAATGGTTTTCATGGCTGGATAGTGATAGGACAAGGAGGAATGGTTCTGGATTGAGACAGGGGAGATTTAAATTAGATCTTAGGAGGAAGCTTTTCAGCCAGAGGGTGGTGAGGCACTGGAACAAGTTGCCCAAGGAGGCTGTGGATGCCCCATCCCTGGAGGCATTCAAGGCCAGGCTGGATGTGGCTCTGGGCAGCCTGGTCTGGTATCACACTCGCAGGCTCTTGTCCTGATGGGAGATTTCAACCACCTGGATACTGCTAATTGAAAGTGGATGATCCTTGAGCTCCTTTTCAACCCAGACCATTCTATGGTTCTATGAAAAAGCAAAAGGAGCAGCTTTGTTTGAATTATAGAATTTTCATTATTAAAAAAATATGACCAAAAGTTGTATATTTGTATGTCAAAGATACAAAAAAAAAAAAAAACTATTGTACCTGCCTTATTTCTGGCAAACAGTAATAGCGTAGCAAGTTCAATACACTTCGAAATTCAGTATACTATTCTTGTTTGTTGATTTTAATATAACCTTACTGTTTTTCAGTAGAACAGCTCTAATCGTTTGCTTAACTGTTTTCATATGCTTCAATTGTTTGTTTGTTTTTTTAAATCCGTTGAAAAGTTAAAGTAGAAACTTGATATATCCACTATAAAATATTTGCCTTCCGTCAAATTTCACTGGAAATTCCGTATCGTAAGAATATGACATTTCAACCAGGAACTTCAGAGATTTACTGCCTGCATAACTTTCAATAGTACAGACACCTCTTTTATAAGTACTCATTTGAGATTTCTGAATGGCTCACAATAATGTCTATCAAGTTGTGAGGAAAAGTATTTTAATAACATTTACCTATTGGCAAAATGGCCTTTTATTATAATAATTGCATGTGCATTTGGACAGATTGATTTCCTAATAAATGATCACACTGGTGCAAACCCGTGTACAGAGTGGTTCATACAGGGAAAAGCAGAGAGAAATAGCATGTCATTAAACATAGATATCAGTTACAAACTCTAGTCCAGTCTAAAGCTTTGAAATCTGTGGTTTTGACATATTACACAACCCTCTTGTGAAGTACTTAGTTCTGCAATTTAATGATTGATACTTCTAGAATTACTGATATTTTTCAACGGATTCTTGTTTTATTCAATTTTCCTTCCTAATCCTATTTAAAACCTAATTGGTTTTCAGTTGCTTCCCCTTGATTGTGCTTTGTTTTTTTTTTACTCAGGCTTTTCACCCATGCATAGACAAATCCACGTGTTATCCTTTGTCTTGTGTGAGCAATTGGGTTTTAAAAACTGAAGCTCAATTCTAACAAGTTCATAAGATGATCCAAGACTATGAGTACATCATTACGTAATTGTCTGACACCAGCCCTGTTATCTTGTTTCCACACATACCCAAAGTACCTGACAAAATGTGTAATAGATTAGAAAGCCTTGAAGACGTCTGAAATATAGCTGGTCCACTGTTCTGATACTTTGTAATCGTAAATTACAAATGCTGTAATGAAAACTACAGCAAAATTTTCTGAGTGCCTGATAGAAAACAATTGTAAACTGTCATATTTCACTGAAAGATGAAATAGATAAATATTTCAATTCACCTTTTAAGTTATGGAATCAAGTTTGCACTCCAAAGAGCCAGCCAGCAGCTCGTTCATATGACCAAATTCTGGCCTCCACCTCCTGAGATCTGCTGTAGGTCTCTGCTAGCCTCACATTGATCAGGAGACAAGAGAAAGATGCTTAATTGCAAGGGATCAGATAACAGTGTTCAAATTTGAATCTTAATTTCACGGATAGGATACTTTTAGTAAATGTTATGACGGTGTACACTTGTATGCATTAATGAAGGTGTCTGCAATCACATTATGATGTCCTGAAATCAGAGTTCCTCATGCAGCAAACCCTGAGAAGTGTAGGTTTAAGAATCCTGTTGAATCGGTGCCACGTTTGCTTCAGCTTTCAAGCTAATGTGGATTGCAGCTGACTCAACAGATCAAGAAAGGTATTTTATAGGGAAGGCCACACATGATTTCTTTGGATCGCAGACTGATTTCTGTCTTTGCACAGGGGAAGAAAAAAACAACCAGTTGTTAGAGTTCCTTGCTGCTTTCTACTAGTATCTACTTCTACCATTTTTTTAAATGTTGAAATAAAAATGGATATTATATCAGAATAAAAATGTTTTTATTGACTTCATTTAAGTTGCATATTACTGTTTCATGCAGGAAAAAATATCAAACCATATGTACCTTCCAGGTGATGTAGAGTTTTCCTAATGTATCCAACGCATTATTGGAAGTTATGCAACTGTGCTAGGTTAAATAACAGTATGATTTTCTAATTTTAGTTCTGGTAGAGCAGGCAAAAGTAATATAAAAATATTAATTTGTTGTTTAATTGCAAAAACTACTCTCATGAAAGAGCTGCAGTTGAAATGTTTGTATTTACAATTGGAGTATTATTTCTAGACTATACATCATAGTCAAATATTTAGAAAACATGAAGGATTTTAAGACTTTGCCTTCAATGTTATTAAAATGGTTACTTTACTGTGTGGTATATATCTTCCCTGACTTAGTGCTTGCAGTGCTGACAGAACTAGATCCTTACCTACTGTTAGTCTTGCAGAGCTAGAGAGTCAGCTGGTTTTATTCAGCCTTGTGAATCCCAAATGGAATCACAACCAAGCTCTAATTCCTGTGCCTTCCTACCAGGCAGCACGAAGCAGGCAGAGCGCTCAGATCACTGCGGATGAGCAGTGCCGTGTTTTGACAGGAGCAGGGGTGGCGCGAGGCTCCCTGTGGGCGCTCACCTTGCCACCTCCGCAGCGCGCAGCACAACGCTGCTGAGGCAGTTGGATGTCACCTGGCACAGCTTCTCACTGAGCAGTTCCAGAAGTGACCACAAGGTCAGGGAGCTCCTGGCCAGTTTCCTATTTGACTGAGGGAAAAAAAATCCGACGCCACAAAAAGCAGACCAGCAGTCACTGTCTTTGCAGAAATTAAGAAAAATCTACTTGCAATGGATTACAGAGAACTGGGAGTCTGCATGTTTGTCCAGATGCCTCTGATGATTAAATGCAGCCATACAGAGCCAGCAATGTATCAAAACTACAGATTTTTCTGTAGTTCTTTGGTTAGCTTGCAATTAATATTTACTAGTACAATAAAACGCTAATTGTAAGGATGCACCGAGATTATTCTTTGAACACCTTGATTTATGTTCAGGCTTAACTGTCCCTACTAATATTCGATTCAAATTATAATAATTAGCATGTAGCATAACTATGTTGTTAAAATGGTAACTAAAAAGCAGCTAGATTTCTGTGTTGCACATCTTCAGTTGTTCTGCAAGTGTAAATGTAATACAGTGAGCTTCCTATTCTTCATTATCTTCTCCTACTTCCTACAAAGCAGGAATAGAAACATCCACAAGGAGTTCTCACTTGGTGTTTTTGTTTATGTTTTGCTTATGACATTTTCCCCTTTTATAACACTTCTTTCTGAATTATATTCGTAGTCCCTTTGAAATTTCATTGGCACTTTCTTATTTAAAAACAAAATATTTTCTTTCCCTTGGGGGGAGTGTTCCTTGTAATTATCCCTTTCAATATCTCATCTGCAGAAGAAACTGAGCAGTATCTCATTACTTACGTGCACATAATGACCCAAAAAACAACTGTAGCGCGGCCGATCACTGTCAGAACTTCCACTGATCAGAATCTCCACTTCACCACATCCAAGGAAAACTTACACTTAAAATTGCTTACAAAAATTGGGAGCATTAAGATCATGAATTTCATTTAAATACCTGTAACTGAGAAAAAAACATGTGATATGCCTAATAAAAATAGACCATTAAAAGATACTAAAGTAGAGCAACGGGCACAGTATGAAACTAAAATCCATAAAATAGAAGAACCATTTTTGCCTCAACTCACAGGCACCTGAGCATTCAGCCAACAGAAACAAGTCCTAATCTACATGACTCCTTGGCTGGGAAATATTGGCTCACGTTAAAGACATATCCATGATAACTGAGGTTACATTTCATAGTCTTCATATCACCTCTGTTTTTTTGGTTCACACTGTGTATGAACATCTTCCTTTTGAAGGCTAAAGAGCTGCTACACAGATCACTATGAACTCCACGGATACTTTGACATAAATGCTTAAACATACAAACTGAGCATCACTCAGAACACAGCAGGTTTTCTCATAATTTTACTAGTTTATTTACAGCAAACAGCATTCATTTCTATCCATCACAACACTGATAGGGAACAGTTTTGTTCTCTCTCAGTGTGTGCAAGGACAGGTCACAGCAGACGCAGTCACCCTAAACTCATGAAAGGCAGCAGTCGTGACTCAGTAACAAAGAAGGAATTGCTCACCCCTTTCCGAGGATCAGGGTTGCTGAACGCTCTAAAGGAGGCAGTCTCCAAGAAGAGGTGCTTCCCTTGAGGCTGCACAGCCTCAAACACGCTTAGAGTGAAGCCCAGCTCCCCCCACTCCAGTCACACAGGTGAGTTGCTTCCACTTGTGCTCTCAGGGCTGGCTGCATGCCCTTCACCACACACTCAGTCACTGCTTCAGGCCATGGTCTGACATTTCCCATACTCACCAGCCCTTTACCACACAAAACTAAAACTGAGCACGTCACAAGCAAGCTATCCTTTACAGCCCAGTCTACACTGCATTTTTGACAGAGAGACAGTTTGCTGCAATGCTGGTATTATTTCATCTTATGACACAGATACAGGTTTTCCCATTGTGACACAAGTAGTCTGAGAATTTTCAATTATTTGTCTCTCCAGATTCTTTTGTGAAAGATATCCAAAAAGTCCACTGTCACTGAATGATGTCACTGAAGAACAAGATATCATAGCAATTCCTCAGAGACACCAGAACTCCTGCCTGACTCAGCACACATAAGAGCAGGCAGCAGGAAATATAGCTGTTCTAGACCCAAGAAAGGTAACAGTCACAATGCAGTAATAAAGAAGGAACTGCTTGCTTTTTTCTGATGACTGGGGCAGGCCAAACACTCCCAAGGAAGCAGTCTCCAAGTAGCCATTCTTCCCATGCGTCTTCCAGCCCTTAAATGAAGTTAGGGAGGGATAAAGTCAGGATCCAACTGCACAGGTGAAGTGATTCCACCTGTGCTCCCTGGGCTGGCTACATCCCTTCCCCAGATGCTTAATCACTGGTTCAGGCCATGACCTAACGGTTCCCATACACCATGAAATAATTAATTTCATTTTCATTGACTAGTTTATTCCAAAAATTGCTTCTAATGAGAGGAAGTAGTACCACATCAGCCAAGAACTATTAATTTGACAGAAAGGAGTGTGAGAGAGGCTGGGAGTAGAATGGATTTGCAGACCTCCCTCATAACGCTCTTCTGAGCTGCGTGAAACAACAAATAACTTATGTTTTGTATTATTTTTGGATAGATGTTCCTAGGATGCTACAGTGCTTTGAGACACTTAGATAATACTTGAGGTTTCTCCTTAATACATGCTTTATTTTAGCTGAAAGTTTTTATAATTTTTGCAGGAAATACATGATGAAATTCATACCCCAGCAATGTTCAGGATAGTCATTGATCTGTCTTTTCTCAATAGATACGGATCAATGAAAGACTGCTCTTTAAAAGCCATTAAATGGGATTTATCTGATTCACTCTTTTAATAACAGTTGCAAATGCACTAAAAATATATCTGAAATGAAGTCAGGATGACATTCTGAGTAGTTTGTCCTCATATCAACAGTTATTTCTTCTCTGGTTATTTATTCACACTGACAGCATCTTCATGATGTTCTTTTGATCTTGTAGAGGCATTCAGCTTTGAATCTTCCTGTCTGGATCTTGATTTAAGACACTTGCTGACAAACATACTAAAGCAAGTTGAAATCCAGACAAGTCAGCGGAGTCATCTGGCAGCTTTAGGCTGGCCACTCAGTGTGGAGAGCAGCGAAGTCTGCATGCTCAGAGTAATCCTGAGATAAGCACAGCGCAGGATCACATTTCCTTTGTACATTACTGCCATCTGCTGCATTTTGTCATATTTTTTCTTCCTAATTACAGTCCAAAGACATCAGAAAAAAAAATAATAATAATAATCTGAATTTCTGAAGCAGTTACAAAGTGCCCCATATTAATTTTTAATTCAGTAACTAAACACACCTTTGTCTCAGTATCCAAATAACTAAAATGATGTTTTAACACCACAGAGAGTTTACAGTTTGGTCATTTACATATATTTCCCATCACATCGACTTGTTTCAATCCAAGAACACCTCTGCCTTCCAAAGAAATACAGAGAGGGCGCAGAGTCCTCATGCAGTAGTGCTTACAAAACAAATTCATAGTGAAGATTAATCATTGTATTCTCTTATATTAGTTAAGAAAGCCATCCTAAGTAGGGTGGAACAGTCATTCAAGAGATTTGTATAAAAGCTGAAAGGCAAACTTAGCTGGTCCAACAGTAGTAAGTCAACATAAATTAGTACTGTAAGTTAAACTAACCTTGCTACATTCCATCCCTCTGCTAACTTTGACTGTTCTTTTTACTGCTTTTTAGGCACCTGGTTTTTTTTCAACCAATTGACAGCTGCTGGTCATCAATTCTATTGATCTGTAGCTAAGCAGACCCAGTATCTTACTTGAACTCAGTGCTGTGGATGTTAATACTCACTATGTAACAGAACTTTCATGGGAGATAGTTCAGTCCTGAAACAAAAAAAACGTGCTACTTAAGATGTAAAGAGCATTGAATTTCCTTGTTTTCCTTTCTGTTTTCCCTCTATTTTATTTAGCAAAAGTTCTGCACTCCAGTGATGGGGGAAATGAAGCTTCTCCCACTGTCTGTTCTGGACACACGGCTGCGTGCTTCACTGCGTGCAGACAAATCCCAGTGAAATGAATGTTAGTTTTTCTGTGAGTATTATAACATTTCACAATGACTTGACTTTTGCCATCCTCTGCCATTTGTTACACATAACCACCACTTTTTACTAAAATGCAGATATTTATTAAGATTCACATGCAGGTGTCTGATAAACTGTTACTTCAACAATATTTTATGATCTCCTTTGATATACACTTCTCATGTTTCACACTTTTGAATATAAAAAGGTACTGGTGATGGTTTTAAATAGAAAGCAAGAGGAGAAGAAAACACTGACACCTGTGTAAGATTCAGGTGTTGTTACCTAATCTGAGGAGAACAAAATGGAACCAGGGAAACAGAAACCTTTGCTTCTAAGAGGTTGAGGAGAATTGGAAAGGAAACGCTCCTGTAGAAAAATTCAAGTTATACCCAGATGGGAAATGGTGGAAAGTGGGAGAAGATGTAGAGTGTGAAGAAGTTTCTAATAAGACTCAGTAGCTTTCAAGAAAGGTATTTTGTAGGAAAGGCCACACACGTATGATTTCTCAGGACCACAGACTGATTTCTCTATCTTTGCACAGGGGAAAAAAAAACAATTGCTGATTTTAATAACAACAAAAAGTAATTCCAGAAAAAAAAAATGCAATTCCTGTCCTTGAAAACTGAATGGCAGCTTAAAACCCAATCTTGAAGTGAATAGAGTCCAGGGAGATTGCTGAAGATATCCAGGATCACCAATTTAAACATTTTGTCTAATGTCTGTATGGCTGTATCATGTGTGTGCAAAAAAATCCTATTCCTTTTACTTGCAGATCTCCTTGACATTGAAGGTTCTGAGACGTTATATTGAGGAAGAGGGGCACTATAAGTTCTATCACCTATTTCACAAAAAAATATGAGGGTTATATTCACCATGACAAGACATAATTATTAAACCTCAATCATGATCAGTGGTAAATAATGTAAATTCTATCCACACAGAGCAATTAGCAAAAGCATTCTTGTCTAAGAGAAACACAGTGTGTGCTTTTCATGATTATACATTACATGATCACCTGCCACATTTTCTATGGACTTACATCTCTGTTGCTGTGCAGAGGTCTGCTTAGAAATGAAAACTGAGTTTTGTTTACCTTTTCCCACCACAGAAGAATTCCTAGTACCTGTCCCAAAAAGCAAGTTTTAGATTTGTTTATAATGTTTTTCATACCTTTATCTGGGTTGTAAGGTAGAAAGATGTTTCTAAGACAAAATGATCAGGGCCACTTTATAGCAATGCTAAGATAAATTTAGAAGATGCTGTTCCTTCTACATCTGTCTACTTTTCTGTAAGACCCAGGACTCGAGTCTGTCATTCTGGCTACATTTCAGTCACGTTGACATGTTACTGTACTTGTTGGACTTACAATTCTGCCTTTCTCATACTCAGTGTAGAGTCATAGAATCACAGAATATTGTGCACTAGAAGGGACTCATAAGGATCACTGCGTCCACCTACTGGCTTCACACAGGATCACCCAAATCTAAATTATATGTCTGAGAGTTTTGTCCAAATACTCCTTGAATTCTAACAGGCTTGGTGCCACGACCAGCGTCCTGAGCAGCCTGTTCCAATGCCCAACCGCTTTCTGCTGAAGAACCTTCTCCTAATCAACAGCCATGTCCTCGCCTGGAACATCCGCATTCCATTCCCTCAGATCCTGTCACTGTCATCAAAAGCACAACTCAGCACCTTGTGAGTGAGGTGAGTTAAGCTGAGTTCATTCACTTTCTTTTTTTTTCTTTTTTTTTACCTCACTGAGATTTTGGAGCAACAGCTGAGGAACAGGGACCTGGAGTAAACATCCTTACTGATACGCAGGTGGACTGAGTGAGCAATCCATTTCCTGGGGTCGCAGCCAGAGCGTGACTGAGCAAAAGCCAAGAAAGTGCTTCGTGCCACGTGCAGCTGTGTCAAAAGTTCAGATCATACTAAAATCCAGATGAAGTTTCTTCAGTGAGCTGTTTGATTGTTGCCCTATGAATGGCCTATGAAACACCAATGGAGATACGGAACATTTTGCCTTCCAGCAGGTCATCCTACATGTACTATTGATATTAAAAAATGCCTGTTACAAAATAGGAAACAATGCTGTGGAAACGTCTGCTCCTTTGACAGAAAGAATCTAAGCAGACAAAGAATCTTCAGAAAGAAGGGAAGATGTAGATGTTTCATGGCAAACTGTAAGTTAAGACAGTTTCCTCAAAAGGAACATGGAATTAATCTATGGTGTCTTAACTGGGGGAAGAAAACATTACACACACATAAAACTATATAAATAACCATCCCTGTTCCTCCCCACTCTCCCCCCTAAAAAAAGCTCACACAGAAAAGCTATGAAATGTTATGAAAAAGCTATGAAATGTGAAAGATTTGTGGAAAAGTTGGACCTGTTCAAAGAAAAGAAATGAGTGGTTCTTGTGTGCTTTTATAGAATCTGATCTCTTGAGAATTGACCTTGGTTATGACCTATCATACCAGACAAATGTTCTGTATTCTTAGCAGTCTCTGAGAAAATTCTGCTCATTTCCAAAAATCTTTCATTCCACAGACACATTTAGAGGATTCTACTGTTCATCGATTTTTCCAGTAATTTCATTTAAGATAGCTCTCCAGAAGTCAGAACTTTTTTGCTGTTCTCCAGCAGTCAGAATGATTCAGGGCCAACTGTGTAAACATCATTAAAAAAACCCCTCAAATTCAGCAGGACAAACTGTCAGTAAAATGGACTTTGTGTATTTATTTCATTAATATGACTCTCCCCGCAGTGGTTGAGTGTCAAGTGGCATTTACTGGGGGAAAATGGAGTAGGAACACATGAAAGAAAATTCTCTGCAGTTAGTAGTTTGAAACAAATCCGGTATCTCAAAATGCTATTGTGGTTTTTGAATAATTATACAAGAAAGCAGAAAGAGGTTCTGAAATGCTGGTGAAACAAACTTTCAATCTGAGATATGCTTCAGAAGAGACATCTCACCTACACATAATACACTGAGAGGTTACAGGGCTGTCCACTATAGCAAGCTTTGCCTATGCCATAAAATAAAGGAAGCCTACAAGAAAGATGGGGAAAAATGCTTTATCAGGGAGTTTAAAATAGAATGGATAACCATTACAGATTAAAATGGGAGATCTAGATGAGATGTTAGGCTGAAAGTCTTTATTCAGAGAGTGGCGAGGCACTGGAACAAGTTGCCCAGAGAAACTGTGGGTAATCCTTCCCTGGTAGTGCACCATCAGCAGTCTGGGCAAGGGAGTGGCAATCCTGCCCGTTGCAAAAGTGCTATAACTACATGATCTATCAGGTCCTGTCCAACCCAAACCATTCTATCATTCTAGAATTCTATAAATAATCCCTTATCACAGCAGAGACCCATAATATTTGTAAATGCTGCTGATAGAAACTGCACCATCCTGTAGAAAGTCGTCAAGATTGGTCCCATGCTCCTTACTCTGAACTTCATCCTTGATCTTGTTCCATCAATATCTCCATGGGCCTCAAATTCAGTATTTTTTTGTCACACTAGTTAGATACCTTGCAGCATGAACTGGGGTTCAGAGCTAAAGTGGGGGATATATGTCATTTTCTGTGCGAACTTTTTCAATATAAATCTAATAATACAGTGAAGAGCCACTTGGAATGTAACAGGACAGGTTCTGGTAGAAGCTCAGAGGGATTTCTACACATAGCTAGTGCTAGTATGTTTATTTTAACCCACTGCTCTTCCAAGTAGCTTAGTTGATTTTAATGCTGACTTCCTCTCCACTGTCTGTGTTTTCAGCTGTATCTTTAAAGACTTAATTTACCAACAAAATAATTGACATGTAAAGTGAGACAGTTAATGTTTCTACAGAATCCTTCATTATTGTTTACGTATTGTTACTTTTAATGATCACAGATTAATGAAAAGGTGACAGTATTTCAAATAGCATGCTACTCAACATTTCTACATCTAATATCAGCTGGAGTTTATAGGTATTCACTAAAAACAACAAATGACCTCACTTGACATTTCAGTACTCACTGCAAACTATATTCCTAAGTGCACTGAGTACAAGGCAGCATGCAAACCCATGAGGGTTTTCACACTGTTAGTTCTGATGATACAGAGACTAGGAGATGGCTCCTCCTATTGCAACAGAAGGGAAAAGCAACTCATTTTAGTCAAAGCTCTTTCCTTAAGAATAGCAACTTTTCCTTAACAGGCAATATTTTATCAGTACTGTTAATCTTAACAAACAGCAGCATAGCTCATACCTCAGAAGAGATCCTTTTTTTTTTTTTTTTTTCTCTTTTTTTCCCCCAGGATACTAATTCAAAGCACTGAGAAGTAAAACTTACTTGATTTTCATACAATTTTAAACTAGCTAAGGAAAATACAGGAGTATGGAGACAAAAAATGATTTTTCCAAGTGATTCAATCTCTCAGTAGGGTTTCAGTGGGTGGAGATAAGGTCCCAAAGACATTTGTTTTCCCCTTTACTTTGTATTTTCTAATAGCAACTGTGGCAGAAATTCTAAGTCATGGCCTGAAACTGTGATTGTGTACCTGGTGGGAAGGCAGGGCCAACCCAGGGAATCTCAAGTGTAAGGAAGGCATCTGACACCACTCCTTCCCAGACCTCATCTAGGGGTTGGCAGTGAAAATGAGGGCATCTTCTGTTGGAGGACCCTGCCTTCTAAATGTAAGCCACTCTTTTTACTTCATTTTTGTTTGTGGTTGCTGATTTGGGGTCATTCTCATTTGCTGAAGCCAAAGACTTTGCAACCCCATTGCTGTTGTGATACTTCCCATCCCATTACAGCAATACATTGTTTATTCTTTATAATGTTCTGAAGTTCCCTGGACTCCTGCAGTTTTAAAAACCATCACAGCTTTTGCCAACTTGTAGTAATAAAGGTAGTGTTTCATGATCCAAATTTCCTGTGGGTGACCAGGTTTCCTGGTGAGAATTAATCAGTGAAATACAATAGGATCATAGAATCATAAGACGGTTTGGGTTGGTAGGGATCCTTAAGATCATCCAATTCCTACTCCCTGCAGGGAGGGCAGGGACATCTCCTATTAGACTAGGTTGCTCAACACCCCATCCACCTTGGCCTTGAATGCTTCTAGAGAAGGGGCATCCACAACCTTGCTGGGCAACCTATTCCAGAGTCCCACTATCCTCACAGTAAAGAATTTCTTTCTAATATCTAGTCCAAACCTACTCTCTTCCTGTTCAAAGCTACTTCCCCTTGTCCTGTTGTTATATGCCCTTATGAAGTCTATTCCCAGCTTTCCTGTGGGCTCCCTTCAGGTACTAGAAGGCTGCTATTAGGTGCCCCTGGAGCTTTCTCTTCTCCAGGCTGAAAAGTCCCAACTCATATTCTGTTCCTGTAGAGGAGGCATTCCAGCTCTCTGATAATATTCATGGCCATCCTCTGGACCCACCCCAACAAGCTCAATGTTCTTCTTGTGTTGAGGACCCCAGAACTAGACACAGTACTCCAGATCGGGTCTCACAAGAGTAGAGTGGAGTGGCTGAGCCACCTCCCTTGGCCTGCTGATCATGCTTCTCTTGATGCAGCCCAAGTGACTGCTGGCCTTCTGAGTTGCAAGTGCACATTGCCAGCTTGTGTTGAATTCATGCTCAATCTTTCAATGACCAGCACCCTCAAATCCTTCTCAGGGCTGTGTTCAAGCCATTATTCTGTACTGCCCAACCTGTATCTGCACTTGGGATTGCTCCAACTCAAGTGCAGGACTGCGTATGACAGTATGAGATTCATTTTTTTAATAATTTCTTTTTGTTCTCTGTACCTTGCTGATGAGCTCTCTAATTCATTACAGACTTAAAAGCATTCACTCAATACAAAATGGAATTATGAGTCTAACTAAATTTCTTTCAAGCATATGCTCCTTGTTCTTTCTTCCCAGAGTCTTAATACATCTGCAATATTTCAAGATTATCACAAACTATCAGGAAAATAGTTATCCTGCTGTACAAACACAGCCCTAAAACAAGATCTTGCTCTACGTCTATAATTGCAGTAATTAACAACAGGATATTTGAGGCAGTGAGAAATGATCTGACAGGAACACCATAATTTTGGGCACAGCGCACAGTTGTTTCATCTGAGGAAAAATCTTCAAATTGTAATTTCTAAAACTGCAAATCAGAACAGGATTTCTGTCTTTCAAGAATTTCCAGAGATGGGAGAAAATGTTTCTCTAACATGTCCACTTTTAGTTTAGTAATGTATTAATGTTATTGAATCAGAGTAGGAAGCTTTCCTCCTCTAACGGCAAGAGATTTTGATCAAAATATTCATAGACTTTTCATGTTGTTATTAGCTTAAAATAAGCTATTCAGAGACTAAACTTTATTTGCTCCTGTTTATACAGCTATAGAAGAGATTGCTTAAAATGTATTTCTATCAGTTTCAAAAAAGAAAACTGTTTTGCTGCTTATTGTGTGTACATAGCTCTAACCATCTCCTCTCGGAAACTTTAATTTCAGTCGATGTTGCCTGTCAGAAGGTCTCTTGGCTGTTCCTGTACTTCATTGGAGGTAGCCCAGCCTACCTCTAGCCCTGACCTCTCCAGTAAGTTTTTGCACACTGGTGAATAACTTGGTGAGTAACGCATCCACTTTGGTTGCAGAATAAGCAACAACTCACCTTCAGCGCTGATCAGACAGCCTGCATTACACACGTGCCGTGAGGTGTGCTTCGTCTTTAAATCTCACCCATAAGCTCTCAGCCTGATCAGTGCTATTCTTCAGTGACGGTTCTCAGCAGCCAGTCCATTCCTTCACATACAGCTCTACCACCTATCCATCTCTGCCTATATCTTCTGAGCATTTATAGCTACTCTAACACTCCAGCTGTGCAAACAATCTCGTATTTCCATGATAATTATACCACAGATTTTCAGCTGCATGGAGCTGCATGGAGCTGCAGTTCCTTCTCTTTGTTTGTTTCTTGTTCCCAGTCTAATCCTACAAACTCTTGAAGACCTCTGCAGTAGGCAGAAGATGTGCCTGTTATGTTAATTAGGGCCCTGCTGAGAAAAGTGGAGAATATACATGAACACGGAGGTACAAAAACTCAAAGCAGAAGACAATATATTTTAATGGTAAGAACAGGGATTAATTCATACACAGCTGATAACAATTCTAAAATAGGATGAGAAGAGCAGTGATGGAGCCTGCCATAACAGTGGCTTTATGACAAAGCACAAAAGACAGCTGTGAATCACTTGATTTTGCAACTTCATGGTGGGAAATAAATTTCACAGCAAAACAGATACCAAAATGGTAGGAAGTAAAATGAGTGCTAGCTGTGATTGAGAAAAAAAAAAAAATTAAAAAATTTAGCCAACTTTCTGCTGCGAATCTGACAAATCCTTTATAAACTTCTGCAGCAGAGTCCTGCTCACCTGTGGAGCCTGCAAGTAGCTTTGTGTTACACCCTGTGTACATTCAGCCAGTGAGCAGCAAGAACATGGCTGGATTTCATTTATGTTTCCAACCACCTCCCGAGTGGGGTTCAGGCACAGCCACATGCGTACAGTGGCTCTTAGGAGGGTGCAAGGGGAGTTACTTCATCTTCACAATGTTGTTGCCTGGAAATGGATGGGAATATGCAGTCACTGCATAGTGGAGAAAAGAAGATCTCAGGAGCTCAGACTTAAATCAGATGCGTTCTGAAAGTCTCTCCTGCGAGGCAGCCAGAAAGGAGATAACAAAAAGAGCTTCAGTAAAACTAAATGGCAGTGAATAAAACGCTGACTTTGGGGGGCAGAACAACTCCTGACCCTGTGTAGTAATTAATCATCCTCATGATTGTCCTATACATGCAATTGCACTGTTAACTATGTCAGTGAACTGACCCACACCAACCAGAACCCTTCTCATGCTTCACGCCTTTTGGTTTTCAAAACTGAGGTTATTTTCTCCTTGTAGTTTGGAGCACTGCTGCTGAAGTTTTCTCTGCATTGACCAGGAGGGGTGGGTGGTGGGGATGTGTCAGTCAGTTGGGCAAGAGGGTGATATTTTTTAAAACTAGCCTTGCTTGCAAGCAGAGTATTTCACAGAAATTGTACCTTTTGGATGCATTTTTTACCCAATACACTTTAAGATCACCCAGGAAAAATAATGTATTTTTGAGGCGTTTACTTTACTCCTGGATGGGAATTTCTGTCATTCTGTTTTTCAAGAATAGCTTTAGTAGCTACTGCGACCCAGATCTCGTTCATTCTCATTTGCTGCTGTCCCCTCTGACTCCTATTTTGAAGCTCTGACGTGCTGCATAACAGAGTTGCCAGTAGTAAAACGGCTTCAGCAGCCCTTCTTGAATAAAAAAGCTGTTTGTTGTAATAAGTGACAGCAGACAGAATTGAAGGAGTATGTGTGTGTAAGTGCGTGATCCTGCTTGCCTGCCTCTGGAGAGCTGTGAACACGGACGTGCAGGCGTGCAGCGCGTGCAACACGGGGCTGCCAGCACAAACCCCACTTGTTTGATCTGCTAACGAATAACTGCGAACAGCATTTACATCTTTCACATCAGAGATCATCTGGCAATGCTTGTTGACGCAGGCACCAGGCTGCTGCTTTGGAAGCCGCTCGTCACCAATGCGCTATTTGTACCGTCAGGCTGCTTATTTGCATACTGCTTACCCATCATGCAACAGTGCCTGTCGATAACAACAGCAAAATGTCCAAATAAAACAAATTACATTCTGAGTTTTTGACATAAATACAACTGTACAGTTTTTAAAAGCGCAGCATAATTATTTTGTTTTGTAAACCTAAAAGGCACCATTGTCATAACAACAAAGTTGTAGCATTCTTGGGCTATAAATATTTTGTTACAGGAGTGGTAGTTCGGCTGGTCCGATGGCAATGGCGATTATAATAATTGATCACAGTCCGTTACAGATTCCTTTGTTCTTTCTCCACTCCACTGCTGCATTTGACTGGTCTTTTGGTGCGGAAGATACGCTTTTTCATGTGTTATTGCAGCGGAACGGTGTTGAAATGTTTCTGATGTCAGCCTACAAGGTGCACAAGGAAGCAGTGGTTCAGGATGAGTTCAAATATTATCTCCAGCATTGCACACGTACTTTACCTTTTCTTATCCTTCCTCCACTTTTTCAAATGATTTTGCCACTTCAGCAGCTCTCCTTTATCTCCTTTAATCTGCAAGCTGACACTCCTTTTCGTTAGCTTCTGATTTTCTGCAATAAATGACATTTAAAGTATTTCCTTTTCCTAATCTCAGTCTCTCTTGTACCATGCTTTCTTTGGTTAATTTGAGAAGCCAGTGTCTGACAATTGATTTTTTTACCACTGTTAGTAAGACAGACACTGTGCTTCAAAGGCGTTTGTAATACAGCAGCTGAAAGAGTTACTCACTTCTGGGGTAGAGGAGTAAGGTAAGCAAATGTTGCTTAGGTTATATTTTTTTCTATTCTATTACATTATACTTAAAATTGCAAGTGTGGTTTTAACAGAATGAGAAACTCAAATAGCAGTCAAAAATATAAATAGTAAAAGTTAAGTGATGATTGACTGCCTAAACATTCTACACAGTAGATATAAGAACCGCTTCCTCTAGGTGCATTATGCAAAAATACCATTTGATTAGTAGAGAATGCAAGAGCTGTGCAAGGAGGAGGCCCCCACAGAAAGGCATTTCGTTTGGGGCAGTAATGATCTTCAAATATTTCTCTGATCACTTCCTTGTAGCCACTTGAAGCTCCTTTCCTCCATCAGTCTCAGCCCCCTCACTATAGACTAGGCAATTATGTTTTCATTTCTTAAAGCCAGACGTGACATTAATTAAGCTGACAGGCACCATCCTTACAGCCACAACAGATTCGTTTTTCAGTGGGTTCATTACACCAACACTTCTCATCTATTTGAAACGTGCAGTTACTGTTAAATTATTGAAGTCTACTGACTGAAATGCTATTGTTTCTGTTGACTCATCTTCCTTCAGCATTTTCTTTCACGTTTCTTTGTTTCTCTCTTACAGCATTTTACCGCTCTGCCTTCTCAAATGTTGTGGAAGTTTTTCCTTAATGAGGATGAAAGACGGCCTTTCGGTAACTCGCTTAGATCCCATATAAACGAAGAATTTGGTATTGTTAATCAGCGTGACGACTGTGACCCCTATTCTGGCACTGCGGTGTGTTGTGGTTGGAAACATCCTGGGTCCTGGAAAACTTCCCCCCTTACGATCCTTCTCCTGACCTCCCTGTCTTAAAAATATCTCCTCAGGCTGTGAATGGAAACCTCATCGCCCTGTCCCAGGAGACTTTCTCCCATTTTCTGAACGAATTTGTCAGGGCAGAAAACAGCACAATATTCACATACGTGACCTTCCACCGTCTGCCTCCTCTTGGCTTGTCCATTTGCCTCACAGGAGAGCAGGACAGACAGCACAGAGTTCTGAACAGGAGAGTATTCATACCTCCCAGAAGTTGGGGTGATCCTCATTACAAAACTACGAATTTCATAGTGAGAGAATTCAGCTTTCTGACAGATGCAGGACCTATGAAATCCATCTTCTGCTTTTGGGACTTTGGTACTTCTGCATTTCTGGGAGAAAACAAAACTAAGCATATTTAAATTGTTAGTATAGTATAGACTACAAAGTTACGGAACTGCTTCAGTAAAGAGGACAAAACACTGAGGAGGAGTCCCAAGTCAGTTACCATTTAAGCAGCCATGCAGTACCACTGTGAAGAGTATATCTATAAAGAGTATTTCAAGAGGGTCTGCTTCTGTACCATGGTGGATAAAATTGTGTTTGTATTAGAAATATTTTCTTTTGAGGTTTGCAGTCTTTCTTATTCCATAACAAAATTGATTGAGGACAAACCAGGAGCAATTTTTGTTTGTTTGTTTGTTTGTTTGTTTGTTTTTTTGTTATACGCCTACAAGCTAGGAGATCTTAATTCCCCCTTGAAGCAGCTCAGTGATGCTGATTAAGGAAGGAGGAACAGCTTGTGATGAGCAGAAGAAGAACTGCAGAAGCAGACAAGACTTGAAGGATCAGCCTGTGTAAATGTTATTCTTCAGGGATAATACTGAAATTCTAGTGTCAGTAATCAAAGTTAATCCTGTTAGACTTCTTACTGCGTGGATGAATTCATGATCCTGGTTGAAAACAGCTTCTCACAAGTTCTGTGCCAAGAGGGGGTTGCAAACATGTCAGGGAAAACCATTGCCCTCGCCCCAGGCCCCAGCTGAAGCTGAGGAGCACAGAGCCTCAGTGCAGCGCACAGCCCTGGGCTGGACTCCATCTAGGGCTCAAGGGGGCAGACAGAAGTGGAGCTGCCACCTCTGTAAGGAGCAGGAATCTGTTTCTTGTTTCTGACTCCGGCTTTCTCCAAGCACTGCCTGCGGGGAGAATGCCTTTTGCTCAGACAAGGCTTCTATGGATGATGGATGGATGCACCGGAGCTGGCAGAGCAAGGTGGCAAAGGAAATTTTTACATCCCTTTTCCCTGCCCTGCCACCTTCACTCCATTGCGGAGGTGCCACCAATACAACTTTTGTGCTGCTTCTTGCCTCCTTGCCTGTGCCAGCAGCCTTCCTTCCTGCCCTGCCAGCAGAAAGGCCTCTGCCAGCTTCTCTTGCCATCCCAGCCGTCCCGCTGGTGCCTGCTGGAGCCTTTCCTTCCCCAGACGCTGCCCGCCTCCCCACAGGGCACGTGGCCCCTCTGGGCCTCCCGGTGAGGATGCCTTCAGGTGGTGCTGGGGATGGGCTGCAGGTTTGGCCCATGCTGCATCTGATGCTACCACGTCCGTGGTGAGAGAGGCCTCCTTCGTGTCTGTCTGCAAAGTGCTGTGCACAGTCAGCATCACTGCAAAGACATTTAATAAACCCTAGGCAGTCTCCAGAGCCTGAGAAAAGATGCCTGCATTATTCCCCAACACATTCAGGTGACTCAATTATTCCTGCTATTACAACACACAGTTCTCTTTTGCTCTCCCTTCACAGAGAATTTTTTTCCTCTCTTTGCTGCTTGAGAAACTTGATCTTGATTTTTTTTTCCTAACCACTTCTCCCTCCTACCTGCTGAATCCTCCAAGCAATCCATTGCACGCACATTTTTGAATGAAGCCCCTTAAAACAGTACAGCCCCCTCTAGGGCTCCAGCAGAACTAATACACTGGCCAAATCTTTTATTTCAGTGTTTTACATCCTGCCCTATACATTTCTGTGGGATATAGTAAGCCCAATGCACTTGCCCCAGCTACTGGGGTTGAATAGGGATCTCTCAGCATAAGCAACATACCCATTATTTTGTTTTTGTAATTGACAATAAATCTTTTTCTTGCATTCACTTTAATGACTGACACACAGCCTCACACAGATTCAACCATGAAGGTTACATACCATCTCATTTCTTAGTGCTCACTTACTATGCAAGTCCAAGTTCCTAATGTTGCTTAGCCTACTGGGGGCAAGTGAAATAAAAACCATCTGTCTAATGTGTATATTCCTTCTTTTGCTTCTTTCAGTCACAGAGGCCTTTTTTAAATTCAGACACCAGAGGGATGATGTTCTGCCAATCCTGATAACAAACCACTCTTTCCAGCTACGACTCAGTTTACCAAAACTTTGAAGATAAAACAATGGCAAGATTATGTTAAAAAAAGCCTTAGCAGTTTGCCCAATGGCAAAATTTAATCCCAATCTATGAAATCTATGCAAAAGTCTGGAGTAATAAGTACACTCAAAATGCACAGTTCGCATCATGGTTTCCCAAAAATATCCCAGAGGTCACCAGTTTTGGGAGAAAGAAGAGGTGAACCCCTGCATACAGAAAAGGCTGTATGTACACTGATCACAAGAAATGTAGGAAAAAGTTTGCCTCAAAACATTTTCTTCAAAAAATAAACAGTTGTGAATTTGGCAGAGTGGAAAATCTATACATTTATTTTTTAACATTACGACTTTCTGACTTCAAATATCTGTGAGACAACTAAAAACATACCAGTCGTCTCTGATGATTACATCTCATGTCTGGCTTCACATTCACTAGGTCAGTCGATAAGTTCTTATCACAACTGTCAGCTCACCTATACTCCAAACAGCAAATCTTTTCCCTGTACTTTATCTCTGAAGGTAAGAATGACATACAGTGTCTTTTACATCTTGATGATTATGTCATCTAGAAAATTTCTTACCTTGGTAACGTTGTGAAACTTGGAAATTTGTACTCATCTGCTAAGTTTCAAATGAAATTTTATGAGGCTTGAAAAAACACAGCCACTTTTTCATCATTTCAGATCACCGGAGTTCAGTGAACCGAGAAAAAATGGTACCTTAATTGAGACCCCTGCAATTTGCATCACGTAGACAGCGTCCTGTCATCAGACACCAGTTCGACTCCTGGAGGCAGATGCTGGAGCCTGCCTTCCTCCCCCGACTCCTTCAGGGATGGGCAGTTGCACCGCACTGTGGCACAGTCCGTACTGCTTGCTTTGGCAGTAACTCAGGGAAGTTCTGCTATAGAAGTTCACCTGTAAACAGCTGATGCTTTTCTGCATCCCTGTCATTGTACACAGCTGTGGTACCTATTGCATCAGGCACAGCACCGTCCATCTTCTACAGGACAGCCTGTCTTTGTGACAAAGAAACATTTATATTTTCTGCCAGAGGGCCAGTGCACGTACACAAGAGGAAGACAAAGAAGTTCACATGGAAAAATTGTTGCCTCCCTAGCCTTCACATCAGTTTTTAAATACTAGTCACAGATTCTTCCGGTCACAACATTTGTGCTATAAACTTGTCAAATGCAGTAACAAAAATTGGTATGAATAATCTTCCTCATGATGTGACCAAGTGACTTGTGAAATTTACTCAGCTGAGTGATGGTGGTGTAAGTGTAAGGCTAACAGATTACAAACTTCTCTCATTAAGATTAACAAGAATTTTGAACAGCTGATGGTCCAGTTAAATGTAGCACCTTCTCTCTAGGTCAGATTATCCTTTTAGTAGAAGTTTGTTCTGCTGCTTCAACAAAATTCTGGAAGAATTAGTTTAGATGCTTAGTATAGGAAATAATAACTGTAGACATTCTACATCACTAAGTCCACCAAAAAACTGAGCAAAGACAGCATCCCCTGGGGAGAGGTGCTAAAAGACTCTGAACATACAAATAACCATAGCCTGCAGAAATTAAATAAAGTCGTTTTAATTAATTTCCAGAGGGGAAAATCAAAGTTGCATTGGAGTTATACAAGGAGAAAAGACATGTTGCATAATTCCAAATACTTCACAGTTCCCCTCCTGTCGTCAAGAAAACACAAAATGTTTTCACAGGGGTACAGGTTCTCCCTCTGAGGACCAAAACCCTGAGAAGAGGAAAACCATCCTCCTGGGCCTTCGAAGGAAGTGCTGCTAACGGTGTCACATGAAGTATTTTGTCTGTTGTCTTGAAATTACAGGCCTGTAATTCATTTCCCACCAATTCAAGGCAATGCAGTGTTGCAGTTCTGAAGGAGACACGTTTTAAAAGCGCGCTGTGGTAGGTGTATATCGTTCTGCATGTCTGTCCTGGCCCTGTGAATGTAAATCAGAAAGCACAAAATCTCTGTGTCAATGAACTTGCACACTCTCTCTCTTCCTTGTTTGTTGTACAGCTGTCTGCCAGAAGGGGTGTGGATATTGTTGAGATAAAGGTTTATTCTCAATGCAAGTAATACCTAACAGTAACTGGTGTTAATAAAGTGATTTACACACACTGAAGTTATGAACCCAATTACCGCTAAGTATAAAAATAGAAAGCACGTGCTTGCTAGCTGGAATAAAACAGTCCTGGCGCAGTGAAAAATCCCCACTAAAACAAACAAACAAAACAAAACAAGACAAAACAAAACAATCCCCCCCAAAAAACAAACAAACAAACAAACAAACCCCACAAGGAACACAAAACAAACATCTGAAAAACAACCCAGGCTTCAGAGAAGCCAAATATGCATAAATCAATTTGCAAACAATTCATTTTGAAATCATTTTTTTAATGAAAATATCTCCACCAACAATGAATGGCACCACGGACTCTGAATAGTTTCCAATACTTTCTACTCCAGTGGAGATTTCTCACAGCACACGGGAAGACTAGGCAACATATCAGAACTGACTTGTGTTCCTACAGTTGGTTTCAGAAGAAAAAGATGCTCAAGATAAAGGTCTGAGTCTATGACCTAATGAGCAAATAAAAAGAAACCCAGACTAAGTCAAACAGAATAGATGTTACTCTGTAGTAGCGACACATACAGATAACAAAATTTTCATGGGAGAAAAGCAGAAAGAATAAGCTGATACCAAAGTACAGGAGATCAGTATCTCAGTGATTACCTGTGACTACGTTTAATTGTAGCCCACGTTCTGAAAACAGTTACCAAGGTTTTAGTTTGGGGTAGTTAATAACACTGCAGCTTTTATTTCAAAACAAAAAGTCAAAGCATTGCTACTAATAATCCATTCAAACAACGAAGAACTTCCCCCTCTTAGTACATATCTTCTAACAGACGAGTATTTTTAGTATTAAAGAAAAGAAGGAACATTTATCATATGATTCCAGACCAACTACAGAGAAGGTAGCCTCTCTTCTTTTCCTCCTTCTGTGTTTCAGGTTTTGCTCCTGCTGAGAAAACACAGCCCCTCAAAACAAGTTAAGCTGTATTACAGCTACTGCTCAGCTACCTTTCTGCTTAGGAGCTGAGGAGGGTTTCCTCTCCTGCCATAGTCAGTTCTGCCTGTCTCATACTTCTGCCCATAATCACATGCCACTCTAAGGCAGCCCAAAAATTTTTCAGCTATTTTGTTACTGTCACATGGACTGCTCTCAACTGGTCCTGTAACAGCAGTCGCAGATGCAATTTACAGGGCTGCAGTTGGAAATGAAAAGGTAGATGGTTCTGGGAAGGGATTGGTAGGATCCAATCTGAAAACACAGCAGTGGGTGAGGGAGAGGTGGTCAGTCTCCAGCGCATGCACTGGAAGCTTGAAGGACCAAACGCATCTATTCAGTAGTGAGCACCAAAACAACGCGCAGCTTGGGCACATAGCACAGAACAGTTCAGAAGGAAGGGACCGGCTTTGGCTGGCAAGTCAGCCCTGAGGAGAAAACAGCCTTGCATCTTCTCACAAGTGATGCAGAAAAACAGCCTGTTTTACACACTGAGTTTGTTTTGGAATTTCTTTTGACAACTGCAGGGCTCACTACAACAGGGTGCTCAGGAATTCCCTTTCTCCAAGCTGCTAGAAACCAAATTGGTTTTGAGATTCCACTTGTCTCCTAGAGGGATTCAAGGGCATAAAAGAGAAAACAGAATGGGAAACCTATCTTGTCTTTGACAAGATTACATCAGGTACAACAGGAAATAAAGTGCAGGCTGCAGGTATCCAAGACCTTAATGAACATCTTTGCAGCCTGTCAATGGGAACATTAATCTAGTATTATACAGATCACAGTACTTCTGGCCGAGCAACCTAATCAAGCTGCAGATACCCCTCTCTGCTGCAGAGGAGCTGGACCAGATGACCTTTAATGGCCCCTTCCAACTCAAATGATTACCTGATTCTAAGAGCCGTGAAATCTGCTGGTGGAAGGAGATGCGTGCTGCTAGCAGCCATACGTGCTCACAGGTGCAGTCCCAAAGGTTGACTTCTTTAGGAAAACACAGCGAAGGCGAGCGGCTGCTGTCGACAATTGATCTACTTTTATTTCTTTTAATGAGCTTTTCTGGACTTACACTGCACTCATTTTCAAGTTATTTTCCATTCCACTGGAGGATTTTTAACAAGAGAAACAACATTTACTGACAGAAGGAAACACATGAACAACATTGTGTTTACATGATCCAGGCAGCCATTTCTGTGGAAGAGCTGCCCGCTGGGGATAAAACTCGCCAGAGCTGATGCTGCGGAAAAAAAGGCAGAGGAACGAACGGGAAACAGCACCGAGGGACCGCGGGGCTGCGGCTGCACGCCGCCAATCCCAGCGAGAAGCGAGCTGCGAGCGCTCCGAGGAGCCTCTAGATTTGCATACTGGCTTCCCAGAGTGCAGTGCGGCTGCGGACAGCTCGGAATGGAAGAGTTTTTCTCCTGTACGTACAAGAAATCCAGGCTTTTATCCGAACTCAAGAATCAGAAACATGAGTGTGTTGCTAGTGGAAGAGGATGGAAGATGGGATGTATAGACATCGGTAGCCTGGTAGCATCACCATCACATCAAAGCAGTAGAACGTGAGCGCTATAAATACTGTGGGAACGGCAACGCTTGCTGGCTGGTCCGATGGTAGTGGGGTGTCTCAATTGATTGTTCACAGTCAGTTACAGATTGATCTCCTCGTTCTCTCTTTCCCCCCTTCCCACTACTGCACTTGACTGGTCTTTTTCGCTCAGATTTTCGTTCGATTTTTTTGCGCTTTGCAGCCGCGGGGGTTGACGTGGTGCTAGAAGTACTCGGAACGGAAAGCAGAGCCTTTAAATCTGTGTTTCGAGAAGCCAGCGCCTCCTACCTGTTTTCACCGCTTCGTGCGCTGGAAGCGCGTATGTAGCACAGCCCGTCAATTTGCCCCGTCTTGCAGGCAGGTTCTCCGTGGCTCAGCTCATCCAGCATTTCCTGCACGCTCCGTAGCGTGCGAGTCTGGCTCTGCAGCGAGCACAGGTGCCGGTAGCTGGCACGGCCTCTGGAGGGGGTCGTGAGTTTGAAAGCACGGGGGTGTAAGGAAATCCCACCTCGCAAGCATGATAGGTCTGCACATGTCAGGACTTTTGTGGCGAGATGAAAAAAGAAATTTCGTGTCCTTGCAAACTAAAACCAGGAAAAAATGCTTAAACAAACTCATCTTGTAGATATATGGCGGGAGATGCTGGCTTGCCAATTGTTTGTAAGTTCTGCTTTATTGACAGGACAAAGAGGCTTTATCAACTGCTTGTAAATCTTGCTAGCTTGACAGGACAGAGGGTGATGACCAGTTGGAAAAGCAACAAACTGAATCTAGATTACAAAGTGTGTGTGTACAAAGGAAACAAATGTGGGAACCTACTGGGAGGAACGAGTGCATGATAAGCAACCGAGAAGAATGAACCCTGAGTACCTCTGATACCATAAGATGGTCGATCAGGATCTCTAAGACTTGAGCTGGAGTGCTAGAAAGCAGACATTCTTTGCTAGAACTGGATGCATGGGGGCAATCCTCCTGTCACACATAGCTTACACAAAAGATCTTCAGTTCATATACCTGTGTTACATGTGCAGAAGTTTCCCAAGAGGTCTGTTACATACGCAGAAGTTTCCCAGAAGATTAAGTGACCGATTCCAAACACAACCTCCTATGTCCCTGGTACAAAGACTCAGCAGAGCTTCCTTATCTCCTTCTATCTCTTTCTGTTATCTAAATGCAAATTGCAGGACAGGGGAATCCATCAACAAACACTAGCAAGCTTAACATATTATTGTAACTCATTCCCTTAACCAACAGGAAAGAGGGAAGAGCTGGCTAGCTTGGGGTACAGGGATAAAAGAGGGGCTCTGTCACTCAGCACTTAGAGAGAACCCAGGGCCATGTCCCAGCGGATTCTTCCTTTCTTCAAATAAAGCCCCATACTCCTTTGTTTGATCATTTGAGTAAAATTTTCCCAACAACTTGGGTGCTCATCTGGGATCTGTCCATTCTGGAGTCAGTGGGTGTCTGAGTGAGCTGATGGGCTCTCTCACTGGTTTTTGGAGTTCATCAACACCAGGGGACTGAGCTTTCAGGACCATCCCAGATACAGACAGGATGACAGACTAGGAAGACTGTAAAGAAAGATGAAGGAAGTGTTGGAAATATCCAAGTAATTTTGTCAGGACGGTATCTCTGATAAAAGCAGAATTTATTCGCGATTGCAATGGCGGGCGTCCTGCAAGCAGGAGCGCACCTATGGACACAACATGGCAGCCTTTGTACCCTGTTTTCTCCCCCTTGCCTTCCCCCTCCCCTGTTTCCCCAATGGCTGGGTACTCCAGGTTCACAATCTTACAGAAGGTTTACATTTGCTATTTACTTGTTAATTTATTTGTTACCCGGTGTCAGTCAGCAGTCATCCTGTTGTCTCCAAGATGTCTCGGTGCTCTCCTTGTCCTATTGATATGGTGATTTTCTTTAAAGTCATCATCGTTAAACAAAGAGCACTGGGGGATGATGGCAGGCCTTCCGATGTCTCTTCAGGCGCTTCCTCGGGCTGCCATGGCTTGTCCTCTGGTTTGCTCTCGTGCAGGATATTCTTGCAGTGTGTAATGACAAAATATACATATATACACATATATACAGAGTGTGTTCCTGGGAACTATGATAGCGGAGATCATAAAATAAAAATAATATTATACAATTCTAATGCAGAAACAACACTTGATTCCCACAGAAGGTAATGGAGGAGCTGGACACTCTGTGAAGAAATCTCATCGGTGAGTAGAAATAGTGGCCGGGGAGAGTAAAAAGGGAAGGGCACTCGAGGGTGTGCAGCAGTAAGTCGAGGAAAGGAATCTCAGCAAGGAGGGTGATGACTCTTTGATACCCTCAGATAACCTTTTAATGTTGACTAAGTTCTGGAACAGCCAGAAACAAGAGAAAGGATGAGGAAAAATGTAAAAACAAGGGCTAGAGTGATGGCTCACTTCAGCCTCCTTGGGGAGGGGTGCAGGGACCTGTAAGACCTTGAGGAAAGGAGGGAAGGGTTGGAAAGGGTTCAGGCGATCCCTGAGTGGAGGCGGAGCTGCATATCCTGTAACGAGACAGGAATCTCCCTGCCCTAAGCCAGGAAGGGATCAATGCTGGGATGCAGAGAAAGGGGGCACTGTTTGTGAAGCTGTCCGCAGAGACAAGCCAGTCTCGAGGGAGCCCCTGGTCAGGACAAAGTCCAGTGAAGAGAAGGACGGCATCTTCAGTAATTCAAGGAGTCACTGGGAAAGATGAAAGGCTACACCTCCTTCAACCACTGCTAATCGATGTGGGAGATAAATTTAAGATGCACAAGTTTTGGTACGTACCAAATTGTGATTGTAATTTATTGGGAGAAGATTTACTGACTAAATTGGGAACGCAAATTAGTATAACCAAGAGATAAAGCAAATCTGGTACTATAGTAACCCTGCACAAATTATCAGAAAAAGCAGATGCAGAAGTTGACCCCATGGTTTGGGCTACCCCAGGAAATTTTGGGAAACTGAAAATTGGAAATCTAACCCCCTCCAGATAAGGTAGCTGAGGTGATGAATTGTAGGTGGTGTCAAATAATGGAAGAAGAAATAAGGGGAAATTAGGGGGCTGTTGGGGGCAGGAGGGGGGAATTTTCGGAGCTGAATTACCTCTTTCAAGTAAGTGACTTGAAGGTAATGAAAGTGATTTGGAGAAGTAATTACACAAAACATCTCTTACTGCTTGCTTAAAACAACGCAGTAGTCTTTAGATGTGGTGGATTGCGATTTTAGTTGGGGAGATATACTGTAAGGCTGTTCTGATTTAACAAGGCCAAAGAAACAACAAGGGAACGCCTAAAATGTGGCAGACAGCATCAAGATGTTCCCCTTTGTCTTCCTTATCTGTGTGCAGAGACTTCACCGATTGTCCTTGCATTCCACAGATGTCCCTGGGACAAGAGCGGCAGTAAAGCACCCCAGGGACTAACGATGGACCATCGCGGCATCGGAGTTTGCCGAATAAGGCTGTCTGTTAGGCAGTCATGGGGGGTGGATAGGATAATGAATTTGGGAATGCAAAGAATATGTAATACATGTGAAAATACAACCTGTTTACGAGCGATCAACTGGTGGAGCATTCTTGGAGAGTTATCTCAATCCTACCCCACTGCTGCCATTGAAGGATACCTTGCTTAATGCTAACAAAGCTTTGCTGTTAAGTTTCTGTGCATCGATTTTTTCCATTCAGAAGAGGTTTCAGGTGTCCCCAGAGGACGAGCAGGAGAAAACGCAGAGTAATGAGGCAGAATTCCTAGTTCATGCAGGGGAAATGCATTGCACGTTAAATAGTTGAAAAGACCTGTGAACAAATTTCCTGTCAGCAGTTTGTGCCAAAGGAAAACAAAAGGTTGAGCCTTTCTTTCAAATGATTGTGAAAATGGAAATAGAAAATTGCTTTCGTGTTTTGTGACACCATTTTGTTATTCTACGCCGGGTAATAACACCTTTGTTGGAAGGGGGGATTTTTGATTAAATCTCCTTCAGGATGTGCGTTGAAACGCTGGAGAAAGGGACAGTAGGATGGGGAGAAGAGGCAGAGGACCCTCCCGTGGAAGTCTGTGTTTGGTGGAAGATCACCGTGCCGGATGTAAAGACGTGGGCATTAACCAGAGGAATGCTCACGGGCTAAGGCTGCGGCTCCAGACGCAGCGAACGTCGTGCCTCTCAGCGACCAGGTGTGGGAATCAAGTGTTGTTTCTGCATTAGAATTGTATAATATTATTTTATGATCTCCGCTATCATAGTTCTTTTTGGGAGTCCTTCTACTTAACTTGGGGAAGATCTCTGATAAGTTTACATCACTTATCCTCTAGACGAACCTTCCCAGGAACGCACACTCTGTATATATGTATATTTTGTCATTACACACTGCAAGAATATCCTGCACGAGAGCAAACCAGAGGACAAGCCATGGCATGCCCGAGGAAGCGCCTGACACTGGGAAGGCCTGCCATCATCCCCCAGAGCTCTTTGTTTAACGATGATGACTTCAAAGAAAATCACCATATCAATAGGACAAGGAGAACACCGAGACATCTTGGAAACAACAGGATGGCTGCTGACTGACACCGGGTAACAAATAAATTAACAAGTAAATAGCAAATGTAAACCTTCTGTAAGATTGTGAACCTGGAGTACCCAGCCAGTGGGGAAACAGGGGAGGAGGGGAGGCAAGGGGGAGAAAACAGGGTACAAAGGCTGCCATGTTGTGTCCATAGGTGCGCTCCTGCTTGCGGGACGCCGCCATTGCAATCGCGAATAAATTCTGCTTTTATCAGAGATACCGTCCTGACAAAATTACTTGGATATTTCCAACAGGGCCATAATTAATTAAGCTTAGAGGAAGAAGAACAAGGTACTCAAGTGTGGTGATCCCTTGGAATTGCAGGAAAATGGGCCTGGTCTGCTTTATAACAGTTAAACTAAAACTTGTCTGTGAAGAGAGCAGGCTTATCTGGCCATTTGTTTGATCATAAATTTTCTGTATTCAGCTCAGATTTAGGAGTGTCTTAGTTTCAGCAGGGATGGAATAATTTTCTTCAGCCTGTCTGGTATGATGATATGTTTTGTTTCTAGGAGATAAGCAATGTTGGTAACGCACTGATGTTTGTAGGCAGTGTCACACGGAGCCCAGGCCACTCACACCAAGGAGCTGAGAGAGAACAGAATTAAAACAACTGACTAAGACTGGCAAAAGGGGTATTTCACACTCTATGACATCATGGGGAAGCAGTTCTTGAGGAGGTGGGACTTCATCTCTCCACTGTTAGGGGCCTAGCTGGGCATCAGTCATTTTTTCTGCCTAATTTTGTCTCAACACACAAATTCTCAGTTTTTTCCTCCGATGATCTTTCCCACCACACCAGGAAAGAGGAGGAGTGGGCAGATGACTGTGTGGTGCTGGGCCACCTGCTAAATTAAACCACAACAGTCAAATTGTTTTATTCGTTTTTAAGGAGTGGAAGCCAAATGGCACCTAAAGATAAGGGGGTTGTTAATGTGCAAAGGAAAGCAATAGCCAATGAGTACTTAATTACTTGCCTATTGAAGACCGTGAATCTACCACTATAATACTTGTCAGGGGACATCAGGCAGGATTTTCAGAAGACATTAGGAGTAATCTGGGTGATTATTGACAGATGAAGAAGTGGTGGGGCACTTCTGCCTGAAGTATCTAAGATCTTCCCTTTGCTCCTAATAGCTCAGCTGCTGCTAGATAAAATGTGTTTCCTGCCAGAGGAGTCAGAAATAATTAAAAGTAGTGGGGATGGAGAAAAAGGAGCACTGGAACAGGCTGCCCAGGGAGGTGGTGGAGTCTCCTTCTCTGGAGATGTTCAAGACCTGCCTGGATGCCTACCTGTGCGACCTACTGTAGGGAACCTGCTTTGGCAGGGGGGTTGGACTCGATGATCTCTGGAGGTCCCTTCCAACCCCTACAATTCTGTGATTCTATGAAAAGAATAACTGATTTACAGACGACAGCAAACAGTGGCTACAAGGTCATCGGCCTACCCTACAAGTTTTGAAGCCACGAGGGAAGCTGCTGAGACTCCAGGGGATTAAAGGGAGCCTTTAGGAAAACCTTTGCTACCATAAGGCTAATTGCCCCAGCAAAACAAGACACTGAAGGATGTGCTAAAGTAAGTAATAAACAAAGCAAATAGCAAAAGGAGGCCAACCCTGGGCAGTGTGACCTTTCCAGCTATGTCAGACAGATTTTAGCGAGGTGCCCAAGGCTGGATGACTTAAATACCTACTGGTGACAGCATACCAGCCTCTAGGATGGCTGGAAGCATTTCCTGTGGCCTCGGTGACTTTCAGGTACGTCATAAAGATATTCCTGGAACAAATCATTCTCAGGTATGAGATGAAAAAGGCAACAGATTCAGACAGAGGAGCTCACTTCACGGGGAAGGCACTGTGGGGAACCAGAACTGCTCTAGGGCTTGTACACCACCCTCTGCACCCTCCAAGTTCGGGAAAGGAGTGGTGAATGAATGGGGAAACAAGGAAACGTTCTCTGAAACTAGTAACAGAAACTTGCTTCCCTTGGGTCAGAGCGCTACCTTTAGCTTTGACCCTGGCCAAATCAGTGCAAAACGTAGGGAGGCATAGGGTTATTTCCCTATGAGTTGCTGTTCAGAATGCCTTATCCAAGTATACTCCGACCAGGAGGAGAGTAGGAAATAAGTGATATTTAAGTACATATAGTATATATATAATATATTAAGTATATAAGATATGTAAGTGGGCAATTCATTGTCTGTCATCAAATCTCTTTGGCAGGAGGCCGGTTGGCACAAACCTTAACCTCAGGCTTTGCGGGGCACAGCATTCAGCTGGGGATCGGATCCCGGCAAAGACAGGAACGGATCACTGCTCCTAGAAGGAACGGACATTTCCACTACGGAGACTGCATGAAAACGGCAGAGCGAGGAGGGGCAGACCATAACCACATCCTTGTCAGCTCATTTTCGTTTAAACAGTGACTTCTGTATGTGAAGATTTAACAGCAGCTTTGTGTGAATTGGGTGCTGAGATGATCCCTCAGAACAACGGGAGGTGGATCAGCACAGCTACTGCACTCCAGTGGTCTGCCTAGAACAACAATAAATACTGCCTGAGTTTGCATCTGCCGTAGTTACAGGCTTTGTTATTTCTCCTTCAGAGTTGTTGGAAGGATCTTGAACGCTACTGAAGGCCGACTGCTTCTAGGCCTCCCATGAAGACCATTTTTTAGGTAGAGGCAGAAGTGTCACCCCACAGGTGGACACAGAGTTGCCTTCCTTATTCATAACAGCGCCACTTTCACAACATGATCCAGATTTTATATTTAATTTAGTGTAGCACAAGCACTTAACCAAAGCTCTATGATTCTGTCACTTTAAAACAAACAAACAAACAAACAACCAGATGCAGAGCTTAATTGCAAATTATTAGGCTCGATTAGCTGGGAATTTGGCCTGCTATATAAAGTAACTAAAATAAATAGTAAATGATCCCATCTAGTCTTGATTTCTCTGCCCTTATGGAAATCTGGGTTACCATTTTTCTTTTTCTTTGAGTGCATCTTCTGCTGCATTTTCTTTTCCACTGCTTCTAGCACTTTCAGCAGCAGTTTGCTAGGCTGTACTGCAGAATAACTCCCCTCTAATGTCAGGCAAAACACACTGAATTTCAGGAAGGTTATGTAGCTTAGATAAAGCAAACAGCACATCAATGAAGAGCAGGTCGACAGGAATCAGCTTTCACGCATGAAGGCTGCATAAGGAAATCCATCAGAAGACAGTTATAGATAATGATAAGAGTTTTTGCATGTTTGTGTTAAATGAAGCTGCATGTCCTCCACCTTTTTTTTTTTTTTTATTATATCAAGGACATACAGGTTAGGATTTGAATGAACAGCATTTTTCTGAAAGGGAACCTTCCATCTTGCTGATGTGCAGATTTGTGGTAATTCATAAACTCTTCTTCTCCCTACATGCAGGGTAGAAACTGGGATGGCTGCATCCTTCCCAATGCAAGTACGTCCCAACACGGGCGGTCCCACCCGAGCTCCCACCAATAAATTTGCCCCAGAAGCTACCATACAAAGCCCAGGGCGGTCACACAGACCAGCTCACGTGCTCCCGGCCCACTTGAGTATCGATGTTGAAGTGACAGCAGTCTGTGGCTCTGGTCTCTGAAAGTAGTCACAGCAGTGTCTTAAAGCAGTTGCTTCAGAGCCAAGTGACTGTTGCTGTTGAAAGAGCTGCCTTGTATGCTGTGAGATTCTGGACACTCACAAGGTTGTGTGTGCCCAGTTTTCTTCTGCTTGTGGCTTCCTGCAGCCTCCTACAGGTTCAGAAAGCACCAGGAAAAGTCCCTGATGGCACTGAGATGTGCAGTGATCCATGCAACAGCCCACACCTCATACTTCATGTCCCAGAAATACCTGGCAACAGGGGCAAGGCACTATAGTATTGCAGTGCCTTCAGCTAGGGTTGCTCACAGATCACCACTCTGCACCAAAAAGGGAGATAAACAATTTGAGTACATCAAGCTAAAGCCTTAACAACCACATGGCCTTGTATCAGTTTAATAAAGTGGGTTGCATACCTGCTTACATGAAACTTGATGCAATCACTCCCCAGGCTGCAGAACACAGTCCTCTAATCCGTGACCAAAAAGCATTCTGGAGCACGGGTAGCTCACAATGGCTTCTGTCCTTTCCTGACTGCTTGGGCAGAAATCTGACTGCTAGGCTAATGCTACTTTCTGAGGAGCATTTAGCCCTTTATCATACACACCAACTCACATTTCACTTTCCAGGAGCCTGATGCCTTGTAAGAGCAAAGATAGTCTTTGCAGACCAGTTTTCTGCTCTGCAGTGCCTTGCTTGCTACCAGTCAGATCTTGGTCCATCCCCACATCACCATAATGAGCAGTTTATAATAACAGAATTATTTGAAATAGAAACCATATAATAACATTGCAGAGACATATCCCACTGTAGTCCTTAGTACGAAAAAAAGCTAGCATTTAACACAATATCAATACCCCAGGCCAGTACTTACTGCTTTAGTTGGCATAGATACTAAAACATTATAAAGCACTGGCTATGCTGATGTTGCTGCACACCCTTGTCCTTGTTCTTGCCCTGAACACTCAGCTCTGAACTGTACTAGGTTACAGGTGAATTTCTGTTCTCTCTAAGCTGTACGCATGAGCACACCGGAAGAAATTTACACAAGGCCAAGCTCCTTGGAGCCTGAGAACTGTTACTACTACAAAAACCAGTGATGAAGCCTGGAGTTGTTGTAGCTTCACTTGTAACTACAACCCAGGATGGCGCCATATGTTCACATTGTCATGGATAAGAGCAGATGAGCCCTGTGACAGTCCCTCTTCCTTTTCTACACTGCATGTGCTTTTTCCCCCCTTCTATAAAAGGGGTAGCATCAAAAATGATCACTGGTATGCAGGTAATACCTTACCGTAGATAAGGAAAGCATCCTAATGCACTAGAAAATGAGAAGCGGACAAGCATAACACCTTTGATAGAAACTCCAAGAGATGGTATGACTCATACTCCTTAAAAGACATGGAACACATAGAAATAAAAATAATTTAAAAAAAAAAATCACCCTTCACATAGTTTTATACAGCAGGGGCCTAATAATGAAGCCATCCCAGTAGGACCACTGGCACAGGACTGAGTATCACAAAGTCTGTTATTGACAGCAGGGGATCCCATACAGGAAATCAGTTTGCTTTCCAGTGTGGCTATTCTCAAAGTGAAGGGACAACACTATTCTCGATTGTACTGAAAAGCAGTCAAGATAAATACAAGGCAGCACAAACACTTGTAGTAAATACAGCCAAGTGACACAAACGTAAGGAAAAGAATTCCTCATCCTCCCTGATACTTAGAACCCCAAAACAGTGATAACAGCGCCTGCTCTTTCAGCTCACAGCCACGTAGAAATTAAATTAGTAATACTACAGCTAGGTTTATTCCTCTGAGACGCAGCTCTGGCTTAAGCTTTGCCATCCCAGAAAAAAGTTTAGGCCTTGAAATAACTGTGACCCTGAATGCCTCCAGATGCAGAAGTCAGGAAAAGCGAGGAGCATTGTGCCAGCACACCTTGCTTTGCTGCAAAGACTTTCTACAGTCTGGGGAGCTTCGTTTCAAACTGTGGTGGCTTCTGCCCACACCACCTCCTGTGGGATGCAAAGATACACAGCAGCAGCACAGCACCAGCAGTAAGTTTGCAGCTAAAGAAAGAGGTGGGAATCTGTCAGCTTTGACACAGTCCCAAGAAATCGGTCCTAGCTAGCTAACTCATCACCAGAAAGGGACTTTTTCCCCTCCCTTCTAAACATTCTATATTTATCCCTGCTCTCTTGGTCAGGCATCTGCTGTGGAATAAATCTCTGCACTGTAACTAGCCTGTAACTAATGTATTGCAAGAACAAGTGCAATCTAGCTTCCTAAAGGCAAGGTATCTGCTTCAGGACAGAAACAGAACTATGCTTGAAAACAGATGTAGGAAGTCTGTTTTTTACTTCTTTGCAATACTGATAACAACTGGCAGACGCAGGACAGACTGCGTTATTACACTTACATACATTCTTCAAAGCTGAAAACATTGTCCCTAACATCAGCGAATGCTCAGCTGAATCTGACCTGTTGCCAATGCAGAGACACTCAGCAAAGACCATGGCTTTTGAAGGCTTAAATAGAAACAGCAAATGATATGAAGACAACACATTCGGCCTGAGTCTTAAAGATGAAGCACTGCCTAAGCTTACTATTAACCTGTATGTTTTGGGATAGTAGAGGAAAGCCTTTGCCACAGTGAAAAAGATGACAAGTGGTGTTTTCCAGGGGTCGGTGAGAAGGTCTCAGCCTGTTTTCCTTAAGAATCACCAGCAAACATTTCCCCTCTGAAAAAGAAGACATCAATGCATAGATCTGGCAAAATCCAAGCACTAGCTCCGTAGACATAATTTTTGAGAAGACTACATATATAAATTAGTTAATGTGAACTTGGAACTGGAATTCAATTAGAAAAAAATGGTATTATAGTATCACCCTTTCCTCAGAGATGCACAAAGCAAAAGCAGACAAGGCCTAGAATGTATTTAATTAGCAATTCACTTTGTCTTATCTAAGTAGGATTTAATAGTTTATCCACACTGAAAACAAAACAAACAAAAAAAACCCACCACCCTTTCTTACTCTCAGCACTGAATACAGTAATAGTCACTGGGATAGATACACAGAAACATAGCAAGAGAAAGCTTGGCTAGCCCACCAAGCCCGCCAAAATAACCTGACCAACAAATAAGACAAATCTATTTGGCAGAAGGATTTGGTTCTCTTTTTGGCAGTTTCTTTTAACTTATTAAAAAAAAAAAAACAAAAAACCACAGATGTATAGGAATCAAGAAGAATCAAGCTCAAGATAGTCACAAAAAATAAATGATGTATTTTATCTCCATAGATCAAAACTATAACAAACAAGACAATTGTATCAAAGTTCAGTGTCCAGAATTTTTTCCGTAATACAAAAAAAGATATTGCAATTACTTTACTGCTCAAGAATTTCCTTGTTCAAGCTGCTGAATTCTTCTCTCACTGAAGTTTTGTCAGTAATTTTCTTTAAACTACAACGTACAAAGAATTCTTTATCGCCCTCATCTTTTCTAAAGCTCTTCTTTTGTTCTAGAGAGTTTTGTAGCATGCTCCTCTATAAATTTACTCAGATGCTCTAGATCTCTGTCACCGCCTTCAAATTTAATAGGATTGTTCTTCTTGTCCCTTGGAGCAAAGTAGATGGTAGGGAATCCTTCCACTTTGTAGTGATCATTTGTCACATCGTTGGCAGTCGCGTCCATCTTGGCTATGACTAGATTTTTCTCATGCTTGTATTTTTTGCCTAGCTCAGCATACACCGGTTCTAGTTTCTTGCAGTGTCCACACCACGGGGCATAGAACTCTATGAGAACATCACTCTTTGGATCCATTACTATGGCATCAAAAGTTTTACCCACTACTACTTTCACAGGCCCTTTGTTATTTTTTGGCACCGGCTGCGACTTCACAATAGGCTTCAGTTTTCCTAGGAGAAAGGATAACACACACCATTGTTAATCACAGTAAGAGCAACTGTTGTACTTCCACTAAGAAAAACAGGGTAAGAATACATCTTCACACCAAAGAAAAGCACTGCACTAGTCATCAATTTCACTTCTGCAGGAAACACTGCCTAGCTTGCTGATGACATTTAGCACAGCGATCTCGTGAAGCAGGGACAAGTTGTTTCACAGCACCCTCGAAGCTTTCTCCCTCTGCTCACAAGTATCCAGCCATAATGTGCTTGAAAGGGATTTATATATATTACATTTGCCACGAATGCCAACAATCACCTGGCACCTCAAAGCTGCAAGAACATTTTAGGCTTGCCAAACACATCGGCTGTTAAAATATTGCTAGATGCCACAGCACAGCTTAAACAGCAAAGTTCGTGAAGTTAACAATAAAAAGGGAGGAGGGGGAAGGCAATGAGCACCCAGTAAGATTTAAGCCATAAAGCATTATAAGACTTCACATATGACTGCAGTGCAGCCATGAATTTCATGTGAATATAACTCAGAAGAATATCCACTGAAGGAAAAAGCGAAGCAAATGGCTCTTTAGAAAAAAAAGAAAGAGAAAAAGTAAAAGGAAAACAATCCTTTACCTTTTTTGAATGCCAGCACAAACTGTCTGAGGGCATCAGAGTCAAACTCTTCTGGCTCCATGGCATATTTCTTACCACCTTCATCCAGAATGGCAACATTTACATCCTCTCCACTCTCAAGCAGACCTAGATCTTTTATTTCAGAAGAATAATCCTCCTCATCAGAAACAGCAAACACATATTCAGGGAAGTCCTTGGCTACCTCTAGGACTTTGCCTCTCCAGTACTGGGTAGCTGAAGAACCAGAATGCAGCAGGGTTAGTAATTTCTACTTACTTATTACACATTTCCTTTCAAAACAGATGAACAGGGAATTTGACTTACCAACACGATAGTCAAAACTGAAGTCAACAGTGTAATAGACAACCACTAGGGGACGCTTCGCATATCTTTTAGCATCATTGGAAGGCTTGCGATGGCCAACTAGAGGCAAAGCATGTTTCACTACGTGCTCTTTGATCTCTGATCCATCTGTAGAATACTGCTTCAAAAAAACGGGGACAAGACATCATGTAAGTGCTGATTCTGTTACACAGTACTGGAAACCAGCATCGGTGCACACATGAATAAGGAAGGGACATGTTATAAGCAGTGCCTGCATCATATTCTCACTCACTTTAAGATCCAAAACATACATCTTGGATTCATGCTTTGATTGAAACTTTTCCGGCTGCATGACAACCAGCTTTCCAGGAGATACTTTCAATAGCTTTGCAATCTCGTTGCTGAAGGTGTGATGGAACTTGTAATCTTCTCTTAAACTGTTAGCTAAAAGATTAAAATTAAGGAGAATGAAAAGTCACCAAGAACCGAATTGATGGCTTTCAACCTAAATCTTGTTACTGCAAGGACAGTCACTCACGCAGGCATGGAACAACTCAGGGCCTCAGAGAACACCTCTCGCCACCAAACAGAGTGAGAAAACACACTTTGAGAAGCACTAGTTGAATGCTATTCAACTGCTTATCTACTTGATGACTTAGAATAAGTATTTAAAAGTACTGAACAGCTTCCAAAACACACAGTGAAGCAGCTGCTTTTTTCAGTCACCTACTCTAGGCTTCCCTCCAAATAAGAGTAGAGCTGGAAAGGAACTCTGGAAGGCACCCAATCAATCCATTTCTTTCGGGGCTACCTGGGAGACAGTTTTGTATCTTTCCATGCTGGAGCATCCAGATGAAAACAATGTCAGAAGCAAGCGACCACAAAAAGAGAATTTGCCCTTACTACTCTGAATGATCAAACAGAAAGCAAGGCTGCCTGTAGTTCAATCACATGAGACACAGACACTGATTAGAGGGCAGTTCCAGTGCTTTTCACTGGAAGCACACACCAGTGACACATGAAAGAGCGCTTTACCTGACCAACAATTTTTAAGAATAAGCACTGCCAAGCTAAAGTCATTCAGAGACAGATAATGATCCTTCCTTCAAGTTCCCCCAACCTGAACAAGCTCAGCAGAGTCCAGCCTTTGGAATGGTCAAGTATAAAACTAGCAAAATCACATGGTATACCTAGCAAGACATTTTGATCTGCTCTTCAGCAGAGTGTTCCCATCTCTCTAGGTCACATATTTTTGGAGACTCCACATCAAGAGTATATTATTCCCTGTGACTTACTTACTGTGACTTCAGATACATGCACAAGATCTAGTGCGAGGGCTTTTCCCCCTTCAGTAGAAGTGGAAGATCACCCTAGAGTCTCTCTCTTCCCTTTTTAAACTCCCTGAATTCAGAGAATAAAGAAAGGAACTTCCCCTGCCCAAAGCCTTGAGCAACAAGGCTCAACAAATCACACTTCTAGTATTTTAAACCATGCATTACCTGCTTCCTGATAGAGCTGATAGGCTTCATCAGTTTCTCCACTAAAAACACCAATGATAATGACATCATCTCCATCCTTCAGAAATTCCTGTACCTGCTTTGTAGCCTGAATCTGCTTAGATGGAGGACCAGCCTGTTCAATCATGTAGTCAACAATACCTGTTAGACAAACCCACACCCAAGAAGTTGCATAAATATTTATTGAACTGAAAGGTTCAGGCACTTCCTCTATAGAAAAGCATAATAGTATATTTCACATTGACACCTGCATTTCTGTGCAATCTTTGCAAAATAACCAACAAAGTGATCAAGAAAATGGTCATGGTCTTCAAGTGCTCCAGTTCCGAGTATTCTCTTTTAGGTTGGTTTCAGGAATTCCAGGTATGTCAGCTGACCTCTCAAGTAACCCACCTTTCTGAAATTTTAGACCCTTCACCATCTCATGACCCTGCTATGAGGCAGTATTCCACTTGGTTATTCCTAATTTTTCTGCAAGCTAGTATGAGCACTTCACCAGCCCTTATAGGGCACTCAAGTGCAACTAATGGCTGCCCATTTACTCCTACCGCTTGCTTGCATATTTAAATTATTTTTATATTAAAGGAGCTTGTTAAGGAGCATGGGGTGATGTTACAAAGATGACACAGCTTTATACTGATGGGATATGTGGGTACAAGACCATGTTTTTTCCACCTTCACCATGCTACTCTCATGGACACGTGTGTATGCTCTACATGTGTAGTCAAGCCCTTAAGAAGACAAAGAGTCACAGTACCGTATTTCTCTCGCGGACCGCTGTAGTCATAAGGTTTGCCTTTGCGAAAGATTTTCAGAGTTGGATAGCCAGTAACATCAAACTTCTTTGCAAGCTCAGTCTCAGCAGTGGCATCGACCTTAGCCAGAGGAATGGGAGGTGTGCGCTTGCTGAGCTCTTGGGCGGCCTTCTCATATTCTGGAGCAAGCCTTTTGCAGTGCCCACACCTGGGGAAGTTGGAGAGCAGTTTTAATAAGCCAGGTCCTGCTAGCTACCTTCTACCTCTGCACTGGATAAGCTGCAAGCCTTTTCAGAAGATTCAGAAGAGGCATAATAGCAAAACAGCTTCACCAAGTGTATTCAGAACAGGTGTGCTAGGAAAGCAGAAGCAACTGCCTTCTTGCTTACCATGGAGCATAGAATTCCACCAGAATTATGTCAGCATCTTTCACAACATCGTCAAAATTATCCTGGGTCAATACAAGAGTAGCTTCTGGTGGAGGGGTCCAACTGGGGTCAGAAATCTCCTTGACTTTGGCTACAATTGCTGAAAAACAGTTCAATAGCTCAGTTACAAAGTTTGCACTATCATTTCTGTAGTATATCAAATGCAACAATAGATATCATATTATTACATTAATTATTTAGAAATTATGACACGAATTTCATTCTCAGCAGACAGAAAAGGCAATTTTTCCTTCTGACTGTAATGAAGCTGGACACATTCATTAAGTGAAAAATACCTGGTTTTATAATTTACAGACTTACTGTTTCCTACAGGTCGATTCCTCAAAAAGCACAATACCTCCTACTGTAATCAAGCCGTTATTCAGGAAGTCTTTCACAACTAAGAGAACCATCCACTACCAACACTGTCCCCGAACACAAAGGCTTTAGAAGATTGGGCAAAATTTCAGCCTTCATAATATTATTCTACTTCACATAATGGAACTTGAAATCGAAGTCCCTCATAATAATTCCTTCAAGCAGCAAGATCATACACTTCCTTGCTTTGTTACTAAGAACTGCAAGGACCAGTTCTTACCATCTTCTGTTCGAGAACCATCGTAGTCAACAGGCTGGCCTTTTTTCAGGATTTTAATGGTTGGGTAACCACTGACATCAAAACGACTTGCTAGCGCAGTGGCTGCAGTAGCATCAATTTTGGCAACTGGAATAGGAGGGTCATTTTCCTTCAGGGTTTTGGCTATCTTTTCATACTCAGGAGCAAACTGCTTGCAGTGCCCGCACCTGTTAAAGGAATACATATGTAGATATACAAATGCAAGACAGACACAGAGGAGTTTTTTGCTACTCTGCATTTCCAGAAGGCCTTCTGACAGATGTTCACATCATCAACTTAACATTATTTGTCTTGCTATATTTTCAGATCTGGGAAGGGGGGAGGAGGGTGGGAAGAGGGATAGGGAGGAATGATGGTGGTGTGAGGGTGAGAAAAACTATAGCCAGGTACTGTTTGTACAAACCCCAACCTTTTATTTTTCCACTCTCCATTCTAAGTTTCAAAGCCCTATAAAAAAAATTTAGTAATTACTTTCACAAAGTTGCAAACCTTGTACTGTGCTTCTCCTCCCTGCCCCCAGATACCATCTCACTCAAGACTTCAGCTTCTCCCTAGTTTGGGTTCATCTTCTCTACATGGTATCCTAAATTCAAACTAAAGAGAAAAATGAACCAGAAGTTAATTGTGCCTTAATGAATCCTCACCTCACATACACCCCAGTATCAGAGCACCTGGTCTACTCAGAACTCCCTGGGAAGAGAAGCTACTGCTGAAGAAGCTGGCACAACAGGGCCAGTATACAAAGCATACAGAGAAGTGAACAGACTTTGATAAACTGGAGACAAAGGAAAATAAAGATAGAAACTAGTATGTAACAGCCTGTATTCTTTAGTCTCTCAATTGGCAGGAGGAACGTAGAGGAAAAAAAAGAAAATACACTAGTTTGTGGTTGTTACACGTCCTTATGCTATGCTTCACGTTCAGTTTTCATGCTAGCAAACTACAACTACCAAACAGGGGTGGAGTTCTGCATGATGAGACTGGTATTAATTAAAAGCCAAGTCTACTTCAAGCAAGAAATATTCCCCCCTCTTCCACTGAAACACTAGCACAAAATAATCACCTTGACTGCAAACATTTACTCTTGCTTCTCCCTTTAATAATCCTATTACTTTTGCCCATGAGAATGCAAGAGGAGATGCATCCTGCCTAAAGATCTTTGTATCCATGACAGTGCCCCATAGTACTCTGTTGTTACTCAGCGCACACCAGTACAACAGCAGTGCATAAGGCACTATTAAAACTAGTAATACGAGGCAGCAATGTCCTCACATCATAACATCCTTCCAACAAAGACACAGATTCCAACTGCTGAAGGACAACTTCCTAACTAGGGAAGCTTTCTCCATTTATATGAGTGCACAAGTTCTTGGTACGCCAATGGGACAAGAGAGCAAGCTGTCAAGTCACATCACATGGCCTTTCTGGGGCTCTCTGAGATAATCTCTGCTCTCCAACAGGTACAGAGCAGAGCCAGAGCCAGGACAGTGCTGCCCCTGGCGCAGGAGCCCTCAGCACAAACGATGCTAGTCTTTTCCAACCTTGGTGATTCTATGACTGAATGACCTCTATGACACTTGAGGTGACAGACAAGTGCCCTTATGGTACAGGAGCAATGAGACCTCCAGAACCATTTCCTGCCCTGGACAACATCACAGTACAGCACTACTCCTATACAAGTCTTTAAAACTAGTCATGATCCAAATATCTGCTTTTTCACATTATCCCACTGCTGTGTTAAAAATGCCATCAAAAATTTTTCACTCCTTAAAACCACTCCAATAAAGGCAAGTGGGAAAAAAAGTAGAAACAAGCAACTATTTCTACCTCAAAATCAACAACCTCCCAAGCACGCTTTCTAGGATTGCACATTGCCAAAGAAGCTCGCTCCTGGCACCCATCTCATACTGCACTTAAGGAGGTATCACAGGCTGCAAACCCACCATGGTGCGTAGAACTCCAGGAGCACAGTGTCCTTGTCTGCAGTAAAGCTGTCAAAGTTAGCATCATTCAAAACTAACACACCATTTTCTTCTTTAACTTCAGAATCATCATCATCATCATCACCTTCTTCTTCTTCATCATCAACTTCTTGCATAACAGATTCTAGAAAAGTAAAAATGTAAAAAACAAACAAACAAAAAAAAAAACAAAAAAAAACAATAACCGGTACAGATTAGGTTGTGTGAAGTTTAATGTTAAAATAAGTCTACCAACTTAGCGACAGATTAAGTATACCCCATAGTTAGAAAAAGAAAGCATCAAAACAGGTTAATTCCTCCTTCACATTTGACAGCTGCCCAGGTTTGCAAAGTAACTGGACTCAGGTGTTTGACCTGCCCCATTTCATTTCCACACATGCTCCCTCCGTTAGCGTCACCGAAGTCTCAGTACATATTTTGCTCTTCAAAGCAAGTTAAAAGAGACACAGTGAGAATTAATGTATTCCAACCTATGCAGCACTTGCTACTAAAGTATGTTGGTATCTTCCTGAATCATGGGAAAGCAGGGCACCAGATACGCTTCCTTGGGCAAGACGGGCACAGCTGATATCCAATTTCAGACTTGTTGAGCGAGTGCAGGATCACAGCAACATCACACAGCACCCCAAAACTCCTACTCAACATATGTGGAGATGTGAGGCGCTCTTCGGAAACAAACGGAGTCAGAACTGCCCTCAGGAACTTCAGGGGAAGCCTCTGGCTTAAGACCACCAATCCAAAACAGGCCTTTGGAGAAGACACTTGCTAAATTAGAGAAGCAGGGGTTACACACGAAATCTGGTGCCAAGACATATCAACCAGCCCTGACTTGGAAGTTGGGACTGTTTCTCTAACATTTGATTATCCACGTCTTCTAAAGATTTTTGTCAAAACTTCTATAATTCTAGCCAAATCTTACTGAATGGTTCTAAGGCAATTTCTGTCAGAGGACAAGTGATGAGAATACCTTATCCCTAATATAAACCATACATCATTGAAACTAAGGACCTTTTAACCACTGTAAGCTCCAGGATTAAAAGAAGTACAATGAAAGTTGAAGTTTCATTGTTTAAAACAGTATATTATATACATTTTAGTTGGCTTTTGACTAAGTTGACACGACTGACAGCAGTAGGCAGTAGACAGTGTATATGCAGTTTACTTGTCCAGGACAAGAATGCTGAAAATACTTCTGACTTCACCTGAAATTTGAAATGCAAGCGTTAGAAGCATGTAATATCCACTGGGAAGGCACAAGCAATAAAAAAGAATTCTCAGGCCAAGAGCAAACCATAGCAACAAGCTCACCACAGGCACCATAGACACCAAACATCACACATTGTTAGACAGCAGCAACCATTTTTCCATGAAAAAAAAAAAAGATAATAAGTGTGTAAGCTCTCATAAGCTCTCACACAACGATGCACTCGTGCAGAAGATGTGCTTATTTTAATTTGAGTGCAACTCTGCACGATACTAAAATATTCATGTCTGATGAGGTGAGAGATCACAGGGGATCATTTCTCACACAACAGAAGTCGCTTGGATCAAGTTTCTCAGCAACTACTATTGCTTTATCTGATTGAAGCTAAACTTTACAACTGGACAACAGCTTCTCTGTTGCTGCATCAGAACAGTTGCAGGAAAGGATTAAGCTTCCAGGGAGAACTACCAGGGCATTCATTTACCATGGTGAAAAAGCCAGTTTTTCAGGGGGTTCAGCAGTCACAACTTCTACTAACAGTGCTCCATGGTTCTGAGGGATGTTTCACAACAGGATGTTCAAGGTTGGTCTGTGCCTGAACTCCCTTCCAGAGAGCTGTACCATGCCCGTTGCTTGAAAACATGTCAGACTTGATTTTCACTGACAAAAAAAAGTCTGAGCAAAATTTGTCAGTCAATTTTGCTCGTGCAGCTCTGATTCTAACTATCAGGCTGCTACTCTTGCTTCTGCTCACAATGCTAACCGTCCTTCCCTGATGAGAAGGCACACCGCCATAGCGGCACCATATGCTCAGAGTATGGAAAAGCAACAAAGATTCTGCACAGCTGAAGGGCTAAACCTCAAGACCCAATATATACCACTGAAGTAATTTTGTATCTTTCACTGGAAGTAGCTGTGTGTCTGCCAACACCAGGTTTTTTTTGACAGGGATGTATTTAGATCGCTGCACAAACATACCCAAGCACTTGCTCCACCCAAAGGAAGGAGGTATGGAAAAGCAGGACTCCAGTCTGCCCCTTGCTGAAGCAGAGCACCTCTATCTGGGATGCCCACGAACTCTGGAATCCACAACTTCACCAACTCCTACAGCCACTTGAGCTACCTCTAATACATCAGGGCTGAAGCTTTTCATGAACTACCTGAGAGATAAGGGGAGCTGGGGCACCCTTCATTTATTCAGCATTACTGATTTATATTTTTTAGGAGACCTGTCACAGAATGGGCAACTGACACCTGATACGGCAGAAGTAGTGTGATAATATTTGTATAACAGAGCTCACGAAAACAAAGCAGCTGCATGCAATGAAGTATTTTTGTTTCTTGAAGCTATATGCAAAGGAAATGGTCAAAGCAATGAAGCAACAGCTTTGCTAGAACCTGTCTTCCAGTAAAATTCCAACAAAATACTCTCAGAAATTTCTACACAAGTACGTCATTTAAAAATAAATATAGTAAAGCTGACCCTTGTTCTAAAACTTCACATACGTGGTGCTGACTGGCAGGCCTCTCAGGATGATGGGTTACTCTGAAACTAGCCCATAAGCTTGGCTTCACCGAGCTTTTCAACACTTACTGGAAATCTGGCCTAGTCAATTTTTCCTCGAGAGAAATGGATCCTGTACGAAAGCCAGTGAAGTTTAGATGCAGCTCGTTCAGATTCCGCCCGCGTTTCCTTTAAGAAGGGCATTACCGCATCTCTCAGCCTGAGCACAGCGAGGTGGCCTCCACCTCCAGAAGACACGAGTGAAGATAAGGCACACGTCGCCAGGTGCTTCAAATGGCCATTTCACAAACGCATCCTCCATCTTTCCTGCGGCACACCGACCGCACGCTCCCTTCCTCCTCCTCCACGTGCGGAGGACTAGCGGACGCGACCTGCCCCCCACCAGCACCAGCCTCGCCTTTTTCTCAGCATATTCACCGCCCCAGCCCACGTTCCGCCCCAACATCACCGCACAACAAGCTCGGCTTCACGTCAGTTTCGGATCGATCGCCGCACCGACTGACCCCGCACCCACTGATCGCGGCCCCAACTCGCCCGGCGGCCTCCGCCCTTCCCAGCTCCCGCCGCCAGCTCACCTTCGCCGTCCTCCTGCGCCATCAGCACGGCCAGCTGCGCCGTCCCCAGCAGCAGCAGCAGCAGCACCCACAGTCCGCGCCGCCTCATCTCGCCGCCGCACAGCGAAACAACGCAACCCCGCTCCGACCCCCCGCGACTCGGACTCGACCGCAGCCTCCCCGTCCGGCCGAGCGCCTGCTCTGAGTTGCCGCCTCCTCATTGGCCGCCCGCGGGCCGCCAACCGCCGGCCGCCACGAGCAGCGGGCGCGGCCGCGCTCCGAGCGGCGACGGGGGAGGGCGGGGCTTCGCGGCGCCGGGACGCAACACCGACGGTCGGGATTGGCGGGAACCGCAGGGGGCGGAAGCGAGGGAGGGGAGGGGAGGAGAGGAGAGCGGAGTCGGCCTGTGAGGGCGCGCCGCGTGCTGCGTGCGGCGTGAGCCCCCGCCCCGCCTGAGGGGAGAAGGGCGGCGGCGGAGCTGGCCGGTCGGCCTGTCGATCGGAGCTGTTTGGAGTTATTTAGCAATTGTTTTTTCACGCTCTGAGTTTCTGATCCTTGGGCAGGTGGCGTATAAGGCAGGCTAGGTTCGGTATGTTGTACAACGGTATGTTGTAAAACATTAAAGTACGATGTGATGAAAAATTGTCTTCAACAACTCGGAGCGCGAGCTTGTAATGTGGAAAGCGCGGTGTTAGGGACCGAGGAGGTGTTGTGTCACTGAAGGACTGCGGGTGCATCTGAGTCGTCATTCAGCACTGTCTGAGAAAGGAAGTTAACAGTTGCTTTGTGCTTCATCCATCACTTACAGCGCAGGGCTCTGCTGACCTCCATCCGGCAGCCAGACGGGTCTCAGAAATGCTGCAGGCTGATGCAGAAGCAACTTTTCAAATTATCGGTGAATTGCCACAGTCAGAGGGGATCTGCTGTGAGACCTGCTCCGAAAAGGTGTTTGGGTCCCGCTGATTGTGGTGTTCATAAAAGTAAGCGACTTGCTGAAATTTTGTGTTCTTAACATAGGTATGCGGTAATATGATAGATTGGGCAGTATTTTGTAGGAATAACTTGGATAATAGGAAGTCATTATCTAGAGGATGCTTAGTGTTTGGTTAACACAGCGTTGGACTGAATGCTGTGTTTCTGTGTCAGATATCCACTGCCTTCCTCATCTGAGTTTGTTGGAAAAAGAGCGGCTGTTGTAACCTGTTCATCCTGGCACAGAGGCTGCTATCCGCTGGACAGCTGACCTGTCAGCAGAGAGGCATTCTGTCAGGGCTGACACTGTTTGCACGGTCAGGAGCTGAGTAAAAAAAGCCTGCAGAAAGAAAGAAACGTGTAAATTGGAGAAGAGGCGGGACTACGGCTTTGGTCTGTTAGAACACGAAATACAGGAGTATTAAATATTTTAATTAGTTAAATAGTTAAAAATAATTAGTTTAAATAGTCAATAGTTACATTTCTTTTGTGATGGCTGAGTTTTGTGCTGACTGCGTTTTATGTCTATGCTTGTTAACCAAAGAGAAACTTAACTCTTCGGAGACCATCTGTGGTGTAGCTTGGTGAAACTGTAAACTTAGTGTAAGTGTGCAACACTTGTGCTCCATACATCACTAGTGAGCAAACAAGCACTAAAAGCGTATGACCTCAGAGCACCTATGGAGCGGTTCTGGATAAAATATACATATCTTTTCTGATATAGTTGCTGTGCTACAGGAAATTCCACATTGGCACACTTTGGCTATTTGAAAATTTAATTACATTTTGTGCTTTTTGTGTTTTCAGTTCTTTATAACTTGTTAATTTCTACCATTGCCAGACCAAGGTGATTCAGGATGAGGCTGGATATTTCTAATCAATAATCTAAATGGTGTTAGCCTTCTTTCAGCCAGTGGGGTTCAGAACAATCTGTGTATCTGCCTCCAACGAATAGCATTCTAGATAGTGTTTACAGAAGTGACATACTATTTTAAAAATACTTCTATTCTCCATTTCTTTACATTATATATACAAAGTCAGCTGTGAAATTAAGAAAGGAGTTAATAGTTAAATAGGAACTTAAAAAAAGATGTGATATCCAAAGCAAAGCTAGACATTTTCTTAATGCAAAACAGAAAAATATTATCTTGCAAGTTCATTGCAAAGCAATGTTGAAAATCATAACCATATGCTATGAAGTTCCACAGAAATATGAGTAAAGTTATTACTGGATGTTTAGATATTTTTCTCTTTCGTTAATTGGAATAAATCAGTCTGCATAGATTTGTATCCTCAGAAACAAGCAGTCAGTCATACTCCTTAAACATGTTTTCTTTAGGAATGTCTAGTGAGTGCCATTCCTGTTTTTTAAGTTGTCAATGGCTACCTTAAGATCTTCACAGAAGGTATCTGTGTTTTCCAGCACTGGTCAGTGGTGCACTGGGTTTATGCTATACTGAAATTTTCCCTTTCAAATGTGGTCGTGGAGCTAATCACTGTACGTACGTAGTACTGCAAATTCTATGGGATGCTGTCTTTGATATTTGTGGAAGGGACATGCAGCAGGAAATGACAAAGAAGAAAATGCCAGTATTCTTCTCCAGAAGTCCTGAAAATTGACAAACTAATCTACATCAATCTAGCTTTTGCTGTTCAGCTCTACTACAATCTCAAAAAAGGATCTGAACCTACTTGGCTTTTCACAGCCTAATAAGAGTGGCGACTTACAAGGATACTGAGTAATTACAGCAGTCTCATTTATGTGGTAGCTGCTTTAAGTCGTTACAATTCTTAATATCACAGGGTGGCACTGATACTGGCTTGAATGGAGGTGCAAGAAATTATGTTACTGCTTCTGAATGTGAAGGCTGCTCTGAAGGTAATGCCTCCTGTGTTGTTATGTTGGGCTGCTACATCAGGGTGGATATTAGGGCAGTAGAGCTTGAACCTTCCCTCCGATGTTCTGTTACATTTTGTTGCTGTGTGATAGAGGGCAGTAGAGAAGCATTGTAACAAAACGATGTCTGGTATGGAAGCATGTATGAAGCAAAGATGTGTAATTGTGTTTCTCCATGCAGAAAAATGTCACCCATTGATATTTGTGGATGGTAGCTGAACATTTATGGAGGCCAGACAGTGAATATTAGCACAGTGAGGCAGTAGGTGATGCTCTTCAGCAGTAGCAAGAGCGGGTCACCTTTGCTGGTTCAGATTTTTACGAGCGCAGCATGCAGGCTTTTGTTCACTGCTGCTGAAAATGCATAGCTAGTGGTGGTGACTATGCTGAAAACTACTGTTTTGTAACTGAAAGTTTGCTCTATCAAATATTGTTATCATGCTCTTTCTATCTGTAGGAGTTTCCATGGAAATAAATAGGAGGCATTACTTTTGCAGTGGCCTATGTACAGATTTTGTACTTGGGTGCTGTAGCAAATAGCTGATTGTTCTCAAAGGATTGGAAAAATCCTTGTAATACCATGCATGCAACTGAAGTACAGGGCCAGTGAACTACTGTGTTGGACCGTGAGGCACAGCATTTTCAGTAGGACTGTGAAGGACCAGTTTCTCTTCCTGTGCTTTTTCTGAATAAAGTATTTGTTCCTACGGTGTGAGTTGAAGGTGCTGTTAATGCTACTCACTGGCAGTCTGAACCATCATTCAAAATGCTGCAGATACACACCTGACATTGCAATATGTGCATAATTCTGAATCACTTTGGGGGAATGCTCTCAAAACTTGTTTAAAAAAAAAAACAAACAACCACACACACACAAAACAACTGGTTGAGCTGTAAAACCTCACTTATTTGATCATAAAATGGCTTGAGTTGGAAGGGTCCTCAGAGACCGTCTAGTTCCAAACTGTGAGCAGGGTTGCCAGCCACCAGATCAGGTTGCCCTGGGCCTCATCCAACCTGGCCTGGAATGCTTCTAGGAATGGGGCATCACATCCTCTCTGCACAGCCTGTTCCAGCAATTCACTGCACTCCTAATGAAAAATTTCCCCTGACATCTAATCTAAATCTCCTCTCCTTTAGTTTAAAGCCATTCCCCCCTGTTCTATTGCTATCTTCCTGAGTAACAAGTCAATTTCCTTCCTGTTTATAGGCTCCCAGCTTGTCTTCATAGGAGAGGTGCTCCAGTCCTGTGATCATCTTTGTAGCCCTACTCTGGACCCATTCTAAAAGCTCTACATCTTTCTTGTGCTGGGACCCGCTGACCTGGACACGGTACTCCAGAGGGGGGTCTCACGAGGGCAGAATAGAGAGGGGTAATTGTCTCCCCTTCTCTGCTGGCCTTCCTTCTTTTAATGCAGCCTAGCAATACTGTTAGCCTTCAGGGCTGCAAGGTGCACTGGTGGCTCGTATCACGTTTTTCATCTATTGGGACCCCTACCAGAAAAGGGAAGTCCAGGAGGCCATACACCCCTTAGTGAATGACACAGGTAGGCTGGTGACAACGGATCAGGAGAAGGCTGAAGTACCTAACAACTCTTTCGCCTCTGTCTTCCCTGATCACTGCTTTCCACGCAGCCCTCAAACATTTGGCTAAGTAGGAGAGGACTGTGGAAGCAGTGTTCTTCCCATGGTGATTGAAGATCAGATTCATGACCACCTGAGGAGCCTGAACATCCCCAAGTCTATGGGTCCCAATGAGATGCATCCTGGAGTCCTAAGGGTCAGGCCTTGGGAAACCTGATCTAGCTGTGATGTCCCTGTTCATTGCAGGGGAGTTGGACTAACTGACCTTTAAAAGTCTCTTCCAATTTTAAGGATTCTATGATTCTGTGATTCTGTGATTAGCTAATGTAGTCGCCACGCCACTCTCTATGGTACTTGAAAAGTTGTGGTGACTCTACCAGCTGGAGTTTCTGGTGACTGGATAAAAGGCAACAACACACTCATTTTTAACAAGGGTAAAATTGACAGTGTAGGGAACTACCATCCTATCAGTCTCACATCTGTGCCAGGAAAGATCTTGGCACAGATCTTCCTGGGTCGAGGCAACCCCCTTTACTGATACAAACTGAGGGACGAAAGGATTGAGAGCAGCCCTGCTGTGAAAGACCTGAGGGTAACGGTGGATGGAAAGTTGAACATAAGCCAACACTGTGCCCTCAGAGCCCCAGAAGCCTACTGTATCCCGGGCTGTATCAGAATTTTGGGGAAGGGGATCCCACTCTTCTACTCTGTGCTGGTGAGGCCTCACCTGGAGTACTGCATCCAGGTGTGGAGTCCTCAGTACCGGAGAGACAGGGACCTGTTGGAATGCATTCAGAGAAGAGCTACAAAAATGATCCACAGTGTGGAACACCTCTCCTGTAAGGACAGGCTGAGAGATCTGGGGCTGTTCAGCGTGGAGAGGAGAAGGCTCTCAGGTGACCTGATAGTGGCCTTTCAGTATCTGTAGGGGAGCTACAGGAAAGAAGGGGAAAGACCCTTTAGCAGGGTCTGTGGTGACAGAACAAGGGGAAATGGCTTCAAGCTCAAAGGGGTAGATTTATGTTGATATAAGGAAGAAGTCTTTTACAGTGAGGGTGGTGAGGCACTGGAACAGGTTACCTAGTGCTGCGGTGGGTGCAGGATCCATTCCTGAAGATTCTCAAGGTGAGGCTGGGTCAGGCCTTGGGAAACCTGATCTAGCTGTGATGTCCCTGTTCATTGCAGGGGAGTTGGACTAACTGACCTTTAAAAGTCTCTTCCAATTTTAAGGATTCTATGATTCTGTGATTCTGTGATTCTATGATTGCAATCCAATCTGGAAAGCAGGAATACCTGTCTGTAGACAGAGAAAACATTGTTACTTCTTCTGTGACCTGCCAAAAAGGACCCTTTATTATGGCAGGATTTGGTATGTGCTTCCCAAACAGGGATCAGAAAATACTGTAAGAGGTGAGTACTGAAGCATGCATCTTAAATAAGCAGGAGGGAACAATAGAAGCTATACTCTTTTGCAGCAAAGGTGTTGGAGATGGACCTGTATGGAGGAGCAGTTGTGCTGACGGTGCCGTACAGTCACTGGAAGCACTGGCTTCATTTTAGGATGATGTCTGAGATCAGAAAGGCTGGTGAAAATGCAGTTTTGCCATGCACCTGCATGGATTTTGGCACCAGTCTCAATTTTGTTCCAGCAACAACCCACCTGGCCTGCAGAAGGATTCACCAAATCCATAGAGAAAAAAAGGGATATAGAATGGAATAAGCACCCCTTGAAATTCAGATCCCATCTTTCTCAGAGTAGGAGTTTTGTCACATGCATGTTTGGCCACAAGGTGCCGTTGTCAGAGAGAAAGTTGATTCGGGAGTTTGTAGATGAAATCAGAATCTCCCAGCTCCTTGTTCTGGGAACACTGCAAGGAACTGTTGCTGCACTGTCAAGCGGAAGCTGTGTAGCATTGGACTTGAAGCCACAACACAGTCCAGGAATTTTCCCAGATGCATGCATGCTGGTTTTTGTTTGCTTTTGCACATCAGACTCAACAGAGAAGCTGAGATCTCTCTGAGGCAGGTGGGAGCAGGTAGTAACAGGCCAGGAACAGTTTCGGAGAGGGAGGCTGTTGTTCTTAGAGCAGTTATCCTGTGGGGGTCACTCTTCCCTTGTAATTAGTTAATTGTTCTTCGATCATCTGAATGATATATCTTCACTAACTGGCAACCAGTCTATCTTATGGCTTCCATTTTTGCTCTGCCTCAGCTATGTCCTCTAGTCAGTGAGATGAGGATCAGCTTATTAGAGCTTTTTCTGTCCTTGAGCTACAAACAGTACACAGGACCCCGGTGTTGTGCATAATACTATTCTGCATAATGTCTGGTTTTCGGATCGTTAAAAATGCACATCCATCTTGTCAAGGTGATTTCTTTATCAGCCGGGAAACTGGGATTCATGTACACAGATTAGTAATACATCAGTTGGTTATCATTCAGACATAGATACAGCTGTTGCTGCTGGATAGAATCATAGAATCACCAAGGTTGGAAAAGACCTCTAAGATCACCCATTTCAACAGTCCACCTATCACCAATATTTCCCACTAAACCATGTCCTTCAGTACAGCATCTAAATGTTTCTTGAGTGCCTTCAGAGACAATGATTCCACCACCTCCCTGCGAGGCCCGTTCCAGCAACTGACCACTCTCTCAGAGAAGGACTATTTCCTAACGTCCAACCTCAATCTCCCCTGGCACAACTTGAGTCCATTGCCTCTACTCCTATCACTAGTTACATGGGAGAAGAAGCTGACACCCACCTCACCACAATCTTCCTTCAGATAGTTGTAAAGAGTGATAAGATCACTCCTGAGCCTCCTCTTCTCCAGACTAAACAATCCCAGCTTTCTCAGTCACTCCTCCTAAGATCTGTGGTCCAGATCCCTTACCACTTTTGTTGCCCTTCTCTTGCCATGCTCCAGGGCATCAGTGTCTTTCTTGTAGTGAGGAGCCCAGAAAGAGCACAGTACTCGAGGTGCGAGTAGCAGGGCTGAGTACAGAGGAATGATCACTTCCCTGCTCCTGCTGGCAACACTATTTATGATACAAGCTAGGATGCCGTTGGCCTTGGCCACCTAGGCACACTGCTGGCTCATGTTCAGTTGACCATCAACCAATATCTCCAGTTGTGTTTCCTTTACACAGTCTTCCAGTCACTTTGCCCCAAGACTGCAGCACTGCTTGGGGTTGTTGTGAACAAAGTGCAGGGCCTACCACTTGGTCTTGTTGAACTTCATCCCATTGGCTTAAACCCAGCTATCCAGCCTGCCCATATCTGTCTGTAGGGCGTTCCTACCCCCACACAAATTGACACTTCCTGCCAAATTGATGTCACCCGCAAACTTACTGAGGGTGCATTCAGTGCCCTGGATTCTGGCGCTGGGAGGGTCTAGGCAACATGCTGCTGGTGAATGGTGTGGGACTTTTCTCTGAAATCCTACCCTCATAGATTTGGTAACTTGAAAATGACTTTAGAGGACCTTAGTGTCTCTAGGTAGAGAACTCTGCATATTCAACATTCGTGCTTACCCAGAGTTTCACAGGTTTATAGAAGCTCTGCTGAGTTCCCAACAAGCTTGAAAAAGCACCTTCTTGAGCCTAAGATATTGAAATCCAGAAAAAGCTGCTGGTACAGCATTGGACAGCTGTTCTGTGTTCCTCTCAGAAGGAGCAATTGAACAAAAGGAAATGCTGTGTAAACGCTGCTATTAACTTCATTAGTTAATGGATTGTGCTATTTTCTCATTAATAATTTTCAGAATCCATGCAGATACTGCACAAAAACCTGCTTGTTTGTGACTTCTGCCTTGTTGGGAAACTATTCAGGCTTGGTATTTCTTGTAATGTCCTCAAGACAGCGTTTGGTCTCAGTCTCCTGAGGGAAAATGGGAGATCATCAGCCCAGTGCAGTGCAGGTGCAACAGTGTGAGAAAGGCTGGACAGAGCAGAAAGGAGGTCATTGCTTCACCACTGACCCAGCTGTGATGGGACTTGTGGTTTGATCAGGAGGTTCCCTGAGTAACCAGGACAGGTAGTGACACAGAAGTGCCACTGTTCCTTTGACACTGACATGGCCCCTCACCACATCCTTCTCTCTAAATTGGAGAGGTACGGATTTGAATTGAAAGACGAACTGTTTGATGGATTAAGAACTGGTTTGCTGTTTGCAGTCAAAGGATTCTGATCGACGATTCTACGTCAGAGTGGAGGCCGGTCACCAGTAGTGTCCTGCAAGGGTTGATCCTGGGACCAGTGCTCTCCAGCATCTTTATCAGTGACATAGATGATGGAATCGAGTGCACCCTCAGCAAGTTTTAAAATAATGCCAAGGTGAGCAGCAAAGTTGATACATCGGAGAGAAGGGAAGCAACTCAGAGGAGCCTGGACAGGCTGGAGAGGTGGGCCCATGTGAACCTAATGAGGTTCAATAAGGCCAAGTGCAAGGTGTTGCACTTGGGCTGGGGCAATTGCAGGTATTGATACAAACAGGGGGAAGAACTCCTTGAGAGCAGCCCTGTGGAGAAGAACTTGAGGGTCCTGGTGGATGAGGAGTGCGATTGCAACCAAAAGACGATATGTAAAGGCAGACTGAATTCCACGATCTCTCACTGACTTCCTTAGCTCCTTTACTGCCTCATAAGGCAGGGATTCCCACTCGGGGAGGGGGGGGGGGCAGCTGATTTGCATGACACTACACAGGAAAGGCTTGCAGCATATCAGCATCACCCTGTAATATTGCTTCTTTTCTGCACTGCTCTAAAACACTGTAGTACACTGTAGAAAAACATTTCTTCCCCGCTCCCTTCAAATTTTCACCAGGAGGGAGAAGATTCAGTTCGTCCTCCGGATCTACTGGACTGGGATCAAAAATATCCCCTGGTCCAGTCCATCCTGGTCTTTAACCAATTGACAGGGCGGCTGCAGAGACGCAGCAGCAGGCTTCAGCTAATGCTGAAGTAGATTCAGGCTGATTCTGAAACTTTAAAACTGACTGTAATACTTGGAGATTTACTTGTTGCTCCTTTGTTGGTGAACTCCCCATAGTTCTGACTGCTCACCTTCTGTCCTGCAGAACAGTGTGGGCATGCACAAAACAATCTCTCTGTAGTTCAGTCAGGCTGATTTCACTCAGCCTTGCCTTGATTTGCCCCACACAGTGGGCGCCATTTGTAGCGTCTGATGCACGGACTCAGATGTGAACGATCCAAATCATTTATTACAAGTCCTCACCATCACTTATATGCATTCATGAGTTTCCTTTTTCAGCTTTCCCATCCACCCCTACAACTTTCCCATCCACCTTTACATGTCAACAGAGTATTCCACAAACACTCCGTAACTGTGGATGCAGTTGCTTATCCAGTCAGAGCCATGAGCCGTTCCTTTTGCTTTTTCTCTTTTTCTAGGGGGGTCCTTGGTTCTCAGTGTTGCTTATCTTGTCTCACAGCTGCTGCTCTGAACAGTCTTTCTTGTATTCCCACATATGTGAACACCCCTCCAGGTGAAAGCAAACTGTGGCCTTGTCTGTGGTTCTGATGTGCCAGTCCATCTAATCCACTCAATCCAAAATACTCTATTGTCCCATCCCCCTCCCTTTCCGGCTGGGGGCAGGGCTCCTCTATTTCTTACCTCTATCGTTCCTCTTCCATGAGTCATGATCAGGGTCCTTACAGCTCATGCTGTGTCCCACGGCAACTGGAGCAATCACCTTTTTGGAGGAATTCGCCTTGGTGGTTGATCTGTTTTGCAGTTCTCTTACCCATGCTTGTAGGGCATGAACGGGTTTTTTATGCCACTTCTTCATATCTTCTCTGTGTTCATCAGCATACTTTTCTGGTGTGGTTCTTGTGAATTTCTGACACATAGTGTGTACCTGCCTCTCTCAGGATCATGCTCTTTTTGTGGGTCACCAGGAATGAACATTGGGTCATGTAACATTTCCACCATGCTGAATTCCCTCAAATAACGGATGCCTTTTTCCATAGTAGTCCATTTCTTTATCTCAACCATCAAATCATCTTTGAAGGGGTATTGTTCCTTTATATGGCTAATAGCACTCACTTGCAGAAGGTGAAGGCCCCATCTGGACACCTACTAATACCTCTGTCAAAGCTGAGTCCTTAGCAATACTACCCAGTTGACAAGCTTCTCTACTGTCTAGTGACACACTGTTGGCCCCATGTTGTCCCAACACTGAAGTAACCAGGTGACAGTAAATTCGTTTGGGTGCTACACAAAATCTTTTCTCAAACGTTGAATTTCAGTCATTTTCAGAGGCCGAGTAATGGTGGTGCCAATGTCTTCCTCACCTTCACCTTCTTCTCTTTTAGTTTTTGCTGTTGCTTTCCTTGATGTCAGTGACAGTGGTCTTGGTGAGGGTCCCTTCCTTGGATCTTCTCCCTCTTCTTCCTCCTCTTCCTTTCCTTCCATTCTAAGTGATGTAACATCCTTACAGGGGCAACTGACGTTGACACTGGTGCCTCCTGTGATTGGTCAGGTTGCACAGTTTCAATGCTCTTTTTCTTTGGTTTGACTCAGAGTCTGTGTCATTCAGACCGGGGTCTGTCCCATCCGTGGGTCCCTCTGCCCCATTAGTCATGGAATCAGGACAAAGCAGGCCTGAACTGCTGACAATCTGTGGTGCGTTGGCCGGGAAAGAGCATACTTTTTAAAAATGAACCCCTCTGTATTCTCAGAGAGCTTTGTTAGAAAGCTTATCAGTACTGCAGAACTTGTACTGCAAACAAGACCTTGAAATCTTGGTTGGCTTACTGCCAACCTTCTGGGACCTCCGCACCAACTTGCTTTTGTAAAGAGAAAAAAAAATGGATTTGCTTTCTCTTTTGAAACACTTTTGCAAGAGATTACATTCCATCAGGTTTCCTCTTTTAATTCTTACAACATACTGGGTCTCCAGTCTGCCACTCTGCTTTTTGGAGTTGTATGTATATACAAGAAATTAACAACACTGATGGAAACACCTATATGGTGTCTGCATTCAGTGCGGTATGCTTTTAACATTAAAGATACATCCCAGAGGGAGTTAGTGATTTTACAGACACGTGATTTGTAAACAGGCTTCCAGCCTCTCCCTTGAATCCCTCATACGTTTTTTGAATGCTCATTCAATGATCACGTTGTCAATCTTCCTTGAACGTACTTCTCATCGTTTCACTCCGTGTCTGTATTTGTAATATTTTGAGGAAACCTTCCCCAAAGCCAGAGAATACTGAGTGACAGGGAGTGTGGAGGGACTTGGGAGAGACTTTAGAGAGATGAGCATGGCTGGTTTCATGGAACAAACTTTATGCCTGAACACCTGCAAGATCCTAAAAACATAGGCAGGTACTGACACAAAGATGTTGCAGCTCAGGCAGATCTGGGGTGGCACAAATTATTTGGGGCCTGCCTTATGCCAACTGGGCCTTGCTCAGTACTAACACAGAGAGGGTAGAGAGAGCCTCCGAGCCAAAAGGGAGAGTCTCCAGGTGAAGGTATAAACTGGGAGAGAAAGTCTCCAAGCTGAGAGGGAGAGTCTGGGAGAGAGCAGAACCAGATCAGGAGGACCATACGCTGCTCTGCATCCACGGCCACCTCAGATCAACCGATAAACGTTGGTAACCCTGCAGCTTCTTGCTGGGCTCCCTGAGTTCAGAAGCAACCACGGCACTGTCGTACATTCCAGCGCCAATTACTTCAACTCGCAGTAGGGTTACAAAAATTAGAGCAGTGACTGCAGAGAGAGAGACTACTGTACTTGTTAAGTGCAGCCGTCCTGCTACGCGTTTAGACTGAATAAAGCTTCACTGTGTTTGCTTAAAAGGTTGTTAGAATTGTTAAAAAAAAATGGAATGAATAAGACAGCTATAAACTTTATCAGCTGTTTGTTCTTGTGCTTTTACGTGTTGGAGACTATGATTTGCAGAATATTTACTTTTTTATAAAAGCAGAAAATTATATGTAAGTCTTCGCCATGCTATGTGTTCCAAACTCAAATAGAATTCATTGCAATCTTGAAATGCTGATTGTTTTTTCAGAGAATGTGAAATGTATGGCATTGCTTTCTATCATATGTTGAATTTCTATGAAAAAGGCATATAATAAGCCAATGCAGTATTATATTTGAGAATATTTTCATTGTGTGGATAACAGTAAAAAATAATGTCTTAGTAACAACAGTTAAGAAAATAGGTGATTTCTTCAATAAAATATGCACAAGGTTTTTTCATTTGAAAATTATGTAATCAGAATAAGGAATGGAATATATTTTTCCTTGTTAAATTAAAGGTAGGCTAGGAAACGTGAATTTCTTGAGTGCTCTCCCTGGTGCAGGAGAGGGTCAGTGCAGGCAGGACTGGAGAATCCCCTGGGCAAATTATTTCAGTGTTTCTTTGAATAATTGGCTAGAAGGCCTACCTTTGGCTAAGGCTGAGCCTTACAGAGTTATTTTACTTAGATAAGCAGGTGTCTAATCTTCTCCTGAGTTTTGTATGCTCTGGGCTTCTGTTTCTGTTTTTACTGTTTTGAACCACTTTTTCTTTCTCTTTTTCCCCCATGTGTATCCTTATTCTATCAAAATTCGTAGTGTCTTTTACTTTGGAACCTGGGGTTGTTGGATGATAGTGTATGTGTGATGACTTGAAAGCAGAAGGCCGTGCCAGGAGTGCTCAGTTCGACTGACTGTATGTTGGCAGTTCCTGCTTTGGTTTGGCATGAAGGTTTCCATTAAGTGAATAAGCAGATGTACTAAGATGTTGGTTCATAGAGATAATAAGCAGAATGATGGAAGATGTAGGGTTTTGACAAGCATTCTGCTCTGGATATGGGTCTATGCCAACTGACTGGTTAGCTTAAACAGCTGAAATAATAAGAATTTGCTATCTCAATTGCTTTTGGTTGCATCTATAGTAGGTTTGGTTTGTTTTTTTTTTCTTTTTTTAATCTAGAGTTTTGATGTGAACCTCCTGATTTTTTCTTCTTACTGGACTTCAGTTTCCTCTTCAAAGCAATCTCCATGTGTGGGTTGGATTGCACTGGGAAGAAACAAAACTGTTGCAAGTGAATACCTCGTGAATTCAGGATGCCAGTCGACATTCTGTCCGTGGGATCAGGCTGCCGCTAAGTGAAACTTCTGAAATGTGCATAGCCTGAGACATTACCAGCTAACTGCTTCATCCATTGGGCTGCATTGCCTAGTAATGCAGGCTTAATTTTGGAAGTATATGTATTTGGGAGGGCTTCAGCCTGTGGAGGTATTTGAGCAGTTGTTAATATCTACTGGGAAAAGAGAAGAACAGTTTATTTATGTCTATCTAAGGGGGAGTTTGGGGATAAAGTACTTGCCTAAGTGTTAAACTTTTAAGTTTATAAGCAAAGGAATAATCTGCTTCATATGCTTGGAGAGGCACGATTTTATGTACAAAACAACAGTATGATTTCAAATTCACTTGTTTTCACATAAATTGTTGTGAATATTGGCTAGCTGTTCCACAACTGCAATGCCAGTCCTTCACTGGTGTGATGCATTTCCAATGACCCAAAAGCTCACCAGCATGGGGCTGCTTTGTCCACTGCCAGGCAGCAACATGGGTGAGCTCCCCATTTGGCTGCTCCTCCACGCAGGATCCAGGAGAAACCCCAGCAGCTGTCTGAGTAGCTTACTTTTCAGAAGCACCATTGTACTCAGATGTGGACAGAGAAAAAAATTAGGTCTTGTATGCCCTTCCCAGATAACACTTTCTCTAGTTCACTTGAAGGATAATATTGAAATTTTAGACTTGTCTAAAAACTATTAGTTATCTCTTAGCAAATTACGATTTGCTGCATTTAGATTTCACTATTCCTAAGAAACTGTTTCTTTAAAAGGGTGGAAATGAATGCAAATATGACCTTAGAGTTGCTTATGTATGTGTATATATATACATATGTGTATACAGTTTAATTATCTTTGCATTTAAGTCTGCTTGTTCTTCAGTATGAAAAATTTATTTTTCTTTTTCAGACTTCTGGGTGGGGCGAGCAGGGACAACCATTGTTTATTAAGTGCGGTCCAGTGTTTGTTTTCATTCCATGTTCTTAACTTCCTCTGGCAAAGTCTATGACAAAAGTCATGAGAGAGGTCATGTACATGCCTCCTTGGCCTCAGAAAGTCTGTCTGTGAATGCCAAAGGGGACTACGTGTCAATGGGTGCTTTTTGCAGCCAGCACTACACTTAAAATCTGAATGCTTGTATTCTTTCCCACTCACGGCAAGCTGCTTCTGTAGCTCTGCTCTTCCTTACATGAGAATTACTCCAGACACGTCAGCCAAGCTAATTGGAGTCACTTATTGTTCATCACTGTGTGTGTGTGCCTTCTCGTTACTGTCACTTGATAAATTTGTAGTATTATGCTGTATTACTATGTGTGTAAACCTAATGCTGATTAGTCATAACTGAATATACTGTGATGTTGGGTTTAGTTGTAAGTAGGTGCACATTAGGCTACTGTTAAAAAATCACGTAACTGAATATATAATGACTATGGCAGCCTACTCTGAGTTCACTCTTCTCATCCAACTGAAGCTAAAACCTGAGCTAGAAGCTACTATTACTTTGGTGGGTTAAAATTAAGAATGTGTACGAGGACATTTTTCAGTCTTTCCCGCTGAGGTGTAACACATTTCTCTGAGGATTTCCATGCTGTGTACAGATGAGCAAAGTAGCTTACTGCATTGCTTGGCTGAAATGACAGCATTCATCCATCCGTCAAATTTGGAAACATTTGAGAGTATCAGAATGTTTGAGAACAAAGCCTGTAGCCCATTAAAGCCTGTTGCTTTAAATAAAATCTGAAGAATACCTAGCTTAATACATCAAGGATGACTTGGAGAGTTTTCCCTTTGACGTGAGGAGTTGAACAAAATTATTGGGTGTTGTAGGTAAACAAGGGATTAAGACTAAAATCTGGATGTAACAGCTTGGAAATGTTAAGTACATTCGTGGCCTAGTGAAAATGAAGTGCCACCTCCTGAACCCCAGGCAGTGCAGAGGACAGATCTTTTGGTTCTTTGTTCCATAATCAGTTAGGTCCATTTGTGAATCGGAGCCTCTCTCCAGGAGGGGAAGCTGAGACGGCCTGTTCAGCCTGGGAAAGAGGGGGCTCAGGTGGATGTTATTAAAATCCATAAATACCTGAAGGTATTTACAGCATGCCCAACCCATGGCCCGCAGGCCACGTGCGTCCCAACATGCCTTACACTGCAGCCCATTCACTGCCCCACACCATCACGGCGTCACCCACACCAGGGATCTCCTCCCCTCTGAGCAACTTGCCCCAGACCCAGCATGCAGTCATCATTCAGCAACAACCAAACCATTAATGTGCTCTTAACACTGTCTCAGCTGAAACCAGGACACAGGGAGGGCACAGTGTGGTGCTAACTCAAGGTATGGCAAATAATTTTGTGCATTTTGATACACTGACTGTGCACGTTCCTCTGAACAGCAAAAAGTAGACAGCTTTGCTGTCTTTTTTGATACTGGAAATTGTGAATGGGTTCCAAGATTGATGAAAGAATCCTCAATTCTTTTTCTGTAGATGCAGCACTACATTCATCAACATTATGCATTATCTGCAAATTTTCAAATGGAATGTGTAGTGTTACAATTAGATATCCAACCAAAATTTTTGATCGTGTTTCTTTACCAGACTTTTATAAGACCTATCTCACGGGATAAAAATGTCCCTTTCTTCACAATCGTGCCTTTTTCATGTCGTCACTTTTTGGCAGTACCTACATTTGTGAGCAAGTATTTCCAAGTATGAAGTATAGGAACAGTAAAATTTCATTAAAAATCTCTGATGAGCACCTTGAGAACCCAGTAGGAATTGCAACCACTTCCATTGAACCAGACATTGATGCCTTAGTTTGACAAAAACAAGGTCAAATATCCCACTAGTTTAATGCAGTTCTCTCCTTTTTCATGTTTTAATAAAAATATTTTAAAATGTTTTGTTGTTTACATATATTAACTGTATTACATACGAGGGCTGCTCTGAAAGTAAAGCCTCCTGTTTTATGATACTGCCCCATTGCCCAGAGGCAGATGTTGCTGGTATGGTAGTAGAGGTTGAACCTTTCCACCAATGTTCTGTTTGTTCAATGTTCAAAGTTTTGTTGCCATGCAACACATGGCAGCAGAGAGGCAGTGTGGTAAAGCAGTATCTGTCATGGCAGTGTATATGAAGCTAAGGATTTGGAATTTAATTTTTCCATGTGGAAAAGATTACTCATTGACATTCGTGGACACATGCTGAATGTTTATGGAGATCAAACAGTGGACGTTAGCACTGGAGGTGGTGATGTGTTTCAGCAGTGGCAACAGCAGGTCACCTCTGCTGGTTCCGATTTTTATGAGTGTGGCATGCAGGCTTTGTTCATTGCTGGTGAAAGCGTAGCTAATGGTGGTGACTATGCTCAGAAATAGTGTTTGTAGTTCAGAATATGCTCTATCAAATGGTGTTATTGTGCTCTTTGTAGCTGCTGAATTTTCCGTGGAAGAAAAAAGGAAGCACTACTTTTGCAGTGATCTACATATTTTATATGCGTCCAAAGATAATTCCTCATTGCAGCCCAGGCAAGCCAAAGTGTTGGATGCCCATGACATGAAGGGAGGGTGTGAAGAGGATGGTGCTGGACTCTATTCAGTTGTATCCAATGCCAAGACAAGAGGCAAAGTGCACAAATTAGAATACAAGAGGTTCTTAATCACCAGGAAGCGCTTCTGTGCAATACAGGTTGCCCAGAAAGGCTGCGGATTCTCTTCCTTAGAGATCACCAGGACATGGGCCTGGGCACTGTGATCTGGCTGTCTGCCCTGAGCAGGGCTTGAGCCAGATGAACCCAGAGATTTTTGCCAACCTCAGCCATGCTGTGATTCTGTGAAATAAAACCTGCTCTCAAGGCCTCTTTTTGGAACCAAATGTCCTTCGCTAAGGCTGTGTCTTTTTACCATCTGCCTCCTCTTCAATGCTATTTTCTTCCTCTGCTTGCTTAAACCAAAATGACACAAAGCAGTAACTGTGGCATAACATTATGAAAAAACTGTTGGATCTTTCAGCTTCTCCTGCTATGTAAAATAATTTTCTTTTAGCACCGTAAAAGGCAGGAAATAGTTATCTCCACTGATCTCTGCACTGATGAACCTGGATTATAAATTTTTGTTGTGTACTGTTTATATTTTACAGCATAATTTTTATGTCTAGAAAGTCCAGTGTCCAGATAAAGAGATTTCACCACTCCTTAAGAAACCTGAAAACCTTTCTTTGATTTCAAGTTGATTTCAGGAGTTTTTTCAAGGTTAAGAGCAGTTTTTTATATGCATCAGCTGAAAAGTAATTGGAAGCTCCATGGCTTTTCTAATACAGTTTCCACTCCTCTGTAGTGGTAGTAGATTACAGCAAATTGTCCTACACTCTGATTTCCCACAGGAAATTTTTTGCTATATCTGAACCCGGAAACATTTAATGAGCATTTTTAATTTACAGCGTCCCAAGAGCTAGGGATGTTGACATATTCCATGGAGAATGTTTACAATCTCAGCTAGAGTGGCTTTATCTTTCTCTACACACCTTTTTCTAATCACTAACATTTTCAGTTACTTTTTTTTTTTTTTTTTTTTTTTTTTTTTGCAGTTACATTTCAGTCTTTTGCCAGATTTGTCCCTCTTTACAGTAAATGAGTACAACTGTTTCAAACCAGCAGGAAAACAAAACCTGTCTTGAGCAATAAGAGGATCACCCTCTGGCACCAGGAAGTTGAACAGCTTTAGGAATATCTCCTACAGGTTTTCACTTGTAGAATGTGCTTTCTAGTGAAAATAAGGATAAAAGGCAGAATACTGTAAGAGAATGATGACCAGAAAAAGGGAAAGGAAAAAACAGTGAGGGTAAAACCTGGGGACGGGTTAAAAGATGCATAGAGATTGGGAACCTTAGCAGGGAGGAGGAATGCGATGTCAACAAGGGTCTACAGGAGGGGAGCTAGTCACAGGCTTTAAAACCAAAGAGGATGTAATGGGCTTTCCAACGAGATATGTGCCTAAGCAGGGTGCAGTGTTTAATACATCACTCTATTAAATCCAAAGATATTCCTCTGCCAGCTATACGTTGTTTTCTTGTTTGCTGGATTTAAACCCCTTTCTTTTGTCTTTCCATCTTCTATTCTAGTGAAAATCTGGTTTCTATAAATTAAATTGCTTTTAAGTATACTCATGCCTATAGTATATTCTTCAGCTGTACTATTCATATATAGCCTGACATTTTCATTTTTAAAAGAATTCCTTATCATCTCACAAAGGTATAAAAATATACTATATTTAACAATGCAATTCACAGATGATTACAGTCTATTGCTTAGATTGCCTGGCTGTTACCTAATAACTTGTGCTGCACTGTAACAATCCAATGACTGCTTTCTTTCTTCTGTTTACAGTACTTTTTTTCCTATCTTGTTGTAACAAACCCGTATTTTACCACAGCTAATGGCATGTAGATGGATGTAACCATGCTACTTTTCTATTAAAAACAGAAATAGTATAGAAAAAAATAATTATGCTGATAGACGAGCAGCTGAGCAACAGTTTTCTGCTATATTTCCCTGAGTTCATAGGCTGTTTATTTTTCTGTCACAAGACGAACTCTACTGCAAAATGTCAAGCATGTATAATTTCCACATTCTCATCACAATTTTTCCAGTAACTTCAGTACTTCTTAAGCCAGCACTTCTGAAATACTTCATCCATATGTCTTGTGTTCTGAAGCCATTTATGAAAGGGGGCCAAAGGACTGTAGCTTCCTTAAGCAAGTCCATTGCCCTTGACTCTTTGATTAAATGTTATAGTTCTAGGCAGATTTCCTTGGAGCACAGGCAGGGCAAACTCATGTCAGCCTGTAAGAAACTGCACAGGCTTGGAGGCTGACATTGGATCAAGCCTCCCACAAAACAAAACAATTTTTTTTCCCAGAATTTTTGTGAGTACCAGCTTTCAACACAGACTCAAGTGCCCAACTCAATTTCTGGAAAAGTACTTTATAAAATAACATATTACAGTTATGCCTTGGTGTCTCTTCTCCTACTCTCTTTCTTCCCATGCTTACGGTGTTATCTCCTCCATCTCTTGAAAAGTTGGTCATTTCCAGGACTCCAAAACGTGCAACAGTGCTGTCGAGTTCAATATATATGACATAAACAATGGGTTAAATGTAGTTTTCAGAGCTGACATTGACCCACTAGCATGTAGCTTCACATAAACAGTCAGATCTTTGTAAGGTCTTTTAATATCCTGTTAGTAATGCAAAGGACTGGATGCAGCTCCAGCCTCTAACTGTTTTGTTTTTTTTATCAACAATGGACAGCCTAGAAAGTGATGAACTTGGATTGCAACAAAGTAAAATTCAGGTTAGATTTTGGGTAATTAACATTGTGAAGAATTGAAACGGATTGAGAAAGTTTTGCAGCTTTCAGTTTAGGAGGGCTTCTAAGATATTTTAGGAAGAAAAACAGCCCTCCTTACTTTTCTTTCCCTTTTCTTTCTTTTTCCTCATCAGTTACTGTTTTTGCAGAAGAGGAAAGGAGGGTGATAAGACAGTGTTTATTGGAAGCAGGTTAGTGAGTGGTGTAGAAGAGTCTGGTAACTGTCCTGCTCCTACTGGAATGCAGACTGTGTTTAAGAAAGTCACTTTCAAGAAATAGCTTGGGAAGAGGTGTGAGATAAGGCTGCCATACTGGTCATTGTTGGCATACCACAGCATTTTAAAGCAACCTCCGTGACTGCTTTGGGATGCAGAATTACTTGTCCTCTGATCAGAGATTAGTTCTTCCGTGTTTTTTTCAGTGGGCATATCTGTCATAAAATGCTACAGCAGTTTTTACCTCAGGTGGAAAGTCTGAATTCTTGGCAGGTGACCTAGAAATGCAGTGCTCCACTTGGTTTTCTGTACAACAGTAGAACTAATAATTCCGAAAGGAAAATAATGATAACTTTCTTTTATCTTATACCAGAGTTTACTTTACACATTATTGCTAGAGACTCTGAAATATATTATAAAACATTTGATACGTAGGATGAGGATAAAACCCAAGAAAAAGAGAAGGGTAAGTTCTCTCTGAAAAAAAATCAGCAGAGAGATAATTTGAATCCGATTCTACATATAAGCGTAATATTTATGTATGTTGTCAATAAATGCATCACTTTCTAATGAACGCTTGTATTTCTATATGGAGTTATGTCTTGACCTGTTCGTTCATAATGCTGTGATCAAATCTTTGCTGGACTTGCAACTTCCAAGCCCATTTTACCTTGTGCTTTCCACGGTCCAGGTTCTCAGGGCAGGGAGCAGATGATGATTCGCAGTGCCAATTTGCAGCTTGAGCGAGCTGTCCTTGCCTGTAATTTGTATCCTAAGCAGAAAGGCCCAAGTTTTTTGCAACATTCTTAAAGCACTGGGTTTGTCATCCCTTGGTCTCTTGTTCAAGTCCCACAGGGTTTCATGGAGTCTCTTGGTCCTCCCCTGCAAGGACTCTGAGCCCACCTTCAGGATCCCGTTATATCTTTCTATTAAGCCTGCTCACCTTGATTGTACAGCAGATGAAACCACCATTCAGTATTGTCTTTCGCCCACTTCTGCAAAGTTGCACCCATAAAATGTGTACTTTGGTCACTCCTGATGTCCTGAGGAGTCCTGGATGATGCCATCAGCCTAGTTGGCACTTTAATGGTATAGGCTTGGTTCATCTTTGGTACACAATAGGCTTGCCTCAGTCCACTCTCTGTATTGACATGTGAGGGCATATCTCACCCATATGTGGCATTTTTTTTGTTAGCTAAAATAGAGGTTTTAGCATTTGCACTAACTGAGGTATAAAAGAATGCTAGTTATCCTAATATAACCCTAAGCTCCTGCAAAATATACCCCAGAACTCCCACAGTTTCATCAGTGTTGTGAGAACCAGGAATGCCTGGACCTTATCTATGATCACGCAGGGTAAGACCTTGGTCTTACTCAAACAGACAACACCTCAGAATTTAACCCGTAGCCCCAGTCCTAGTGCTTTCTGTGGGCTTATAGCCCACCCCTTCTCCTGTAAGTAGGCAGTTAGTGAAGTTACTGCCTTCTCCAATGACTCCGTTAAGTCGGAGAGTTAATACAGTGCTACATTTGGCAGTAGACAGTTTGTTCCAAGTCACATGCCACCAGATTATGACAAAAGGATGCATGTACCCTGATGCTGACTTGAGAAGTCCACTGCCTGCCCTCCCGTGGAAATGCAAGCTTGTCTTGGGATTCATAAGCAATTGGAATGCTGAAGAATGCATTTGCTAGGTACAGAATGCAGTGATAAGTTTCTTTTTCTCTACTTAATGTATCCATGAGCGAGGCGACATTGGGTATGTCTGCATGGATTGGTGGTGTGACTTTATGCAGTTCTCTGTAGCCCACCACCATTTGCCACATACCATCCAACTTCCTGACTGGCCATATGGGGGAGTTTTATGGGCTGTGATCTTGTAATCCTTGCTCTCTCCAGCTCCTGCACAGTCTTGGTGGTTTCTTTTTGCCCACCCAGGTGTCAATACTGTTTTGTATTTGTGATCCAGCACAGTCACATAAAAATATTTTACATTTCAATGTAAAACATAAAAGTCTTGTTGCTGTTGTATTGATTATGTAGGTTTGAAGGTTTCTTTGATGTTGTTGCAAACAGTGGCAATGCTTTCTTATACCTTCTACTGCACATTAGAAAGGTAGAATTTGAGACAGTGTCAGGGGAACTCTTGGAAGGAGAGAGCTGAGAGTGATTAACACTTTTGAAATAGATGGATCTGATAGCATTCGAGAGTCTGGAGAACATTTCTGGAGTTCAAGGCAAAATATCAAATGCAGAACTAGAGCAGGATATAAGCTGTCACTCACTGGGAGATGTGGGAGTGCCACAGCACTGGTGGTGTAGGCATGCTGTACTGATGGGGAGGTAAATCTAAGTCAGGTTACAGAAGATTTTTTTTCACCAAACCTCTGTAACCACTGACAAGTAGAAATGAAGGGAAGAAGAGATCTCAGAGTTTCTGAGAACACGTCTGGGTATTTAGATTTTTCATCATTAATGTTGTCCCTATCATTTATAATGATTTACTGAGCCTTAAACAGCTTTAAATTTCCCTGTTTCATGTTATATACAGATGGCAATTTTTGACTGTTGTCTATTTCTATCTTTCTACGTTGCCCCATTTCTCTGAGTAGTTTCATCATAGGTATGAAAAAATTCACCTTTGAAAAAGGGAAGCAATGGATTTTCAGCAACTCTTGATTTCTTTACTAGGCAAATAATTAGCTTTCCCACCCTTTAAATGCCTTCTGGCTCGTCCCTATGCTTTAATCAGTCAAACAACAGAACACAGATATTTTAGCTTTTCACCTCTAAAGCAATGATAGTCTTTAGCAAACAGGGATCCTGAAATGCTTGTATCTCCGTAGTACTATCTCAGTTTGGAAAGGTAATTTGCTACAGTAGTAAGCTAATTCTGCTTCTCTCCTCTACCTTATTTTTTGTAATTGTTTCGCAGTACAGTACAATTTTAAAAGAAAAACACAGAGAAGTACGTTAAAGATAGTTTGTCGTCTGAGATACAGCTGCATTGATACCAATTAGTTTTATCCAAGGAAAAGTATGCCTTGGAAATTTTACAAAAAAACTTACTAAAAATAATTGTCATCTCCAAACAAGATGTGAAGCCTTTACACAGTAGTGTCGCGGGACTGTAAGCGGAGCACCATTGCTTATCCAGAACAAAAAATAATTACGTCTCTTTGGATTGAAAACGAGCAAATCTCCACCTCATTCCCAACTTTAAAATATTCTGCAACAGACTATATTTGTTTGCACCTCTAAAACTGCGCACATCTTCCTAGATAATAACGAGAAGAAGGTGGTGGTAATTTTGTTTTTGATGATTCTGAATCATTCTTAGATTAAATGCTTTAAATTGCTTCTTTCTCCTAATGCTTCTGCTGTGGACTGTGGTGAATCACACATTGAGATACTGTCTTTTTCTCGTGTCTTCTACATTGGACTTTTGGGGCCTAAGACTGAGACTCCAGATGTAACCCTTAGGAGCTCTTTGTTGGAATTTTTTACAGACCTAACCTATGCTTCTGGCTTTTGTTTTGTTTTAATATCAGCTAACATGCTCTTCCTGAAGCAGTGTTTCATTGATGTTTGGTAAATGGATGCCTTCCGTTTTTTTCCTGCAGAGGTTTGTACTTCATGATAATGTCTGTAGATGTATCTGTTCAATGATCAACATGCATACTGAAGCAAACTGATAATGATTTGCCTGAATGTTTTTCATATTGCAACTTTTTTTTTATGCCTGAATTCAGAAGTTGTTTCTCACAGACTTTCTACTTGAATGGAAAAGAACAACAAAGAGAAGACTCATGAGAATACACTTATCATGAAAGCCATGCTTCAGCTTTTCATACTCAGCACCCTTAGGATAAAGGGTGTTTTCTACTTTATGCATGTTTACTCAAAATGAAACTTCACATCTCTCAGGGCATGTTTTCCTTGGTTTGATCTATTTTAGGTTGTTCCCCAGAAACATTATTTTTTAGGCAAATGATTTTTTTTGTCTTATCAGTATCAAATTTAGCTATAGTGTACAAAATTCATCCAAAAGGAAAGGTACTATAAAGAACATTTTAGGAATTTGGTGATAATTTATACATACACTGAAAAGCTTGTGTTTTTCTTTCCTTACCATAAAATTTCAAGATCTGTATGCTTAAAGCTCATGTTTTAGTTCTTGCTGTATAGCTTTTTGCAGAAGAATAATGGCAAATGAAATACTGGTATCCCAACATCTCGTCAGTGTGATAGGCAAAAGCAGCAAATTATAACAAAAACATGACAATTTCTTATAATTTAATCATAACAATTAAATTAGTCTGTCAGATTTAAATTTGGTCTGTCAGATAAAAATTTCTCTGTGCTGCCCTTTCCTGGTCTTGCAATGCATTTCTCTAACACAGAAAGTGAAGTGCATTCCATCTCCTCTTTTGCTGTGTGGCCCAGCTCTTCTCCTAGCCAGGCAAGTCACCAGTTCTTACTCTTTTACTTTCGGAATCCACACTTCCCTTCTGATACCAATATGGGACACTGCATTGATCAGCTATTAACCTTTATTGCACAGCGCATTTTGTTTCCTGTCTTTGCTTATTAACATATCTTACGACAATATTGCTTCTGCAGCCTCTTCCAGTTTGTCTCCCTTTGTCCTGTCTGCAGGTGTGCTGTTCTTAAGAGATGTCTGTGTTTGCTTTGTACTGTGAGTAGGCAGAAGTAATGGCTCTTCTTAATGTGAATAATAACGTTTTCCCTTAAAGTACAGTTTGTTCAGACAAACACCAAAGAATTCTTGCTTCAGATAGCAACCCATCTGAGGCTGTCTTCTCTAGCCTGCATAGCGCCACAATAAAAAACTCAGTAACTTTCCTTTTTCCCCTTCTACACCACTCAACAAATAAGGCTTATGGAAGAAAGACCAGCAGTCATTCTGCATTTCAAGGCTGTGAACAAACTTGCTGGGGTGTCTTATTGCTAAGTATATATTCGGCCTCTGTTGGTTAATTAAATCTCCACCTTTTCCTTCAGTGACATTTAGCCAAGCTTTTAAAACTATTCTACACTACTGAGTCAGTTACTTGTTTTTCTCCAAGGGTTGCAGGGAAATGTTCTCAAATCAGGATCAAAGCACTTCAGTGGTCTGTCAGCAACATTAAAAAAAAAACAACCAAACAACCAGCAATCAGTGAACTATTGCACTTCTTTTCAATATTAGTAATACAACAGATAAATCCCCAAGCTAGACACTGATCAGTGTTAATAACACCGATGAATTTCTAAACATCGCCCATGACAAACGCAAAATAGGTTTTGTAAAAGCTACAGGCCTTCCTAATCCCATACTGGGGGAGATCTAATGCCTGCTGCCCTTCATTCTGCTATGCTGGGACCTTTAAAGTGCCCAGCGACCGTTTGCATTCTCAGTGTGCTTTGCTGTGTGAGATAGATTGCTCCTTTCCTCACTGTTTGTCAGTAGCAGATATTGCTGCTCAAGGTGGCAAACTGATGACAGAGCTTTTCAAGACCGGTTGTCTTCTGGTGGTGATTACATCCTGCATTTGTCTTCATGATAACTGTGTGTATATCTTTCTCCACTGTGAACTTGCAACCATTAGTAGTATTTTTTTTCTGAATGACTGTCTCTTGCCTTGAAGTCTTTTCAGTGAGGAAAAAAAGCTGCACTGACATTTTTTTTTTTTGCACTGGATGCCTCACACTGTGCTAAGTATTGTAGGAGCAAAGCGTATTAATTTAAAACACTACAGATGTTCCATCTAGTTCACTTTGCTTTTTTTTTTTTTTCTTTTTCTTTTGGTAAATTCTGTAAGTGTTTAAAAAGTGGCTAATATCTTGCTTATGAGCTGCTTATGTCCTACAAGAATTTCCCATGATGTGGGTTTTGTTTTTTGAGAACCTTTCTGTTAATGTCATATAAATGCCACCATGTTATCTGTTAGTATTTTTATATAAACTCAGTGTATGTGAAATTATGCTCTTCCTTTGCACTTATTTGAAGAACACTCCTACTCAGAATTTATCACCTACAATGAGGAGTGCTCCAGAAGTAATGCATTCTATTTCATTATACTGCTCCATGACGTCAGAGGCAGATCTTGTTACACGGCATTAGAGGATGAACCTACCCACCACTGTTCCATTACACTGTGCTGCTGCGTGGCAGATGGCAGAGAAGCAGTCCTACAAATTCTGTGAGATTGGCATCTGACGTGGAATTGCGTATGAAGCAGTGGTGCGGAACTGAATACCTCCACGCTGAAACAATTGTACCCACTGACATTCATGGACGCTTGACGAATGTTTCTGGAGATTGAACTGGATGTCAGCATAGTGAAGCAGTGGGTGGTGCATTTCAGCAGTGGTGACAGCGACAGCAGGTTACCTCACTGGAGTGCAGATTTTTCTGAGCGCAGCATGCAGGCTTTTGTTCATTGCTTGTGGAAATGCATAGCTCACAATAGTGACTGTGTTGAAAAACAGTGTCTTGTAGCTGAGAATTTGCTCTATCAAACTGTATTATTGTATTCTTTGTATCTGTTGTAGTTTCCATGGAAATAAATAGAAGGCACTACTTTCAGAGTGAAATACACCTGTTAAGAAAATGCGTATCTTTGTCTTTACTGGCTTGTTGGCCCGGCTCATAGAGGTGACTCCATCACAGTGTGATATCTGCATCCAGTTTCTATGTTCTGATATGCACTACACATGACTGTGCTACTTAAGGAATATTCAGAGGCCATTGTGAGGCTGGAGCAGTTCATTTATTGAGATGTCATGCTCTGGGGTGGTTCAGGATTAGGTGTATAATCCCCAATTCCTGGATATCAGAGCAGAACAAGTTACGAGCTTACTTGTTGAACTCAAGGGAAAATGAGAAAGAAAGTAACTGGGTATTTTCATACATTATTTTTTTAATCTGAATTTCTGACAGCTCTGACTTCAGTGTCACTCCTACGTCATTTTAAAACAACTGAACTGTAAGCTTCAGTATGAAAGCAGAAATATATTCAGTATGATGTTGCCTGTGAAGACAAGGGTGAAATAATGCATGAGGTTTTAACATCGCAGCTCAGGAAGTTGATGGACATTTACTCCAAGCCATTAAGTGAAGTGAGCCAGAGAATGTTAAGTCAGTGTTGTTAATGGTCTTAATGGCAGCACTACCATGCAAATACAGCAGCATAGAGGCAACATGCTGCTCAACCATATGATTTGCTGCTGATTTTACTAAGCTGCAGCTTGCCTTCATACTGCTGATCTTCACATATTTATTTAAAGAATCAAGATGATCCTTTAAATAAACGAGAGATTGCACGCATATGGTAAGATTTTCAATTTCTTTCTCACGATTTGAAAATTAAATAACCTTTTTAGTTTCTTTACATTGTTCTTCATCTCTGTATTTTAATTGCTGTTAGGCTGGTTTCAGTACAACTCAAGATTTGTACTTGCTCCTCAGTCTGCTTCTGTGAAAATCTTCAAGACTAACCCATCATTCTCCTGCAATTGTAGGATTAAACTGTTTATTCTAAGCCTGTTTTGATAAAACCAGCCAGGAGAGAAGCTGATGTTTAGCTCTACTGCTAGATCCGAAAGAAAGTATAAACAACCCTTATCTCTTATCTTCCCAGAGCTACAGACACCACGTATGTTCTAATAAAAAGTTCTTTGAGCAATGTTTATTTACAGCACGTGCAGGAATGATCAGGAAGCTGTCTAAAGAATGAAAACCTAATTTTCTTCATTGTTTCTGAGGTGTCTCTAAACACGCAGGGGAGTGCAAGGAGACATCCCTGCTCTGCTGAGGACAGAACTTCCTTCAATTAGCTTGGCTGGATTTCTGCTTCTTTCCTAACTGCAGTGAAAGGCCAGCTTAATCTGATGCTTTTTGGGGGTGTGGGATGGGGTGGCAGAGCAAGTAGAGGACAGAGTCTTTGCAACACAGCTTAGGCACACTGTACTGCATCTGACAAAAGCCACAGTGACCTCCGTAGTTATGAGGGCTTGTGGCACTCTCAGTTGGATGAATATTGCTTTCCTTTGTGTCTTCTCTTTGTCGACTGCATAGGTGTATGGGAATCGTAAGTGTATAAAAGTGCTATCAAAAGATGGGGGGGGGGGGGGCACTTTGAAGAAGTTTTTAAATGAAAACAAGTTTGTTAAATCAATTTAAGGAGCAGGATTTTCTTAATGTAATGAGCTGGTGACAGTGTTTGAACTCGTGGTTGAAGTTATTTTACACTGAACTAATAGGAGTTGTGATAGAACAAGAACCAAAACTTTGATCTCTTAAATTGGAAAAACTTAAATCAGAGCATGAAATCAAATGTATCAATAGCTGGAGTATATGAAAGATGGGAAGGATGACAGCGCTCACCCACGTGCCTTGGGGGACAAATGCCATGCTGGAGTGGCACTGAGGAGATGAGCCTCTTGATGAAGTCTGCTCGGGGCTGGCAGAGAAATGTCTCAAAGGAGACTTCAGGGTGATAGTGGAAGAGCAGCCCTGGACGGGGAGAGAGGGGGGGGCTAAGAGTGAAGCTGAAGACTGTAGATGGAATTATCCTAAGACCGCGGGAAACAAATGGAGCCATGAGAAATGAGGACAGAGAAAAGGACACCTAGAAGATAACAAAGTGACATCCGAGAAAAAGAAAAAACACCTGACAACAGTCACAGAGCTGTCAGGATCCCAGTCTCACCAACAGGCCTTAGTGACCCTGAGCAACCTACCCAAACAGTGCCTCTGGGACTGTGGGCACCCCAGGCTCAACCGGGTGCCTCGTCCTGCCCTATGCTTGCAGGTGTGGGTCCAGGCCAGCTTGACTTCAACCAGACTCTGGCCTGGGTCTTTTGGCAGAGTCGTGTGGGGGGAGACATGATATTTGGACAGTGAGGTGTGGCAGGGATAGCAGTGACAGAATGAGAAGTAACCCTGGCAAAATAGTGGCAGCAACATTTTGCAAACGTAAATGCTTGCCTTGCTATCAGATCCTTGTTTTTTGTTGCACACAGTGTTAGAACAGATTGCTGAATCATCTATAGTGAACATGCTAAGTCATGGCAGTGACTGAGCACCTGGTGGGAAGGCAGGGCCCACCCAGGGAAGCTCAGGTGCAAGCAATGCACCTGAGAGACTGGGAGGGGTGGAGTCAGGATCCACACCTTCCCAGACGTGATTTTTAAGGGTTTGCAGTGGAAGCAAGAGCATCTTATCTGGAAATTCCTGCCTATGTGTGGGCCTTACAGGCCTTCCAAAGGCAAGCAGCTTCTTTTCCTTATTTCTGTGCTTACTGCTGTTCTGAGTTCTTGTTTGCTGCAGCCTGGGCTCTTGCTACCTTGTTGTGCTTTCTGTTGCGTTAGCAATCTGTTATATAATCGTCACAAGTCATTTTCCTGCTGTTTCTTTGCAAGCAACTGTAAGAGTGGTGACAGTTTGCACTGTTAGCACAGGTCTCTTAGGGATGGTTTTTGATATCCTGTCCTGTACAATCCATATTATCTTTGGTCTGATAATTACTTTCTCTTATTTAGTCAAGGTAATTCCCTCTGAAGGATTATTCTGGTTAAGCAAATCCATTAATATTATCTCTGTAGAAGTAAATGCGCTTCTTTGCATAAGTCTTCTCAGTTACTGTTTGGACTACACAATTTTCTGTAGCCTACTAAGGAAGGTAAGCAACGTTAGAGCACTGAGGAGAGGCCTTTCTATCTGTTAGTATTTAATGGATGAAAGAAAAAATTAATTGAGAAAAAAGGAGTAAACCTGTGGTATTACTGCTCGAAACATCTGTGCCTATCTCTTACTCAGGCTGGCTTAATATCAATGCAAGGAACTGCTCACCTGAGGAACATCTCAATTCTGGGCTTTTCTAACCCATCTCACAATCTATACCCAAAATGCTGATTTTGTACTTAACAAGGTATGTGAGATAATTAAGACTTCCTGAAAATTATTTGTTTTGAGAATGTTAATCAGTTCTTCCAGGAAAGGAAAAAGTGTAAAATGAAGTTCCATCCCTGAAGAGATGGAACGGTTCTTGCAATCTGTGAAAACAACTTATAAGGTCAGTTGTAGATGTTTATTAGTAGTTTGATTACTAGTGTTATGAAGAGTAGATGATAAAGAGGGGTGGTCTCAATAGAGAAGAATTTAGAGTGTGTGCAGAAGACAGAGTGAGTTTAAAATATTTAAGAGTAATGCTACCTTAAAAAGGTGTTGGCTAACTTATGGCGAGCACTGGCATATGTCATCTTCATCAGTGGTGTATTTGGTGAGATTAAGTGAACCCTCAGCAAGTTTGCAGGTGACACTGAGCTGAGTGGTGCAGTTGATATGACAGATAGGATGCTATCCAAAGGAACCTGGGCAAGTTTGAGAAGTAGGCCAGAGTGGACCTAATGAGGTTCAGCAAGGCCAAGTACATGGTGTTGCATTTGGGTCAGGGCAATCCTAGATATGGGGTATAGTTCAGATCTGGGGCCCGTGACACAAGTAAAGACACGTTACCGTTGGAGCAGGTCCAGATGAAGGCTGCAAAGATGATCAGAGGGCTGAAGTATCTCTCCTATGCAAAAAGGGCTAAGGCAGCTGTGTCTGTTCAGCCTGAAGAAGAGAAGGCATGGGAGATGTCTCCTTATGGCCTTCTAGTACTTGAGAGGAGCTTACAAAAAGAAGGAAGACTGAGGTTTTTATGCAGCCTGATGATGATAGGATAAAGGTAACTGGTTTTAAGCTGAAAGAGGGAAATTAACTTAAATGTTAGGAAAAAAATTCTTTTTCCGAGGGTGGTGGGGTGCTGGAATAGGTTGCTCGAAGACCATATGGATGCCCCTGGAGGCATTCAAAGCCAGGTTGAATGGGGCCCTGGGCAGCCTGATTTAATGGGTGGCAATCCTGCCCCTGGGAGAGGATTGAAACCAGATGATCTTTAAGATTATCAGACAATAAAAGGAAGGGAACAGTATGGGTTCCCTGCTGAAGGAGGAAGGTGTCCTGGTAATGTGGCATGCTGAGAAGGTGGAGATGCTGAGAGAATCTCCTTGGGACTCCAGGGCACTGGAGGGAGAAGCGTGAGTCTGGGAAATCAAGAGGTTGAGGAGGGGCTGGTCTGAAAATATCTGGGTGGGATCAGTGTGCACAAATCCACAGGACCTTATGGGATGCATCTGCATGTGCTGAGGGAGCTGTCAGAGGTGACTCCTAAACTGTTATCTTTGGCAGGTCTGGGAGAACAGGAGAGATGCCTGAAGATTTGAGAATCAACCAGTGTCACTCAGTGGTCTTTGAGAAGGGCAAGAAGGAGTATCTGGGGAACTACAGGCCAGTCGGTCTCACATATGTCCCTGGAAAGGTGATGGAACAACTTGTTGTGGATGCCATCTCCAAGCAGTTGGAAAAGAAGGAGGTTATCAGGAATAGTCAGCATGGATTCACCAAGGAGAAATTGTGCTTGACCAACCTCATAGCTCTCTCAGCATCACTGGTGGGATAGATGTCATCTACCTTGACGTCAGGAAGGCTTCTGATACTGTCTCCCACAACATCTTCATAATGAAGCTGAGAAAATATGGGATAGAACAGTGGATGGTGATGTCAGTTGAGAATGGGCTGACTGATCTCAGAGGGTGGTGATCAGCAGTGCAGAGTCTGGTTGAAGACCTGTAACTCGTGTTGTTCCCCAGGGGTTGGTACTGGGTCTGGTCTTGTTCAATATCTTCATCGACAACCTTGATGAAGATATGGTGTCCACATTCGGCAAGTACGCTGACAAGAAAAGCTGGGAGGAGTGGCTTACACACCAGAAAGCTGTGCTGCTATTCATTAGGGCCTGGACAGGCTGGAGAGTTTGGTGGAGAAGAACCTGATGAGATTTAACAAAAGCAAGTGGAGAGTCTTGCACCTTGGGAGGAATAACCGTACGCACTAGTATGGGTTGGAGGTATGACCTACTGGAGAGGAACTCTGCAGAGAGGGGGGTCCTGGTGGATGATGGGTTGGCCATGAGCCAGCAGTGTGCCCTGGTGGCCAAGAAAGCCAATGAAATCCTGGGGTACGCTAACAGAAATGTGGCCATCAGGTCAAGGGAGGTGATCTTTCCCTGCTACTCTGCCCTGGTCAGGCCTTAGCTGGAGTGCTGTATCCATTTCTGGGCTCTCTGGCATGAAAAAGACAGGAGTCTCCTAGAAAGAGTCCAGTGGAGGGCCACGAAGAAGATAAAAGGCTTGGAGCATCTCCTCTATGAGGAAAGGCTGGGTGATCTCACTAGTGACAAGATGTGGGGCAGTGGCCTCGAGTTGTGCCAGGGTAAGCTTAGGTTGGATATCAGGAAAAACTTCTTTACTGGAAGGGTTGTTAAGCACTGCAATGGGCTCCCCAGGGTGGTTGAGTCACCATGCCAGAATGTGTTAGAAAACCGTCTGGATGTGGTGCTCAGGGACATGGTTTAGTGGTAGAGTTAGGGTAGGATGGTCAGGTTGTGGTTGGACTTGGTGGTCTTTAAGGTTTTGTCCAACCTGAGCAATTCTATGATTCTATGACCTGGGTCTGTTCAGCCTTGAGAAAAGAAGACTGAGTGGGGGTCTTATTAATGTTTATAGATATCTGAAGTGTAGGAGACAAAGGAACATGATCAACCTCTTTTCAGTGGTCTGTGAGGACAGGACAAGGGGAAATGGCCATAAACTGGAGCATAGGAAGTTCCACACAAATATATGAAGGAGTTTCTTCATTGTGAGGGTGACAGAGCACTGGAATGGGCTGTCCAGGGAGGTTGTGGATTCTCTCTGCAGGTGTTCAAGACCTGTCTGCATACCTACCTGTGCATCCTGCTGTAGGGAGCCTGCTTTGACAGGGGTTGGACTCGATGATCTCTGGAGGTCCCTTCCAATCCTTGCAATTCTGTGATCTCTTCCAAGCCAAGTAATTCTATGTTTTTTGGTTAGATTATTAGGGTAGACCTAGCCAAATTACACTGGTGAGAGCAGTTAAAAAACAGCCCCAAAGAAACAAAAAACCCCACTTTGGATGTGTTCAACATTGTCTTCACTGTGAACTTGAAGTCTTGGTTTGGCTTTTGGCTCTTCCCTCTCCTAGCACAGGGCTGTGCTTTCCCCTTGTGGCTCTTCTGCACTGGGCATTCCTTCAAGTGTTCCAGTTACCCAAGCCAACATCAGGCAGTCAATTCCACCTGAAGTCGTCAGGCTGCGGCTAATTATTCAGCCAGCTGATACAGTGTTGCATGAGCGCTGCTGGTACCACACCTGCTGAGCCTTTCACATTGTACCTTCCATGAAGACTGGGAAGTTTAAAGGAGAATCTTCCTTCTGCTATATCTGGTACTTCTATTTTATGACAGACATTTAGTGTTAACTAATCAATAAAGACATGCTTCCGTTTTCTTAATAGTATCTGAAACTTCTTTAAAAGTGGGCTCACTCTTGGTGAGGCACTGACTAGGCGCGCGCGTCGTAGCAGCGTACGCTGCTGTTTGATGCAGAGTGAAGACTGGAAGTGATACCAAGAAAATTTTCAATTCATTGTCCCCGCCCATGTCCTAATCTTATTTCTGTACAGCTTCAGATGTTTGAAATCGATTATTTTCTTTCTTTTGATTAATTCTAACCTTTATCTAGTTCACTGGACAGCAACATAAATGTCTATGCTGGCAGCACAGCAAAATGATGAAAATCACCCCAAATCTTTTTCTTCTCTTAATCTTACTTTAGGAGGAAAACAGCATGTAGTCCTATTAAGCGTTAGGAATGGGGAAAAAAAGTTATGTCTTGCACCTATTTGTGCTGCCAAATAATCTTTTATTCACTATAGCAATACTTTCCACTTCTTACAGTACTGCATTTTTTGTGTACTCGCTTATGGAACTCACCCACCTAAGATGTGCCCTAGGATCTTATCTTGCTCAGCCCTGAAACCAGTCTTTCATTTGTCTGAGAAAGATAACTGGGCTGTTTTCATGTTAAGGAGATGCTGTCCAGTTCGTAATTGCAGTGATTAGAGTCCATGTGTGGAATCAAACTCAGGGCTCTCCCTGAGCTAAAATAAGTTTAATTGCTTTCCATTGCATTATGTTCTCACCATCTGCTGTTTCACCAGTCTCTGAATTTCAAGAGTTACAAGAGGATTCTTGAATATTCCTTCAGATTACTGTAAAATTGTTGATAATCTAAATCTTGTAATCTCTTTTGTGTAAAGAGAAACAATATTGTTATCTCTTTAAAAAAAAAAAAAAGGGGGGGGGGGGGGGGGGGTAGGAGGTTCAAATGTGAAGGGATTTCCATCTCTCTTATACCTTTCTCTTTGATCTTCCAAGCTGCAATCAAAGTGTTCCTCACTAGCATTTCCCAAGATGCTTTGTCAATATGGAAGAAAAATTAATGTGTTTCTGAGTAAAAATTCAGGGCATCTAGAACATATTTGGTGGAGTGTTTCAAAAACCACAGATTGTTTTTTGGCTTTTAGTTTGTATGGAGTAGAACATTGCGTGTATTTATTAATGTTTACATTAAAAATGAAGGCATTATTTTTTTTCCTGTGCGTGAGTCAAATTGCAGAGTCTTGTGCTGAATCTCCTCCCTGCTCTGCAAGAAAGAATGGTAGTGCGCAACAGGAAGGAAAGATCGCAACGTGCAAGGCATGAACTTGAAAACAGACTTGATGGTCCTTTTGATAGGGTAAGTGTGACTGGAAATCAGTTCCACATCTCAGTTCTTGCAGACCAGGTCTCCTTGAAGAAATCCTTTTATACTGCTGACAGAACAGGCACACTTAGTTGGGATATCAGAGAATGTTTACCAGGTGATCTGTGCCCGCTGTAGCTGCTGTTTATCCTATTTACTGTGTTGGGGACAGTGCAGCAACTCCCTGGCGCAGTGTAGACTATGGAAGGGGCAGGCATGTTGACTGAGGTTTTTGCTTGGGTGTTCTGCCCTCCAGCAGCAGTAGAGGTGATGTTGGCTGCCTGAGAAAAGCATGCTGCCTGCCTGTGTTACAGTCTGGCATGCCAAGTGCTTGCTCTTCCATGGAAGGGCTGCTCCTGGAGTCCTGGTGTCACCTCCACCTGGTACCGTCTGTAATTGTATTCACATAAAGCACTTTGAAGGTGTCTTTCTCGTTTCCCAAGAGAGCTGTTTGGACCTGGGGAGGTGAGAGGACAGGGAAATAAAGGCCACTTTCCTTCACAGTAAATATTGCACAAAACATGTAAAAGCTACTTCAGTTATTTTTTTCTCCGTGGAAATATTTGATTTCCCCCATCTTCATTGCAATATTAGTGTTATTAGTTGTAGGCATTGGTGTTAATGATGCTAGTAACCAATTATCTTGAAAACTTTTTGCAAGAAGACAGTTTATCATACTAGAAACTTAATAAATGAATAACGTGATGGCCATTGTTTCAGAAATAATAGATTAATTCTGGTTTCTTCAGACCTGGCTCATGTTTTGTGCCAGTGGGAAGGCTGTCGTGTAGCAGCTGGGCATATAAAATGGTCTTAAATACAGCTCAGCACCTCTGAAATTGAGTGCCCGTTGGATATGTACTGACTGGTTCATTACTTAACTGTGAACACAGGAGCCCTGCTCGGGTCACAGAATGCATTCACGTGCATCTTAAAAACTGTGACGTTTTAGAATGCTGGCAAAATATGCATTTTCCTAATCCGGGTCTGCCCTTATGTGTTAAAAAAAAATAAGATAAAATAAAAAATCCTTACATCAGAAAATGGCCGTTTTTCCCCCTTCAGTTCAGATCATATAGACATGAGGATTTTCAGCATCAAATGTGACTAACCTAAAATCAGCTTAGTTTTTCTGTGCAGTGTGGTGTTCATTTCATATGAAGAAGCCTTCTTTTACTGTGTCTGTTAATGTGTTTGTACATTTTCTATACTGGTGGTAAAGAAGAAAACATAGGTATGGAATTATGGAAGCAAAATACGAGAAGGAATGATTTTAATTATCTGGTGCCTTTTATCTCTACTTTTTAATTGCTGGAATAGGGAAGGCTGAATGAGAGAGCATGGTGACCTACTTTAGCTGAAAAACAGATGAAGTGAAGCTACTCCTTCAGGCCTCACAGGAGTGAGCAAGTCTTTTCAAATATGGTTTTAAAATCTTAATGTAAAAATGTTGCATTAGGAAGAGGAGGAGAAAACTTTCCAGCCCATATCCAATGAGGCCTCTTTCTACATAAGCATGCAGGCAGTCTATCTGGGCCATGACTGCAGGCCACAAGGAAAGGTGATGTTGGTGCTACTGCAGCTGAAGGGAAAAGTCTTAATGAAAACCTTAAAACACCAGAAGTTGCTCTGATTGTTCTAGCCCTATGATAGCTTTGTTTGTGGGTTCATTTTAGTTTATGTTGCTGAAGAAATCACCTAGTGCACTGGCCAGTAGTTTACTACAATGGGGCTGTCTCTAAATTAGTTAACTTACCTATGTATTTTAGGTATTTCTCTACCTTGAAGATAATAACTGCACCTTGGTACTGTTTGCTGCAAGCATGAAATGGTACTGTAATCACTGAACCTTGCTAGTTGAAAGCAGTGACTTTCTCACCCGAAACAGGTGAGGGTAATGATTTAGGTGAGAACTGCTGGCATTATCTGTGTTCTATGTAACAGAAATGTTGATTGTAAACCGTGTGTTGTGAAATGCATTGCTTACTGTGCATGTTAAGCATGCGTTCGAGTGCTCCTGAACATCAGTTTAAATTCTTGAAAAAACTAATGGTAACCTTGATATTGCCTGATTTTGTCAGAGAGATCAAGCTGACGTTGATAGGAAGGACGCTACGTTAAGTATGCAGCATACAGAGCTTCCTGCATGTCACTGTTCTGTGTTCTGCAGATCCCTCTGGCAGAAGTGGCTTGCAAATGCTCTTGGAAAAGCAGAAGCAGCAGTCCCTGTGCTGAACGATGACCTTCCTCAGCTATGGGTTATTTATGGCTTACAGTATTGTACAAGATTTCCTCTCAGCTGAGAGGAAATGTAGACAAATAATAGAAAAAATTCATTATAACTCACCCATCTGCAGAACTACTTCGACACTCGGGATTCACAGCCTTCTCAGTGGCTTCCCAAGTTCTGTCGGCCCAGAGAAGTGCATGTTGGAGAGTTGCTCTTGACGTTCTGAGTAACTTGTGTTTGAATGCATGCGTTAGGCCTAGTTTTGCTGCACAAGGGTCACACTATCCAAATGAGTTTGAAAACACCTTTCTAGGCATTTGAAGTCCATGGGAGCAAAACAACTGAAATAAAAGCAGCTGCAGTCTTGTTTATGGCACAAAAATATTTCTGCAAGTTTTATGGCACGCTTGACCTTTAACAGCGATGACTGTGATATAATGTTTTACTGAGAGGCAGTTACTGAGGTGAATTGTGGCTTTTTGTTCTAGAGCAGTACTGATACTTTCAGCTTAGAAAAGGCTTCCTTAGTAGTTTCTCTGCTGTTTTCTTTAGCAGATGCTTATATCCTGGAGAGAGAAAGAACTTAAGTTCACAGCTTTTAAGTATTTATAAACATGAGGGCCTTACCCTTCTCCCTATGGAGGGGGCCAGGCAGAGATGAAAGAAAGCAAATAAATCAAGCATCTTTGCAGGGCTTGTGGCTGCCCTACTCTGAGTACGAAGTTAGCTTTCTGCACATTCAACTTTAGGAGCTAACACACGTGGCTCTCCAGCCCCTCATGCCTTCAACCTACTGCTGGATTGCAGAGGCAGGAGGTGGAGGCTGCTTAGCTCCTGGAGCAGGTGGAGAGTTCCATACTCCCCCCTCCTTGGATGCTGGTGGCACATACGTTTCCTGCGGGTGTGAGAGAGTGGAACCCTCCTTTAGTTCAGCTTGCTGGGTGTGGTATCCTGCTGCTTGCTTGCAGTGACTTTTGGGGACTGGGGGAAGGGCTGGAGGCATGGTTGCACATGCACATATGCTGCATATTGATGTCATGCATGGGTGCACGCACGAATCACACAGCTGTGCACCTGAACGCATGGATGTACAAATGGGAGCACGCGCGCACGCACACGGGTGCCCGCTCGGTCATTAGGGAACATGCTGTGGCAGGGGGTTGGACTCGACGATCTCTGGAGGCCCCTTCCAACCCCTATGGCTCTGCGGGTGCAGATGGGTGCAGGCACGTGCACACACGGGTGCACGCACACACGCGCACTTAGACCCGCGGCCGCAGGCACGGTCCCGCGCACCTGGCTGCGCTGCGCCGCACACAACCGCACACCCGTGCGCGCTCCCGGCTCACCCGCATCCCCCGCGCGGCTCCTCGCCACCCGCCCTGCTCCGCCCCGGGAGCGTCCCGAGGGCGGAGACGCTGCGTTCTCCCGGACCGCCCGCCGGGCAGAGAAGCGGAGCCCGCCCTCTGGAAGCGAGTGAGACGGCCGCGGCGCGGCGCGGCTGCAGACCGGCTCCGCATGTGGGCTCGGGGATGGAGGCGTCCGAGCGCTGCCGGCGGCGCCTTCCCGTTCTGCTTCTGTGGGGTAAGCGGGACGCCGGGCCGGGGAGAGGCGTGGCGGTGGGGGCTGCTTGCCGTCCCGAGGCTTCCCGCCCTCGCGGGCGCGGGGCTGAGCTGCTGAGCTGCGGGCGCGGCGCGGCTTCTCCCCCCGAGCGGCACCTCGCAAGGAGAGCCGCCGGCTGCAGCGCGGTGCGCGCGTTCCCCCGAACCCGAGCCGAGCGGCGCTGCTTGCCGCTGCAGCTGGGAGCCTCGGTCCGGTGCCGCTGAAGCAGTTCCGAGCGCGGGAGCGGGGAACGTTTTCAGTGGCAAAAGAAGGGCTGTTTCGCGTTAGAGAGGCTGGGTTGCATGCGGGCAGTGGTAGAGGTGCAGACACCCTTCAGACCTTCCCCTTAAGGTGAGATCAAGTCTATTGCCAGAAATACTCGTGTGGCTCATTTATTTATTTATTCATCATCAGGTAGGTTGTCGTAGGACTCGGGGAATGTAGTATGTTGTGGTCAGGTCAGAAGCCTGTGGCACATGTCAGCTCTCAACTTCACACCACACTAACCCCCAAGATACAGCTGATGTGTCGTGGATAGGAGAAAAGAAAATCGGCCTTGTAGATTTACACTGAGTACTTCATAAACTTTGTTTGCTAACTTCTTACTCTTTTCAAAATGCAAAGCTGGTAATCGCTGGAAATACCAATAACTATATTGGTAGTTACACTGACAGTGTTCAGTAACGTTGTCTTGATCTGTCTGTCTCGAGAATGTAATGTCAAATAAATGCAGTTTGTGATTCTCCATGTTTTGAGTGCTGCTAAAGCCTCACCTTGATCACTCAGATTTTTTTTTGTTTTCCAGCTGTAAAGGAATAATAATAACAATAAAAGGCTAATACTTGCCTCGGCACATGATAATTTGTGCAACCTTGAGCTTAGTGAACTAACCAGTAACTTTTCTGAGTGGGAAGACCTGATGTTACTGTGACTCTTGCAATGTGAAATTACTGAAGATTTTGGAGAATGTGTAATGAGGGCAATGTTGCTGTGGTTCTGAAAACTAGCGGTTATTTTTCATCAGGAAGGAGCAGGTAAATCAATTGTGCCAGACAGTTTTTGACTGTGCTGGTTGCTTTCTTAATAACGCTGCCTAAATGGTTTTAAGGATATCTGATAATGTGTTACTTTTGCTGTTAGAAAGGATAGATATAATCAAAAATTAAACTAAATCATGCAAATTTCTTGGTAGGAAAGCCATTTGGGAGCCCTGGAAATTTTATGACATGAAATTGAGATTTTTGATTTAAAAAAAAAAAAAAGTCTTAACAGGTAGAAAAAAAAAGTTCTACAAGTAATGCAAACATGTTGTCAATTACTTAAGAGAAATTTTACTTGTGTGTGCATTTCCAATTGAAAATTGGAATAGTTTTCCTTTGAACGTGGAGGCCCAGCAGTGTCTGTTGGCTGAAGACTTGTCCTGGGAGCAAAGGGTTCCAGCTCGGTACAGGAGACTGGGAGATGATACCCTTGTATCCTTTGAAGACGATACAAGCTGGCCTCTCCCTACTTCCTCTTATCTCCTGATTTAAATTTGTGAGGCACAGGATACAGGAGCAAAGGATTTCCTACAGAGATCCTGAAGCAGAAGCTGTTGCCCTCTCGAGCAGACTTGACCACTGGTGGACTATGAGAGTTTGTATGTCGTCCTACTTACCAGCTGAACACAACCTCCAACGAACCTCCGCAGAACCCGACACCAAGACATCGCTGGTTTGAAGGTGGTGAACCTCTTTGCTTTGCAGTTCGTACCTCTGCCTGTCTGCCTCTTTCCCTATTTTCTATCTTTTCTCTTGACCTTCATTTATTCTTTTTGTAGTAGCTGTTGCCTAATGTTTTCTTATCTGTAATGCTCCTTAACTGTAATTGTAATTAGAGAATTAGCCTTTTTTTCTTTTTCTTTTCTTTTTGTTTTCTGCTTTTTTTCCCTCTGAGTATTAGTCGTTGTCAGGAAAGCTCTCAGTAAATCGGTGCGTACGATTCCTCTGAGTCTCGGGTGACTCCATCCCGGCAGCGACCCCTGCTGACAGGGGAGGCTCGATACGTGGAATGGATTTATCTCCCTCGAAACCGACAGCGTGGGACAGAAATGCTCGGTGTCTGCGCTCACTGGATGCTGTAAGAAGCTTGTCTTGGTAGGGACTGGGACCTCGCTTCTCCATACTCACACCACTGCTTTCTGCCTGTCTTTCTGTTTATGGCTTTTAAAACGCTATCGTTACGTACAACCACTGTTGTGTTGTCTTTCCTTGCAAAGATGGTAAAAAGGCAGCATTTGTTTCCTAGAAGCCCAGAAATTGCAGAAGTTGGATTTGCTGTGACGTATATTCATGTCTGCTGGGATGAAGGAGTCTGTGAGCTGAGGTAGCTGTCGCGTAGGCACGTAGCTGGCACTGTTCCTACATGAAGTGTGGGTGCTTGGAAGTTATCTACTGTAAGCTGTAGGGTAGGATCTAAGCAACTCAGAAGTAATGGTGCATTTACTGTAACATTCTACTGGGTTCTTTTGTTCCACTTCTGGTATGGAAACTCATACAAGGGCTTGACCAAGATATTTTACAGACTAACCAGGCTTTTTAAACAAGTACTTGTTGTCTAACTTTTGCTCCTTCATTGTTTGCAAGATGTCTGCGTTTCAGTGATATTACTTGTATATCAGCTGAGTGACTCTCAGTAAAGCTGGATTCTAGAGAAGTCTTGGGCAGTATATGTATGAATACCCATACTGAGAGGGATTACGTGATGTTATCTGGAATAGTTACTCTGAAGGCTTCAAGGGTTGGATATAGTTGTTCGTGTTTTGTAATTCCATTTCACAGAAGAATCTTCACTTTATGGCTGGAGGTGAAAAGCCAGTCAGTTGGAAAACTAGGAACAAAGCCTGGCTCCAGGCTCCCATTCCTACAAGAAACCATGTCACATCAAGAAAAAAATGTGTACTGAAATCTGAATTCTGTAAGGTCCTGAGTTCCCCTAGCATTGAATACAGGGTCTGTATCTCCTAGGAAATTTGGACTCAACTGAGAGGGAAAAAAAAACTGCAAATGGGAAACAAGATTGTTAACCAAATCAATATTTTGTGTGTGTTATGTCCCTGTATATCTAATAGGCTGTCCTGCAGCTGCAAGGGGTACAATGAAAAAAGAAAAAAGAATTTAAGAAATCCAGGTGGGTCTGTGAATAAAACAAATGAACCTTTGCAAGTCAGAACACCTGATTTTGAAACAGAATGGAAAGCGATAGTAAAGATGCTTCTCTACCAGAATGAATGTTTCACATTCTAAGTGTATGATTTTCAACACCAAATGAATGGGAAAATAGCAGACCTCATAAACACAGATTCTGAAATCAAAGCATCGAGTGTGTATAACCAAGATGTTATAATCACAATATAATTGTGTATAATCAATAGATATCAAGATGTTATAATTGCAATATAATCAAAGAGTAAGGCAAAGCAAACAAGGATCACAAAAGAGAATAAGTGGAAGAGCTTACCCTTGGGTTGAGCTCGCTAGAAGATACCAAGAGAGAGGATCTCCAGAAGAGATCCTTCCCCTCTGGTAGCCAGCTCTTAAATAGGTTTATAGCCAGGCTCCACCCCTTCCGGCAGCACAGCTGAATTGCCTTCACCTGTGCTCCTCTGGCTGACTCAAGGCTCACCTCAGGTGATTAATCAGAGGTTCAGGCCGTGACTCAGCAGTTCCCATACAAGTGTAAATGCAACCTGTGTTCCAACTTGATGCAATATCCAAATGTGCTTCCCACTCTCCTTTGCCCTCTCTGTATTTCCTGATTCCTTTTTTGGAGGAAGGTGTTTCTCTCTCACCGAGGTCTGCAGAGGCCATGGGAAACGAGTTCATGCTGTGTGCAGAGGACAAGGTGACCAGCAGTATTTTACTGTGGGGGTTCAGGTAATCTGAAATGGCTACAGGTGCTCTGTAGGTCGTAGCACAGATCATCAAATGCCATCTCCAGCTTGTCTAGGCCCCAGAAGCTGGCAGGGATGACATCATCTGGGCTTGAAGGTCACTCCAGACTGAAGGTGGAAAGCAAAGTGGGCTTCCTGTACCTGATTTATGCTAATGTAGGTGAGATCCAATCCTGAAAGCTATCTGGACAGAGAACTCTTCCTCTTGAATTACTAAGATTCCATTAGCTGAACAGTAGCTGGTTTTCTAAATGTCCCCGAGGTCTGGGGTCCTGGCTTTTGGGTTTCGCTTAGCCATATCTGCAAGGCAAAATATGGGAGCCTGTGGATGTCTGTTAGAAGTCTTTGCTGAGGTAGCCAGGTAGTGCTGTAGGTATGCACGTTCACAAGCAGTGAGATTTTTAACAGAAGGCTCTCAAGCAAGACTGTATCAGGAGAAACTGGGGGAGGTTTTGCCTCAGGAGATTTTTTCATTTAACCATTGCAGCAATGCCTGCTGTTTTGTATAGCTTAAGTTTTTTTCTGTTTCTCCTACCTCTCTACTGGTAACAGAGATTATTTGTGGATTAGGTTAGAAGCAAATGAATCAAATCTCAGATTTTCTACTTCAAGAAGAAAATGTAGTGAGGAGATTGTTTATAAAATATTTACTACCAACCGTGCCTTGCTGTTGAGCTTAACGCTTGAGAGAGAGATGGGAAGAAAGCAAACTTTTAAGCCTCAGTAAGAATTTGTGACAAAGCTTATTTTAATTCACACCTTTTTATTTTAGCAGAAGTTGTATCATGGGCCACCTTATTTCAGAATAGAGGTGCACTATTTTGTGCTTTGTGAAAACATCCTCTGCTTTTTCCCTTAAAATAAGAGTCCCTTCACAGCTGTTTACATTTTCCATATTATCTCAAGACAGGCCTGACAGAAAAAAAGAAAGTTTTTACTGTGACTGTATACGTAGAGCAACGTAAAAAGCTGCTTGAAGAACTTTTGGGTCATTTGGGAGGAAGATGTGTGGGTATGAGGAAAGAAAGGAGCAGAAAGCAGAATGGTATTAAACCTTCATTTCTAGAAATTTTCAGGCTTGATCTCTGTTCATATTTAAGCTTCCCTGGAACCACACCGAAGAGAGGAGACAGTTTTGATTCTCTCTAAGGACTTTAAAAGGCAGTGGAATAGCGCTGTTAAAAATGATGTGAAAGTTAGAGAGGATACCTGACTTCATCATTAGAGCATCTTGACATGAACTGCTGTACTGGCTTGAGCAAGGAGTCTGTCTGCGTAGGAGCTACAGGCCTCTGTTTAGCCCTGGAATAGGGAATTTCGTTGTGTGAAACACACAGCCAGATTCATGGCCTTTTGCAGAAAAGATTCTGCTTGGTTCAACCTATGCTCCAAGTGGGACTTTGATCTGCAGATGATAATGTGGTGGGCTCTGCTGTGGCTGTAACACAACGCTGAACTGACAAAGGCACATCTTGTTTGCATCTAGCAAGATTAGGCTGAGTAAGCAAAAGACTCTGCAGAAGCACCACACCCTACCATAAAGCATCTGTTTTGTTTCTTTCACAATCTAATAAATGCAACTAATTTGCCTTTATTTTGGAGAGCATGATTTGCGGAAAAAATTCTGCAGGCAATGTGAGAGGAAATACTGTAATTCACACTGGCTAAAGTTGTGTTTCTAGACGTTTTAAGTCATCAATTTGTTTTCATCCCTTGGCTTGCAGAGAGATTATAGTCCCTAGCATCAATGTTTAAAATACTCTTGTGCTTCAATGTCTCAAAAATTCAGAGTTCTAGATGCAACAGGATATGCTGTCCTACTGCCTCATTTAAAAAAGAGCTCACAGCCATCAGTTGTTGTGAACAGGTAGGGAGGTACTACGATAAAAATAACACTTTGTGAAGTCATTCAGTCCTCAACAGGGCATAAAATCCAGGTTTCTTCCAAGACTTTAGCTCAGAGAATACTGAGACTGAAGAGGCTTAGAAACTGTTGGATTTGATTCACAGTCCTCCGTTCTGTTCTCTCCCTGTTTCTGCCACTTCATGCACTGAAGAATGTTATCAAACCTGTGTGAAGATGTCCTCATAGATGTGGATGCTCACGAAGGCCACGCGGGTGCTCACAGGCAATTGAAAATGCTCAGCTGTCAGGCACTCTACAGTTTAGAAGTGAAAGGGATCTTTTTTTTTGGAGGGTATCTCAGCATCTCAGTGTCTCAATATGGGCTTTTCCACCTGGCAGCCGCGCAGGGCTGTGGTACAAATTTCTTCTTTGTGTTTGCTTCTGGGGAGTTGCTGCAGATGTTGAACAGACCTTTTAGATCTCGTGAGTTTGTGAGCTACTCCAATGGAGAACCACATATCAGGAGCATAACTGGTCCGATTTAATATTCAGAGGTTTCTTTAGCTGTTGAGCAGTGTGTCATCCGTGTTTACTGTGCACATCATTAAGTTTGTATCTTCAAGTGAAATATGAAAAAAGACTTTTGAATTGCTGTCAGCTCTGGGTATTTCCATGGAATCATTGATTTTAATGCAGCATGTATGGAATCTCTTATATTCCTGTTTCATTTTTGTAAAAACACATCAATATATAGTTTTTTTTAATAAGCTAAGTTCTTACCGTAAAGTAACTCAAACTTAGCACTTACTGTATCATATTTAAGAAGTCATTGAAATCTCCTTTCTTGTTTTTAATCAGTGGACCTTGACTGGATTTGCATTCAGGCAAGACGGACTTTGCGATTGGATTAATGTTAATGTTGCTGCTGAATGTATTTCCAGGAATACGTTTGGGGTGGGAAGCATTATACAGTAAAATACTTAGTAATGCACAATGAAATAGGGCTGGTGTTGCTGGAGTAACTGTGGGTCCAGTTTCTTTCTAATTAGCTCTCTCATAAACCAGAAATAGCAAGGAAGTCAGAGCAGTGTGAACAAAAGTTTAAAAAAAAAAATGCAGCTGACAGTGTTTGTGTTTTCTTCATATTTCAAGATTTTGGAAAGAAATACCAATGCTCTCCTAGAAATAAATTATATTTTTATAATGGGAAAATACCTGTATGCGTTGATGTCATGTTTTGAGTCTGGGATCATTCAGCGAGTTTTAATTAAAATAGGTTCCAGCTCTGCCTTTTTATTCCTTTTCTGTCAGGACACTACAGGCCAGGAAGACTGTATTTTTTTGGTACACTGATCTGCTGAAGATTTCAGCACTGTATGCTTAGACACACTTTGGTTTTCTTTTTCTTCCAGCTACTTCATAATTTGTCATGTAATGAATTACAAAATACCTTCCTACTGAAATACTGTTTTGGCAGAAACAGTAAAAAAAAATAAATTACCTTTTGAAGGAAGTATGAGATTCTCTATCAGTTGCAACCTTGAAATCTATGCTGGGAATATTTGTAAATAATATACTGTCATTTGAGTAGAAGTTAATGGCTTGGTGCAGAAATTATTGAAACTATTTCTTTCCTACTACATTTTCTACTGCTCTCTTACATGCCCCAAAAATCTTGAGGAGCATTTTCCTCAGGCTTGGGCGAAAAAGCAAAACAAACAATGGTTCACCCCCAAATGATGTCAAAGCTATGGAAAATTTCAGCCTGAGAGGAGCTGAGAGCAGACAGATTTAGACAAGCTGTTTTGCAGCTTCACTGATGGTGTTTGTGCTAAACAACAGGGAATAACGAGGAATAACAAAGATTGTTCAGGATAATCCTTTTTTTTTTTTTTTGTAAGAAAAGTCTGAGTATGAAGCAAAATGACTGGATGTGTGTGAAGCACTCTTTTCTCTAAGCTAGGGAGAATTAAAGCACTTCACTTACTCCCCTACGCATAAACAGAGAGCTGTACAGAATCTTCTATAGCAATGCAGGGAGTCTTGTTTTATGCAAAACTAAGTCAGCTCCAGTGTCACTTATAAAGTCCAAATTATGAAACTGAAGTCTGAATTGAGAAGGCAGTCACACAATCTCTCATGCTTTTTTTGAATAGCAAGACAATTTTTTTGTGTGTGACCTCCCAAGAGGAGCTTTTATTTTATTCTTAAGTTACTGAAGAAGTTTATAGTATTTATAGTGTGTAAGTTTGAGAAAAATATATATATATGTGTGAAGAAGGTTTGGATAGTGTAACAATGGGAATGCTGTGCAGTAGGAAACTGTGATGATGAATCAGTCATCACAGAGCTCAAAAAACGTATGGATCTGACAGTCTTCTCAGGAGCTTGCTGCTGGGGTCAGTTTTGTTGAGTGCTTCAACCTGACTTCACAGATGGCAAGGAATCTGTACTCCCTCACCATTCTTTTGCTTCAGGGGATCCAGGGGATGCACTGTAGCATTTTTCCATACAGTGTTTACTTTCCATTTGTTGTTTCCTAGAGATAGCACCCTAGGGCATGGATGAGCCGTGTCAGGGGAGGGTCAGTTTGGGTATTAGGAGAGTGTATCCAGGAGGGTTGTCAGTATTGGAACAGGTCAGTCACAGCACCAAGCTGCTGGAGCTCACGGAGCTTTTGGACAGTGCTCTTAGACGTAGGGTTTGAATTAGGGTGGTCCTGTGTGGAGTCAGGAGTTGGAATCAATGATCCCTGTGGGTCCTTTCGAGCTCAGGGTATTCTATGATTCTAGGATTCTAATAACTCTGGAGCGCTCACAGACGACTTTGGCTACTTAAGAAAAGCAACCTTATGCTGGAATAGTCAACCCAACTTACTCTTCCATGATAGGCATAGAGATCACTGAAAGAAAAACAACTCAATTGAAATTACATTGATAAAATGATGCAACGTGGTAAGTAACAACATTAGAAGGGGAGTACTACATGTAGCATCAAAAAAGTGGATATACTGGGAAGGGATGTCTTCAAGTGTTCCATGGTTTTAAAGACTTCCTCAGGAGGGAGTGTGCTGTGCGACCCTTGATTGTGAAACTTTTGTGGGTCATTTCTCTTTCTCACAGTTATTAGAAGGGAAATAAAGCATCACTTAAACTCAGGCTACTCTTCAGAAGTTGATCAGAGGTGTTATTTGCCTTGAAGGAATGGTCATTCACAGGTGGATAGGCATAAAGTCAGTACTGTGCTGACCGTATGTTTCCTTATTGCAGGGAATCCTCTTGTCCCATCGTGTTTTCTTTTGTCTTTTCCTGCCTCTTCAACTAATGTCTGGTGGCTGAAGTTACAATAATAAGCACCCATTACATCATATAAATGCTTCCAGGTGAGCAGATGCTAGAGTGCCAGACAGGTCCTGGGTACGAATACTGCATTTGGTAAATAACTCTGTTCTCAAGTAGACTGGGAGAATCTCTCCACTACTATTGCAAGCCGTAAGGCTCTTTTGAATAGATTTGAACTGTGTTGCCTCATTTATTGATGTCTCCTCTGCAATTAGGAGACACATTCCACATCAGTGTTTTAGGCAGAGAGAGGTTGTCGTGTAATACATTTCCTCTGGCAACTTTATTTGAGGAAAGGGAGAAGGTGTGTGTCAGAAGTCCTTGTACAGGACTACTGTACTCCCTGTGAGGTTGATTTCCATTAGTGGCTTTGGACAAATTTCTTTCTAGCTGCATCATTATTTCCAAAGTTGATGTGAAATCGCAAGGCTGCAATGAACCTGAAATAGAGCAGATGTTTAGGAGAAAGAAAAAATAAGCTTTTCACCTCCTCTTGCTAGAAGCATATTTATCTGTAGTCATTAATGATTAAGAGCTATGATCTGGTTGGTGTAGAGATTACAAATCCGTGTGACTCCTGAGAGCTCAAAGACAAGGTCTCAGGGTGGAATTTTAGATGAAAACGAGCACAACTTTGCAAGACCTGTAGATACATCCTAAATAACAACCCTTCCTTAATTCCCTGGGAACAGGGACAGAAATAATTTCAACCAGTGACAGCTTGGATTTGTTTGGGAAGCTGTTCTTACATTTCTGCCTGGCTATAGGCTACAGCACTTCCTGAGGAGCAATGTCCTCTGGAATTCAATTCTCTTTCAGAAGCCACCTTAAATTAGGTTCTGGCCCCTATATTTCGCTGAGTGTAATCTCTAAACAGCTTCTAGTACCATGAGTTAAGTATTCTTTTTCAGTTTTCTTCTATGGAAAGGTCTTGAGTTGGGATATTCATTAAGGAACATATTCATCTATACCACACTTTCTAAAATAGTGTGAAGAGTTTACTTCAAGCAAATGGTTCTGCTCCTGGAATATTTATTTCATCCACTGTCTGAAAATAAGCGGTTGTAAAAATACTGTTTTATATTTCAGTTACGGTGTGCTTCAACAAAAACATAGTAGAACAGAAGAGAGTTGAAGAAGGTATTATTTGATATTTCAGATTGAGCCACATGACTTCCATGTAATACAGGTCTAAATATTTGATTGCTAAGTAGTTACCTTCCTAAGTCTGTTGTTGAACTAGTATGCTTTACATTTAAATACAACTTGTTGATTAGATACTTCTTTAAATAAAGCATTCTGGTTTCAAGCAAAGTAGTACAAAACCCATCCAGTAATTCTGGAAGTATGCAGAGGCTGTTCAGGCAATGTCAAGTATTATGCTGGCAGCACTGCTTTAAGCACTTTATAAAGGAACACATAAAAGAAAATTACTTGTATTCTTGCACCGAAGAAGTCACTATTGAAGTATGAATTCACAATAATTGGCATATTTCTTTCTAGTCAGTGGAAAACTCTTCATCAACATGAGTCTGAACAGTTGATGCCCTCACTAATGCTTCCCTTGATTTGCACTGATGGAATGAAAAAGCTTAAATTGCTTCCTTTCAAGCTTTTCTTGCTCTGAAGAGTGAAGACTTTCATGTCCAAATTTTTAATTGTCTGGAATTATCTTACCAGTTCAAAAGCAGTAACATTTTATTTCCTACTGTGATGACACACAGTTCAGTGCTGTACTTCTACTTTTAAATTTTACCTTTCCTTGACTAATACATCTTCCACATAGTTGACACAGGAAAATAAATGTGAGGTGTTAAAAAGGTTTCAGCATCAGAACAAGAAATAATGCAAAGATGACTTCTGTGTTAGGCTTCGTCTTCAGATAATCTCTTGGTCATAAAGAAACCACTTTAAATTTCCAGGTTATACTCTTGCCAAAATCAGATGTATCAGTTACCTGCATGTATTCTGCCTACGTTCCTTTAATGGAACCCATGAACTGTTAGTCTTGATTAAGAAAACTAGCAACAACAACAAATAAACGGCCACTAACAAGAACTATTTTTCCTACATGAGATCTCCCACCTGCTGTCAGCAGTGAGAAAATCCCTGAGCCTTCCCTTTGAGGTCAGTCCAGGAAAAATCATTTTACAAGTGCCACATTGTATGCTCACATCTCCTGGGTAGACCAATGCTCCTTTCCAAACCCAGACTGCTTTTTAGTATATTGCTGATATTCAACAGGAGTTGTGGAGAACTGGGCGGGTACTATACTTTACTGATGCACCAATACATAAATCCATCCTATTGTTCACCTTGCTGTGTGACACAGGCATGATTCCTTTTGGGGCAATTTTTAATGCAAGTTTAGTGTGTTTTCTTCAAGTACTAAATTTATGCAAGATTCTGTTTGTTCCTAGCATCCTTTCTGTATTAGATTCTTGTCGTTGCTTGGCCCTATGAACTTCATTTCCTCTGCTGCTTTCTCACTATATGGTGCAAAGTATATATATATATCCATCTACCCCCCTTGTTCTACTCTTCTTATAAACAGAAGTGTCAAAGGGACAGTTAGTAACTGAGAACAAAAGGTGATCTTTTAAGCCATATGTACTGTAGTGAATATTATTTAAGAATTGGCAGGTCAGACTTTACTTTCTGTATCAAGAGTGTTATTTTTATTTTTTGCAATTTGCAACAGTTTCTAGACTTGAAACAATGCAAGTACTGATGTTAGCTTTCTCTTTGAGCGTAGGCTGCCTGAGAAGATATGCGGTTTTTTTAATTATATTTGTTATTATTATATTATTACTCATGGCATTTACGCCATGAGTATATGCTAACATTTCATTGCATAGCAGGTAGAGAGCATGCAGCTGGACCAGTTTTTGATGGTGGTAGAAAAACAAGTGAGCAGGTTTGCTTGCAGTGCTTTGTATGGGCAGACTAGACATAGCAAAAAGTTGTGGTGGGGTGAAGGATGAGAGAAATTCCAAGTGGATCTGAGGTTATCCCAGATGTGAACTGATTCTCTGTCAGCCAGAGAGTGCCAAGAGGGCTCAGGTGAGGCTCAGGATCATCTTGGGCTTTCCCATCAAGTTTCAGGATTGCTCAGCTTTGTCATCATTCTTCAGTGAAAAAGCTCTCCCTTGAGAATCCCGGACCCTGGAGGTTAGTGAGAGGGCCTGGGGAATGGAAGACCTCCCTTTAGCCAGGTAAGAGGCGGTCCGAGAACGCCTGGGCAACACCAATGTTCATAAATCCATGGGACCCGATGGGATGCATCCACGGGTGCTGAGGGAGCTGGCAGAGGAGATTACTGAACCGCTTCGGTCATTTTTGAGAGGTCTTGGAGAATGGGAGTGGTGCCTGAAGACTGGAGGATAGCCAATGTCACTCTGGTCTTCAAAAAGGGCAAGAAGGAAGATCCAGGTGATTACAGGCCAGTCAGCCTCACCTCTGTCCCTGGAAAGGTGATGGAACAGCTTGTACTGGATGCCATCTCCAGACAACTGGAAGAAAAAGAGGTTATCAGGACTAGTCAGCACGGGTTCACCAGGGGGAGGTTGTTCTTGACAACCTGTTAGCCTTCTATGATGTTGTCACTGGCTGGGTGGATGGGGGGAGAGCAGTGGATGTAGTCTACCTTGATTTCAGCAAGGCATTTGATACTGTCCCCCACGACATCCTTATAACAAAACTGAGGAAGTGTGGGATAGATGAGTGGACAGTGAGGTGGGTTGAGAACTGGCTGACTGGCAGAGCGCAGAGGGTTGGTGGTGGTGGTGCAGAGTCTGGCTGGAGGCCTGTAACCAATGGTGTCCCCCAGGGGTCTGTGCTGGGTCCGGTCTTGTTCAACATCTTCATCAATGACCTTGATGAGGGGATGGTGGCCACCCTCAGCAAGTTTGCTGATGATACAAAGTTAGGAGGATTGGCTGACGCTCCTGAAGGCTGTGTTGCCATTCAGCGAGACCTGGACAGGCTGGAGAGCTGGGCAGAAAAAAACCGGATGAGGTTTAACAAAAGCAAGTGTAGAGTCTTGCATCTGGGGAGGAATAATTGCATGCACCGGTACAGGTTGGGGGATGACCTGCTGGAGAGGAGCTCTGCAGAGAGGGACCTGGGTGTCCTGGTGGACGACAGGTCGGCCATGAGCCAGCAGTGTGCCCTTGTGGCCAAAAAGGCCAATAGCATCCTGGGGTGCATTAAAAAGAGCGTGGCCAGCAGGTCAAGGAAGGTGATCCTCCCCCTCTACTCTGCCCTGGTGAGGCCTCATCTGGAGTACTGCGTCCAGTTCTGTGCTCCCCAGTACAAAACAGACAGGGATCTCTTGGAAAGAGTCCAGCGGAGGGCCACAAAGATGGTGAAGGGCCTGGAGCATCTCTGCTATGAGGAAAGGCTGGGTGAACTGGGTCTGTTCAGCCTTGAGAAAAGGAGACTGAGAGGGGACCTGATCCAGGTCTATAAATATCTAAGGTGTGGGGGGCAGAGTAGCGAGGCCAGACTGTTTTCAGCAGTGTGTGGAGACAGGACAAGGGGAGATGGCCAGAAACTGCAGCAGAGGAAGTTCTGCACAAATGTGCGCAAGAACTTCTGTAGGTGAGGTGACGGAGCACTGGAACAGGCTGCCCAGGGAGGTGGTGGAGTCTCCTTCTCTGGAGATGTTCAAGACCTGCCTGGATGCCTACTTGTGTCACCTGGTGTAGGGATCCTGCTTTGGCAGGGGGTTGGACTCGATGATCTCTGGAGGGTCCCTTCCAACCCCTACAATTCTGAGGGGTTCTTGGCCACATACATTTGAAATCTCCCATGTGGGGCTTTTAGAGAAGTCTTTGGAAGAGGCACGCACATGACACTGATGTTCACTCATTTTTTCTTCTATATTTATACAGACTCTACTGCAGTGGGTTCTTGAGCTTATAAAAGCCCAGGGCAAAGGATAATAAAGAAATCCTACCTCAGCTGTAACCAAGTGCACTAGGGTGTCTGTTCACTTGTCAGAACATAGGCGAAGATCTTTCCATGGAGATTTCTTAGTAGATTAGATACTCACAGCACATATTTCTGCCAGAAAACTTGTAATGGTATGACTTTGGGCTTAAATAAAAGATCGATGAATTTCCTGACTAAGCAACAGGTAATTTTATGTAACATCTTCTTAGTTTCATATGACATCAACTGGAAGGATTTTTTAAGGGAGTGGGAGGTCATCTCATTTTCTTCTGCAGGCTGGGGCTAGCTGAGCATCTGCTGGGGGGTGGTAAACAATTGCTTGTGCATCACTTGTTGTCTGCATATAATCATATCTATTTTCCTTCTCTCTTATCTTAGTAAATAGTTTTAGGTAAACCCATAAGTTCTAGTTTGCTTTTTTTATTCTTCTTCTTCTCTCTTCCATCCCACTGGGAAGAGTGGGAACGAGCAAATGTCTATGTAGTGCTAAGCCACCTGCCAAGTTAAACCACAACAGTCAATTTGGCACCCAGCTTGGGGCTTGAAGGGTTGAGATAACAGCAGATTCTGTTAACACAGGGTGTCGCGGTAGTTTGATAATTGTTGGTCATGATACTGAGGTTGATTTTTCTCCGCCTTCCCCCTCTTTATGGAGTTCTTTGAGAGTTTTTGCATCGAACTATACTGTATAGCACCTTGCTTGCTGTTTGTTTTTCCTCCTGCGTTGTTTGTCATCTCTGGGAGTTGGATTAAAGCTTTTATATTGCTGTGCTGTGTGACTTTGACTTACTTTATGACAAAATTGGCAGCCAAGAAATACACGTTTTGTGCGTAATCTGACATTGCAATCATCTTTGAGTTTTGGAAGCTATACTGTTGATGATATTAGTAATTATACTCTGCTTCATGTCCCTGGGGAGCCTGACTATGGAGGAGATAGGGGAGAACAGTTTCCAGCTGTTCTTCATCCTCTCTTTCACTTTTCTTTTTTATTCCCTAGAGCTTGAGTGTTAGTTACAACACTCTTGAGAATTTTGAATATCTTTGGGATGTTCAAACCAGCGTGCTCCTACAGCTGTGTGTCATTAATGTATTTCAGGTTATGTTTAAGATTAAACAATTATCTAAGAGTAGCATCCAGTGATCTGCCCTGAGGCAGGAATAGAGTGGCAGGGAGTGTGGGAAGCTATGGGCAGGCGTGCAGGCCAGTGAGCACCCCCAATGTTTGGAACTTCACCTCTGAACAACTGCAGAATCCTGAAAAACTAATAGAATATTTGGAAAGGTCTGCTGTCACCCTGGCAATCCTAAAGAGGCACAGATCATTGCACAGTGCTGGGGCCTGGCCTATGCCTATCAAGCTCTGATCAACACTATTCAGCATCCTCAAGGGGAAGAGAATATTTCAGGACTTAATGACAATATGTCAGGCTGTATGGATGCTCCAATTCCCACAATGGGCCCCATGGCTGCTTAAACACTTCTCACGTGCCTGGGAGGTGCCACGACCCTCACAACCACTCCTGTGGTCACTCCAATCTCTCTGACAAGTCCCAGACGGAGTGCCAAATTGATGGTTGTGGTTTAATCTGGCAGATGGCTCAGCTCCATGCGGTCATTTTTTCACTCCCCATTTCCAGTGGGATGGGAGAGAAAATAATAATTTAACAGGAAAAAAAAAAAAAAAAAAAAAGAAACTTGTATGTTGAGATAAAATCATTTACTAAGATAGAGAAAAGGAAAATAGTTGACTATATACATACATACATACATACATACATATATACATACACATAAATGTGTGTAACAAGTAATGTACAAGCAATTGCTCATTACCTCCCAGCATGTGCCTCTAGAGAAACTGAAGAGGGCAAGATGAACTCTCACTCCTTCTGCATGATGTCATATGATATGGAACAGCCCTTTGTTCAGTTTAAGTAAGCTGTCCTAATCTTGTTCCCTCCCAGCTCCTTGGGCCTTTTGCTGTGAGTGGCCTTGGCTTTACACAGTACTGCTTAGGAGACAACTAAGGCAACATCAGTGTGTTATCAGCATTGTTTTCTCCTCGAACCAAAACATAGCAGCATATCAGACATTCTGAAGAAAACAATTCTGTCCCAGTTGAAACTAAGATTGTCTGGAGCACAAGTTTTATGAGAAGCAACTGAGGAAATTGGGATTGTTCAGTCTGGAGAAGAGGAGGCTCAGGAGAGACCTCATTGCTGTCTATAACTACCTGAAGGGAGGTTGTAGTGATGTGTGGGGTCTGCCTGTTTTCCCAGGTGAGGAAACTAGTGGCAGGATGAGAAGCGATGGCTTTAATCTGCACCATGATCTTTTGAGGCTCACTGCAGCAGTAACTATGGAGGATTTAGAAATCAGTGATAGGAAATGATGGAGGAAAAATTGTAGGAACAGTCTGTGGTCTTCAAGGGGACTAGTTATGTCTGTGCTTCTGGGTTGTTTCCTCAAAATGGGAGAGTTTGGCTTATAAAGTGAGAGTTTTTAGTTTGATCTTCAGTTTTCTGCAGTTGATACAAGTACATTTTCAAGGACAGATTAAAGAAGAACGTGTTCAGGGACTCAAGTATATTTACTAGTACAAAAACTTACAGTTTTGGAAAAACGGGGCTTTATGAAAGAGACACAGTCATCAGAGTGTATAATGATACTTCTGTTCTGTGTGTTCGGATCCAAAAAAATTTCTAGTGCTTTGATCCCGCTCTCCCATTTCAGCATGTACTGGTTCGTTAGTAACTAGCATAAATGTTATTTCTTGTCTAGAAGATAAATATATTCCTTAGAACAGCGGTGTCCAGGCTTTTGGCTTCTCTGGTCTGCGCTGGGTGAAGAATTGTCTTGGGCCACATTTAAAATACATAGATTACACCAAAACTAGCGTCTCCTTTTACATCCATGGAAATGACAACAGCTACAAAGAGCACAATTACCCTGTTTGGTAGGGCACATTATCAGCTACTTGTCAACACAGTCACTGCTATTACCTATGCATTTTTGCAGCAGTGAACAAGAGCCCGAGTGCCTCACTCATAAAAATCTGCACTAGTGGATGTCACCTGCTGTTGCTACTGCTGAAACACATCACCCACTGACTCACTGTGTTTACATCCACTGTTTGGTCTCCAGAAATGTTCAGCAAGTGTCAACAAATGTCAATGGTCACATTTTTTCTGCATGGAGTAATTTAATTACACATCGTTGCTTTATATGCACTTCCATGTCGGACTCCATTCTGTCAGACTGTCTCTTTGTTGCTATCTGTCACATGGCAATAAAGCTTAACAGAATACTGGTGAAAATGGTCAGTCTCTACTTTCATGCCACCAATATCTGCCTCTGACTTAGTGGGCCAACATATTACAATGGGAGGCATTACTTTCAGAGCAGCCCTTGTATATAATATAGTTAATGTAGATAAGCAACAAAACTTACTTTTTATTTTTATTAAAACATAAAAAGAGAGCAACAAAGGCATGAAACTAGTGGGCTACTTGATCTTGTTTTTGTCAACCTAACGTGTCAATGTCTGGTTCAGTAGAAGTAGATGCAATTCTGAGTGAGTTCTCAAGGTGCTCCTCAAAGAGTTTTGATGAAATTTTCCTCTTCCTGTACTTCACCCTTGAAAATGGTTGTTCATAAATGTAGGTAGTGCCAAAAGCAATGAGATTAATAAGATGCGACTCTGAATTAAGGGATGTTTTTCTCTGGTAAGATAGGTTTTATGAAAATCTGGTAAAGAGACACGATCCAATTTTTTGGTTGAATATCCGATTGTAACTATACGTTTCATTTCAGAATTTGCACAAAATGTATTTATATTAACTGAAAAGGAGTTGCAAATACACAAAAAGCCAAGATGTTTTCATCAATCCTGAAAGCTATTCTCAGATTCCCGTATCAAAATGCACAAGGCTGCATATTTTTCTTTGTTCACTGGTCTGTGTTTAGTCAGCGTATCAAAATGCATAAAGTTATTTGGCATAACGCTGCACCGCACTCTCCCCACGTCCTGGTTTCAGCCCAAGGCAGTGCCAATCTCACCCTGATGTTTGGTTGTGACTGAGTCATTAATCTGCACCCAGGTCCTGGCTGGTCCACTCAGTGGGGAAAAGCCGCCCCTGTAAATGGTGTGGAGCAGGAGGTGGCCACAGTGAGGGTGTGAGAACCACCTCTGAAATTGCTGAACTTCATTTTGAAGTTCATTTTCATTTTCACATGAAGTGAAATTGCTCACTTCATTTCTGATGCAAAGTTAACGCTATAAAGATTTGCCAACATTTTTTTTTTCCAGGAGAGCAAAAATTATCAATGCCACATCCCTCTTAGTAAAATCCAAAATGTGACTGGAGTTGTGCTAATACACTGGATACATTGGGTTCTTGTTTATTTCATCAACCTGCTTGTACTGCAAATTGCTGATTAGAACACTCCTCCTGTGGGCATATTTCTATTTGGACGCTCATCTGTATAAGACAATTATGGATTTTCAACTTGTGTTTTTAAAAATGTATGGCAAACAGTGGAAACTGAAACACAGGATTGCATTTCCAAATGAATAGAGAGTTTGTTATTTATGATTCTGTGCTTGCTTAATTTTACTTGCAAAAAGGTTTGGGTTTTTTTTGTTTTTTTTTTTTTTTTTTTTTTCACTTCAGAATGTGTAGTTGACCTACATTTCAAGTGGATGTGTTAACTTCTTTCATGTCAGCACTTTACATCCACATTAAAGAAGCTATGGAGAAAAAAGTTGCTACCCTCCCTCCTTCCTGTAGTTTCCAGCTTTAAGGAGGGGCATAGGCAGACCTGTGATAAATCTCTATGGCTCACCCATTTAAAGGATAGATAAAAAGCAATTTAAAACATAACATTCTCCAGATTTTCCTTTCCAAAGTTTTCGTTTCAGATGTATTCTTTAATAAAACTGAAACTTGTGTTCAGATGAACATTTTGGATACTCTGTTTGTGGAGTCAAAAATTAGGTTTAAGTCTGCTTGTATCTGCATTATATCTCTTATATGATGGAATGAAGATACCTAACTCATCTTTCTCTTTTTTCGTCCCACTAGTTAACGGTCTAATGATGCTTGGATTAGCAGGTGAGCTTTACTTCTAAAATCCAGACTTACAAATCTCTGTTTTAATGCCAGCCATTTGAGAAGCGCTTTCAGTCTGTCTCATTTCAAAACTATCCAACTTTCCTGCTGTTTTTTTTTTAGAATTGATTTTTTCCACTGTGTGAACATAGAGTGTTTTAGTATTTTGTAAATGTCAATTGCAATAGAAATGGTAAAATTGTAGAGCTGTGCATGATTTTGAACTCCCTTAATTTAGATTTAGGTAGTAACATGATTACACACTAGTTTCTATCAGATGTCTCTATTGGAGTTTCTTTTACAACACTGTAAAATACTGAAGTTCTAAAAGGAAACAACAAAATAAACCAAGGCCACAGAAAATCCATTTTAAGCACCTCACTGGGAAACAGCTGGAACAAATTTTCAGTGCAAATTACATAACGGGAAAGAAATTCGTATTCTGTTGGACTATAAATCAAGTGATAGTTGGTAGTTTAGATTACCCTGCCTGAGAAGTCCACTTTGCCTAACTTTTGTCTAAACATCAGTGTGAAATTTAAATTGACAGATCTACAACTTGTATATCCGGTTTTGGATTCTGCCCAGCTTTAATATTCATCTACACATCTAGTTTTGGAAAGTATAACTTGTAACTGCTGCAGAATTACACTGCCCTTATTTAATAATTTTCACCATTTTTGTCAATGGTGATTAATTCTAGGTCTGATTTATTTTCATTTTTTCCCCTGACCTTGGCAAGGGTTTAGTGTCACCCATCAGAGCACTGCCTTTGAGTATAATGGTCAGATGTAAGGGGTTTATTCGGTGGTCTCAATTAGTTGCACACACGGAGAAGTTTGTGGCCAGTATGAGATAATGGGGCTAGAAGTAGCATGGACTATACAGTTATGGGCCTGCTGCTGTTTGAAAGCATGTTTTCATGCTTCCAATAGATGCGATAGCTGTCTCACTTGATATATGGCATTAGTGAGTTGGTGACGGCCCTAGCTGAAGTCATTGGCCTGAACAGATGGAAGTCAGAAGGTGACAAATCCAGAATATACAAAGAGTGTGGTGGGACAAACCAGCCAAGACTGACAATGTGCTCCACAGTCTTCAAACTGTAGAAAGGTTATCTTCTTCACTGGCCTGATGCTGGTACTGCAAATCTCTAGCTTAGTCAGCATTGTGATGCAGCAGCCAGAGCTCACCTGGTTTGTCCGGGTTCCAGGATATGCAGAAGGATCATCCCCTTCCTATGCCACATGACAGCACACATCATTTTACCACCTGGGAGCCGTGTCTTGAACTTTTTGTTCGATGAGGAGTTCACATTGTCACTCCATGTACTGCTGTTTTGACTCTGGCTTGTAGTGGCTTATCTTTCACTGTGCTGTCGTCACTGTGGAAGTGTAGCACTCACCACCTCACTGTGCTGGTATTACTGATTGGTCAGCATAAATGTTCAGCAAGTGTCAAAGAATGTCAGTGGGTGCAATTTTTTCTGCATGGAGGAATTCTATTCCACTCCTTTGCTTCAGACATCAGCTTGTCAGACTGCTGCTCTGCTTCTGTCTGTTACGTGGCAACAAAATGTAATGGAATATTGGCCAGAAGCTCAACCTCTGCTGCCGTAACACCAATATCTGCCTCTGATGTTATAGGCCAGCAGAATAAAACAGGAAACTTTCAGCATAGCCCTTGTGTTTCATTTGATGGCTATACTAACGAAAAATCTTATTAGCAACTATGAGATTCCAATCAGAGCTAATCAGATGCTTCTTGCAAATGTTTCTAGCTCAGTGGGACACATCTGTATAAGCTTAGAAAGTACTTTCTACACTATGAATAAACTCCAGTTAGCTTTAAATTATAAGTGCGGATGGGTTGCAGTAAGTTAGTAAAAGGAGAAGTTAAGATTTCAAAAGTATCTAGGCGGATTTCTCTGTATTAGATCTAATGGATAACAAGTTAGATAGTCATGTGCTGAGTGACGTTCTATATAAATTTATGTAAATGCATATTTTATCTAAAATTGTTTAGAAATTTGAATGTTATGTCTCCAACATTAATTGTCAAGCAGGAGGAGTTTGCAAATCATGCATTCATGGATCTTCTATTTCAATACTTGATTTTATCTAGGTGTGCATCAACAGATTAATCTCTGCAATGAGTCTCTCATGTTAGAAAAGTTGCCTGTCTGTGGAAAGTTCTTTGAAGGGATGATGAAGAAAGTGGACTCCAAAAAATGGTGCAACCTGACAGAATTTATCATGTAAGTGTTAGTTTTGGTTTTGATACCTGTCACTGTAAAATGGTGTTTGTTCTGAAAAAAAAAACACCTGACAACTTCAAATATCTTGAAAACACCGACTAAAAATGTGTGTGTTCTTTAGAACAGAATAGGTTGAACATCTCTATTTTATGTCTCAAATATCACTGGCTAGGTTTGCTAACATAGGAACATAGGAATTTCCTTATGATCACGAGGAAATACTTATTTACTTTGAGGGTGACAGAAGGCTGAAACAAACTGCTCAGAGAGTCTGTAGAGCCTCCTCCTCCAGAGATATTCAAAACCCACCTGGACACCTTCCTGTGTAACTTACTCTAGAAAAATTCTTCAGCGGGGAGTTGGGACTGGATGATCTCCAAAGGTCCTTTCCAACCTCTGAGTCTGTGATATGGTGACATTTTGGCAATCCTGAGGAAAAAGTTCTTATTTATTTTACTTAAAATATCTTAAAATCAGTGAAAGAAGATTTTGCTTTAGCCTTTCACCTGCCTTTGTATTATCATTCAGTTATGACACCAGTGAAAATTCATGATAGTACTTCATGAAAGAATAATTCCACTAACACTTCTTTTTTTTCCCATTTCACAACACTTTTTTTAGTGCTGGATGTCTTTTTCACAATATGGAAGACAGGATTTACTATTGTCCCTAATGAATATAAAGCATTTGTGTTCCAGATAAATTGCAATCTTTCTGTATTTGTTTTGAAGTTGCAAAGTGCAAAGCTGTGGCTCTTAAGTCTCCTCAGTCACGTGCACACAGACCAAGCAATTTTATAAACGTGCATAATAGAGCACACTAATGAATACTAACCAGAGTATTAACAAGTATTAATCAACAATGGTATTGCTTTTTCCTCAGACTGTTTTTTATATTATAATCTGTAAAAAATATATATAATAGAACGTAATAATAATAAGTAATAATAAGATTAACTTGGAAGGAAAAAAAATGGATTTTCTTGCTTTAAGCTACATGTAGTATTAGTTATGTGGTAATCTGCTGATGGCATGGGAAATATGAATTATTAGTACCTGTTTTTTGTTCTGTATTTAGGATCTTCATTCAGCAACAGAACTTTATTATATAATGATACTTTAAAAAAAGTACTAAGCACAGTTAATTGATGAGGCTCTGGCATTTCTGTTTACCCTTGTTGGAAAGTAGTACTTGTACAAGAAATGTGGTGTTCATAGAATCATGGGATGGTCAGGGTTGGAAGGCATCTTTAAGGTCATCCAGTTCCAGCCCCCCGCTACAGGCGGGGATATCTCACTGGACCAGATCACTAACAGCCGCATCAAACTTGGCCTTGAATGCTTTCAGGGCATCCACAGCCACACTGGGCAACATGTTCCAGTGTCTCACCACCCTGACGGTAAGAATTTCTTCCTGATATCTAGTCAAAATCTACTCTATTATAGTTTATAGCCATTTCCCATTGTCCTGTCACTACATGTCCTTATCAAAAGTCTGTCCCCAGCTTTCCTGCAGGCCATTTTCTGGTACTGGAAGGCTGCTATGAGGTCCCACCGGAGCCTTCTATTCCCTGGGCTGAAGAGGCCCAAATCTCTCATTCTGTCCCTGTAGATGAGGTGCTCAAGCCCTCAGGAGCCCTTAGGAGAAACCCTCCTAAAATATACAGTATCATTAATATGTAAATATAAAAGCATTTTAATTTAAAATATTTTTCTTAAAATATTTTTTTAGAAAAAAGAGAGAGGAACAAAAAACATAAATCTAGTGGGAAATTTCATCTTGTTTTTGTGAAACTAACACATCAGTCTGGTTTGACAGCAATAGCTGCAATTCTTAGTGAGCTTTCAAGGTGTTCATTAGAGAATTTTGATGACATTTTACTCCTTATACTTTATCCTTGACAATAATGGTATAAAATATACATACTGCCAAAAAATGATGACATGAGTAAGGTGTGACTGTGAAGAGAGGATATTTTTCTCTGTAAAGACGGGGATTATGGAAGTCCAGATTTTTTATTTGAATTGCAACTCTATATATTCCATTTGCAAATTTGCAGGTCATGTATTTATATCAGGTGAAAATGGTCTTGAAAGTGTAAATTGTGATAAGTGATAATTTTTTTAAGGCAGTCTTGAAACTCCAAGTTGTGGGGTGCACTTTATATGCCCAATGGACAGGATGTCATCCAGAGAGACCTAGACAGGCTCGAGCAGTGACCCCAAGAGAACCTGAAATTCAGCAGATCTGAGTGCAAGGTCTTGCACCTGGGTTGAGGCAACCTCCACAACCGACACAAGCTGGAGGATGAAATGATTGAGCATAGCCCTGCCGAAAAGGACTTGGGAGTACTGGTGGATTGCAAACTGGACATGAGCCAGTAAGGTGACCTTGCAGCCCAGAAAGCAAACCGCACCCTGAGCTTCATCATAAAAAGCATGGCCAGCAGGTCAAGGAAGGTGATCCTGCCCCTCTATTCTGCACTGCTGAGACCTCACCTGAAGTTCTGCATACAGATGTGGAGTCCTTAGAATAGGAGAAACATGGATCTTTTGGAGCACATCCAGATGAGGGACGTGCACACAAATGATCCCAGGGATGGAACACCTCCCCTTTGAGGACAGGCTGAGAAAGCTGGGGCTGTTCAGCCTGAAGAAGAAAAGGCTCTGGGGAGATCTGATAGCAGCCTTCCAGTATCTAAAGAGGAGCTGTAAGAAAGAAGGGGACAGACTCTTTATCAAGGTCTTGGTGATAGGACAGTGGGAAATGGTTTCAAACTTAGCAGAGATTTAGTTTGGGTATAAGGAATTCTTTTACAGTGAGGGTGGTGAGGTGCAGGAACAGGTTGTCCAGAGATGTGGTGGAAGCCCTGTCCCTGGAGACATTCAAGGTCAGTTGGGCCAGGCTCCGAGCACCCTGCTCCGGCAGTGGATGTCCCTGTTCTTTGCCGGGAGTTGGACCAGATAGACTGCCAAAAGTCCCTTCCACCTCTAAGAATTCTATGGTTCTATTTTCAAGTTCTTCCATGAAATCGGAAATCATGGCTGCATATTCTTCGCTGTTCAGTGCCTTGTCTTCAGCCAATATATCAAAATGTACATGATTATTTGCCACCACTTGAGTCAGCACTGCACAGTACTGCCCTCATGCTCGGGTTTCTGTTAACACAGTGTTAATAATGCACCAATGATCTGGCTGTTGCTGAGAGATGGATTTGTGCCCTGGGCTGCTCCGTGGGGAAGAACTGCCACCTTTAAATCCAGGGAAGGAGGTTGGCCACATTGCAAGTCGTGCTGGACTGATTGTGGCCTGAGGGCCATGGGTTGGACACGCCTGACGTAGGCCATTTTCCATGAAGGCTTTTTTATTTGCATTCCCACTACAATACCATCTCCTTTATTTGTTTTTGGAGTTAACTGTTTAGTTAGCAATGAGGAATCCTGTTCTAGGTCTGTGGCTTAGATATCACGTGGTTTTTCCTGCTTTTGAATTGGAGGGTTAGGATTTTTCAGTGTGTTTAGTGTTTTGGCTAGAAGAAGAACTCTGTTCCTACGGAACACAACATTTAATTAGACCAAAGTTTAGCAGAACATTACTGTGGCTTAATAGTGACCACTCTCACATTACTTTACTAGTAAAGCAGCTAATGGCCACACTTATCCAGATACGAAGAAGATGACTCGATTCAGGGCTCCTGGCAAGCTGTAAAATGCTGCTGCTCATACAGGTTTCTGTCTTCCGAGCTGCAACCATGCATCATTCTATAACTTAAAACTGACAGCATGGTATGTTTTTCTAAAAGAAAAACTTCTTCTGCATTGCGGAGATAAAAATAAAAAAAACAAATAAACAAACAGACAAGCAGAAAAAAAAGAAAACACCCAATAGCACTTGAGAGTAGAAAACAGTACCAATTAGTAACGCCCACCTCAACAGTACTTTGTATAAAATTAGGACGGACAGGCTTGTGAGACATACCTTGTAAGAAGTCTGACATGTTTTGAAAATACAGATAAATCCTCCTATCCATGAGCAGAATGTGCTTTGATGTACAAAACCTGCTTTTCGTTTGTCAGGAACCATGTTCAGTTTTTTCAGTACATGGAGAGGTGGCCAGTGGTCACAGATGGATTGGTGGAGACAAGACTCTATAGGTGACTGCAAGCCTGGTGCCAAAAAAATTGTATTTAAATCTGAAATTTGTATCCTGAGTTTACTCCAAAAGATGAGCTTCCTTAGGACACGAAAATACTACTGGCCTCTTAAGAACATTCCCAATTCCATTTAACAAACACTTGAGATTTCTTCTTTTTTGTTTTTTGTGACTGAGATGGACTTAAATATCTGGCCTATAGATAAATGGAATTATTTATTTTCTGAGTCATTCTTACCTGCTATCAAAGGTCTTTTATTTGATCATCATTTTAATGAGAAATCGCAGATGGGAGAAACAGTAAGCATAAAAATCAAGTTTAAAGTAGTTGCAAAAGCATTATGAATCCTCAAATCTGTCTTAACTCCTCACCTTTATGACTTATTTAAGCATATCTCAAAAAGTATGATTTCAAGTTGACAGGATAAGCAAGTTCTTGTGACATAAATTTCATATAATGAGCTCTGCTGGAACTGTGTAAAAATTAAAATTGGCAGAATCACCTGTAGAATCTAAGCAGGGTTTTGATCTCTGGATAAAAATTACAAGCTTGATATGTTTTCAGGAAAATGAAGATCAAGAGTCTCACATCTGTCTTTTGTCTGATTTCTGGCACTGTGGTACTTGCTATGAAGTGTTCCTGAAGCTTCCTGTGTTGATAACCCATGATCAGGGCTCTGCTGAAGCTTTTCAGGGAGGGTTCATAAGGCCTGTGTTCTGAGATCTGCATTCGTGGAAACAGTGAGAGAGGAGGTGCGCGTCTATGCAGGATTAGCTTGTAATTAAGTTCCCTTTAACCTGGGAACTGCTGTGCAGTCTTCAGCAAAATAAATGCAATTGGAATTTACATCCAAGAGCTGTCTAGGAACAAAGCCTGTTGCATGTACTCAGAGTTGGGGTACGGGTTATCTTGTATACCGGCTAAATATTTTGAGTTAATGACGGCAGTTAATATATCACTCATTTGCAAATGAGCAGCTTCAGGTCTCAGTAACTGACAAATCTCCTTCAGGCCACTACACTTTTGTGTATGTCCTGAGATAACTGACCAGGTGTAACTTCATACTTTGCATTCTGTCCATGAGTTTGCCATGGACAACATTTTCCCTTCCTGGGTCCGTCAGTCGGGCAGAGAGGAAGAAGTAGAAAGAAGTTCAGTGTATACTTACTTTCTTACCGATCCTAGTGGACTTCGTGTTCTGTAGTCTGAGTAATCCCTGAAGGCTGAGCTTTTCTAGAGCTCTGTTTTCTCTGAAAAACATGCCAGTTTATGGCAACTGCCTGGTTTCCTAAGTCATACATAAGCATAGTCAGTGTGTGCATGTGAGTGTCAGTGTGCCAGTACCTCTTACTAGCAGTTGAACCCCTTAGCTGACTTAAACAACATTTGGAAGAGAAAAGTGATAAGCTTAAGACATAAGTTCATACAATTTTCACAAAAAACATGTAAAATATACTGTTTTTACTGAGGGAAAGGTTGTGAGAGAAGCTTAATTAATGGGGATTTCACAAAGAAAGAGTTGTTTTCAGTACTGCAGTTACTGTTACCAGAGAGTAACAAGTTCAGTTTTCATTAAACAGACTCCAGAAATCTTGATCCTTTGAGGCTTCACATTCTCCTTGTACACCTTTTAAAAGTGTTAGTAAATAAGTAATAGTAAATAACAGTGTCCTCATGAGTGTTGTCTCTTGTATCAGTATCATCAGACAGCTTGAGGTAGGCTGAATGTCATGCTATCTGGGGTTACTTCTGAGAATGCTCTGCAATTATTGTCTGTGCTTTGCTGTAGCTTTGAAGTCTTTAATGCTTGCTCTTCTGCAGTCTTAACTACTTCCATATATTTTGTGCATGTAGAAAACCTATCCTGATGTTGAAATCTTAGAATGGGCTTCAAAACTGAGTGAAAGATGAAGATTCTATATTCCTCATTTTCTTCCTCCTCATGGAAGTAGACATGGATTTGTCTGAGAGAATAGAGTCCTTAGTCTCTCAAACATGCATTCTGTATGGTTTGTGTTCTTGCACCTGGAAGAAATGCTTGTGTTCAATAATCCAGGCTCAGGCAGAATTTGTGATGAATCACAATTTATTTTACATTTCTGTAAAAGTGGATGTCCTGGTTGTAGACACCAGCACGCTGGAAAGATACAGCAGTTTGTATTCGCTACGGCCTGACTGCAAGTGAGCCCTTTCCCCATTGGCTATGGTATTTGGGGTTCACATTCTTATCGGTACATCTATCATGTGCTCATCCCCCCTAGGACCTTCCCCCTTGGTTTCCTTTGTTCATTACATACTTTGTAATCTGGATTCAGATTTTGTTGCTTTGACCAACTGGAGTTATCTTTGTGTCATGTTTGACAAAGTCCATCCCCCTCTGTCCTGTCAAGTGTGCAATATGTACAAGTAGTTGATAAAGCCTGTCAATGTCTGTCTTGCCAAGGAAGGAAGATTTAAAAACAGTTGCCAAGCTAGCATCTCCTGCCATATATCCACACATTAAGTTCGTTTAACCAATTCTCAGGTTTTATTTTGCAAGAACATCTTATCCTTTCTTCTTCAATCTCAATTTCCCATTTTTCTTTTTGTCATCTAACTGTTAGCACACATAATCTTTGGGCCTAACCACAAGCAGAAACTTATCTTGTATCCCTTTGGTTTCACAACACACTACTGCTATGTAAAAACATTTCTTCCCCCACATACCATGTGGGAAGTCCTTGCTTCATCCTTGTCTGTCTCAGACTGAGATTCCCTGTGAAGAGTTAACCAGTGACAGGAGCAGCCTCAGTAGAGATATGGCCTCTGTTAATTACACGGTTCCTGACTTGTGTTTGTGCACTTTTCAGATTTTTGGAGTCCTAATAAGTTTCATGGGTTGTATCTAGACAAGACCCGTCCATCCTGTGGCCTGCAAGCTGCACAAAGCCCTAAATAACTAGTAATGTGTCCCCAAGAGGTTGTAGAATGTTTAACGCTATTAAGTGATTTTTCAGTGATATTTTTCATTAACTGATTGTGCATGGCACAAGCACGGACTGTGTAAGTGGCAATGGAACACTGTGGAGGGAAGGGCATTGCTAACACCACCTTCTGTAACTGCCACATACAGTCAAATCAAACCCGTGTGTGTTACATTTCACATGCACTTGCACCACTTGGCAAGTAAAACACAGTGATTAATGTAACATTTCAACCTACCTATATGTGTGCATGCCTGTGGCACCCAGCTATGGTTGGTAAAAAAAGCATACCCAAATGGGACTTAGAAAATTCATAGAAGATTATGCAATAGCCACCTGCAGCTCATGTTATATGAAATGCCACTGCATCATACTGTCATTGGAAAATCTGGGAACAAAACTCTCTAACTCCAGTATTGTGTTAGAGAGCAGGCATTGTTTTTAATGCACGATTTGTACTGGGTGACTTGGCAAATCAAGTGCGCTTTCTTGGAGTTCGGGTGCTACATTTATTCAGTTAAAACACACATATGCAATATATTTCCTGGAAATAACATATATATTCATTCTTTTTCCAAGGACTAATTAATATATGCTAATGTCCTCTGAGCATGCGCTGTACAGTTCTTTGGTGGTCTTAAGACCCAGTACTTCATCCCCTTTATTCCATCTTGAGCTTCTTCACTATGACCTTTGGCTGATTTTCAGTGTTTTTTTCCTAATTTGGCGAATTTTCATTGATTGTTACACCATAATGAACGAGTTCTTATCTTGGTACGTTATAACTCAAAACAATCTATATGAAAACCAAAAAGGATCCTTGAACCTGGTGGATACAAAGATCCCAGTACATAACACATAGATAAGAACTGGATATTGTGGCTTCAGTGAAGCAAGGACTTGTTCATACAAATGAGTCTCTTAGGCCTTCACATACCAAGCAAAGGTAAACTGGAAAATCTTGTTGAAATAGCACACATCAATTCCTTTTGCTAAACTAATGTCTTGGTCCTTAAGCTAGTATGTATTGATCCCCATTGCTAAACCAGCCTATATCAATCCCTCCTTTTCTTTTGAGGATTATGATGTTTATATCTTAATCCTCACCAGCTTTAGCTCTTCACATTTAGGGATACATCCCCAACACTGAATCATACAACAAGCAAGAATGCATATAGTTACTACATATGCTGTCCTTATGAATACCTTATTTAACTTATCCAACCCAGAAACCAGGAAATCATTTTGGTCAAAAGGTTGGTTAAGCTCTAACTTGCCTCACCTTGTGTTATCCTGTGCAGTACTTTGTATGAGATCTTGCCAGGGCACATTCTGGGATTCTTAGGATCGCTATGTCACAGGATTGCTTCCATAATTGAAAAATAGGGCCCCTTGTAGGACGAAGGAAATAGCTGTGTGGGCCAGAGACTTTTGGATGAATATTTTTGTGGCCTTAGCAAAGATATACTGATTACTAAAGAACCACAGTTGTCCATATCCATCATGTCACGGCCACTGTTGATGGCTTTAAATCAATTGAACGTGTCTGAAGAGGCTCTGCCTGATGAAAATCAACTTCTACATGACTGAGTTGAAAAATTTGAAAGATGGGTCACAGTACTGATGGGAAACAAACTGAATCATGTTATTCCCCTACAAAAGGTCTAAAACATCTTTTCAGAATGTACCAAGGACCCTGAACAAGGAAATGCGCATAAAATAGGCTCTATAAATGAGGGAACTAAAAAGTTGGATCTTGAGACTCTCTGTGAGCTGGATCCCTTTGAGATTCATCCTGTCATGATGCAAAAAAAACAAAAAAACTCACAAAACCAACCAAAAAAGATGCAAGATGGATCAGTAGAAGTGTCCCTTGACCAGTGTCCCCCCACCCAGATTGCACTGCATGCAGTGGCACACCCACACGCAGCAGCCGAACTAGCGGACCTGGTGCAGAGGTTTAGACAAAAGCTGAGAGAAGGCATAGCAGCATGGCTGCTCCGGTTGAGGGACATGGGGGCCGAGTGCATGGCAGTAAATGGACCAGAAATTTCAAAACTGGCATCCATTGCTCACCCTGCCCTCGGGAAAAGTCTATATGCAACAGTCCCACATAATGAAGAAAATCGTTCATTAATTCAATGGCTAATTGGCTGCATGCTGAGTAAAATGCCCAAATAAAAATGATGTATCTTTAAGCACAGGTTTATCTTTGGAAGACTTACAAAACTATATTACAGAATTAGGTTTGAAAGAGGCAGTCTATGAGGATGCCTTTGAAAGTCTGGATCTGATGACATTTTCATCAGGAATGAGAGATCTCATCCTGCAACAAAGCCCATATCCCAGTATGGTACTTTGGTACCCATAGTAAACCCCCTGGTGGCCTTGGAGGCTGTAATACAACAGGCTGCCCAATTAACTGGGGATCTGTGGGAGACAGGGCGCTTACAGGGTCCGAATTGCGGTGGAGAGGTTGGAGGTCTGTCTGCAATCATAACTTTGGAGACTGGCCTCTGAAAGATTCCAATCTGGACCCATTAGGTTCTCAAGAAAGCAAATGTTTAATGACCTGATTAGAGCAAGAGTTCAATTTAAAAGGATTGACAGATTGCCTAATCAGGTCCGACTATAATATGGAGGCTATTACCTGACAAATAAAGATTTCAATCCTCCCCTAAAGGGAAAGCAGTTAGAATCATAGGATGGATTCCATGAGAAATACGGAATCTAGAGGATTTCATAGTCCCATCAAAAAAGCTTAAACCTCCACATGCAGCCTGGGTAGGCGTGGCTGAGCCAGCAGTGGAAAAGGATTTGGGTATTGCAGAGCTAATGATGTGATGGGAAAAGAAATCCCTTTGGATAGGACCTGCAGAGGGGACCAGAGGGCCTATGTTAAATTAATGATTCATTGGTACCAAAATAATATTCAGCGGGTTATGGCACTAGTGGATACCAGAGCAAAAATACTGATTGCATATGGCAACCCAAATCAATTTTCAGGCACGAAGAAAATGATAGGTGGATTCGGAGGACATGTAATCCAAACATGGTTGAAGCTGGGGTTGGGCGTCTCCCACCCTGGCAGTATAGGGTGTCTATCATCCCAATTCCAGAGTATACATTGGGAACAGACATTCTGTGGAGTATGACTCCACACTAGTGTGGAAGAGTTCAGACTAAGTGAAAGATGGATTAGCATCCAGGTGGTGCAGGCAATTTTAAGAGGCCACACAAAACCTGACCTCATTCGTTTGCTGCGACCACACCAGATCACAAATACAAAACAGTATTGACACCTGGATGGGCAAAAAGAAACCACCAAGACTGTGCAGGAGCTGGAGAGAGCAAGGATTACAAGATCACAGCCCATAAAACTCCCCCATATGGCCAGTCAGGAAGTTGGATGGTATGTGGCAAATGGTGGTGGGCTACAGAGAACTGCATAAAGTCACACCACCAATCCATGCAGACATACCCAATGTCGCCTCGCTCATGGATACATTAAGTAGAGAAAAAGAAACTTATCACTGCATTCTGTACCTAGCAAATGCATTCTTCAGCATTCCAATTGCTTATGAATCCCAGGACAAGCTTGCATTTCCACGGGAGGGCAGGCAGTGGACTTCTCAAGTCAGCATCAGGGTACATGCATCCTTTTGTCATAATCTGGTGGCATGTGACTTGGAACAAACTGTCTACTGCCAAATGTAGCACTGTATTAACTCTCCGACTTAACGGAGTCATTGGAGAAGGCAGTAACTTCACTAACTGCCTACTTACAGGAGAAGGGGTGGGCTATAAGCCCACAGAAAGCACTAGGACTGGGGCTACGGGTTAAATTCTGAGGTGTTGTCTGTTTGAGTAAGACCAAGGTCTTACCCTGCGTGATCATAGATAAGGTCCAGGCATTCCTGGTTCTCACAACACTGAAGCAGTTGAAGGAGCTTTTGAGTATATTAGGATACTGGTAATCCTTTTTTCCTCAGCGCAACTGCTGAAACCTCTATATTGACTAATAAAAAGAAGGCCAAGTATGGGATTGGGGTAGAACAGAACAAGAAGCCTTCCAACAGGCAAAAATAGTTGTTAAACAGTCGCAAGCACTGGGTGTATTTGATCCAAGCCTTCAGCTGAATTAGATGTGCACGTGACTCAAGAAGGGTTTGGCTGGGTGTGGTAGCAGAGCCAGAGTTCCATTTGAACTGTGGGTGCCCCACCCCTGGAGGCATTCAAGGCCAGGGTGGATGTGATTCTGGGCAGCCCGTTCTCTTGGTAGGCAGTACTGGAAGGCCACCATGAGGTCTCCCCGGAGCCTCCTCTTCTCCACACTAAACAAGCCCAGTTCCCTCAACCTTTCCTCATAGGAGAGGTGCTCCAGCCCTCTGAACATCTTAGTGCCTTCCACTGGACTCGTTCCAAGAGCTCTGTGTCTGTCTTGTTCTGGGGTCTCCAGGCCTGGATGCAGTACTGCAGATGGGGCCTCACAAGAGCTGAGCAGAGGGGGACGATCACCTCCCTCTTCCACATTTGCAGTCACTCGAGGCTAATCCTTACAGACATCATTTACATTTCTGAAGTAAGGTGGTTAAGCTGGGTAAAATGGTAAAAACATTTTATAATATATGAAATGAAGTCAAGTTGTTTATGGAATAAAAAAAAAAATTGACCAGAACTTGAGGATAAAAATTGGCTGACAGGTTTAGCAATTTTTTTCTTCTGGATTTGGCCACTTATTTAAATGAGTTAAACCACCATCTTCAGAGTGAAAATCAACTTATCTGTACAATGTTTCAAACAATAACAGCATTCAAAATGAAACTTAAATTATGGCAAGTTCAAGTTATGGTGAATAATTTTGTGCATTTTGATGTGTTGGCTAAACACAGACCTGTGAACAGCAAAAAACAAGCCTTAAGATTTCTAAAAAAATCGTTTTTTTAGTATTTTTGAGACTCCATTTTCAGTTGGTACAAATAAACTACCTGTGAAATGTACAGAGTTGCAATCGGATTCATCTGAAAAAAGAAGATTGATCTTATCTCTTTACTAGACTTCTGTAAGATCAGTCTTACCAGAGGAAGATATCCCTTGCTTCACTGCCATTTGGCAGTATGTCCATGTAGGAACAACTGTTGTTAAGGATGAAGCACAGGAAGAACAACATTTCATCAAAAATCTCTAATGGACACCTTGAGAATTTAAGAAGTGCAACCACTGCCATCAAACCATCCTCTCGTATTAATTTCACAAAACCAAGGTAAAACATCCCATTAGTTCTGTTTTCTACCTTTGGTAGATATCACTATTCTCATGTAAACTGTGAGAATTCTCTCTTTGTCTGATTTCAAGATGAAAGGCTTTTTTGGGGGGAGTAGATCTGAACTACATTGCCTCACTGATTGGTGTATCTTTTGCAATTAATTACACAGGTGACACATTTCACAGCTGTGTTTTAGGCACAGAAGGGTAATCACGTACTTCCTCTGGCAAATTATCTGAGAGAAAGGGACAAGGTTGTGTGTTAGAGATCCTCATACGAGACAGCTGTTGGGCTCACACTGCATTCAGTGTAATGCTTATTTCCCTTTCTGGCTTTGGACAACTTTCTAGTTGTATAATTATTTCCATAATTTATGTGAAGTGGAGACTGCAGTGGCAGTACTTTACAAGGCTATAGTAACTTGAAGAAGAGTAGATGTTTAGGCAGAAAAAAACAAGCTTTTCACCTCCTCTTGCTAGAAGCATATTTATCTGTAGTCATTAATGATTAACAGCTGGTTGGTGGAGAGATTATATTTTGTTGATCACATCCATAGGGATCTGATGATGTCCATCTTGCTATTTTATTCCTAAGAACTGTATTTCCTGTGCAGGTCCCTTGACCTTACTTGTTTTATGGCTAAGCTGGTCTTCAGAAGGATTTTGATTATTTTCTTCCCTTTCTCAAAAACTTCCTCTGCTGTGTTGCCTCACAGGATGATATCATCAAGGAATTCCAGGTGTTCCTGCAGTTCTCTATTCTGGTACAGTCTGGATCAGCCCATGGCAAACTGTAGGCCTAGGTTTCAACCCTGGGAAGCAGATGATTCCAGGTGTACTGGATGCTCCTCCAAATGAAAGCCAGCCGTGGTCTGCACTCAGATAACAAAGGGATGGGAAAAAAAAAAAAGGCATCAGTGTAGCGTACCATTTAGCTGCCTTTGATTCCAGTTCAGATGGAAAGATGAGCGTGACTCAGTGGCACAATTCAGTGATGTGACTTCATTCAGGCCATGGTGGCCCATTGTTAGCCTCCACTCTCAGATAGTATCTTTCACACTGGCCATATGGGACTACTAAAGGATGAATGAGTCCTGCAGATTATTTCTTGGTTCTCCATTTGCATAATAAGTTTATGGATGGGAATCAAGGAGTCTCAGTTTGTGAGATATTGCCACTGGTGTGCATTGTTCTGGTAGTGATCAGCACCTGCAGTTCTTCTGCAGCAACTCTCCAACAGAAGGATCCTCTGAGAGACCGAGCAAAGCAATCAGCTGCTTTGTGTCTTATGTCTCCAAGGCAGTGTTACCAAAAGCCCTCCAGTTTCATTTTGGGTCACTGAAATACTCTCTGCTGAAGTAGTCTATGCCAAGGATGCAGGGAACCTCTGTGCCAGTCACAATGATTTTGCCCTTCATTCCCAGTTAAACTCACTTCAGCTCCCAATACCTTTAGTTCTTGGGATCCCACTGACACTCCAGAACAACAGATGGATTTTCCACTTCATAGACTGATGGATTTAAAGCACACTGTGCACCAGTATCCACTAGAGCTGTATACTTCTGTGGTTCTGATGTGCCAGGCTATTAAATCCACACAGTTCAATAAACTTTGTTATCCTTGTCTTCCATGTGGCTGGAGGCAGTGACCCTCTCATCTGCACCCACTGAGTTCAGGTTATTAGCCCCACTATCCCAGCATCGAGGTAACAATGTGTTGACCTGGATGATGACTCAAGTCTTTGCACATATCTCACAGGTCACCCATGGTTAGGGGTCAGACAGCTGTTGCCTCTGTGAGTTCTTCCTTTTCCTCCTCACGTTCTTGTTATGGCCCTCTTTCATCTGCTTCATCTTAATTTCCTTCTTATATCTTAGCAGGAGTAGTTTCTTCCCTTACTCAACGATCTGACTTTTGCAACCATTTTTCCCTGTTGTGTCTAGGGGTGAATGACACTGGCTGGTTTGTTCTCTGGCTGAACTGCAAGGCCTTGTCGCAAGGGTCGGGGTGGCCACAAGGTCTGTCACATTAAAATATGTTTTAAAAATTATTCTGCTTTCTTTCAAATTTCAGTGAATAACAAATGGACCTTCTTATCTCCCTGGCTGTTATCTGTTTTCTGTCAAATGTCAGTGTTACTGCAGTATCTGCTAGTGTTGGACCAGAGCAGAGAGCAGGCATTAGACTTTATTCAGTAGTGATGTACCAAGTCCTTAGTCCTATTTGCAATATTGCATGTTAAGCTCATTCTGAACTGAGATAACAAGGTTGTTACTGCAAATTTGAGGAAGTTTTTTACTGAGGAACTTGTTAAGCAACTTTGCTGTGTCTCAGGATCTTAGGCAGAAATGAGCTGTGGTTGTAAGTGTGGTCTCTATCAGCTGCTCTAGCACTGAAGTTTTAATTCTGTTTTTAAAATCAAGCAGTGGTTTAAAAGCAGTGAGCCACAAATGTCCTTATCTTTACAGTGAAGAAATGTCCAATCATAAGACTGAAGTGCAGTGTCCAATGTGCATGTTAATTAATTCAGCAGAGTAGTATAATATGTTGTGTCAAACTTGCAAAAAGATTTGCCTCAACTTGGCAAATTCTAATTCAATCCATGTTCACTACAGTGATCACTGCCATTAATATTTACAAAAGTCAAGAAGTACTTTTCCTGGAAGATGTGGTGGAATATTGTTTAGTTTTCTATGATCCCTGAAGGTCAACTATATATACATGAATGCATTCATACAGAAAAACTCATTGCCAGCAGTATTTTATTGTGATGGACATCAAAATAATAGACTTTTTGTTCCTTCTGAACATGTATTTTTCCTCCAAAAGCTAGATAGTAGTTCAGCCTTCTTCATTTTGGGTCTCATCCTTGAAGAACTAACGTGCCCTGCCATAACTTGTTCACGTAACAGCACAGGAAATAAAGGTTTAGACAGATTATATTGAGACTCTAGTTCAGGCACGTACAACCTGCTGCTCGTGGGCTGCATGCAACCCAGAGCAACTTGCAATACGGCCCATCCCTGTGACTTGAAGATGGCAGCTCTTCCTGTGGACTGGCCCTGGGCACGTGCTCATTACTCAGCAAGAACCAAATTGTCAGTATACTATTAACAGTGTCAGCTGATACCAGGGCATGGTGAAGGCAGTTGTGGCAAATAATTGTATGTGTTTTGATACATTCACTAAACACAGGGCTCTGAACAGCAAAGAATGCGCAGCAGTGCTTTCCGTTTTGATGAAGGAATTTGAAAATGGAATCAAAGAATCATAGAATCCTTAGAGTTGGAAGAGACCTGTAACAGTCACCTAGTCCAACTCCCCTGCAGTGAGCAGGGACATCCATTGCTGAGCAGGTGCTCAGAGCTGCCTCCAGACAGGCCCTGAATGTCTCGAGGGATAGAGCACCCATCACATCTCAGCACAACCTGTTCCTGTGCCTCACCACCCACACTGTAAAAGGCTTTTTCCTTACATCCAGCCTAAACTGCCACTCTTTAAGTAAGTTGGCAGGAAATATTTTGGTTATACCTTCCAACATTACATAAAAAGCTAACATCTCTTGAAGGCGTAGTGAGCTTTCTGTAGCACCTTATAATTTGTACTCCACACAAGCAGATAGGTATACTGAAGTGGCAGCAAAGAGCTGAAGTAACATTAGTGGGACAGCTTGCTCACCAGAGTATGGCACAGAGCAGGGCTGGAGCAGAGCTTGATTCACTCTGGAGCCCGATCTGGCGTCCGTTCTAGACAGAACACTGACCTCTGGGCAGTTCAGTGCTACCTCTGGCACCTCAGCTCTGCAGTCTGTTATCTGGTAGACATGCCCTCAGATGTATTTTTCTTCAGGTCCCCTGGGGCTGTCTCTTCCACACTCACTAGACAGCTTTAGATTCTAATTTAGTCCAAGGACAAAGAGAATGAATGTAGTGGGGTTGCAGAGAAGAACGGCACTGTGACAACAGCAAACAGCTAGTATTCATGTTTTATTTTAAGCTTGTTTCCTGTTTTTGACTGTGGCCGCTGACCTTGTCACAAAAACTTCCTTCCTCATTGCTTTGCTTAAAATATACATACATTGTTTATGTATGCATCTGTGTGACAGAGCATCAAAGATTGGACTTGTGAGATCATTCTGGTATCAACTCGAGCTCACCAAGAATGAGAACTGCAATAATGTCGCAGAAGGAGCTTCCTGCGAAGCCTTTTAACCTGGGAACACAGCTCTAAGAATATTACACTGCAGCCTGTATTCCCAACCCATTCTCTTGTAGCATGGGCAAGCAGATATTTCTCCTGATAGACAGGCTTGAGACAGTCTTCAGACTTGACCCAGACACTGAATCTCTCTCTACTACTTCACAGGAAAGAATTGAATCTGCATTTGTCCTCTGCGGTATGTAGTGAAAGAAAGAGTCACTAATCAGAAGTTTATTTAAATTGGAAGTGAGTTTCAATCACATAGAACTGAAAGATATACATAAAAATACAAGAGAATAATTCATCTTCCTATATCTTCCCCCATTCGTGAACTGACCAGAAATTTTGCCATCTAAATTTCCAATCTCCTCCCCGGTAATTCATTCACTTCCTGACTTTCTTTGGCTTGTGATAACACCACAAAACCCATCTGATTACTCATTAAGGCTTATTGTTCCTTATAATTATTATTTTTCTCTCATTTTTTTCAGAGAGTTTGACTTTCTAATCCACAGCCAAATGAATTTCAGCACTGGCTGTGTTGAAATAAGGTTTTCATCATTATGAGGGACTCCCAGTCTTCAATGACTATTGAGAACATTCATAAATAGGGAAGACTTCCTTTTCTGCATTTACTGGAATTGAGAAGGTTGTCGAAGACTAAGGTTGTTAAAAGTGGACTTCCTTGTGTTTATTCTCCCATAATCTTCTTGCTGCCTAGGAGTGCAACAGAACTGAAGTTTTTACACAGTAATGCATGCTGTGTCTCAGTTCTAGTATTGCATCATCACTGTTGCCAAAGCCTCATGCCCAGTGGTGGATGAGGTGTTGATTATAAATATTTTGCTCAAAATTTTTGGTTCATTTGTGTTCACATCTTTATATGATACTCAGTTGCAATCAGCCCTTAAATGGGGTCTGGGAGGTGCGCCCAGGCTCAACCCCCCTTCCAGTCACACAGCCAAATTGCCTTCACCTGTGGTCGCAGGGCTGACCCTGTTCTTTTCCCCAGGTGATCAATCAGTGGTTCAGGCTCTGATTCAGCAGTTCCCATACATCACGGTTTTATGATTTTTGTTATCAGTACTCCACATCATAACACCATGTAGTGTACTGGGAGTTAAAGAGTCAGTGCTCCAGTTCTGTCAGGATTTCCGAGTACCTGCTTCTGAGGAGAGAAGAACCACATGCTCCAGGGGACTTTGCAATTCTGTTTCCCATTCAGAGGGAAAGATAAAAACTTTGCAGCTCATGAGACATCTCTTTTTCCCTTTCTGTTCATTCCAGCAGTGCATGTGCTCATCTCACTTTCGGCAGTAGAGTAAGATCTTTGGTTTTTGGACAGTTTCATTTTATTTGATTTTTTAGCTTCAATTCCAATTGAATTGCATTATATTGTATCATATCGTGCTATCTTTCATGTGGATATATTTTCTAGTAAATTAGCTATCCTCCTCAGATCACTGACACTGTTTTGTTTTTAGGCTCATCTCCCTACCCTTTCCCCTTTTTCCCTTTCCCAGGGCATGGGTTCATGGGTCCCCCTGCCCCATTAGTCACAGAAGCAGGCTGAACCAGCCTGTAAACCACTGACTACACAGCACTCATTTTTTGTTTCTGTGTGCGTAACATACCTATGTGTTCAATTGAAACTTCATTTTCTTCTTTTCCTAGGTATTATAATAACTTTACCCAGTGCACAGAACGTGAAGCCAACAATGCAAGTTGCTTCTGGCCAAACCCCCTTGCAGAGAGCTTTATCACTGGAATTCATAAACAGTACTTTTCAAACTGTACTTTGGACAACATTCACTGGGAAGATCCGCCAGATGAAATTCTCGTAACTCTGATCTTGATTCCAGTCATATTGACATGTGCCATGATAATGCTGGTAGTATGGTGCAGTAAGAGAAGTGATATTCTAGTGTAAGTTGTTCCCAGTGGCTTTATTTTTAGCATTTCCTTCTTCAAGGAAAAAAACCAACAAACTAAGAAAGAAGGATGAAAAAAGAAACCACGTGAAAATTTCAGATCTGCATAAATGGAACCTGTGAGATGCTGGGACAGAGATTATGCTTCTGTGAACAAACAACTGCTTTCTTCTGTCAAAAGTCAGTGCTTCTGAGGTTGGTCATCAGTGTTCCTGGTGCAAAGACTTCACTGTTGTCGGGTATCATAACCATAGAATTCACAGGCATTTCTCAGGATTAAGGTAGTCCACAGGTAAGTGGGCCCCTTGGCTGCAAGAGAGGTAAAGTTACTTTCCCATAGGTAAAGCTAGTTGGTAAACCAGGTTTTGCAAAACTGTATGTAAATGTACATATACACGGTGTAGCATTATCCGTGAGTAAGGTGTTATCTGTTGAGTTTCTGTGCAGAACTCTTGTGGTTTTCATCTGTGAACCTTGTAACGCAGATGTAAGACCATTGGCAAAGAAACGGAACGTGGATGTGTAACCAAGCGACAAGCTCTTCTGGAAGTCAGTGCAAAACAACGTTATCAAGAACTGGAAATACTGTCTCGGCAAAGAACAATTAATGTGTCCAGTGCAACATGGGAAAAAGTAATGCTGTGTTATAAAATAGCTTAGGAAATGTATTTGAGCATAGCTGAGATTGTATGGCTTACAAACAAACTCTGGAAGGATACAGATCTTACTTTACAGAAAGTCTGTGAGAGGAAAATGATTGAGTATAAGGGAAGAAACTTTCATATACCAGACTATTTATTTTTCTCTTTCATTATTATTATAGCTGATGACTTGAATTCACTATATACTCCCTGCTCTCACTTTGATCTGTGCAAGTGACATCCTTCAAATAAATATTAAGGTGTGATGTTGATTGAGGTGCCTTTTAGAGGGTAATTTTGTACGATTTGTTTTTTGTCCTGTGAAGAGTGTGGGAATTGAAGTATGGATATCAAAGAGGTCTGAACATAACTTGGAACAGACATAGGAGGAAAGAGAAGAAAAATCTACTCAGAAGTCTTATTCTATAAAGCTATCCCAATTAACAATTTGAATAAATGTCATATGCCCAAAATAAAACAAATTTCTTGTTTGTATTATAATTTCTTTTTCATTTCACAAAATACCTTCCAGTCAAAAGCCCTTCCATTATAAGCAAATAAAGTCTGTTACAAGTAATTGCTCATTTTATTATGCAGTAAGCAGGCAAATAGCTGGAATGTCAAAGGAATGATATTCCATATCCTAGTTAGATTCTCTCTTTTAAGATTCTGGTCTGCTGTTTAATGACCAGGTATGAATCAAAGCACTCCCTATATTAAAAATGTTTATATGTAAGTACATAAATAACAAGTGTAGATACACTGTTTTGTGTTCACACCCTTTCACAATGGGTAAAAACACTGGCTTTTAAAAAAAATTACCTTATATGGTATAATTACGATTAATGTCGTAAGTTCGTATGTATTTTTCCAAATATATTCGTTCAATCTCTTGATGCTAATGGAAAATCACTCTTTGTAAAAGAAGTGTGAAATGTGTTCTAAGGATTTCTGTATTAAAATGTTTTGGTCCACAAAAACCTGTAATAAACAAAAATGATCATTCATTTGAACCAAAAGATTCATCAGATTCATCAACTCATTTTGTGTGGCTAAAATCAAATAATTTTCCAATTACTGATATTTTGCATAAAGTTTTCTTCTCATTTTACTTTAAATGTAATAGCAAAATATTTATTTGGAAACTGCATTAAAATAAATTCATGCTTTTTTTGCAAACCTATTCCTTTAACAGCTATTGCTGTGTTTCCTATGAGTTCTTGACGTCTGTTTCAAACTAAGTTCAACTGATCAACTAGTCATCTTAAAGGCATGAGCCCTCCAAAGATTGGCCTAGGAAATAGATGGAGAAGAAACTTTCAAGCTGATACATCATGCTAGTAGGTGTGCATTTTGAGTTCTTTAAAAAAAGGTCATACTTACATGGATTCTGTTCACATTTAAAATAAAATCTAGTGTGTACTTTTCAAAGAGCATAAGAAATGTAAGATTCAAAGATTAGGGGATTTTCTTGCATGAACTGGGGGGTAGGGTGTTGTTTAATCTTTTTGTGTGTTTGTGTGTCTTCTCTGAAGTAGGATATTGCACTGTTTTTTTATATAGTTGATAGGAGGGCAGATGGTTTGAAACTGCGTGTGCAAAAAGATTTCAATAATTTGGTGCATTTATCTCTAAGTCTTCAGAAGCAATTCTAGTGTTTATAATGGAAAAAGCAGCCACAGTGCCCAGTTTTTAACTGCTCTGTGCATTAATAGGGAGCCAGAATGGTAACTGTTGGATCCTTGACATCACCTATACTTTATGTTAGTGGGATTTAGTAGTTTTTTAATACTGTGTGAATCTACCTTTTCCCAATAGTCTGCTTTTCCAAGAAAATCATACCTAGGACTAAGAATCCGGCTCATTTTGTAGTTGGAATTTAATTTTCTGTTACGATTTAGTCTCAGAGGAAAATAAGCAGAGATTAAGCTAGAAAGAAAATAACTGGTGCATTTCCTTCCTAGAATTAGTATACTGGTTGAAACCAAGTGATGCGTAGGTTGGAAGAGAATTGATGACCTTCCAAGCAGCCAGCAAAGTCAGCCAGCTTTACTTCAGTAGCATGTGGGATTTTTTTGCATTCACGAAGATATGCAAAAACGTGTAGTTCCATGGGACACCAGAGTCTGAGCAAGGAGTTTCACCAGGCTGTATCAGACAGCCACATTCTTGGAGACACAAGACTGGGGTTAGAATCTGTGATCTTCTAAGACTAAAAGGAGATTTGAAAATAAGCTTTACTTAACCTTTATGTAGCATTCCCATTTGAATTGAGAAGACTCTCTATGTTTCAGTCTGGCCTGGAATTTCGATATGTTGATCACAGAAATCTTCTGCCTCACGAAATGAAACTTAGAATAATCCCTCTCTTTCTCTGGTGTAGGTGGTAGTGTCTCTGCACATCTAAATGTCACCTGTGGATCCTGGTGGCAGGTATGTACTCAGTCTAATAAATTGCTTGGATTTTGAAGCTGACGTGAAGTACAAATTTTGCTAAGCAGCAGGACTCAAAGATAATGATGCAGTAAGTGATGGACATTATTTTTTGTAAGCTGTCATCACTTAAGATATGAGGGTTCCTCATTCAGAGACTGAGAGATCCTGATCTGAGTTTGCAGTGTCTTAGTTTCGATGGGAAAGCAAAAATTCTTCTTTGCTTCTCAGATGACTTGAGAGGATGAGGGACATTATAGCCTTCCATTACTTCTGAATTCAAGAAGAACTAAGCTCTTGAGGTGTTCTGACTGAAATATGTAAGAGTGTGTGATGTTTAATTCTGAGATGTACTGTAGGATATGGCATAAGCTATTTAATGTGAATTAAAGAATCTGCATTTCCAGTTATCTGACAGAATTTTGCAAGAATGAGTTGAGATCCCAAAACAGCTCTGTGATATGATAAAAAAGCAAATTTTCTGTACAGGAGGAATGGTGTACTAAGTGTATCAGAGGCTCTGGAGCATAGTAGCTACTACTTTAGGTAAAATCTCAGCAGAGAATTTGAAAAGAGCACAGATAGTAATGATGCATGATGAGCATGTTGGTCAACACCAACTGTGCCAAATATACTTGGGAAATAGAGATGGGAAAAGACCCTTTTTCCAGATCCTAGGTAGTCATAGCATAGGCACGAACCTCTTAGAGCTAGCTAGGTAAGAGCTAACTCTGCTCTAAATTGTTGGGAGTCACATTAGGGTGATACTGTGCTCCACTTGGCTTTGAGAGGTTAGACTTAGTACCTTTTGCAAAGTCTTCCTAATGCAATAACCAGACTGCTGAGCTGGAGACTGACACGTGAGGCTGAAGATGATGTGTCTTTGTAGGATTTCCCAAGAATATAAATATACAGGCAAGACTATTGGGCACATGACTAGTTTGTTTGGGAAGCTCCAAGTCTGGCAGGGTTATAACTGGAATTATTCTTTGAGATCTGCCATTCAGAGATATCTGAATTCTTAACAAATCCTTCTGAGTGGAATATTATTTTCTTTCTAAATTTAGATATCTGAATTGTAGATTGAATTGTATCTACACAACAACAGGTTCTCTTACCTGATTTTCACAGATCGGCCTGGGTTGAAAAGGAGCACAATGCTCATGTAGTTCCAATCCCCTGCTATGTGCAGGGGCCACCGCAGCCCAGGCTGCCCAGAGCCACGTCCAGCCTGGCCTTGAATGCCTGCAGGGATGGGGCATCCACAGCCTCCTTGAGCAACCTGTTCCAGTGCATCACCACCCTCGGGGTGAAAAACCTCCTCCTAATATCCAACCTAAACCTCCCCTGTCTCAGTTTAAAACCATTCCCCTTGTCCTATCACCATCCACCCTCACAAACAGCCGTTCCCCCTCCTGTTTATACGCTCCCTTCAAGTACTGGGGACCAGTACTTGAGGTCTCCCCACAGCCTTCTGTTCTCCAGGCTAAACAAGCCCAGTTCCCTTAACCTCTCCTCACAGGAGAGCTGCTCCAGCTCTCTGCTCATCTCAGTGCCTCCTCTAAACCGGCTCCAAGAGCTCCGCGTCCTTCCTGTGCTGGAGCCCCAGGTCTGGATGCAGCACTGCAGATGGGGCCTCACAAGAGCCGAGCAGAGGGGGACGATCACCTCCCTCTTATTGCAGGCCACTCCTCTTTTAATGCAGCCCAGAACATAGTTGGCTTCCAGGCTGCAAATGCACACTGCTGGCACTGCTCTCATCCACCAAGTCTTTTTCCTCAGGGCTTCTCTCAAGGACGTCTTCCCTCAATCTGTGTGAATACCTGGGATTGCCATTTTCTCTAATGAGAATAGGAGATACCTCATTAGATTAAATTAATAGACATTCTCTCTAGACTCCTTCAATTGGATCTTAGTAGTAGTCACACTGTAGCCTCAGATACAAAGTAGAGGAAATTAATGCTCACAAGTGAACTGAACTGTTTATTGGAAAGCTCACCAAAGAGACTGAATACTGCATGTAAATACAGGTAGCGAGTAGGATTACACAGATCCACTGGCACAATTTCTAAATGTTGTGAAGTTGCAGTACATTAATTGCTCACCTCATACAAATGAGTTGGCTTAATCATTCAAAAACAAGCAAAGACAGGCTAACAGTCTCCATCATGAGCTTAAGAGACTCTTGTTTCTTCCTTCCATTTAACAAGACTATAACAGAGCTGCATACTGATATTTCCCAGCTGGGCCAACAGTTGATGCTTATTCTATGGAGACTCAACTGTGCAATCATTTGTATACGATTGTGTGTGAACGGTACATCTACTCAGTATTTGATGCACAAACACACCTTTTTATCCAGACCATAAATGCATTGGAGGCTCATATCTTCAGCATGTTTCAGCTATCTTCAAGAACACAGCATCTGAACCAAAACACTGTTGGGAGATGAACTAATGAAAGTGATTAAGCATGTCTGTCTGGTCATGCTTCTGTAACAACATTGCATACAGATCTAGTCAGAGAGAGGCGAAGAGGGCTTTCACAGGGGTATTTTATATTTGGTTAACTGCTGTGAGAACAAATATACACACTACATCAGAATTGAACAAACCAGGTCTTTTTGTTTGTTTGTTTGTTTGCTTGTTTGTTTGTTTTTTTTTGCATGGGAATTTGTATGTGAACTAGTTTTGACAATAACAATGACAGACAATGACAATGACAGATGAAATTATTCTTATTCCAAATGAATAGAAACAGGCTTAGATTGGGGTCAGCTGTAGCCATTTAGTTCAAGTAAATATCCACTTTTGACTGAAATGATACATGTTACACAATAATTTTAAAATGAATCATTCACTATCTGAGTAAATTTTAACCTCAATAAAGAGAGAAAAAAAGAACGAGAAAAATAAAACTATTTATGTATTTGTTTATGCAGGCTTTGGCTAGCTCCATAATGTAGACTTAGTATGAAATGAAACTACACCACTTTCTGCAGTACCAAGCACTTGTTCTTTCTGTAGGGCATGAAGCTGTTAACCCAGCCAACTTTACATGTATGTAGATGCCCTGCTTTCTCTTTACTTAAACAGAGATATCACTGTCTGTTGATTATTAGTTGTTTAGGACATATCTAGAGCAAAATGTTGGAGATGAGTTTGATGGGGTCACAGCCTCTGAGCCAGCAGAACTGAAGAAACTGCTGGGACAGATTTCAAAGGGAGTTATCATTCCTAACGGGGCTCTGAAATGGGAGTGTAGCTTAGGGCTACCTGGAGTCAGCCTGCAGATTTTCAGGACTCACTTGGGAAGACTTGAGTTTGATTTTGACAGTCATTTCTAAAGATAACTATTAATAATAAGAGTCACAGTTTACTGAGATCTTACAGAATGTGCATCAAACAGAACCTGTGTTACTTTGTCAGGACTGAGAGTAATGGCTTTCCATTAATTTCCGCTTAAGAAGAGAGATTTGTCTTGAGTACAGTATTTATGAGGTGATTGCAATTAATTTTCCTGTCAGCAGTGAGTGAATCTCAGCTTTTCTGGACTCTCTGTTTCCCAAATTATTTTAAAGTGCAAAACTTTGCCAGCAATTTTTATTATTTTTAGGAACTGATCTGAGCACTAAAGCTACTTTATAAAGCCCTTGGCTAAATACCAGAACTTTACAGTCATGTTGGCAGTGTATTTGCTGAGTTTCTTCTCATTTTTTTTCTATCTTTAAACAATTTATTTATTTATTTATTTATTTATTTATTTATTGCTAGCAAAAATAGATTACTTTAGGAATAATTACTCTTCTTCAGCAGAGTAGAAGTACTGGAAGTAAAATTTTGAAAATACATTGAAATAACTAAACTATAATACTCTGAGCAAAATGCTCTTATAAATCTATTTTGTAAATATTTATTTTCACTAACTGAACATAAGAATGTCAAAATTATTAGCGTAATTTTTCATGCTTCTGTTATGGTGATTAATTAGTGTATCTTCTCCATCTGCATGGAGTGTAGGACCTGAAATAACGAATAATTTTTATTTAATTACACGAGGAAGGAAAATGTCTCTGGATATACACGGTGTATTCAGTAGATGATAAGACTAAACAATACATATATTATATAGCACACATATTATTAAATAATATATATATTATATAATAATTATATATAAATATATATAAAATAATATATTAAATATTAAATATTAAATAATATTATATATTATATAATTTTAATATTATATAGCACACAATATTGTCAGTTTATGCAGCAGGACTGAGACCATCACCCGCTGATTACATCAGAGGCTGTAGCGTGCAGGACAAAAGACAATATGGACAGCTGCTAAAGCATGGGAGCTGCCCATACAACTGCCTGATACCATCCAGGCATGACAAGACTGCAGTGCTTGCTTCAGGATGAGACCGAGACTGCTGTCTGAAACAGCAGCCCGTCTTGCTAGAGGACACAATCCTCTCCAGCGATGGCAGGTTGATTACATTGCGCCCTTCCCTTAGTCTAGAAGGAGAGATATATCTGTACCTGTGTTGACACACCAATTGGGCTGATGCAGACCTATCTAGTGCCAAGAGCAAACCAGGCAAATATTGACAAGGGACTCACCAAGCTGATGGCCACCTATGGAGCACCTCAAGTCATCGAGAGTGATCAATGGTCTCATTTCACTGGTACAATGACACAACACCGGGCAGAAGAAAACAGCTTGAGCGGTGATTCCGCCTGCCAGATAGTCCAACAGTGGCAGGCCTTAGTGAATGCTCTAATAATAGTCCTAAGGCTGCTCTGAAGGCAGACTCTCAGACCATGCAGGGGTGGAGAAAGAGACTGTGAAACCCTGTGAGACCTGAATGAAAGCTCAGAGATAGCAGACCCAGTGCCCTGAAGATGCTACTGACATGGCCTCCTTGATTAGGATCCAAATTATGGGCACTGATAATTGGGTAGGACCCCAACTTGGCAATGAAATAATCTTCTGCTCCCTGCCCCTGAAAACCTAGAACACAGTACCCATATGTTACAGTTGGTGTTACAGCTGGAAAGATTATTGTGGAGAAAATGGGAAGATTCTTTCCCTTATTTCTACACCTTCTGCTGTCAGGTTTGAGTGGATCCTGCCTTGTTACATTTTATAGCAGTGGACTGCTATAACATTGGTATGTTATTAATTTTGTTCTTCTCCCAGAACCGTAACTTAACTAGATGTATGGGAACTATTGAATACGCCCGAACCTCTGACTGATCACCTGAGGCGAGCGCTGAGTAAGGTGAGGAAGCACAGATGAAGGCAATTCACCTGTGACCAGAAGGGGTGGAGCCTGGCTTATGCAGAGCCTTAAACACCTCTTTTTGACCAATGCTCTGTCTCAGTGTGCTCAGCTGTCTGGAATAGGCATTAGAACTAATGGCTTTCTCTATTAGTGATAACAGTCTGTCTTAAATTTATTTACCTTGCTGGTATGGGAAACTGAAAAATACTTAGAAGAATATTTTTATCAAGAGGAGGTGTAAGAAATTACAGACCTAACGAGAGATGGACCAAACTGGAGATCATCTTCAGGGTACATTGGAATTCTGTAATTACATTTACAATTTTACATAATTTGAAACACATGCAACCACACTAGAGTGGTTTTCAGTAATTCATAGAACATTGTAATAAAAGCTGAAAGACTTCAAGCCTAGCAAATCTCAAAGCAAAGCATGACATTCTACTTCACATCTACTGTAAGCTTAGACTTCAGAATGGCCCCTATTCCCCAGAGGAGCAGCAGGGTGGGAGGCAAAGCACGGGATGGGGAAACTTCAGCACATGCACAGAGGAGTGGCAGGAGCCACCTTTTTTTAAGGTTTCCTCATTTATCCCCAGCACCCACCCAGGCACTTTGTTCTTGACGGCTCCAATTTGCCAAAAATCAGTGTGTGTTTGAGGCTTTGAGCTGTTTTCCTCTCTGGTAGCGAAAACCACAAAGCACATCCATCTCTGTGAGCAAGGAGTTGCAGCACACTTCCCTCCTAAGGTTTAAATCAAGACTCAGAATTTAAGATTAAATGTTCAGCCCCTGGCTAATTATGTTTTTAAGGTTCAATTTGCCTCACAAACCTCTGAGTTGAAAAAAAACAAGGCTCAAATTGTCTTTACATGATGGGGAATATGGCCGAACGAACCCATGCAGAGCTCCAGTGTGCTTTTGGGCAGCTGCCCTTCAATCTAAAGAACTTGGTTTAACCTGTGTTTACCCCCTACTCAGGTCTTTTGCTACAGAATGTGAAGAGCTACCATTTCTCTCTCTTTTTTTTTTTTTTTTTTTTTTTAGTAATGCACAAAAAATTGTAATGAACAGTTTAGTCTGAACCACAGGGAGAAACGAGAGGCTGTTCAGATGTAGTCTGGATTATCAAGAGCGACTGCGGCTGCAACGACCTTGAATTACCAATATAACTTTTCCCTCTTTTTTTTTCTTAATAGTACCTTTGTAGAGCTGCTATTAACAATGAAGTTTCCTTCTTTTCCAACAGACAGAAAGATTTATGTGGTTTGGAGAAATACAACTGAACTGATGGGAGCCTCAACACCACTTGAGTCTACCACACGCAGGCTTTACCTGCATGAGCTGCAGACATCTGTCTGCCTGTCTGAATTCCTGCAATGTACCTGCTAGTTTTCCCCCTTCTGTGGATCCACCGATCAATTTCTCCCCTTCATTATTAAAAAAACTTCCTACAGAAATGAAACACGAGGCTCAAACATCTCTGAGAACCTCTGCTGCTGCTGTGTGTAAAACAGATGTGAACATAAAGGTTGTCTGCTGTGTGACATTAAGTGGATGACACCTCCCACTATGCAGAAAAGCACGAGCACCAACATTATACCCACTTGCTAAGAGTCAGATAGAATTTTTACTATGTTTTTAAACATTTCACTTTTTTTTAAAAGTATCTGTAGTCAAACACAAGGCAAAAAGCTGCCAAGAAGCGTTCTCCCCCTGCTGGTGGCACCTCAGTCGTTTCTCTCTCAGCATCCCTGTAGGTATGCAAAAACATAACCAGGACTGACAACACAGGAGGTTTAAATAAAGGAATAATGAGCTGTGGGACACAAAAGGAGATTGTGTGCTTTGTTGTTGCTTGACAAGCAGGTGAGAAATCTTGTCCTGTTGTTGCAGACCCCCATGCAATTACAGCCCAGTCCACAACACCTTATCAGCGCCCGTCTGTCTGCACCCCCACCCGGCACAGGGACATGAGAGACGCACGCCATAGGATGTGGCTCAAGTGCTGAATTTAGTGCTGTGCAACAACTGCCTGTATACCGTGACACGCGACTGCCCCGTGAGCCCGTGACCTGTTAAGCACCACCCAGAACCCCCCCTGTAACTGCCACCCACCTTAGCCCATGTACCACCCATACTGAGCACCGCCCACATCTCCCCCCTCTCTATGCCAAGCTATCGTGTCCCCTACTTTCTACTGTTATTTCTCATAGTCATTAGTACAAGAATAGTGCGTTGAGGTGCAGATATGCTGGATCCGTTGAAAAAGGTTAGTCCTTGTCTACAGCTGTCGTTGTGCAGAATCGTAACACTAATTATATTAATAACATAATCATTATAGCTCAATCAAGGCCTTGGTTGACAATACTCGAAATGTTAGAAAGACAAACATAGCATAATGACAAGAAGTACTGTTAAACTAATAAAAAGAACAAACACATGGTGGTGGTGAATGTGATAGGCAGTGCCAGCAGGGCGTCCCCTGCTTCAAGGTGCACTTTCCTCTCTCACCCATCACAGATTCTCTCCCGCTTTATTCTTCTCAGGGTCCAAAAGGTATTTTCCATTTGTACGCTGCATCTGCATGGCCAGTGCGTGATACAGAGCCCAAGCAGAACACCTGCTTGCAAAACATAATGAACTATCAAGGTTAGCTCTCTTAGCGTGCGCCTTTGCCTAGGTCTTCTTTCCAGTTTTGTCTTTGCAAATCTAGAAAAACTAATTGATAGGTTGACAGCATCATAACTGGAGCGTTACTAATACATCAAAAGAGCTATTCCCATACAATACAGCACTGGTAACATTAAATCCTGTTTAATTCACATTCTATCTACTACTAAAATAAAAGAAGAACACAACAAACTAGCTAACGCCTAATAACTCTAATTCTTGAGACTATATTGATAACACAGGAAAATCACCCACTATACCATACCACTACTACTGTTACTTATTTGCAATATAACAAGTTACAAAGCAATACCAATAAATAAGAAGCACACAATCCCAGTCATTATAAAGGTTGGATGCTATTTTCTGTCTTGAGATGAGGCTGAACGTATCGTGCTGGAATCCACGTAGGGCCAGCCCATAATCTTTCTCGTGGGGTGTCTCCCGTATTCCCCTTTTTGTTTATTAAGAATAGATTTCAATGTTAGATGAGTATGCTCAATGATAGCTTGTCCAGTGGGAGAATGAGGAATGCCTGTAAGATGTCTAACCCCCCATTCTTGGAGGAAAGTTAATGTAGCCTTAGAAGTACCTGCAGGTCCATTATTGTTTTCAACCAAGTGACATGCGGGCTGCTGAGATGCAACAGCAGGAGACATGAACAGGGCGGAGGGCGGAACGGCACAGCGAGCTTTGGGGGTGGAGTGGAGGGAGAGAGAACGGTGAGCGACGTGGACGGAGCTGAAGGCAGGAGCAGGATGAGCGTCAGGGCAGGGCCAAGGGCAGCAGCGATGGTGAAGGTTGCAATTTCTCCTCTTTGTGGTCAGGGGTGGGGTCAGAGCTGCAGATTGAATCCGGACCAGGGCTGCTTTCTGCAGCGGGGGGCAGAGGCGGGGGTGGGAGGGAGGGCGAAGGGGAATAGTCTGAAGAAATTCTTCTTTGTCGAATTTGTTTAAGTCCCTCCATTTTTTGGTGCCATACAGGCAAAGGCTTAGCAGCCATTCTGTCTTTAGCAATAGCCATCTGTGCTTGTATAATAATCGTCCGCCTGAGTCCTCACCTGTTGCTCCCACACTGTACACTGTGCCAGCGTTAAGACTATCCTGGCCGTCTGCTGCCAGTCAAACATTAGCAGTCCTGATGTCACAATGGTATCTAACAGCAGCTGCAACCCTGATCCCGATATCCCTTCTGACTGAATGGCTGATCTCAACTGCAACAGAACTTTATAATTTACAGGATTCCATTGACAGGCCCCATCTGGACCCATGTCTGTCCTGCACTGTGGACATCCACATCCAGACACAGCACTGCAGGTGAGGTCTCACCAGCATAGAGCACAGGGGCAGGATCACCTCTCTTCACCTGCTGACCACGCATCTTTTGATGCAGCCCAGGATGCGGCTGGTTTTCTGGGCTAGGAGGGCACTTTGCTGCTCACGTCCAGCTTGCTGTCCCAGGTGTTTTGGGACAGGCCTATGCTCAGTCCTTTAATCCCCCAGCACATATTGGTAGCAGGGGTTCTCTTGTCCCAGGTGCAAGACGCTGCACCTGGATTTGTTGAGCCTGGTGAGGTTTGTCTGTGCCTATTGCTCGTGCCCATCTGGGTCCCTCTGGCTGGCAGCCCGTCCCTCTGCAGTGTCGCTGCTCCCCACAGCTTGGTGTCGTCAGCAAATTTTCTGAGGGTGGCTCGAGCCCGCCGCTGATGTCACTGATGAAGATATGGAAGAGTCCCAGCCCCAGCACAGACCCCTTTGGGACACCGCTCGTCACCCATCGCCGTTCGGACATGGAGCCACTGACCGCCGCTCTCTGGACTCGATCCTGCATATGGTTCTCTGTCCACAGAACAGCCCACCCATTGGATCCGTATCTTTCCAATTTGGAGAGAAGGATGTTGTGGGATGTTGTGTCAAAGGCCTTACTGAAGTCCTGGTAGATGACATCAGTGGCTCTTCGCTTGTCTGCTGATGCTGTGACACCATTGTAGGCAGCCGCTGGGTTGGTCAAGCAGGATTTGCCCTTGGTGAAGCCATGCTGCTCTCCTGTATCACCTCCCTGTCATCGGTGTGCCTTTAGCGCGACTTCCACGAGGATCTGCTCGGTGCTCTTTCCCAGCACAGAGGTGAGACTGCTATGTTGGTAGTTCCCAGGATCATTCTTTCTTCCCTTCTTAACAATGGGTGTGATGCTGCCTTTTTTCCATTCACCAGGGGCTTCACCTGAGTGCCGTGACTTTTCAAATGTCACTGAGAGTGGCTTGGCAACTACATCACCAAACTCCCTTAGGACTCTGCGATGCGTCTCATCGGGTCCAACGGACTCCTGCATTTCCGGTTCTGCAGGTGGGCTGGAACCTGGTCTTTGCTCACAGTGTGGGATGGTGAGGGCGGTGTCCGGGCTGGCCTTGCTTCCTCAATTCCCACCTACCAAATCTAATATTTGAGGGGCATGTGCTGAGCAGTTAGAGAAGATGGAGGCAACATGTCCAGTACCTCAGCCTTCTCCTTGTCTGTTACCAGCTACAGTGCTGCTGGTAAGCAGCATCATGCACTTGCTGAGTTTCCCCAGAGCTGCTGAACAGGCAGACTTCCCCAGCTGTACCGACTGCGCCCTGATCACCAAGAGCCTTTGTGTCATTGTGTCTCACAGCCCCTGGTGTCTCGCTACGGAGCCACTCGTGAGAGCAATGTGCACAGGGTGCAGCCCCCGCACGTGTGGGGCAGCGCCTTCATTATTGTGTTGTGTTTAACAGGTGGCAACGGAAGAAGGTCTGCTGTTTCTCCAAACAACGTTGTTAGCTATCCTGTCTCTGGAATGCAGGGTAGCATGCTGGACAATAAAGCCACAAATTAACAAAGCAGCAGCAGATTGGTGGATGGAATTCTGGAGTTGTAGCTGGTAAGACGACTGGCTGGAGTGAGTCAAGCATCCTTCAGCTTGATCCCGGTCAAAGAGTGCACAGCGAGAAAAGGAATCTGGCCTTCATCAGAAGACCACCAGGTGACCTGTGAGAGATACCATGCATGTGTAAAAGAACTGAGACTTGGGGCGAGGAAAAGTCAGTCCTTTTGGGAATTCACTGTAATAACCCAACCTTTTCTTGGGCTTCCATCAGACTGCGAGCTTGGGCTTTACGGGCTAGAGGTGGAGCTTACACAGACACCTCTGTATTTTCAGAAAGGAACAAGAAGGCTGAGAATCGGGTGCTTTGTTTGACATTTTTACTGGCTGTCCTTCTTAAGGATGCTGCCTGTCCATAGGCGCGTTTGGTTGGTTTGGCTGAAGCTTAGGAGCTTGGTGCTCATGACTTCAGTTCTTTGTGATGCAGAGCTGTGTCATTTGCTGCCCAGACCAAATGCAAATACTTTTGGAGGATATTACTCTGTGCATTTTTTTTTCTTTAATGCTTTTAATGCGAGAGTAGTACATGCCTTCAAACAGGTAGCATATAAAATACATTTATATTTCTCTCTCTTTTTTTTTTCCTTTGTTCCCTGGAGCAGTGGTTCGGGGAAATATGGATTCTTTCTTCTCTGCCACTGCGTTTCCCACAGTGGTGTTCTGGGAATGGCTTCTGTCATTGATTTTCAATATCGAATACTAGCTGTTATTAAAGCAGTTCAGCTGTGGTGCCCGTGGTCAGAATGCCCTGCAGCAGACCCTGGCCTCAGTTGTGAATGGAAGAACGGACAGCAGATCGCTCGATATCAAAATTGATATTGCAGTGGATATTTACAAGCCTTGGGAAACCTGGATGGGATCTCAGAGTGGTGAGGCCAGGTACGGAAGTTGTTACTGCTATGTTTTTATTCTTGAAGTGGGATGCCTGTTTTGCACTGCAATTGTTTTACAACGTTAATGATTGTTAATCATTCCTAGCCATTCTTGGCTTCACTGCGCACACCTGTCCAATTGATACCAGCTTTTTCATCACCTCAGAGGCTTGGAAAAAAAAAAAAAGCATGACGAAATCAACTTGATGATTATTTATGTATTGATTTACAGATATTCTTACGCGCTTAGCAGAGGTTTACTGGGTGTAGGGAAGTTTTCCTTGGTTTTCGTCGTCTTTTTCCAATTGACGCAATTTTCTCCTACCTCAACCCCCATCTAACTGCGTTTTTCCTCTGCCCTCACGACAAAGAAAGAAGGAAGCGTGAGAAGCCGTGGCGCGGCTCCGCGTCGATCCAGTCCTCGTTGTTTCCGCGGTCTCCGGTGCCCCCTCGTGGCCAATCGGTGGAACTGCGGCAGTGTTTTGGTGCTACAGTCACCAGGGCGCATGCGCGCAGACACGCATTTCCCGAGACTTCCGGTTCCGGGTTGCTGCCGTGTCGGTGCTGCTGCACGCCGGTACCGCGACAGCGAATGTCGGAACTGCTCGCGTTCCACTGCCGCTGAGAGGGCTTTTACACAGCTGAGGGACGGTGCTGGGCTGGGGGTAGAAGGGGACGTTTGCTGGTTCATCGGGGCGGCGAGGAAATTGGATGGCACGAGGCGCTATGGAGCGGCTGTGAGCCGAACCGGTCCGTTCCCGGGTGGGCTCGGGCATAAAACAGCGGAAATAGACGACGGGCATCCCGGATTAGATGGGGAAGAATATTGCTAAGCTGGCGGTCCAAGAATCGACTGCTTGCCTGTACGGGCGCACGTACGCTATTACCTGGAGGACTGATCACCATAGAGAGCGGCGGATTAGCTGCGCAGAGCGGTTAAAACGCCAGTTCCGGATTTGTAGGCGCATGCGTTATGCTGCTGGCGGGACTCGGTGGAAAACAGCAGCAGTTCCGCGCATTGGCCACGAGGTGGCAGCAGAGACCGCGGAAAGAGCTCTGGCGGCATTGACGGGGACCCGCGACGCTGTCCTCGGCGATCCGTTCTGTCTTGTGATGACGGGGGAAGAACACGAAGTTAGAAGCAGGGGGAAAAGACAAAGAAAACAGAGGGAAATTACTCCAGACCCTGGAAAGCCGTGCTAAGTGGTTATGAATATCTGTTTAAAAAAAAAAGCAAAAAAATTTGTTTTTGTCAGTATGTGTTGCATTGTTTTTAAATATTCACATACCAAAACGTAACTGCCCAGCAAATTTAATGATAACGAAATAAAGCACATTGGCAGAAGGCACAGGGCCGTATTAATGCTTGCTCAGCCTCTGTCTTGTTCATATTTTAATGTATTTGTTTCCATGGGCCTTTCTTCAACTCCAGGTTTCATTTTCGGCTTTTTATTCTTTTCAATGCCATAAAATGGGTAGTTTTAGGCCCTAGCAGGTCTATGCAGGCAGAGACAAAGTTGCAGTTTTGATATTCGTGGGGATCTTTACATCCTTTCCACAAAGATTGACAAAACCTAAGTTTCCGCAGTTCTCCACCTATGTTTACAGATGGAAAAAATTAATTCCCCTGCAGAGAAAGAATTGATGTCACAGCTGCCATTGTCACAGCTGCAAGATGGCCTGAGAGTTGTGCAGGTCCATCAGGCTCAGCTGCAGCTTTCCATTTACCCTTCTCTGGTCCTCCTGCAGCTGGACGGATCGCCCACAAGGGCATGGGGTACGCAGACCCTCCCCGGCCAGCTGCAGCAGTCACTCCTGCCAGCACTCCCTTTCCCGCCGACCATTCCCATTTCGCAGGCTGGAGCCCTGTGTGGCAGAGGAGAGGAGAGGTGCAGGCAGAAGGAAAACAGAGTGCTGGGATTCCTCCAGCTCGCTGCCAGCTGTCTTCTCTGACATTTTTGGGGTGGGCAGGGGACTGTGGGAGCACCCTCGAAGTGCTGGGCAGGAGGGAAGGAATTAAAGATGCAGCTGCAGGCAGCGGGCTCTGAGCTGGAGCAGTGCGGCCGGGCACTGTACAGCTCACAGTCTGGGCACACAGAGGAAATTTGTCCAGCTGAGGGCTGCAGGGCTGTCCTTACCAAGCCCCATCCTACAGGTCTGCAGCGACTGCACCAGTTGCTCGAGCTCTTCCCACTGCAGGAGCTCAGAAGCAACAGCAACCCTGGCCCAAGTAGGTAATGACAACACGCACACACAAATACACCCGATACAGAATCTGGCATACTACAGTCCTCCCAGAGCTTGTTGCTGCTTTTTAGGCTGCTCTACAGCTATTCTGTCCATTCCCCTTCATTCCCCTATGTCTTGCCCCCTTTCTTCGCCCATTCCTTTTTCAGGTTTCTCCTTTCTTTCCTCACTTCCTTCCCCACGCCTTCTGCCTGCAGTGGCCCCATGTTCTGCTGCTCTTCTCAGCTGACGATCCTTAAACCACACTTTTCAAAGACATGGGATCAGACTGCATACTATCACTGATTTTAAAACAGCCAAAGAAGTACAGTATTACGTATGGATAACAAACTCCTACCTGCTGGAAGACCAATATCAGCTCCTCATCCTGGAGCATCACCATCGCCCCCAGGTTAGGCTGGCACTGCTCATCTGCCCCGCAGTGCTGCTTGAATGGCACTGGCACCTCCTGGCACAGCCTGCCACCTCCCTCTGTCACATCTACATGTCACCTCCTCTCACCGCTGTAGTTCTGACCCCACACATCAAACCCATGTCCCCCCATGTCCTCACGTGTCCCTGTGTCCCCATATGCCCTCTCATGTCCCCTCAAGTCCCCCCATGTCCCCTGCCCCGCTTTGCTCCTTGCTGATGTCACTGTGGGGTTGAGGATGGGGACAGGGATGCCTGTGGGATGCGTGGAGCCCTGGGACGAGTTGATGGCCATGCACAGTGGGGTGATGGTGCCCTCGGCGCACAGTTGTGACATTGAGGGGGGGGGGTATTGCCCTGCAAGTGGGGATCATTGCCCCCAACATGGGGCTCGTGCCCCACGCACATGGGCAAGTTGTATGGGCAGTGCTTTCTGGAGATGATCTGTCTTTTCTCCAAATCTGCAGTGACTTCAGCAATCCCGCGTTGAGCCACAGCAGCAATGGGGCACTGCAGCACGTCAGCGATCTCTGACTGGAGGAGCGCAGGGCTGCACGAAGGACGCACTGCAGCCTCCCTGTTTCTGTGGGGTTTGCACTGCTGTTGGAGCCCAAAGGCCACATGCTGCCATACAGGCAGGTGCCAGGTTCACCCACTGAGGACACCAAACCCTAAATGTCACAGTGGCCTTTAATTGCTGTGTGAGGAGATGACGCGCATTTCTCCCTGGGGAGCCGTAAGCTGAGCCCGGCAGCTGGGCAGCCAGCACTCGCTCCATTGACGCCGCTCATCTCAGCCCTTGTGCTGCACGTGCAGCTTCTCAGCACCTCGCTGTATCAGTATTGAAGCCTGTGCTCCCCTATCTATTAGAAATGTCACCAATGGCCATTGGGGACAGACTGGAATCAAAATACGTGGGCCATCCTAGCTCGCCCATCAGTAAAGCTCCCCTTGCCAGACAGGCAGACCCAATTGGCTGCTGGTGTTGGTTTTTTTTTCTTCATGCCTTTATGGGAACTTTGATATCACAGCCTGAAGCAGTGATGGAGCACCTGGCGAGGGGTGCAGCCCTGCAAGCACAGGTGGAAGCAACGCAGCTGTGGGAGCAGATGGGGCTGAGCCTGGCTCCAGCCCTCCCTCACCTCATCTGAAAGCTGGCAGCCCCACAGGCAGTGTCTCTTCCCAATGACCCCCTCCCAGGGGTTGTTGGGGGGCTCTGGTTCTTGGAAAGAGGTAAGCAATTCTTCCTTTATTGTAGGGTTTTGATCTTTTCCTTTCTGTGGGGATCCTAAGCTGGTTTAGAGTAGCTCTATCTGCTTTGCCTGTCTTTATGGTGCCCTTCAATTGTTTTCTGGGGGAAGTGAAGGGGGTATCTCCCTTTCTCTGAACTGGTAATGCAGGGACTGATGTTCGTTCCTTTCTTTTGCTCTTATCTCATTTCTGGAATGCACCAATCAGCCCTGAGGTAACGCTGGTTGGCTGTGCATTGCAACTCTGGAAATGTCTGGAGCTGATGCTCTTTTCCATAAAGGGATTCTGTGTTCTCCAGATCTTCTTTGCAGCTCTTTTTGAACTCAATACTTCTCAGGAAGTCTCTGTTCCCTCTTTGGTGATTCTTATTGCATAATCTCCAACCTGAGGCTCCAAACTTGGTTTGTCTGCTACCACATTGTCCCAACCCATTTAATGACATGTACCCTCTGTGTCCCCTTCCACTGTGTCCTTGCATCCACCTGTGTCTTTGTGTCCTCCCTGTGTCCTCTCCCCATGTCCCCTCTTGTCAGCTCGATGGGATTTAAGGGTTTCTGGGGCTCCTCCAGTTAGTGGTTTAAGCTCTGTGAAATCTTTGGAGCAGGCAATGGAGCCCCTCATGAGCCCCCTGTTCATGCATCACTTGTATGCAGGTGGGTTTTGTGATGGCTGTTGGAAGCTCTCTTACAGATGGAGTGGGGGTCACAAGGGGCTCCCTGGGCTTTGTTCTTCCAGCGCAATAAGCGATGTGACTGGTGATAGAGTGTGGTGCATCCATCAGGCTGGGACCTGAGCTTAAGAAAATCTCTGGGCCCCAGAGGCCCTTTTCTTTGTCCTCACTTAGTGCAATGCAGTCTCCACTACTCGAGCACACTGAACACAAGTGTTCTGTTCCTGTTTTGTCTGCTTCTCTCCTTGATCTCCCTTATGAATTTGTAACAGATGCCGGGGCATGGAACTCAGAGCATGCTGTGGCTGACCACCCTGGGGTCCTATGTTTTTTTCTGTTTCTTGCAGATCTTGCTTTGTATTTATAGGAAATGTATTTAGAGGAAAGATTTCCCTCTTCTGGACCACTTTGTCAGGATCAGCCCAGATCTCCATCCCAACTGTCAGGGGATGCTCTTAGTTTCCTAATCTGTATGATACCCAGTGCCCCCCTTCCTTCCACCCCCTGACTCCCGTTAAATAGCTAGCTCTGCAGCTACGGGACCCAGCAGTGTGATGAAGCAAGTCCTCTGGTCTGCTGAATACTGGGACTGCCATGGACAGGCTCTGTGCTGATGTGGATCTTCCTGGTTGGACTGCTTGCTGAGTGTCTCCAGAGCTGTTGAGCACTCAGGCTTCCCTGCCTGCCCTGACTGCTCACCAGGCCATCGACGTCCTTTGTGTCGCTGTTCCTCATGGCATCAGCTGTCACACCATAGACTCCTTGGAGTCGGAAGGAACCATTTGTGATGATCTAGTCCGACTCCCCACAAGGAACAGGGATGTTCACAGCTAGATCAGAGCCTGATCCAACCTCACCTTGGAAGGGACAGGGCATCCAGCACATCTCTGGGCAACCTGTTCCACTGCTTCACCACCCCTACTGTAAAAGATATTTTCCTTACATCTAACCCAAATTTTCCCTTGTTCTTTCCTTTTGCTCCCCTTTAGGTATTGAACAGCTGTTACCAGGCCACCTTGGAGCCCTCACTTCTCCGTGCTGAACAGCCCCAGCTCTCTCAGCCTGTCCTTGGAGGAGAGCCCTTTGATCCCTTGGTTCTTTTTTTTTTGTGGCCATCCTCTGATGTGATCCAACAGGTCCATGTCTCTTCTGCACTGAGGACTCTACATTCTGACACAATCTCTAGATGTGGGATTGTGTGGAATATAGACTCAGATAAGGGAAGTCTCTTTACTTCACAGGTCCTACAGGAGCTGATGAGAACTTCAGAAATAAAGTGGGAGCTCCATACTCCGTGGCACCCTCCTTCTTCAGGGAAAGTAGAATGAATCAATCAGATGCTGAAGAAGCACTTGTCAAAATTGGTTTCAGAGACCAAACTACCATGGACAAAGTGTTTGCCTGTAGCCCTTGTCAGAACACGAACCACTCACAGAAAAGGCTTAGGAGTATCGCCCTATGAAGTGCTGTTTGGGTGGCCGTACTTGGGAATGGTGAGATGCCCGCTCTTGAAACCAAGGGTAAGTTTCTCCAGAACTGTGTACTCAGGTTGTCTGCTGCTCTGTTACCCCTTAAGGAATGTGGGCTGTTGGCTCAAACTCCACCTCTGGAATTTCCAGTGCACTCATCCCGTGTTGGAGGCTGGTCCTAATATGCACCTGGAAGGAATAAAGGCTTTAGCCTGAGTGGGATGGAATGGACTATTTCAGGTACTGCAGTGGATGTTGTCTACCTTGACTTCAGCAATGTTTTGTTACAGTCTCCTGTGACATCCTGGTAATGAAGCTGAGAAAGTGTGGGATAGATGAGTGGATGATGAGGTGGGCTGAGAACTGGTTTACTGGCTGAGCTCAGTGGTGGTGATGGGCGGCACAGAGTGCGGCTGGAGAGCTGTGAGTGGCGGTGCTCCCGGGGGTTGGTGCTGGGTCTGGTTGTGAAGGGGAGATTGTGTTTGTGCTGTAGAAGCTTTGAGTATTTTCTGTATGTAGTACTGGCTTTACTGAACTTACAGCCCTCTTGTGAAAGAGCCGTTTGCCTTCCACTAAGAAAGTTGCTGAGCAGAGTTAAAAAGTTAAAGATTCGGGGTGTTCTGATTGGGGTGGAATTGAGGTGGGAAAGAAAGACCATATAAAGGGAAATTGCATGTACCCGCTCTCTGTTTCACGCTTTCCACGAGGTTCGTGAATGCAGAATGAAGCTGTACTTGCTAAACGTTGTGCTGTTTTTTTGCTGTTGCCGAAGTGGGGCAGTGACCAGGGAGTACTACATTGGGATTATAGAGACAGCATGGGACTATGCTCCTGGTAGTACTGATATCATATCTGGACAACGTTTTGCAGAAGAAGAGTAAGTAATGTAGTTCGTACTGATGGAGTTTTATTTAATAGCATTGTCTGCTTTAGATGCTAGGACCAGGACCTGGTGAAGTTGGTGAAATGAATTGTGCTAGTGTCAGTGAACCTGGTGGCTGACATATAAGGGAGTATTTACTTTTTCCTGACTTGCTTAAGAACTAAATTGCGACTCTCTGCTGATGGAAAATGTTGTACAATGTAATGTTCTTTTTGTGACTTTATCGTAATGAAACGTTTATTAACTAGAGGTAGGGAAATGATCATGTGAATGCCTACTGTTATTTTGAATTAGCCAAGTGGCAGTGATGAAGGGAAGGCTTCTGCTTTTACATTTTTAAACTCAGAAGTTTAACATGTTTTTTCTGTTCTGATTTTTCTGTTGGGCACAATTTTCCTTTTTAAATGTTTGTTGTTGGCAGTGGTCTCTTTCTTGTGGAGATGCAGCAGCTGGAGTGTTTCATGCAAGAAAGGCTCTGTGCAGTATGAGAAATAGAGGATAAGTGTGGTGAGGAGAAAGGTGATACCCAGAAGACATAATAAATAAAGAAAACTCAGATATCGGAGGCACCAAAGAAAGTATTGGGCAGGAAAAAAAAATAGTCATCCTCTCTATTTTTTCAGTGCTTTTAAAATGAAGTAGAACTATACTAAATGAAGAGTGAAGAAGTATATCACTAGTAAGAAGAGTCTTCTCCTTGCTGACTGTGAAGTCAACATAACATGATACTTGTTGGTTTTAACTGGCTTTGGAAGATTATGCAGAACTTGAAGCACGTACAAAAATGTTGAGCAGGAAGACCTGTTGTTTGACTTATAAGCAGCAGAAAATTGTGTCAAGTATCCTTATCTTCAGTCTACAAAATAGATAGAAAAAATTCATAGTTGGTGTGTAGCATTTAGTCTCTATCTGAGTGCCTGTACTCTTCAGAAATGTGAATGTATTTGCTTCTAAAGGCAGACTGTGCACAGTGCTACGGAGGCTTGGCTTTTGTTTGAGATCTGCTAATTAGCACTGTTCAAGTATAAAGTGAATATCTGATATTGTGTATTTTCTTTACAGGCAAGCTGAAGTCTTCCTTAAAAGAGGACCGCAAAGGATAGGAAGCATTTATAAGAAGGCTGTCTACACTCAGTACACTGATGTTTTATATGATGTGGTAGTTGAGAAACCTTCCTGGCTGGGTTTTTTAGGCCCTATCATTAAAGGAGAAGTTGGTGATTCCATTGTTGTTCACTTGAAAAACTTTGCTTCCAGAAACTACACACTGCATCCACATGGTGTAAAATATACAAAGGAAAACGAAGGTAAGCTTGAGTCCATTTTGTGTCAGAATTGAACAAAAGCTTTGTCATCAAAGATACAACTGCCTAAGCGAATTGTCTTCTGAAACAAGACACATCAGTTTAAAATAGGAGCTGATTAAGAACTTCTGGTATTTGTTCAAGAGTGAAATACTGAGCCAAAAGTGGGGTTCGTGTAGAAGGCAATTTTAGATCAACGTTCCATCTGAAATAAGGGTAATGTAGGGATGTCTGAAGGAAAAAAAACCGATGCTGTTGTAAAGAAAATACTGTTTGTATAAGTTATAACTCTTAACGGTATTAAGAATTCTGAATTATACACAAGATATAAGATACACAAGTTCCTTAAAACAGGCAAATGCCTTCAGCTTAGATAAATTAGCCATCACTCTTTCAGATGTACTGTAACCATGCTACTGGTATTAGTGAAGACAATAGTTGTTGGCAATAGGGGAGACTTTCAAGCTGTGAAACACTGCTGCAGTTTCACTGAAATTAGTGGAGTCCTTGCATATTGACAGGCAGAAGAGTCGTGTTCTCTTCTGGACAATCTATGGAGTGTTTTTGTAGCATCTTTTATGCATACAGCAACCCATGAGTGTGCCATCTGTCAGAAAGAGCAGCGTGTCCCTCCTGAGGAAATACTGTGATTCCAGTTTCCTCCTTGAAAACTACTGAATGTAGTATGATGACATCTAAACCTGAGGCTGTAGCCTGACAATTCACTCTGCCAGATGCACCTCACTGGGTAGTTTTCCATACTATTATCTGCAAGAAAGACTGCACTGGAATATAGCCACTGAAAGTTTTATTAAGATGCCTTAAAAACTGTGAGAATTATTGAGTAGATACTGTCAAAAGTAGTCTTTGAAAATTTTTCAGTGGGGAAAAAAATTGTGAAATATTAGTTTAACATCTAATATTTTTAAAGGGTTTTCATTACATCAAATATGTGACTTGGCATTGACGCACTATGGGAGCAGAACAGCATGTTGTATGGTAATATATAGAACAATATTTGCAATTTTACCACTGTTGCTCTTATTTGAGGCACACCTGTGTTCCTTGGAGAGGAATGCAATGTTTTAGAATAGATTCCAAGATCAATATTTAACAAATGTTTTACAAATATTTTAGCTGTTGTCTCTTTAGCAGAAGTACACTGTGCCCTCTTAATAAAGAACTCAATTTAAAGTTATTTGTCAAAGCGCACCTGCAGAACTCAAAGTCGAGTAAAGGAATTCTAGCAGAAGGGAGAGCTCTATCCATCTGAGTTAAAATTTGTTTTACCTCTATTCGAGTATTCAATCCCTGTTATTGCAGCATGTAGTCAACTTGAAAGCACTGTTCTGACACCGTATTGTGAAATGCGTTATGTTAATGTTGGCCGTGTGCCATTCCTCAGGTGCTTTTTATCCAGACTATACCAAAGGTTTTGAAAAAAGAGATGATGCTGTGAAGCCTGGAGGCCAGTACACTTATACGTGGGATGTGACAGAAGATCAAGGTCCTGCTGAAGGAGATGCAGACTGCATTACCAGGGTTTACCACTCTCACATAGATGCTCCAAGAGATGTTGCCTCAGGGCTTGTTGGGCCTTTAATCATTTGCAGGAAAGGTAAAACGTGGATTAACTACTACATATGCAAGTTGATTGATAATGGCACTTGATAAATATAAATGAACTAATTTTCTGGAAGAGGAAATTAAGAGTTCATTTTGAAATAGTGGATTTTGTCTTGTCAGTTATCTGCCATGTAATAATAGGATGGGATTTGATTTTTGTGTGCTAGGCAAATGAGTGAAATGTGTTCATGCTAGTAATGCAAAAGTGTGACATTCATATGTAGAACAAATGTTTTACATTATCATCACATACAATATTTATTCTTAGCAAAGTTATTTTACAGCGTCTGTTAAAACCAACCTTTGTTTTCCCAATATGGCTGTAAGTTTATACATACAGTCACACTCAAGATAAACAACAAAATGTCAAGTAAACAGCCAGCATCCTTACCAATACTGTGCTTAAAACTGAACAGTTTTTTTCCCCAGTTTTAATTATTTACTAACTATACTTGTTACTACTAGTATACTATCTAAGGTGGAACTGAGTGTAAGGGGGCACGCTGGTTGGAAAATTTTACCTTTGGTCTGCTGAGTCTCCCCATTTTTTTTTTTTAATTTTATTTTTTTAAGTAGCAAGTTTGGTGCTTTTAGCAAATATTCTAGTTCAGACCAAAAGTGTAATGGCACTTACCCTTACTACAGTTAGATCAATTGATAAATAGATAAATAGATAAATACAGCGTTACAGACACGTACACAAGTTTGTAATTTAATCTTTACGTTGTGCAAGACTAGATGCTACCAAGAACTGTAATTTCAAACGGTTCTTACGCAGCAACTGTGTGTGTAAACAGTAACAAAGAAAAAAATGAACAGTACAACATTTAAAACTGCATCTGAAAACAAGCAAGCAAGCGAACAGGATTCTGCAATTCATTTGCTGCTGTTACAGAACACACTTTCTATTACTTCCGCATTTTCAGTATTCATCCTCTTCTTCAGCCTCTGCTTCTACAGAGTCTATCCCAACTTCTTCATAATCTTTTTCAAGGGCAGCCAGATCTTCCCGGGCTTCGGAAAATTCTCCTTCCTCCATTCCTTCCCCAACGTACCAATGTACAAAGGCACGTTTGGCATACATCAAATCGAATTTATGGTCGAGACGAGCCCATGCTTCAGCAATGGCAGTGGTATTACTCAGCATACATACAGCTCTCTGCACCTTTGCAAGGTCGCCACCTGGCACCACAGTTGGAGGCTGGTAGTTAATGCCCACCTTCAAGAAAACAAGTGAGAACGTCTTTAATTACTGGGAAGCACTGAAGACTTATTTCTGTTAACAACAACAGGAGCCACAACTGTGAACAATTAAATAAAATTATTTTGCGCTTCATCAAAATATTTAACTAAATCCTAAATTCAGGATCTGGTCAAACTGGTCCAGCGTTAGCTACATTGGCCTAGAGGTTATTTTTCCAAGATCATAAGAGCTTACTGGACTCTACAAAGAACATAAGAATCTAGGTCTTTGCAAGTCCTGAATGCATGCACAGTAGCTGGAAGGATGGACCTCTTGTCCGGAAGGTGACACTGCCAGTCAACTGAGAACAAGCAGAAGTAGCTGAACAACCTGATATTCATCTAGTAAAAAGGTGACTTACAGGAGCCTATGTTTAAATGAATCACAACGAAAAAAATAGGTTTGCTCTAGTGATAGCAGTCAGGCTCCACATGTCCGGAAACTGATAGCGTCTACCACTTCAAGGTATCTCAAAACCATTGTTGGGAAATTACTGCACTGAATTCAATAACTTCATGTAGTGTTTCTACCTTTGCTTGGGGCTTGCCTATATTCCTTCTGTACAAAGCTCCCGAGATTTTTGAAGACTTGCAGTAAAACCTGGCATTGCTTTTCAGTACTACCTGCTTGTAAATTATTTTCAGACACTCAGTACTGCCTGTTCCTACAAAAACCGTGACTGCTATTCTGTAACTTGTTTTAGAATTTTCATCTGAGTTAAAGTATCAGGGAATTATATTTAAGAATATAATCTGAAATGTAAGCAGTTCAGTAACAGGAACGTTACAGTACAGTACAATGACCGCTACCTCCAAATATCACGTAATTCCTACTATTTCCAAGATCAAGCACTTCAGAAGTTATCAAAGTACCTTGAATCCAGTTGGGCACCAATCCACAAACTGAATGGTACGTTTAGTCTTGATAGTAGCGATAGCTGCGTTGACATCTTTAGGGACAACATCACCTCTGTATAACATACAGCAGGCCATGTATTTACCATGACGTGGGTCACATTTTACCATCTGGTTGGCTGGTTCAAAGCAAGCATTGGTAATTTCAGCCACGGATAACTGCTCATGGTAGGCTTTTTCAGCAGAGATGATAGGGGCATATGTTACCAAGGGGAAATGGATTCGTGGGTACGGAACAAGGTTAGTTTGAAATTCTGTCAGATCTACATTAAGGGCTCCATCAAAACGTAGTGAAGCTGTGATGGATGAAACAATTTGCGCAATTAGTCGATTTAAATTGGTATAAGTGGGACGTTCTATGTCCAGGTTGCGACGACATATATCATAAGCGGCTTCATTATCTACCATGAATGCGCAGTCTGAATGCTCCAGTGTTGTATGCGTAGTTAAAACTGAATTGTAAGGTTCCACTACAGCAGTAGAAACCTGTGGTGCTGGATAAATTGCAAATTCTAGTTTAGATTTTTTGCCATAGTCAACAGAGAGCCTTTCCATGAGCAGAGATGTAAACCCTGAACCAGTGCCTCCTCCAAAACTGTGAAAGATAAGGAAACCTTGCAGCCCAGTGCACAGATCAGCCTATAATAGGGTGGAAAAAAGCAAGAGAGAAAAAACATATATTTATTATTACCTTTTCCAAAATCATCAACATTAAAATAAACACTCAAAAGCAATTATTTCCTCATCATTTGTTTTAAAAGGTAACTTTTTTCTTGCATATCTTTTACTTAAAACCACCACAGCACACCTTGTTCTGAATATGAGTATTTTCTCATTTGAATGTAGCATTTTCCTTTATGCATTTTTTATCCCACTAAAAGCAGGAGCAGTTGTGCACCACTGCGAAAGGTTATTAGAAATTACAGCAGGCTTGCAGCTTTTAAACTACTATTGTACTCTGTATGGCAGCAAGTATCAATTTGGTTTGGAAAAAAAGTATTTTTACAACTTCAGATAGGCAATCACTACTTCACTTTGATTCACATCATGCTAAGTGAATTTCTTACATTACACCAGGTTATGGAAACCTGGAAAGACATGTGAAATTACTGAACGTCCAACCAAAATCTGAGTTTCAGGGTACTGGAAATATTTTGAATGACACATAATGGTGCGATTCAGGTTAAAAATAACAAACAAGTGCTTACAGTCTAAAGATTTTATAACGCACTTCTGAGGTATCCTTAAAATATCTTCAAATCATGATGTTCCACATCACAAGAACTTTCAAGTTTTACTGACTGAATTTTTATTTAACTCAAGAGGGGGGAGGCATGGGACCAAGTTCCCGGTTTTTTGTTTTTAATAATCTATGCATAAAATTCTTAAAAACAAACAACTCCCTCCCCCCCCAGAAAAAAAAAAAAAACAACACAAGTGTCATAACAAATTGTAACTACAGGTAGCTCTAGAGCTGTATCTTACTTATTTTAAAGATTGATCTGCAGCACGAATTCTTACCACTTTGCGCGTGCGGTCTAACACTAGATCAACAATCTCTTTTCCAACGGTGTAATGGCCTCTGGCATAATTATTAGCTGCATCTTCTTTCCCAGTAATGAGCTGCTCAGGGTGGAACAACTGCCTATATGTGCCTGTACGTACTTCATCTACAAGTGAAAAAATACATATTCCAACATAAAATTTATCTGCTGAGTTCTGCATGTGGTGCCTAGGGGTGACATACTACGTAAAAGGAAATGTCAAAAACCTACAGACAGCTTCCATGAACAAATGCAGCAAGAAGTTGGTACAACTTCAGTGTCTTTCTTTAGGGGAAAACATCGGATGCTCACAAAGCAGTATTTGCATTCTGGAACATGGAGGCAACTCAAGAGAACGACACTGCAGGCACAGGCATTCTGGATAGCAATTAAATGAAGCTGTGGATGTAGTGCAGTGACTTGGAAAGATTATCCAAAATCTGCAAAGAAGTTTAATGTTTTCCAAACATTACCCATAGACCATCATTTCATCTCTGTCAAATAACACGAACCAAAAATGTCAAAACATCATCCAGCTATACACCTTTCAGAACCCCTAGTGTTTTGAAAACGCACAAAAGTCTGAAAGGAAAGGAGTAGTTTTACATTGAAGATGTGCATCTTGCGTACGTACCGACTACCGTTGGCTCCAGGTCCACAAACACTGCTCTGGGAACATGTTTACCAGCTCCCGTCTCACTGAAGAAAGTGTTAAATGAATCATCTCCGCCTCCAATAGTTTTGTCACTGGGCATGTGACCATCAGGCTGGATCCCGTGTTCAAGACAATACAATTCCCAGCATGCATTGCCAATCTGAACACCAGCCTGACCAACATGGATGGATATGCATTCACGCTGCAAACAAAAAAAAGGACAATGATAACGTGAGATCTGGGGCTATCCGTCACTTAGATTTCACTCTCAAAATAACTTGCTATCTGTGGGTTATACTGTAGTGATCTTTCCCTGCTGCATTATTACCTCGGCTGCTTGAGTGACAATTAAAATGACCCAACAGTCTGCTGCTAGCATGAATCTACTCACTGCTGCTGATCTACGCTGTCAGGAAAGGAAGGCAAGAGACAGGCGTGGCTGAACCAGGACCTGCTGGTCAAATGGAAGAACAAGAAGAAAACGTACAGGCAGTGCAAACAGGTACCATGGGAAGACTACAAAGAAGCTGCAAGTCTGTGCAGGGAGGGGGTCAGGAAAGCCAAGGCTCAGCTTGGCCTAACTTTGGCAAGGGATACCAAGAAGAACAAGAAAGGCTTCTACAGGTACCTCATCCAGAAAAGGAAAGTCCAGGAATGCATACCATGCCTAGTAAGTGACACAGGCGATCTGGTAACAACAGACAAGGAGAAGGCTGAGGTACTTAACAACTGCTTTGCTTCAATCTTCTCTGATAACTGCTCGCCAAACAGCCCTCAAATGTTTGGTTTAGCAGGAGGGAACTGGGGAAGCAACGTCCCTCCCACTGTAAGCAAAGATGACGTTTTTGACCACCTGAGGAACCTGAACATCTGCCAGTTTATGAGTCCCGATGAAATGCATCCCAGAGTCCTTAGGGAATTAGCTGATGTGGTCACCAAGCCACTCTCCATGACATCTGCAAAGTCCTGGCAATCAGTCTCTGGTGACTGGAAAAAGTCAACAGCACACCCACTTCTAAGAAGGATAATATGATGACCCTCAAAACTACCAACCCATCAGTCTCACCTCTGTGAGCTGAGGCACATGGAAGGCAGGGAGAACCAGCACGGCTTCACCAAGGCCAAATCCTGCTTGACCAACCTAGCAGCCTTTTATGGCAGTGTCACTGCATCAATGGACAACAGAAGAGCCACATGTATTTCCAATTTGGAGAGAAGGATGTTGTGGGGTATTGTGTCAGAGTCCTTCAATCACAGTCCTTAAATATATGGAAATATATGAAAATATATATGAAATATATGGATTTGATGAGTGGACTGTTCAATGGATGAACAACTGGCTGCAGAATCGAGTCCAGAGAGCAGTGGCCAATGGCTCAGTGTCCGGATGAAGATCGGTGACAAGCAGCGTCCCCCAGGGATCAGTGCTGGGACTGGTACTCTTTGATACCACCTTCATCAGCAACATCAAAAGTGGGGTCAAGTGCACCCTCAGCAAGTTTGCTAATGACACCAAGCTGTGGGCTGCAGTTGACACACCAGAGGAACAGGATGCCATCCAGAGGGACCTAAGCAGGCTTGAGCAGTGGGTACAGGCGAACGTCACAAAGTAAAACACATTTAGGTTGGATAGAAGGAAACAGTTTTTTACAGCAAGGGTGGCAAAGCACTGGAACAGGCTGCCTAGAGTTGTGGTTGATGCCTCATTCCTGGAGACTTACAAGGCAAGGTGGGATCAAGCCCTGGGCAATCTAATCTAGCTGTGCTTTTCCCTAATCATTGCCGGGGAGTTTGACCAGATGACCAACTGTAAAGATTCTAGGATTTAACGTTGAGAATGTTGGAGGATCTTAGCTACCACGTGGTCACGCAGGATGAATGCAGTATCATCATTCCTTACCACAGAGCACGTATATCCTGTGTATAATATTCCGTTTAGTCTCTTTTTCACCTTTCTTTGGTTTTAGAAGCCTTCTTTATATAATAACCCCCTATTTCCTTGATCTGTTGACAATAATGTACTGAGTAATGTTGCAAGAATTTTTTCTGCACAAGACCTCTAAGCATGTTTTCCTTTACAATAAGCACATAACTAGTGCCAGGCAATCCACTCATATATGGGTTCCTCTACTAAATCATCTGGGTGAGGAAGCATGGCACTTACATTTAATCACTCAAAACCCCAATTTTGTTTTACATCTGAGACTGAAACTCTTATTCTAGCTTATTATTATATACTATACATATATTATATACTATTACTGTGTATTTAGCTGATCTAGGAAAACACAAGAGGTAGAGAGCGTCTTTAAAGCTTCATCAAAACTCTCATCTTCAACTACATGTTTGAATTCTCACCCTCGTTCTGTCACTAGCCTTTTGCCAGTGAGGCTCACTCTGCATTTATCTGCACTTGTATTGGGTTGGCAATGAGCTTCCAACGCTCTCACACCACCCCAGGCTCTCGTTCCCCAGCGCGCAGCCCCGCGCAGTCTGGGGCGGGAGCAGAGGCGCAGACACCGCCGCACAGCCGCGCCCCTTCACGGCACGGTGGCACGCCATTGGCCGCCGGACACACGCCTCTCCTCTGCTTGGCTGCGTGCAGCCCCCAATCGTTTTAGGCACCACAAGAAATGCCGCCGCCGATGCGGTAGGCGTTCTTGTCCCTCAACCGTCGTCCTTGGCACTGCAAAGCCGGTTTCGTTGCTTTTCCACCTGTTTTGTCTCATTTACCACCAGACAACTTCTACACATCACCTCCCTCGAACTCTCAGTTCTCATGTTAATTTCTCCACTCCCACACACGGCCTTACGCCACCGCAGGGCCGCAAGCGGCAGCGCTCGGCGAGCTCCGCCGCAGCACAGGTCACTCTCGACTCCCCAAACCCGCCGCGGCAAAAGCCATCCCAGGTTCCCTTCCTCTCCCCAACCCGAGTTCCCACTCCCACCATGGCGCCTCGTTAGGCTCAGGAGCCTCGACTGCACGGCACTCCACCGCAACACGTCCGCAGCCGAAGAGACTCAACGGCCGTCAGGTAACGGTCCGGAGAGCCCTTGCGCGCTGCTTTCCCATTGGCTGTCACCCGGGCCAGAGGCGAACGGCGGCCACCGATTCGCCAGTGCGCTCTTCTCCTCACGTGGGCTGCTAACTGCCGCTAACTGAGTTAACTGAAGGAATCCAAAATATGTGGCTTAACAAGCTGATGCACTTTTATGGTTTTATAGTTTTTTTTTTCCACGAGATTTTTCATAATTTGCAATCAATTGCATTTAAAGCTACATCTGCAGCAGTAGACTGAGGCTAATGCCTGGCTCCTGCCATTGTTTCCTGAAGGAAAAGCAGTTTGTGCCTGCATGTGGAAGCTGTTATTTTCTGTCCGGATGGTCTTTTCTGAGCTGTACTCAAGAGCCCAGCAGTAGGGTCTTTACAGTTTTAAATTTCTGTTGGTTTTTTACAAGGCAATCTGTAGTGTTATGGAAGATTTAGCTAAGGGAGATCTTGGCAATATTTGCCTCCGTTTGCACGTGATTTAAATTTCAATGCATGCATTACTGCACGGGCTGTGAGTTTGGCTGGATTACTGACAGCTCTTTGGAACCAAACAGTTCAGCTTGAAGGGAACCACAATGACCACAGAGCTCTGCTGCCCAAAACCCACCCAAACAAATGAACAAAAATACACACAAAAAAACCCACCCACAAGCAGAATTGTATTGCCTGCTAACAACAAGAACTGGTAAAAAGTAAGGCATAGAAATTTCTGTTATTTCACTGAAGCTAGTGGAGTGATGTTAATTAATGTTAAGGGTTGGCCTACCTCAATCTGATGCATTTCTAATTGCCACCATTACATTCTCATTAAAAGCAATTAGCTTGTTAAGCTGTTCACTTTTAAATTTCTCTTGAGGTGTTGCTCTCTTTTTCTTTAGGTGGGGATGAATGACTATTTTAGAGGCGAATTATTGAAGACTTTCGCTATCTTGTCTTTACGTTCCTGCCTAACATTACTACAATAATTAAATTATATGGCTGACTTTATAATATAAATTATAATATCACTGATAGATTTGAATGTGTTCAGCTCTTCCTGTTGCTCTCTTTATGCATGTCAAACTTTTACATAATTTTAGTTACAGAATTTGTGGTGCTTCTTAACCTTTCTAGCCTGATTAGGTCATGTGAGCTCTGGATGCTTTTCCACCTTTACCTTCTTCATGGACATAAATCTTTATTAATTATCATAGACATATGACAATGACTGAGGTTGAAAAAACAAACAAAAAAGCCTCTGAGGTAGGACCATCATTTGGTAATGATGGAAGAACGTTAAGCACCAACAAAGGGAGAAATGAGAGCAAGCATCATTGTCTACTACTTTCATTTTAGGAAACGACTTTAAGGGAAAGGAAGTTCTGAAAGTACTGGCTGTAGTATAGAGCTTCTAAGAGCTCTATGGTCTATGCCTGGTCTACGACCAGGTATTCAGCCTCTTGTGTGTGTTCATCAAGAGAAAATTACAATAAAATTTCCATGAACAATTAGAAAAATAAGGGCTGACTCATTGCTTGCCTCAGATGATTAATCAGCGGTTCAGGCCGTGATTCAGCAGTCCCCGTACAGTAGCTCTGGATACTCTCCTAAAACAGTCACTGAAAGGGTAAGTGCAAAGATTATGCTTTTTGTTCCATGAATAGAAAGTAATGGATTTTTTTTTCTGTTGTACACAAGCATATTCTGAAAACAAATCGTAAGTATTTTTCCTTTATAAGTATCCAGCTCCTCATGAAAAGAAACACTTTTGCTAGACATAAAGCTTATTATGTTAAAAAAAACCCAAAAACTTAATGAGGACCATGCTGCTGTGGTGGGTTTTTTTTTGTTGTTTCCCCCCCCCCCCCCCACTGGTTGTAGTTGTTAAGAGCTTGATTCTTGATATGGTCTTGGCCTTCATAAAATGATTTTTTTCTTTTTTTTAATTTAGTTAGGGAATAATGTGGAATCCACAGCTATTAATTTTAAACTTCTCAGGAGCTATACTTTGTGTGTGTGTGTGTGTACATATATATATACATATATATATGTATCTTATGTCAGCAAACAGGGGCATTTTGGCAACTAGGGAAATAGACACTAAATTCCATTACCTCCTTAGAAATCCATAATGATTCCTTGCATTTCTTCTTATATTTTAAGAAATAGTGAGTTAACTGAAGGAATCCAAAATATGTGGCTTAACAAGCTGATGCACTTTTATGGAGCTAGTTTCTTAGCCTCGAGGAAAACGTGCTGTGATGCTTTAAGTTTGGTAGACAAAGAATTAACAAGACATGGGCAGTGGAATAACGTGCCCTGGTAGCTGGTTACAGTCCTGGAAGTCTGACAAAAAAGCAGGAAAGCAGAGGTACAACCAAATGAATTGTCAGGTTTTTGCATAGTTTATGTAAAACAAACTTTCAGGTTTAGATGTAAGCTGGAGAAACAATTCCTGACTATGAATGAGAGATTTAACTTTGTTTCCTTTTTCAAGCTAAAATTCCATTGGCAAGGGACCCATTTCAACGGCTAGCCAAGCTACATCACTGCTTGTTTTAAAAAATAATGTATATTTTGCAGAGTGGCTGAGTTAAAAAATGATTATGAAACTAACCACCAGTATTGTTTTCTCTTAACTAGATGATGGTTCAGTGTTCCAAAGCCAAATAAAAAACTTAACTGAGTTAGTGGCAAGTTGTACAGTGACTTGAGCTTCTGAGTTTCTCGGTGGTGCTTTTTTTTTAATGATTATTTTTTGCTTTTCACAAGGTATAAGCAGGCTTTGGATATTGTTCTTTCTTGGAGTGTGGCATGGTCTGCAAGTGAGGTTCTGCAGTCATGAACTTTAGCTTAATTATGGAGAAAATAATGGCAGAAAATGACAACGTTAATTTATTGAACATTATAAGGTGAGTCAAGGGATAGTGTAATTTTTTTTTTCCCCAGTTTTAATTATTTACTAACTATACTTGTTAATCTGAAACATACAGGTTTTATCTTATTCAGCATCTTATCTTCTTGAATGTAATAAAACTTAGATGCTAAACCAAATTTTCAGGTTGGTGTAGTCTCATGCTTTTTACACTTACAGTTGTCTGCAACTGAAAGTCAAAGAACCTGCTGATTCTCTAGTAAGTGTACAGAAAAGGGGAGCAAAACTAAGACTGTTCAGCTGACCTCGAGAGTACTTTTAAGTTACCCAGAGAATATTTGTGAGCATGCCAAACTTCAGTGTTTGTACTTGCTGGGTAAAGTATATTTTGTCACTGTAGATTGTAATTACTAACTCTTCCTGCTTCCAAACAACTTCAAATAATTAAAAAAAAAAGAAAAAGTGGTTAGTTGTAACATTATGACTGAGAGTTCAAATGCTATTAACTTTTAAATAGCTGTAAGTTACTTTGACCTGGACCTCCTTTTTACCATTTTTTTGCTGAACAATGACCAGGACCTCAATTAACTCTCACATGCAGATCATAGCTTCTCCTTACCAGCAAACAGTAGCAGGTTGTTAATTGTTTATCTCCAGGATTAAAGCTGAACAACCCTTACTAGCTTCCTGCCAAAATCCTCCTTTATAAAGATATAAGAAAATACATGTCTCTGGACTAATACAGATTACAGGTACCACACTGAATGCTAAGTAATTCGGTTCTGTTTACACTTGTAGCTAAAGGATGGATCTGAACTAATGGCAAACAGCAGCCACCCTCTCTTCAGAAGGCTGTTACTGTGAGTTTTGTCTTGTACTTTTACTACTTTTCTCTGTCTCAAAATATAGCGCGTGGCATGATGGTGGCCATGCACACAAGGAAGAGAGTTTTCCTAACCCGTGTAGGTACAGCTACTTCATCTTTACTTGCCAAGATAGCATCACTACTGTTTGTTTTAAAAACAGTATCACGTTACAGATTGTTCTTCAGTAACCAAAATACAGATTCTCTTAGCTCCATTCTGCAGGTACTTCTTCCAGCAGCAACCTGGCACTTGATTACATACTCCATTAAAAATTACAGAACTAGAAGCTGGACATTTGTTAATGACAGCTAGAATGGAATGAACAAAGTTGGGTTATTTTAGATTGCTCCAAAGATCTCTTTTTTATTTTCTCAAGAGTTTACAAAAAAAAAAAAACCAGAAAAGCATGACAAGTTTTTATTTTTGCATGAAGATTTCAAGTAACAGAAAAACTCCGTTTACTAAGCCTGAAGAATACAGAACTGAACAAATGCATTCTGCCATGCTGTAGGCACTATGTGTAAAAACCTGGTCAAAACAGTGCAATTGGGACTAGAAGATCAAAGCAGTGCTATTACTGTTATCTCTCACTAATGGTAAAGCAGAATGGCAATCATTTAGTGTATGAGCAATCTCACAAATCACATTTGAGACCTAAAATAGCAAGCAAAGGAGTCACTGCTAATCACCTTAATGAGCTAAGGTGCAAACCCAGTTTCAATGAATACATTGAGCCAGCTGATCACAACATAAGGAAAATGAATTCTGCTTCCTAGCTCTTGCTTTACCTGTAGCACTGTCTTTATCTGTAGCACTGCAGAGGCCTTCAGCCAAGAATTTTTTCCATCAAGCTACTCGCAAGCATAATTGTCCATCATCTACAGCCTTTCCTAGCTGTTAGTTCTGGAACAAGTCCTTGTAGTGCCAGTGTTTGAAAATGGCACTTCGACTGAAGGTAGGAGTCCAGTTTCTTCTTGATGTTATCAAAAGAATCCACTCCCATACAGTCAGCTTGGCCTTGTTCCCACCGAGCCTTGCGTTCTTCTGAAGATATGGTTGGTAATACTGGTGGTGGTGGTGCCGATACCGACATATGGGACACTGCCTCTGTAACCTCTGCCTAAAATAAAAGGCAGACTAAAAAATACAGACAGATTTTGCATACTTTAAGCAAGCAACAGGCCACATAAGAGGGCAACCAAGTAGATGTTCTCATGCATAGCACCAAGCATCACCAACAAGCAGGGACTGTGCAGCTTTCCTAGCAAAATAAAGCAGACTAACAAATCATTCAAGGAAAGAGGTGGGGGAGGGAGGGTCAGGGGTTTAGTTCCTCATACCTCTCTACAAAAGCCACAAGAGAAAGCCAGAGTATAGATCAAGCCTGATAGCTGCAAACAGCTCATTAGAAAAAGTTTACAAGAGATAGAGCACATCTCCAACGTTGTGTAACTTTAGGCTGAGAAGGATTAAAAACTTGAATCAGTCACTGTACTAATCTGAGACTCAAGTTTGCAGACATACTACTGAATTCTGTTTAACAACTAGAATAAGAAGCATTATTTTGGTTTTGCAAGTATCAACATTTATTACTGCAAGTCTATTTAAGTAGCCTATTCTCTAATTATTGCAGGCCTACCTAGGTAGGTCGTACCATGCAAGACTGCAAGTGTATGTATACTGCATGCTCAACTGGGGGTTCTCATGTTTGAATAGCTGCAGCACATTAAGGATGAGTTTACTGAAGTTACTACACTGTCATTTCTGGTGCATCATTCTGCACTTAATTTTAAGCATAGCAATCAACTATGCTCCAGACCACTTAATATTCTTCTAATCTGCATTATTCTTTATTCCAGAAATGAAAGAAGAAAAAAAACAAGAATCTCTGCATCTCACTAACTAATCCACACCCATGCTTTCAGTTGCACAGGAGGGGAAACAAGTGAGATCACACAAAGTCTATTCTGTTTGCATAGGTAGTTTCCACAGGAATATTAAGATACATACCAGGTTTGCACTTGTGGTATTTTCTTCATCAACTTCTTTCTGTTCTAGTAAGGGTAAAATATTAACTGTATAGGTGTCCCACCACATGTTGAGGAATTCTGGGTGAACAATTTTAGGGTCATTGATATTGCCTTCTACACTTTTTGGTCTGGAGTCATACGGGTGGCCAGCAGGGACAGGGAGGTGATTGTCCCTCTCTACTCGGCTCTTGTGAGGCCCCATCTGGAGTACTGTGTCCAGGTGTGGAGCCCTCAGTACAAGAAAGACATTGAGATTTTGGAAAGGGTCCAGAGGAGGGCGACTAAGATGATCAGGGGGCTGGAGCACCTCCCTTATGAGGACAGGCTGAGGGAGTTGGGCTTGTTCAGCCTGGAGAAGAGAAGGCTGCGGGGTGACCTCATTGCAGCCTATCAATACCTGAAGGGAACCTACACCCAGGAGGGGAGTAAACTCTTCAAAAGGGCTGACAACAGCAGGACTAGGGGAAATGGTTTTAAGTTGAAGGAGCGAAGATTTAGGTTAGATGTTAGGGGGAAGTTCTTTACTAGGAGAGTGGTTAGGCCCTGGAACGGGCTGCCCAGGGAGGTTGTGGATGCCCCGTCCTTGGACGTGTTTAAGGCCAGGTTGGACGGGGTCCTGGGCAACCTGATCTGAATGTGTATGTTTGGTGGCCCTGCTAGGCAGGGGGGTTGGAACTACATGATCCTTGGGGTCCCTTCCAACCCGGGTGATTCTGTGATTCTGTATAGTTCCATGGCTTTGTGCTTCCCAGAAAATGCACCACTTTAGTACTTGAACCAAACCTGTTGGAAAGAGAAAGTCAGAGCCCATAATTTGGAAGTATCTAGAAAACAAGAGCTTTGAATATCAGACAAGAAAAATTAACCTGTGTTTTTGTAAGTATCCAGAAAATAGAAACAGGAATATATTTAGGAGACTAAACACTAAAGGTAGGATTGCCAATGCCTACTGGGGCTGAAAGCGTCACTACTTAAAACGCAAACAATTCTACATTACACAGGTCAGAATACAGCTTAAACCTGATGAACTATTTCAGTACTCACAGCCAACTCTTTAGGTAGTGAAGATCACAGCTCAGGAGACAGCAGTCTCAAGCAGCCACTGCAATCAGAACTAGTTTTGAAAGTGAAAGAAAGTCTACTGCAAAGTCAGTGATCCAGCTAGCTAAGCATTACAAGCATTATATAGTCAATGTATTAGAGAAACCCTAAATCTTTCCATAGAAGGGAACACCAGAAGGGCCTTCTACAAGAAGGCTGCCTCTGCAAAATAAAGCCTTTTATAATCAAGGCATTTGAGAACTTCTGAACTTCAGAACTTCTTCAAAAAAAAAAAAAAAAAAAAAAAAAAAAGAAAGAAAGAAAGAAAAAAGAACCAACACACAAACCAACACATTATCAGGTAGGCAGACATGTTCAAATGTTTACACTCCTCTTAAGAAAACTGCCAGTTCAAAGACACCCGAGAAAGGGAACAAAAATAAAAAAGAAGAAAGAGAGAAAAGACCAAAGTTTAAGTTTCAAGACAGGCCGGTTCTGCAAACATCGTCAGCCGCAATATGGGAAATCTCTGCTCCCTCCATTCAGATTTATACAGGAGAGTATGATTTTTGTTCTAAGTGTACATGATTTTACAGGTTTTTAAAATATTCTATTAATCCTCTAGAATCGTAAACAGCAATAACAGATTGCAGCGATACACCTGCAGACCATTACATGAGAATATGCCACAGGCTGATGTAAAATATTAATTTTGGATGTTATTTGTCATAGCGAATAGAAACAAATGGGATTTTGGTATGAAACACAACTGCCATATTGCTGCCCCATTCTTTTAGAAAAAATATGAGATATGCACCTTCACAGTTGTATCAATGCATGGATCTTCATCACGAGCTGCTGCTGCACTGCACCGCACTGTGTAACACTGCAGGCTCTCACTAGAAGGAAAGAAGAAACACTGATGAAGAAAAAAAGTGAAAACTTGAATTAATCCAGGACAAAAACTAGACAGAATCAGCTCTGTGATGCAGACAGATGGGCATTCTGCACTAAAACATTAATCCACCCAGAATGACCGAAGAGGCTGCGAAGGACTCATAAATGAGCCAAAGAGGAAAATATATTAAAAAAAAAAAAGAAAAAAAAAAGAAAGTTACCTTGTAATGACATGCAGGAACTGTGGAGTAAGAACTGCCTGCTCTGACCTCTCCGAGCACTGGTAAGTAGAAATCAGTTCTACTAACTTCCCAACAGAGTAGAGATATCCAACATGAGGCAAAGAAAAAAAGCAGAAGAGACTCAGTAGTTCTCTCTTCTCAGTTTCCTCATTTGCTGTCATAGAACTCCCTAGACATAACAATAAAAAAGGCATCTCATATACTTCATAAATCAAAACCATTCTGTTTCTTTGTGACCTGATGCCTAAACTACACTCTCAGACGTGCCCAAGTTCCAGACCAGTTTTATTAGTAGCTATTGAAAAGAATATGAACAACAGCATATCAGCAGGTAACAATCAATTTGTTATCTCATCAGAAGTAATTTACAACAGAAGCATGGATGTACTCACAAGTGAAGAATTTCCATAGATCGAACAGCACATGGAAACTGGGAAAAAAGAAACTGGGAAAAAGAGGGGAGATCTAGATGAGATATAAAGAAGTTTTTACAGTAAGGTTGGTGAGGTACTGACACAGGCTGGCCAGAGAGGTGCCCTGTCCCTGCAGACGTGCAAGGTAAGGCTGGATGGGGCTGTAAGCACCTGATCGACCTGTGGGCATCTCCATTCACTGCAGGGGAGTTGGACCAAATGACTTTTAAGTGTCCCTTCCAACTCAAGCAATTCTATGATTCTATAATTCCAGGCAGAGTCATTAGAACTAAATGTCCATGAATGGAACGAGCAGCCTGATCATTCTTAGGTAGGCAAAGCCTGTGTTCAGATTCTACAGACTTTCTTGTTGAAGTCTATAAATCACAAGGGAAAAGTTAGCTGGAGTTGAATAACAAGTATCAACTCTTGGAAAGGGTAGATAACTGCAGGACAAGGGGAAATGGTTTGAAGTCGAGGGAGGAAAAATGTAGGGTTGGATGTCAGGGGGAAATTCTTTACTGTGAGAGTGGTGAGGTGCTGGAGAAGCTGCCCAGACAGACTGCAAATGCCCCATCCATCCCTGGAGGTGCTCAAGGCCAGGTTGGATGGGGCCCTGGGCAGCCTGGTCTGGTATGAAATGGGGAGGTTGGTGGCCCTGCACGTGGCAGGGGGGTTGGAGATTCGTGATCCTTGAGGTCCCTTCTGACCCTGACCATTCTGTGAAGTAGCTTCTTCATTTCAGACACCTGCAGCTTAAATATGGCTTTGCTACCAGAAAACTAGAAACTGGGTGAGCAGGAAAGACGATCTGATATAAAGCATTTTTCCATGGTTATGTTGAGGCTTGAGTGAGTGCATCTTAGTGAAGCCTAAAATTAGTTTTCGCTCCCTTCTATTTTAAAGCTTGAAATAAAGATAACCTGTACCTTAATATTAAGATTTACTTCTCTGATGTCTGCTATTAACTCTGAGAGGCATCCTAATATCATACAATAACACTGAGGATAACTTTATTTATGTGACATAAAAAGTGTCTCTTTCGTGATACAAAATCAGTCACTGAGAACCACTGAGAGTTGTCTTTGAATAGACTTCCTCCTTCAGTGTTGCTAACTGGTATTTTAACTCATACTGCTCCCCCACATGTGCGCTTACCTGCCTGGTAAACAGGGAGGAACTGAACAGAGTGCAGCTTCGTCTCTTCACAAAAGCCAAAAGGGGACTGGTCTGGTGTAAAACGCCTGGAGGGAAAAAACACAACATGGGAAGTCAGTAAGAAGCTATCATCTACTCCAAGCAAGTAAACAGCAACAGCTGTAACACCCAGAGTTGATGTTTTTATACTCAACTATCCTTCATTCCTATTGCTAATACAGTTATCTTAGCAAGGCCAAGAAACACGTAGCACAGCTAGAGGCAACTACCTCAAGATTTTGCAACCAAAAATCCTTTCTTTGCTCCTCCACAAGTCATGCATTCAATGCTGGGATCTGATGAATGTCACGGAGTTATCTCTAGATCTGTGTCCATGACAGGAGGAGACAGGCCCACAGGCCCAGAAAAGAGGAGGGGAGTGTCAATGGTTTTGGGCCGTTTCAGCCCAATTCTGCGACTAATGGGGCTGGGGACCCAGAGACCCACACCTTAAGAAAGGGAAAAGGGGGAAGGGCAGGGAGACGGGCCTACAAATGAACAGTGGCAACGATCTGAGGAGGAAGGTTAACTTACTACATTTGATATTGGAATGCAAGATAACACAATATAATACAATGTATAATTAGAACCGAGGCTAATAAATCAAATAAAATGAGACAGAGAGAGTGTCCAAAACCAAAGGCCTTATTGAAATTGAATTGAAAGCGAAATGGCTGGGGAGCAAGCCACACACGCCGCCAGGCAGCAAAAAAAACGAGACCAGTCCCGTGACCTGCAAGGAGTTTTATCTCCCCCTCTGAATGCAAAGTCCTCTGGGGTATGCAATTCTTCTCTTCTGAGAATCGGGTACCTGGAAAATTGGCAGTCCACAGAAATGGGGCATTAACTCCTTAACTCCCAGTGCTTTTCATGATGTTATGATGTGGAGTAACAAAAATGGTAAAGCCATGACAGTGCTGAACACACACTAAAATGGATCTGAACCATTATTTAACTTTTCTTTTTTCCCCATCCCTTCTTCAACTGAACACAATGTAACATGGCGCAGCCCTCAGTCCTACTTGTCTTTCCTATTGCATCTCATCCTTTTCCTTGCTTTGCAATTCACAGCTGGACTGCAATACCAATGCTTCAACAGTTTTAGATAAAAGTTTAAAGGATTTGATTACTAACAAAACCAAAGGTGTTGTTTTTTAGGGCTGAAGATACTTAGTAAACTCCCCGTTCCCAGCTGCACAAAGGGAGAACTTTTTTTTTTGGTAAAAAGCACTTAAGTAACCACCGCTTCAGCTGGAGTTGAACCCCACAGAACAAACAAGCAGAAGGCAGTGCCTTGATCGCTGTCAGGACTGGTGATTATTTCTGACTGTCACATTTTGTAGTAGGCTTGTTGTAAATATTAAGAAAATTGCACACAAGTTACTCCAGAATAAGGTGTGTAAAACTGCTCTGCTAGTTTGGCATGAAAGTATAAGAACTGTGGGTGGCCAAATGCTGGAAAAGGCTGCCCAGTAAGGAGCTACTCAAACTCAGCTGGATCGAGTCCTGGAAAGCCTAGTCCAGCTGATCCTGCCCAAGCAGGGAGATGTTAAGGAGAGGGACTCAGCAAGTCCCTTCCAATCTAAACTATTTTGTCATCCAGTATGCTGAGAAAATACCATCCCTCCTGATACATCACAAGCGAAGCTGTCATGTGTGCCCTTCATGGAATACAAGGATGTACAATGAAAACCGGTATTAAACATCACCAATACTGCAAAATCACCAGTTAAATCGCATTTAACTGTACTAACTAGCCACTTGCACAACATTAAATAAAGCTTAGGATTCACAAGGCCAAGTAAGGATCTTCATTTGCATCACAGTTATCTTCTCAGCAGACAAAAAAAAAAAAAAAAGCAACAACATAAAAAATACACAGCACACAAACATCCCAGAAGCCAAAACACCAGGATTTTCCTTTCAGCAAGATGTGAGCTCATTTTGGTTACATGGAATTACTAACATAGCAGTTAACCCTTGCAGGGGAAAATGCATTTGTAATACCTGAAAAGGAGATACTGCACTTGAAAGTGCTTCTTGCCTTCTGCAGACAACTCTGTGGACTCAAGTGTGATGGGTATCTTACAAAGCTTACTTTCTTCCCCAAGCAGTTCCACTGGCTTCTGACATATGACAAACTCATCTAATTCAAGCTGCAAACTATGAGCTGCAAGGTCTTCATCTTTTATACCTAAACAATGGAAATGTATCAAAGTGTTCAAACAATTCCATTTAGCAATAAGAAAACACTGACACTGATACAATATCGACTAAAAACTGCAACTACAGGAAACCAATTAGCATTGGCTTCCACAAACTATGACGTTTTGAGACGAGCTACACTAGAAAACAAGAACAATCGACTTTTCACAGAAACCATACCCTGGGCTGCCTCAGAAATGAAGCCAGCAGGGCAAAGGAGGTGGTTCTCACCCTCTGCTCCCCCAGTCCTTCACAGAGCTACATTCAGCTCCGGGCCCCAGCACAGGAACACAGGCCTGTAGGAGTGGGGACACAGGAGCCCGCAGGGATGCCCAGAGGCTGAGTGCCTCTGCTGCAGGGACAGGCTGACAGCCGGGGTTGCTGGAGAAGGCTCCGGGGAAAAATGATCGTGGCCTTCCAATAGCTAAACAGGGCTTATGAAAAAGATGAAGAGACTTTTTCCATGCACGTGGAGAGACGTGACGTGGTGTAATGGCTTTAAACCGAGACAGAGCAGAGTTACATCAGACATAAGAAAGAAATTCTTCTCTCAGAGGGCAGCGAGGGCCTGGCACTGCTGCCCAGGGCAGCTGTAGGTGCCCTATCCCTGGGGGCAGTCAGGGCCAGGCTGGATGGGTTTGGGCACCTTGTCTATGGGAGGTGCCCCTGCCCACAGCAGGGGTTGGAACTGGACGGACTCTGAGCTCCCTACCAACCCACCCATTTTGTGACTCTATTAAAAGGCAAGCTGCTCAGTATAAGGCAAATCCAAAGCAACCTGTGCTGTAAACAGCCAAATAACAAATAAAAAAAATGTTGTCATTTGGTTGAAAAGGTTTTCAGAAAGAAAAAGGTAGCTATGATACAAGGTTGTGTGATCTTCAACACACCTAAGTTCCAGAAAACAAATCCTAATTGCACCCAAAAATGTTTTGAACTTTTCTATTTGGCTTTAAGTATTGAAAACAAGCCAGTGTGACTTGTCTGCGCTAAAATCCATTGTCCACCAATGAAGAAAACTCCATTTGATATCTTTCCCATCTGAAATTTTATTGACCTCTTTTTTTTTTTAAGGTGTAGTTTCCATTTCAAGAAGCACAAACCTTTTAAAATTTCTTAAATTATAAATGAAAGATTTTCTAACAGCTTTCTGCTTGGATAACCAAGATGTTATAATCACAATATAATTGAGTATAATCAATAGATATCAGGATGTTATAATCGCAATATAATCAAGAGAGTAAGGCAAAGCAGACAAGGATCACAAAAAGAGAATAAGTGGAAGAGCTTACCCTTGGGTTGAGCTCACCAGAAGACACCAAAAGAGGGGATCTCCAGAAGAGATCCTTCCCCTCTCGTAGCCAGCTCTTAAATAGGTCCAGGAGGGGTGAATTGCCTTCACCTGTGCTCCTCTGGCTGACTCATGGCTCACCTCAGGTGATTAATCAGAGGTTCAGGCCGTGACTCAGCAGTTCCCATACACTGCTGTTGATCTGATTTTTAGGTGGGAGCTAATCAGGTTAATGCCCACACATTGAAAGCAGGCAGTATGGAATGATGACATCACGCTTGAGCCTTCTTTATGAATGACAGTAATCAGCAGATTCTCAGTCTGAAAAAGTTCAATATCTGTACTTACCTCCATCCACCAGCTTTTCTGTTGTACTAACTTGATATGCGCATTGCTCTCCTCTGTCTGCTCTATGCTGGATCAGGTCCAGTTTCAGGATTAGAACATCCAACTCTGTTGTTATCGCTATGTGCCAAGCGCAAAATGCAACTTCGGCAGGAATGAAGTTATCAGTGTGTAAAATTAAGGAGCGTTCAAAGTCTAATACTGTCCAATTCTGGTTTATGACCAGGTATTTCAAACAGAACATGACTAGCTTATTCCTGCAGCCCACAAGAAGATCTCCATGTACAGGACAACATGAAATACACAGCGGAGGATCTGAAAGTGCCATTTCCACTATCGACATCTGCTCTTTTAAGGTTTTGGTGTACGACTCCTCCATCTTGTGACCCACCATCCAGACACAAACACGAGAACTGCCTGCAGACATGCATCGCCAGTTCACATAAGCTCTTAGGAAAGTTGCTTTGCTTTTCTCTTCAATCGTCACCAAATAGTCTCCTTAAGGGAAAGCAGAAGGACTGTTAAGTCGTTAAAGAACACATGACAGCGTTTGAGCTGCTTACCTGCGAACCCAATAAAATACATTACAAAAAGTATCTTAAATTCTCAGCTCTCACATAGCGTTCCAGAGCACAGCCTTTACCGGGTTTTCTTCAATGAGAGATCTCGAGCGCAAATTAATTCGCTAGGTAAACGTACTTCACGTACTGTTAAAGGAAAACACACGGCTCCAGAGCTCCGACGCTACTTCGACGTGGGCCCACTGTAAGAGCAGCGCTCTTCTCAGAGGAGACGCCGCGGCCAGGCAGCAGCTCCGGGCTCCGCGCTCCGCGCTCGCAGAGGCCACCCGCCCGGCACTGACCTGCACGGCTGTGCGCCATGCGCAGCACGGGGCCCAGGGTGGCGAAGGAGCCCAAGGGCTCGCAGCGGCCCTCGCGGCGTACGGCGAACACCTCCACCCCGCAGCTGGCCGCCGCGCTGGCCACGAACAGCACGTCGCGGCCGCGGCAGAACTGCGCCGGCTCCTGCTTGCAGGGCACTACTCTCTGCGACCCGAACGGGTGCAAGTCGTAAAGCCGCACCATGGCCGCCGAACACCGGCACCGCTCGGAGGTTTCCTGCGGCGGCGCCCCGCCTCGCCACCTTCCGCCTCCGCGCGCCCTTCCGCAGCGCGCGGCGCTCCTCGGGGGCGGGGCGCAGGACGCCGAGCGCAGCTCCGTGCCCCGGGAGGCCCCGCCCGCCCCCTGGACACGCCTCCGCGCCGTCACGCGCCGCTTTGTACGGGTTGCGTTATCGGGTTGCGGCGTCGGTGCTTTCAGGCGTGCTCTTGCATCGCAGCGTGTTGTGCCGTAAGCGGCGCCAGCTCCTCGCGCTGCGGATTTCGCGAGCGGGAGGCAAACCCGGAACGGAGCGCTGAAGGGAGGCAGGCGGCGCGAGGAGCGGCGCCGTGGGAGCGGGAAGTGCCGCTGTGGACGGCGAGTGCTGTTTCTGAGCGGCTCTCCAGCTGCCCAGCTGCCAAGCTGGCCGGCGTCTCTCCGAGCCAGATGTAGAAGCTGGCGTTTACCTTTGTTGAACTGCATGCCGTTGATGATTGTCCAATGCTCCCGTAGATCCAGGACCCCCCCCCAGGCTGTCATCCCCAGTGTTAACAGCACCTTCCTCCTGTCAATCAGCGCGCTTCTAAGGATGGATTCAATTAATACAAAGATGAAGTAATAATGCTGTCAGTGATGCTGATTCTTCATCCATCCTGAGGCTTGAGCAATGTAACTAAGGAGCCTGTTCGAGGTAGAATTCAGTGTGTGATTTTCGAAAGCCACGGTAGTGCTCAAATGGCAGGCTACTCACGAGAGAGCCCTTCCTTGCTTATTAGGTGCAGGTAAGTGCTCAACTGTTAAACTTAAGATGGACCTAGACGGCACTGGTTACTGGTTTATCGCTAGAATCCTCAGCTCCTCCTGTACCTGTACGAGAGACGACAGCAGCAGAAGACTCAGTTTGTAGTTACGAACAGGACCAGTGTTTGGGCTGGCACTATCTGAATTCAAGGAACCAGTAGCTCTGTACTTTGTAATACTGTGGTTTCCTGCTCTGAAGATTGTTTTGAAGCTGCTTCTGATGTTGTGATGATGTGCATCCCTTTCAACAGCAAGTATAATTTAGAATTCAGTTGCAGGCTTTCAGTAATACTTTCTCGAGTATTCAAAGTCATCCATCTCTTTCTTTTTTCCTACTAGCGTACAAAGAAGTTCCATGTTAAGAAAGTAAAATGTAAAAGCTTAGAAATTGTTACAGGCATGAGACAGAAGTTCATCCTTTGGTAAAGTAAAAATAGCACGTACATCACTGTATGCTTTTTTGGTATTTTTTAAATTACAAAAGCAGAATACTCAGCAAATAAACCAGATCTGGTGCATTAGCTTTAATTGAGATTTTAAAATGTCTGCTGCAGAATACTATTCTAGTTAGTAGAGAGTTAACTGTTACATTAAAAGCACGAAGATATATTCGCCTTCTCTTTATCCAGAGATATCCCTATTAACTTTAACCAGAAATACTAGCTGAAACAGTGTAGCTAGATTGGACTAAAACTGAAGGCTTTTGGGATGTGTACTGTTACTATCAGACAGTGTAAAATTACAGCACTACAAAGCAGGTTTTGTAGAGGTTGCCTCAAATGACATTCCACCCAGAAAAAAAAAAAGAACACACAATCTGTGAAGAGAAGCATCTGCTACTTAACACCAGTCAGTTGCATCCAGTCCTTTTCACTGAAAACCATACGGCTTTTCTGAAAAACCAAACCCAACCCACCCAACCAGCCAGAAACAAAAAAACCACACCACAAAATAACTGCCCGCAAACAGAAGTTGTATTTTCTGCCAACAGTAAGAACAGGTAAAAAAAAAAGATCAATTTTTATTAACTGATCAAAGCTTACAGTGTCCACAGAGTTGTGCATTAAAGGACACATAAGTATTTCATAGGTCAGTGTAGGAATTCAAAACATGACTATTGTAAAGCAGGTCATCTGACATTTTCTTTTCCTTCTATCTAAGGTGGAACTGAGTGTAAGGGGGCACGCTGGTTGGAAAATTTTACCTTTGGTCTGCTGAGTCTCCCCATTTTTTTTTTTTAATTTTATTTTTTTAAGTAGCAAGTTTGGTGCTTTTAGCAAATATTCTAGTTCAGACCAAAAGTGTAATGGCACTTACCCTTACTACAGTTAGATAAATTGATAAATAGATAAATAGATAAATACAGCGTTACAGACACGTACACAAGTTTGTAATTTAATCTTTACGTTGTGCAAGACTAGATGCTACCAAGAACTGTAATTTCAAACCGTTCTTACGAAGCAACTGTGTGTGTAAACAGTAACAAAGAAAAAAAGGAACAGTACAACATTTAAAACTGCATCTGAAAACAAGCAAGCAAGCGAACAGGATTCTGCAATTCATTTGCTGCTGTTACAGAACACACTTTCTATTACTTCCGCATTTTCAGTATTCATCCTCTTCTTCAGCCTCTGCTTCTACAGAGTCTATCCCAACTTCTTCATAATCTTTTTCAAGGGCAGCCAGATCTTCCCGGGCTTCGGAAAATTCTCCTTCCTCCATTCCTTCCCCAACGTACCAATGTACAAAGGCACGTTTGGCATACATCAAATCGAATTTATGGTCGAGACGAGCCCATGCTTCAGCAATGGCAGTGGTATTACTCAGCATACATACAGCTCTCTGCACCTTTGCAAGGTCGCCACCTGGCACCACAGTTGGAGGCTGGTAGTTAATGCCCACCTTCAAGAAAACAAGTGAGAACGTCTTTAATTACTGGGAAGCACTGAAGACTTATTTCTGTTAACAACAACAGTAGCCACAACTGTGAACAATTAAATAAAATTATTTTGCGCTTCATCAAAATATTTCACTAAATCCTAAATTCAGGATCTGGTCAAACTGGTCCAGCGTTAGCTACATTGGCCTAGAGGTTATTTTTCCAAGATCATAAGAGCTTACTGGACTCTACAAAGAACATAAGAATCTAGGTCTTTGCAAGTCCTGAATGCATGCACAGTAGCTGGAAGGATGGGCCTCTTGTCCGGAAGGTGACACTGCCAGTCAACTGAGAACAAGCAGAAGTAGCTGAACAACCTGATATTCATCTAGTAAAAAGGCGACTTACAGGAGCCTATGTTTAAATGAATCACAACGAAAAAAATAGGTTTGCTCTAGTGATAGCAGTCAGGCTCCACATGTCCGGAAACTGATAGCGTCTACCACTTCAAGGTATCTCAAAACCATTGTTGGGAAATTACTGCACTGAATTCAATAACTTAATGTAGTGTTTCTACATTTGCTTGGGGCTTGCCTATATTCCTTCTGTACAAAGCTCCCGAGATTTTTGAAGACTTGCAGTAAAACCTGGCGTTGCTTTTCAGTACTACCTGCTTGTAAATTATTTTCAGACACTCAGTACTGCCTGTTCCTACAAAAACCGTGACTGCTATTCTGTAACTTGTTTTAGAATTTTCATCTGAGTTAAAGTATCAGGGAATTATATTTAAGAATATAATCTGAAATGTAAGCAGTTCAGTAACAGGAACGTTACAGTACAGTACAATGACCGCTACCTCCAAATATCACGTAATTCCTACTATTTCCAAGATCAAGCACTTCAGAAGTTATCAAAGTACCTTGAATCCAGTTGGGCACCAATCCACAAACTGAATGGTACGTTTAGTCTTGATAGTAGCGATAGCTGCGTTGACATCTTTAGGGACAACATCACCTCTGTATAACATACAGCAGGCCATGTATTTACCATGACGTGGGTCACATTTTACCATCTGGTTGGCTGGTTCAAAGCAAGCATTGGTAATTTCAGCCACGGATAACTGCTCATGGTAGGCTTTTTCAGCAGAGATGATAGGGGCATATGTTACCAAGGGGAAATGGATTCGTGGGTACGGAACAAGGTTAGTTTGAAATTCTGTCAGATCTACATTAAGGGCTCCATCAAAACGTAGTGAAGCTGTGATGGATGAAACAATTTGCGCAATTAGTCGATTTAAATTGGTATAAGTGGGACGTTCTATGTCCAGGTTGCGACGACATATATCATAAGCGGCTTCATTATCTACCATGAATGCGCAGTCTGAATGCTCCAGTGTTGTATGCGTAGTTAAAACTGAATTGTAAGGTTCCACTACAGCAGTAGAAACCTGTGGTGCTGGATAAATTGCAAATTCTAGTTTAGATTTTTTGCCATAGTCAACAGAGAGCCTTTCCATGAGCAGAGATGTAAACCCTGAACCAGTGCCTCCTCCAAAACTGTGAAAGATAAGGAAACCTTGCAGCCCAGTGCACAGATCAGCCTATAATAGGATGGAAAAAAGCAAGAGAGAAAAAACATATATTTATTATTACCTTTTCCAAAATCATCAACATTAAAATAAACACTCAAAAGCAATTATTTCCTCATCGTTTGTTTTAAAAGGTAACTTTTTTTCTTGCATATCTTTTACTTAAAACCACCACAGCACACCTTGTTCTGAATATGAGTATTTTCTCATTTGAATGGAGCATTTTCCTTTATGCATTTTTTATCCTACTAAAAGCAAGAGCAGTTGTGCACCACTGCGAAAGGTTATTAGAAATTACAGCAGGCTTGCAGCTTTTAAACTACTATTGTACTCTGTATGGCAGCAAGTATCAATTTGGTTTGGAAAAAAAGTATTTTTACAACTTCAGATAGGCAATCACTACTTCACTTTGATTCACATCATGCTAAGTGAATTTCTTACATTACACCAGGTTATGGAAACCTAGAAAGACATGTGAAATTACTGAACGTCCAACCAAAATCTGAGTTTCAGGGTACTGGAAATATTTTGAATGACACATAATGGTGCGATTCAGGTTAAAAATAACAAACAAGTGCTTACAGTCTAAAGATTTTATAACGCACTTCTGAGGTATCCTTAAAATATCTTCAAATCATGATGTTCCACATCACAAGAACTTTCAAGTTTTACTGACTGAATTTTTATTTAACTCAAGAGGGGGGAGGCATGGGACCAAGTTCCCGGTTTTTTGTTTTTCATAATCTATGCATAAAATTCTTAAAAACAAACAACTCCCTCCCCCCCCAGAAAAAAAAAAACAACACAAGTGTCATAACAAATTGTAACTACAGGTAGCTCTAGAGCTGTATCTTACTTATTTTAAAGATTGATCTGCAGCACGAATTCTTACCACTTTGCGCGTGCGGTCTAACACTAGATCAACAATCTCTTTTCCAACGGTGTAATGGCCTCTGGCATAATTATTAGCTGCATCTTCTTTCCCAGTAATGAGCTGCTCAGGGTGGAACAACTGCCTATATGTGCCTGTACGTACTTCATCTACAAGTGAAAAAATACATATTCCAACATAAAATTTATCTGCTGAGTTCTGCATGTGGTGCCTAGGGATGACATACTACGTAAAAGGAAATGTCAAAAACCTACAGACAGCTTCCATGAACAAACGCAGCAAGAAGTTGGTACAACTTCAGTGTCTTTCTTTAGGGGAAAACATCGGATGCTCACAAAGCAGTATTTGCATCCTGGAACATGGAGGCAACTCAAGAGAACGACACTGCAGGCACAGGCATTCTGGATAGCAATTAAATGAAGCTGTGGATGTAGTGCAGTGACTTGGAAAGATTATCCAAAATCTGCAAAGAAGTTTAATGTTTTCCAAACATTACCCATAGACCATCATTTCATCTCTTTCAAATAACACGAACCAAAAATGTCAAAACATCATCCAGCTATACACCTTTCAGAACCCCTAGTGTTTTGAAAACGCACAAAAGTCTGAAAGGAAAGGAGTAGTTTTACATTGAAGATGTGCATCTTGCGTACGTACCGACTACCGTTGGCTCCAGGTCCACAAACACTGCTCTGGGAACATGTTTACCAGCTCCCGTCTCACTGAAGAAAGTGTTAAATGAATCATCTCCGCCTCCAATAGTTTTGTCACTGGGCATGTGACCATCAGGCTGGATCCCGTGTTCAAGACAATACAATTCCCAGCATGCATTGCCAATCTGAACACCAGCCTGACCAACATGGATGGATATGCATTCACGCTGCAAACAAAAAAAAGGACAATGATAACGTGAGATCTGGGGCTATCCGTCACTTAGATTTCACTCTCAAAATAACTTGCTATCTGTGGGTTATACTGTAGTGATCTTTCCCTGCTGCATTATTACCTCGGCTGCTTGAGTGACAATTAAAATGACCCAACAGTCTGCTGCTAGCATGAATCTACTCACTGCTGCTGATCTACGCTGTCAGGAAAGGAAGGCAAGAGACAGGCGTGGCTGAACCAGGACCTGCTGGTCAAATGGAAGAACAAGAAGAAAACGTACAGGCAGTGCAAACAGGTACCATGGGAAGACTACAAAGAAGCTGCAAGTCTGTGCAGGGAGGGGGTCAGGAAAGCCAAGGCTCAGCTTGGCCTAACTTTGGCAAGGGATACCAAGAAGAACAAGAAAGGCTTCTACAGGTACCTCATCCAGAAAAGGAAAGTCCAGGAATACATACCATGCCTAGTAAGTGACACAGGCGATCTGGTAACAACAGACAAGGAGAAGGCTGAGGTACTTAACAACTGCTTTGCTTCAATCTTCTCTGATAACTGCTCGCCAAACAGCCCTCAAATGTTTGGTTTAGCAGGAGGGAACTGGGGAAGCAACGTCCCTCCCACTGTAAGCAAAGATGACGTTTTTGACCACCTGAGGAACCTGAACATCTGCCAGTTTATGAGTCCCGATGAAATGCATCCCAGAGTCCTTAGGGAATTAGCTGATGTGGTCACCAAGCCACTCTCCATGACATCTGCAAAGTGCTGGCAATCAGTCTCTGGTGACTGGAAAAAGTCAACAGCACACCCACTTCTAAGAAGGATAATATGATGACCCTCAAAACTACCAACCCATCAGTCTCACCTCTGTGAGCTAAGGCACATGGAAGGCAGGGAGAACCAGCACGGCTTCACCAAGGCCAAATCCTGCTTGACCAACCTAGCAGCCTTTTATGACAGTGTCACTGCATCAATGGACAACAGAAGAGCCACATGTATTTCCAATTTGGAGAGAAGGATGTTGTGGGGTATTGTGTCAGAGTCCTTCAATCACAGTCCTTAAATATATGGAAATATATGAAAATATATATGAAATATATGGATTTGATGAGTGGACTGTTCAATGGATGAACAACTGGCTGCAGAATCGAGTCCAGAGAGCAGTGGCCAATGGCTCAGTGTCCGGATGAAGATCGGTGACAAGCAGCGTCCCCCAGGGATCAGTGCTGGGACTGGTACTCTTTGATACCACCCTCATCAGCAACATCAAAAGTGGGGTCAAGTGCACCCTCAGCAAGTTTGCTAATGACACCAAGCTGTGGGCTGCAGTTGACACACCAGAGGAACAGGATGCCATCCAGAGGGACCTAAGCAGGCTTGAGCAGTGGGTACAGGCGAACGTCACAAAGTAAAACACATTTAGGTTGGATAGAAGGAAACAGTTTTTTACAGCAAGGGTGGCAAAGCACTGGAACAGGCTGCCTAGAGTTGTGGTTGATGCCTCATTCCTGGAGACTTACAAGGCAAGGTGGGATCAAGCCCTGGGCAATCTAATCTAGCTGTGCTTTTCCCTAATCATTGCCGGGGAGTTTGACCAGCTGACCAACTGTAAAGATTCTAGGATTTAACGTTGAGAATGTTGGAGGATCTTAGATACCACGTGGTCACGCAGGATGAATGCAGTATCATCATTCCTTACCACAGAGCACGTATATCCTGTGTATAATATTCCGTTTAGTCTCTTTTTCACCTTTCTTTGGTTTTAGAAGCCTTCTTTATATAATAACCCCCTATTTCCTTGATCTGTTGACAATAATGTACTGAGTAATGTTGCAAGAATCTTTTCTGCACAAGACCTCTAAGTATGTTTTCCTTTACAATAAGCACATAACTAGTGCCAGGCAATCCACTCATATTTGGGTTCCTCTACTAAATCATCTGGGTGAGGAAGCATGGCACTTACATTTAATCACTCAAAACCCCAATTTTGTTTTACATCTGAGACTGAAACTCTTATTCTAGCTTATTATTATATACTATACATATATTATATACTATTACTGTGTATTTAGCTGATCTAGGAAAACACAGAGGTAGAGAGCGTCTTTAAAGCTTCATCAAAACTCTCATCTTCAACTACATGTTTGAATTCTCACCCTCGTGGTTCTGTCACTAGCCTTTTGCCAGTGAGGCTCACTCTGCATTTATCTGCACTTGTATTGGGTTGGCAATGAGCTTCCAACGCTTTCACACCACCCCAGGCTCTCGTTCCCCAGCGCGCAGCCCCGCGCAGTCTGGGGCGGGAGCAGAGGCGCAGACACCGCCGCACAGCCGCGCCCCTTCACGGCACGGTGGCACGCCATTGGCCGCCGGACACACGCCTCTCCTCTGCTTGGCTGCGCGCAGCCCCCAATCGTTTTAGGCACCACAAGAAATGCCGCCGCCGATGCGGTAGGCGTTCTTGTCCCTCAACCGTCGTCCTTGGCACTGCAAAGCCGGTTTCGTTGCTTTTCCACCTGTTTTGTCTCATTTACCACCAGACAACTTCTACACATCACCTCCCTCGAACTCTCAGTTCTCATGTTAATTTCTCCACTCCCACACACGGCCTTACGCCACCGCAGGGCCGCAAGCGGCAGCGCTCCGCGAGCTCCGCCGCAGCACAGGTCACTCTCGACTCCCCAAACCCGCCGCGGCAAAAGCCATCCCAGGTTCCCTTCCTCTCCCCAACCCGAGTTCCCACTCCCACCATGGCGCCTCGTTAGGCTCAGGAGCCTCGACTGCACGGCACTCCACCGCAACACGTCCGCAGCCGAAGAGACGCAACGGCCGTCAGGTAACGGTCCGGAGAGCCCTTGCGCGCTGCTTTCCCATTGGCTGTCACCCGGGCCAGAGGCGAACGGCGGCCACCGATTCGCCAGTGCGCTCTTCTCCTCACGTGGGCTGCTAACTGCCGCTAACTGAGTTAACTGAAGGAATCCAAAATATGTGGCTTAACAAGCTGATGCACTTTTATGGAGCTAGTTTCTTAGCCTCGAGGAAAACGTGCTGTGATGCTTTGAGTTTGGTAGACAAAGAATTAACAAGACATGGGCAGTGGAATAATGTGCCCTGGTAGCTGGTTACAGTCCTGGAAGTCTGACAAAAAAGCAGGAAAGCAGAGGTACAACCAAATGAATTGTCAGGTTTTTGCATAGTTTATGTAAAACAAACTTTCAGGTTTAGATGTAAGCTGGAGAAACAATTCCTGACTATGAATGAGAGATTTAACTTTGTTTCCTTTTTCAAGCTAAAATTCCATTGGCAAGGGACCCATTTCAACGGCTAGCCAAGCTACATCACTGCTTGTTTTAAAAAATAATGTATATTTTGCAGAGTGGCTGAGTTAAAAAATGATTATGAAACTAACCACCAGTATTGTTTTCTCTTAACTAGATGATGGTTCAGTGTTCCAAAGCCACATAAAAAACTTAACTGAGTTAGTGGCAAGTTGTACAGTGACTTGAGCTTCTGAGTTTCTCGGTGGTGCTTTTTTTTAATGATTATTTTTTGCTTTTCACAAGGTATAAGCAGGCTTTGGATATTGTTCTTTCTTGGAGTGTGGCATGGTCTGCAAGTGAGGTTCTGCAGTCATGAACTTTAGCATCTTTAATTCCAAAGACAAAGCTATTAGCCACCTTTGTCCCCTGCATTAAAAGCTTCTGAATTATCGTTTTGAGTATAGCAGTGATTCAGTTATTACACTGACTACAAACTTCACAAAAAAGTCTTTGTATCAAATTATACTGATGGGGTGATTTAAAGAGGCCTGTACAGTTCTGCTAATGCTGCCTGTTAATTATGGAGAAAATAATGGCAGAAAATGACAATGTTAATTTATTGAACATTATAAGGTGAGTCAAGGGTTAGTGTAAATTTTTTTTCCCCAGTTTTAATTATTTACTAACTATACTTGTTAATCTGAAACATACAGGTTTTATCTTATTCAGTATCTTATCTTCTGGAATGTAATAAAACTTACATGCTAAACCAAATTTTCAGGTTGGTGTAGTCTCATGCTTTTTACACTTACAGTTGTCTGCAACTGAAAGTCAAAGAACCTGCTGATTCTCTAGTAAGTGTACAGAAAAGGGGGGCAAAACTAAGACTGTTCAGCTGACCTCGAGAGTACTTTTAAGTTACCCAGAGAATATTTGTGTGCATGCCAAACTTCAGTGTTTGTACTTGCTGGGTAAAGTATATTTTGTCACTGTAGATTGTAATTACTAACTCTTCCTGCTTCCAAACAACTTCAAATAATTAAAAAAAAAAAAAAAAAAAAAAAAAAAAAGTGGTTAGTTGTAACATTATGACTGAGAGTTCAAATGCTATTAACTTTTAAATAGCTGTAAGTTACTTTGACCTGGACCTCCTTTTTACCATTTTTGCTGAACAATGACCAGGACCTCAATTAACTCTCACATGCAGATCATAGCTTCTCCTTACCAGCAAACAGTAGCAGGTTGTTAATTGTTTATCTCCAGGATTAAAGCTGAACAACCCTTACTAGCTTCCTGCCAAAATCCTCCTTTATAAAGATATAAGAAAATACATGTCTCTGGACTAATACAGATTACAGGTACCACACTGAATGCTAAGTAATTCGGTTCTGTTTACACTTGTAGCTAAAGGATGGATCTGAACTAATGGCAAACAGCAGCCACCCTCTCTTCAGAAGGCTGTTACTGTGAGTTTTGTCTTGTACTTTTACTACTTTTCTCTGTCTCAAAATATAGCGCGTGGCATGATGGTGGCCATGCACACAAGGAAGAGAGTTTTCCTAACCCGTGTAGGTACAGCTACTTCATCTTTACTTGCCAAGATAGCATCACTACTGTTTGTTTTAAAAACAGTATCACGTTACAGATTGTTCTTCAGTAACCAAAATACAGATTCTCTTAGCTCCATTCTGCAGGTACTTCTTCCAGCAGCAACCTGGCACTTGATTACATACTCCATTAAAAATTACAGAACTAGAAGCTGGACATTTGTTAATGACAGCTAGAATGGAATGAACAAAGTTGGGTTATTTTAGATTGCTCCAAAGATCTCTTTTTTATTTTCTCAAGAGTTTACAAAAAAAAAAAAACCAGAAAAGCATGACAAGTTTTTATTTTTGCATGAAGATTTCAAGTAACAGAAAAACTCCGTTTACTAAGCCTGAAGAATACAGAACTGAACAAATGCATTCTGCCATGCTGTAGGCACTATGTGTAAAAACCTGGTCAAAACAGTGCAATTGGGACTAGAAGATCAAAGCAGTGCTATTACTGTTATCTCTCACTAATGGTAAAGCAGAATGGCAATCATTTAGTGTATGAGCAATCTCACAAATCACATTTGAGACCTAAAATAGCAAGCAAAGGAGTCACTGCTAATCACCTTAATGAGCTAAGGTGCAAACCCAGTTTCAATGAATACATTGAGCCAGCTGATCACAACATAAGGAAAATGAATTCTGCTTCCTAGCTCTTGCTTTACCTGTAGCACTGTCTTTATCTGTAGCACTGCAGAGGCCTTCAGCCAAGAATTTTTTCCATCAAGCTACTCGCAAGCATAATTGTCCATCATCTACAGCCTTTCCTAGCTGTTAGTTCTGGAACAAGTCCTTGTAGTGCCAGTGTTTGAAAATGGCACTTCGACTGAAGGTAGGAGTCCAGTTTCTTCTTGATGTTATCAAAAGAATCCACTCCCATACAGTCAGCTTGGCCTTGTTCCCACCGAGCCTTGCGTTCTTCTGAAGATATGGTTGGTAATACTGGTGGTGGTGGTGCCGATACCGACATATGGGACACTGCCTCTGTAACCTCTGCCTAAAATAAAAGGCAGACTAAAAAATACAGACAGATTTTGCATACTTTAAGCAAGCAACAGGCCACATAAGAGGGCAACCAAGTAGATGTTCTCATGCATAGCACCAAGCATCACCAACAAGCAGGGACTGTGCAGCTTTCCTAGCAAAATAAAGCAGACTAACAAATCATTCAAGGAAAGAGGTGGGGGAGGGAGGGTCAGGGGTTTAGTTCCTCATACCTCTCTACAAAAGCCACAAGAGAAAGCCAGAGTATAGATCAAGCCTGATAGCTGCAAACAGCTCATTAGAAAAAGTTTACAAGAGATAGAGCACATCTCCAACGTTGTGTAACTTTAGGCTGAGAAGGATTAAAAACTTGAATCAGTCACTGTACTAATCTGAGACTCAAGTTTGCAGACATACTACTGAATTCTGTTTAACAACTAGAATAAGAAGCATTATTTTGGTTTTGCAAGTATCAACATTTATTACTGCAAGTCTATTTAAGTAGCCTATTCTCTAATTATTGCAGGCCTACCTAGGTAGGTCGTACCATGCAAGACTGCAAGTGTATGTATACTGCATGCTCAACTGGGGGTTCTCATGTTTGAATAGCTGCAGCACATTAAGGATGAGTTTACTGAAGTTACTACACTGTCATTTCTGGTGCATCATTCTGCACTTAATTTTAAGCATAGCAATCAACTATGCTCCAGACCACTTAATATTCTTCTAATCTGCATTATTCTTTATTCCAGAAATGAAAGAAGAAAAAAACCAAGAATCTCTGCATCTCACTAACTAATCCACACCCACGCTTTCAGTTGCACAGGAGGGGAAACAAGTGAGATCACACAAAGTCTATTCTGTTTGCATAGGTAGTTTCCACAGGAATATTAAGATACATACCAGGTTTGCACTTGTGGTATTTTCTTCATCAACTTCTTTCTGTTCTAGTAAGGGTAAAATATTAACTGTATAGGTGTCCCACCACATGTTGAGGAATTCTGGGTGAACAATTTTAGGGTCATTGATATTGCCTTCTACACTTTTTGTTCTGGAGTCATACGTATAGTTCCATGGCTTTGTGCTTCCCAGAAAATGCACCGCTTCAGTACTTGAACCAAACCTGTTGGAAAGAGAAAGTCAGAGCCCATAATTTGGAAGTATCTAGAAAACAAGTGCTTTGACTATCAGACAAGAAAAATTAACCTGTGTTTTTGTAAGTATCCAGAAAATAGAAACAGGAATATATTTAGGAGACTAAACACTAAAGGTAGGATTGCCAATGCCTACTGGGGCTGACAGCATCACTACTTAAAACGCAAACAATTCTACATTACACAGGTCAGAATACAGCTTAAACCTAATGAACTATTTAAGTACTCACAGCCAACTCTTTAGGTAGTGATGATCACAGCTCAGGAGACAGCAGTCTCAAGCAGCCACTGCAATCAGAGCTAGTTTTAAAAGTGAAAGAAAGTCTACTGCAAAGTCAGTGATCCAGCTAGCTAAGCATTACAAGCATTATATAGTCAATGTATTAGAGAAACCCTAAATCTTTCCATAGAAGGGAACACCAGAAGGGCCTTCTACAAGAAGGCTGCCTCTGCAAAATAAAGCCTTTTATAATCAAGGCATTTCAGAACTTCTGATCTCACTGCAAAGTCTTGCTAGAAAGCCAACCATTACTTATTTTAATAACAAAAAATAGGATTTAGTTAAGTTTCTTGAGCTATCTTAACTCCCATTTCAATATAGGCATCAAGCTTTGTTCCAACTGTTACCACTATGTTCTTTTTGCATTGTGAATATTAATATTAATGAGAATGTTAATATTAATGAATAATAATATTAATGAGATCCATCTCCTGCAGTAAAGAACTTAAAAGATACAGCATTTATTCCATTATTCTACATAGGTTGCTCTGAAAGTAATGCCTCCTATTTATTTCCATGGAAACTACATCAGCTATGAAGAACACAATAACAGTATTGCACAGAATTATCAGCTACAAAACACTTTTTCAACACTGTCACCACCACTCGCTATGCATTTTCGCCAGCAATAAGAGCCTGCATGCCACACTTGCAAAAATCTGCATGGCTGTCCAGAACTCAGCTAGTCTTTCACAAATCTGTTGCCACTGCTGAAATGCACCACCCACTGCCTCAATGTGCTGATATCCACTGTTTGGTTTCCATACATATTCGGTGAGCATAATGGATGTCAAAGGGTACCATTATTTCCCCATATGGAGCAATTCAATTCCATACCTTTGCTTCATCCGCACTTCCATATCAGACACCATTCTGTCAGACTGCTCCTCTGCTACCATATGCCACATGGCAACAAAAACCTAATGGAACACTGGTTCAGCCTCTACTGCTGCACCACCGACATCCACCTCTGGTGTCATGGGCCAAAATACAATTGCAGGCATTACTTTCAGGGGAACCCTCATCTAATGCCAGAAATAGAGTTTACCTTGAGTCAGTTTTCAGGGAATTCTCTAGTAACAGCAACTGTTTGTGTCAAGTCAGGATTTCCTTTAAGAAGGATAATACCAAGCAGCTTTGTCTAATAACTTCTTAATCAAGCATATTCTGGTCCTCTTGACTGGGATTTGGATATTTGAATTCTTCTACATAGAGGCTGCACAGGTACATTTCAAATACTTGAAAATATACAAAGCAAAGCAATATGCATTGCTACTGTGAAATACTTGACTATTCCCAATGTTTCAAACACAGCTGATTCTGAATGAAAACCCATGCACGTGTGAAACTGCCTAGAATTGCAATAACTGCAAGCAAACAACCTGCCTGGAGGAGGTCATTTCCCAAGCTCTAACCTTAAAACCCACATGTCAAGATTCAGCTTAGTAGGGCTACCTCAGTTATTAGTTGTGACACCGCTATCTAGTTTTCTTCATCTTAGGCTGTCACTCTGAAGAAACTTGTCACTGCTTAAAATCAAGGCTACTTGAAGTTTTGTGTTACACTGTTTCTGCAAATGAAGTGTATTCTTAGTATTCCTTCCACTGAAGACATGTACAACAAATGACAGATGCCAGACTTCCAGGATATCCTCAGTATCTGCTTTCTAGATGCAGTACTTTCTTCGATATTTAAGCTGAACTGTTAGAAAGCTTTGCGTCTACACTTGTCAGAGCAACTAATCTTTCTTGCCTCATCTCTCACAAAAGACAATGTTTTGAAGTTAGACACCATTTGTCCTAAGTTGGCAGTTTCCACTGGAGAAGGGATTACCGATACCTGCTGTGAAATTTAGTCTTGCTGTACAATGCTACAAAGGACTCTGCTATTGATATCAGTACATTTAGATTTCAGTCTATGTCAACTGATGATTACTGAGTAACTGCTGATCTAACCAAGAGAAGTTGTTCCACCTGCTAAAAACAATGTTCTACTTAAAAGGGCTGTCCTTCCAGCGTAACAGTTTCTGAAGGTCTCCTGAGTTCAGCTAGGCAACAGATTGAATCAGTTATACAGAATCTTTATCAGGAGCACCCAGTTCAATAAGTCCATTCTGGTGACAAGATCATTTGTAAATTTAAGGTTATGTGACCACGAAGCAAGCAGCCATGAAAAGAACTCATTTTTACAATAGGTGTTAGCTTATCAGATGTTATTGAACTACTTAGTCATTCTCAGGCTTGCATAAGTATTCCACTTGTAGCATGACAGTATTTCAGATGCTGTTCTGATCACAAGACATAGTTTGATCTTGAGCCAGCACAGTCCTGCTTACGCCAGCTGCTGCTTTAGACACTAATAGCTTCATGTCATTCAAAGATCAGATTGTTTTCATGCAATTGGTATTTCCCCCTCCCCCAGCATTCACAGCTCTTAATGAATATGGGTTTGGGTGTAACATTACAGCTTGCTTTTCCTGCTGTCCCCTTTCCTTCTGTCTGTTTCAGCAGAGTGACCTTGCCACCACCAGAGTATTTACTCGCAAGCCTAATTTACTACTGTTAAGGAAGAGTCAGCTTCTTCCTTATGCTGGAAGTATACAATAATATATTGTCTTTGTTCCCTTTTACTATTGGGGAACTCAGATTCAGAAAGAATCTTGGGTGAGAATTCTAGCTCTAGGCAAGTCTTTTTCCACTCTGTTTAAGTGAACGTTTGATAAGAGTATTTAACAACTGGTAGTTAATCTAAGTAATTTGAGTGATTAAGGCAAATTATCTAGACAGGAACAATATCAACAATTACATGCTGATGTTCAGCTTAAGATGACTCAAGAGCTATTGTCTTTGGCTAGAGCTCTAACAAGCAGTATCCAGTATTGGAGCTCTGATTCTCCCTTCTGCAGGTGAGCTGTTGAACGTGCTTACTCTGAATCCATGTTAACGTTACACTGGGAGTCAGTGATTTAAGTTACCAGTACAGTTTACGATGCTCATCTTTCATCATATGATGATTCATTTAATTACTAGAAATTCAGCTTATTTTTTTTAAAGGGTAGAACCACACACAGTATATTAAATCACAACAGTGGACTCCATTTAGAAAAACCTTTCAAGTTCACTCCGTTCGTTACGTTACAAGACATTAGTTTATATATGCGCTGAAAATCTTCTTAGAAGTTTGAACATACGCTTTCTGGTAAACAGGGAGGAACTGAACAGAGTGCAGCTTCGTCTCTTCACAAAAGCCAAAAGGGGACTGGTCTGGTGTAAAACGCCTGGAGGGAAAAAACACAACATGGGAAGTCAGTAAGAAGCTATCATCTACTCCAAGCAAGTAAACAGCAACAGCTGTAACACCCAGAGTTGATGTTTTTATACTCAACTATCCTTCATTCCTATTGCTAATACAGTTATCTTAGCAAGGCCAAGAAACACGTAGCACAGCTAGAGGCAACTACCTCAAGATTTTGCAACCAAAAATCCTTTCTTTGCTCCTCCACAAGTCATGCATTCAATGCTGGGATCTGATGAATGTCACGGAGTTATCTCTAGATCTGTGTCCATGACAGGAGGAGACAGGCCCACAGGCCCAGAAAAGAGGAGGGGAGTGTCAATGGTTTTGGGCCGTTTCAGCCCAATTCTGCGACTAATGGGGCAGGGGACCCAGAGACCCACACCTTAAGAAAGGGAAAAGGGGGAAGGGCAGGGAGACGGGCCTACAAATGAACAGTGGCAACGATCTGAGGAGGAAGGTTAACTTACTACATTTGATATTGGAATGCAAGATAACACAATATAATACAATGTATAATTAGAACCGAGGCTAATAAATCAAATAAAATGAGACAGAGAGAGTGTCCAAAACCAAAGGCCTTATTGAAATTGAATTGAAAGCGAAATGGCTGGGGAGCAAGCCACACACGCCGCCAGGCAGCAAAAAAAACGAGACCAGTCCCGTGACCTGCAAGGAGTTTTATCTCCCCCTCTGAATGCAAAGTCCTCTGGGGTATGCAATTCTTCTCTTCTGAGAATCGGGTACCTGGAAAATTGGCAGTCCACAGAAATGGGGCATTAACTCCTTAACTCCCAGTGCTTTTCATGATGTTATGATGTGGAGTAACAAAAATGGTAAAGCCATGACAGTGCTGAACACACACTAAAATGGATCTGAACCATTATTTAACTTTTCTTTTTTCCCCATCCCTTCTTCAACTGAACACAATGTAACATGGCGCAGCCCTCAGTCCTACTTGTCTTTCCTATTGCATCTCATCCTTTGCCTTGCTTTGCAATTCACAGCTGGACTGCAATACCAATGCTTCAACAGTTTTAGATAAAAGTTTAAAGGATTTGATTACTAACAAAACCAAAGGTGTTGTTTTTTAGGGCTGAAGATACTTAGTAAACTCCCCGTTCCCAGCTGCACAAAGGGAGAACTTTTTTTTTTGGTAAAAAGCACTTAAGTAACCACCGCTTCAGCTGGAGTTGAACCCCACAGAACAAACAAGCAGAAGGCAGTGCCTTGATCGCTGTCAGGACTGGTGATTATTTCTGACTGTCACATTTTGTAGTAGGCTTGTTGTAAATATTAAGAAAATTGCACACAAGTTACTCCAGAATAAGGTGTGTAAAACTGCTCTGCTAGTTTGGCATGAAAGTATAAGAACTGTGGGTGGCCAAATGCTGGAAAAGGCTGCCCAGTAAGGAGCTACTCAAACTCAGCTGGATCGAGTCCTGGAAAGCCTAGTCCAGCTGATCCTGCCCAAGCAGGGAGATGTTAAGGAGAGGGACTCAGCAAGTCCCTTCCAATCTAAACTATTTTGTCATCCAGTATGCTGAGAAAATACCATCCCTCCTGATACATCACAAGCGAAGCTGTCATGTGTGCCCTTCATGGAATACAAGGATGTACAATGAAAACCGGTATTAAACATCACCAATACTGCAAAATCACCAGTTAAATCGCATTTAACTGTACTAACTAGCCACTTGCACAACATTAAATAAAGCTTAGGATTCACAAGGCCAAGTAAGGATCTTCATTTGCATCACAGTTATCTTCTCAGCAGACAAAAAAAAAAAAAAAAGCAACAACATAAAAAATACACAGCACACAAACATCCCAGAAGCCAAAACACCAGGATTTTCCTTTCAGCAAGATGTGAGCTCATTTTGGTTACATGGAATTACTAACATAGCAGTTAACCCTTGCAGGGGAAAATGCATTTGTAATACCTGAAAAGGAGATACTGCACTTGAAAGTGCTTCTTGCCTTCTGCAGACAACTCTGTGGACTCAAGTGTGATGGGTATCTTACAAAGCTTACTTTCTTCCCCAAGCAGTTCCACTGGCTTCTGACATATGACAAACTCATCTAATTCAAGCTGCAAACTATGAGCTGCAAGGTCTTCATCTTTTATACCTAAACAATGGAAATGTATCAAAGTGTTCAAACAATTCCATTTAGCAATAAGAAAACACTGACACTGATACAATATCGACTAAAAACTGCAACTACAGGAAACCAATTAGCATTGGCTTCCACAAACTATGACGTTTTGAGACGAGCTACACTAGAAAACAAGAACAATCGACTTTTCACAGAAACCATACCCTGGGCTGCCTCAGAAATGAAGCCAGCAGGGCAAAGGAGGTGGTTCTCACCCTCTGCTCCCCCAGTCCTTCACAGAGCTACATTCAGCTCCGGGCCCCAGCACAGGAACACAGGCCTGTAGGAGTGGGGACACAGGAGCCCGCAGGGATGCCCAGAGGCTGAGTGCCTCTGCTGCAGGGACAGGCTGACAGCCGGGGTTGCTGGAGAAGGCTCCGGGGAAAAATGATCGTGGCCTTCCAATAGCTAAACAGGGCTTATGAAAAAGATGAAGAGACTTTTTCCATGCACGTGGAGAGACGTGACGTGGTGTAATGGCTTTAAACCGAGACAGAGCAGAGTTACATCAGACATAAGAAAGAAATTCTTCTCTCAGAGGGCAGCGAGGGCCTGGCACTGCTGCCCAGGGCAGCTGTAGGTGCCCTATCCCTGGGGGCAGTCAGGGCCAGGCTGGATGGGTTTGGGCACCTTGTCTATGGGAGGTGCCCCTGCCCACAGCAGGGGTTGGAACTGGACGGACTCTGAGCTCCCTACCAACCCACCCATTTTGTGACTCTATTAAAAGGCAAGCTGCTCAGTATAAGGCAAATCCAAAGCAACCTGTGCTGTAAACAGCCAAATAACAAATAAAAAAAATGTTGTCATTTGGTTGAAAAGGTTTTCAGAAAGAAAAAGGTAGCTATGATACAAGGTTGTGTGATCTTCAACACACCTAAGTTCCAGAAAACAAATCCTAATTGCACCCAAAAATGTTTTGAGCTTTTCTATTTGGCTTTAAGTATTGAAAACAACCCAGTGTGACTTGTCTGCGCTAAAATCCATTGTCCACCAATGAAGAAAACTCCATTTGATATCTTTCCCATCTGAAATTTTATTGACCTTTTTTTTTTTTTTTTTTTTTTTTTTTTTTTTTAAGGTGTAGTTTCCATTTCAAGAAGCACAAACCTTTTAAAATTTCTTAAATTATAAATGAAAGATTTTCTAACAGCTTTCTGCTTGGATAACCAAGATGTTATAATCACAATATAATTGTGTATAATCAATAGATATCAGGATGTTATAATCGCAATATAATCAAGAGAGTAAGGCAAAGCAGACAAGGATCACAAAAAGAGAATAAGTGGAAGAGCTTACCCTTGGGTTGAGCTCACCAGAAGACACCAAAAGAGGGGATCTCCAGAAGAGATCCTTCCCCTCTCGTAGCCAGCTCTTAAATAGGTCCAGGAGGGGTGAATTGCCTTCACCTGTGCTCCTCTGGCTGACTCATGGCTCACCTCAGGTGATTAATCAGAGGTTCAGGCCGAGACTCAGCAGTTCCCATACACTGCTGTTGATCTGATTTTTAGGTGGGAGCTAATCAGGTTAATGCCCACACATTGCAAGCAGGCAGTATGGAATGACATCACGCTTGAGCCTTCTTTATGAATGACAGTAATCAGCAGATTCTCAGTCTGAAAAAGTTCAATATCTGTACTTACCTCCATCCACCAGCTTTTCTGTTGTACTAACTTGATATGCGCATTGCTCTCCCCTGTCTGCACTATGCTGGACCAGGTCCAGTTTCAGGATTAGAACATCCAACTCTGTTGTTATCGCTATGTGCCAAGCGCAAAACGCAACTTCGGCAGGAATGAAGTTATCAGTGTGTAAAATCAAGGAGCGTTCAAAGTCTAATACTGTCAAATTCTGGTTTATGACCAGGTATTTCAAACAGAACATGACTAGCTTATTCCTGCAGCCCACAAGAAGATCTCCATGTACAGGACAACATGAAATACACAGCGGAGGATCTGAAAGTGCCATTTCCACTATCGACATCTGCTCTTTTAAGGTTTTGGTGTACGACTCCTCCATCTTGTGACCCACCATCCGGACACAAACACGAGAACTGCCTGCAGACATGCATCGCCAGTTCACATAAGCTCTTAGGAAAGTTGCTTTCCTTTTCTCTTCAATCGTCACCAAATAGTCTCCTTAAGGGAAAGCAGAAGGACTGTTAAGTCGTTAAAGAACACATGACAGCGTTTGAGCTGCTTACCTGCGAACCCAATAAAATACATTACAAAAAGTATCTTAAATTCTCAGCTCTCACATAGCGTTCCAGAGTACAGCCTTTACTGGGTTTTCTTCAATGAGAGATCTCGAGCGCAAATTAATTCGCTAGGTAAACGTACTTCACGTACTGTTAAAGGAAAACACACGGCTCCAGAGCTCCGACGCTACTTCGACGGGGGCCCACTGTAAGAGCAGCGCTCTTCTCAGAGGAGACGCCGCGGCCAGGCAGCAGCTCCGGGCTCCGCGCTCCGCGCTCGCAGAGGCCACCCGCCCGGCACTGACCTGCACGGCTGTGCGCCATGCGCAGCACGGGGCCCAGGGTGGCGAAGGAGCCCAAGGGCTCGCAGCGGCCCTCGCGGCGTACGGCGAACACCTCCACCCCGCAGCTGGCCGCCGCGCTGGCCACGAACAGCACGTCGCGGCCGCGGCAGAACTGCGCCGGCTCCTGCTTGCAGGGCACTACTCTCTGCGACCCGAACGGGTGCAAGTCGTAAAGCCGCACCATGGCCGCCGAACACCGGCACCGCTCGGAGGTTTCCTGCGGCGGCGCCCCGCCTCGCCACCTTCCGCCTCCGCGCGCCCTTCCGCAGCGCGCGGCGCTCCTCGGGGGCGGGGCGCAGGACGCCGAGCGCAGCTCCGTGCCCCGGGAGGCCCCGCCCGCCCCCTGGACACGCCTCCGCGCCGTCACGCGCCGCTTTGTACGGGTTGCCTTATCGGGTTGCGGCGTCGGTGCTTTCAGGCGTGCTCTTGCATCGCAGCGTGTTGTGCCGTAAGCGGCGCCAGCTCCTCGCGCTGCGGATTTCGCGAGCGGGAGGCAAACCCGGAACGGAGCGCTGAAGGGAGGCAGGCGGCGCGAGGAGCGGCGCCGTGGGAGCGGGAAGTGCCGCTGTGGACGGCGAGTGCTGTTTCTGAGCGGCTCTCCAGCTGCCCAGCTGCCAAGCTGGCCGGCGTCTCTCCGAGCCAGATGTAGAAGCTGGCGTTTACCTTTGTTGAACTGCATGCCGTTGATGATTGTCCAATGCTCCCGTAGATCCAGGACCCCCCCCAAGGCTGTCATCCCCAGTGTTAACAGCACCTTCCTCCTGTCAATCAGCGCGCTTCTAAGGATGGATTCAGTTAATACAAAGATGAAGTAATAATGCTGTCAGTGATGCTGATTCTTCATCCATCCTGAGGCTTGAGCAATGTAACTAAGGAGCCTGTTCGAGGTAGAATTCAGTGTGTGATTTTCGAAAGCCACGATAGTGCTCAAATGGCAGGCTACTCACGAGAGAGCCCTTCCTTGCTTATTAGGTGCAGGTAAGTGCTCAACTGTTAAACTTAAGATGGACCTAGACGGCACTGGTTACTGGTTTATCGCTAGAATCCTCAGCTCCTCCTGTACCTGTACGAGAGACGACAGCAGCAGAAGACTCAGTTTGTAGTTACGAACAGGACCAGTGTTTGGGCTGGCACTATCTGAATTCAAGGAACCAGTAGCTCTGTACTTTGTAATACTGTGGTTTCCTGCTCTGAAGATTGTTTTGAAGCTGCTTCTGATGTTGTGATGATGTGCATCCCTTTCAACAGCAAGTATAATTTAGAATTCAGTTGCAGGCTTTCAGTAATACTTTCTCGAGTATTCAAAGTCATCCATCTCTTTCTTTTTTCCTACTAGCGTACAAAGAAGTTCCATGTTAAGAAAGTAAAATGTAAAAGCTTAGAAATTGTTACAGGCATGAGACAGAAGTTCATCCTTTGGTAAAGTAAAAATAGCACGTACATCACTGTATGCTTTTTTGGTATTTTTTAAATTACAAAAGCAGAATACTCAGCAAATAAACCAGATCTGGTGCATTAGCTTTAATTGAGATTTTAAAATGTCTGCTGCAGAATACTATTCTAGTTAGTAGAGAGTTAACTGTTACATTAAAAGCACGAAGATATATTCTCCTTCTCTTTATCCAGAGATATCCCTATTAACTTTAACCAGAAATACTAGCTGAAACAGTGTAGCTAGATTGGACTAAAACTGAAGGCTTTTGGGATGTGTACTGTTACTATCAGACAGTGTAAAATTACAGCACTACAAAGCAGGTTTTGTAGAGGTTGCCTCAAATGACATTCCACCTAGAAAAAAAAAAAGAACACACAATCTGTGAAGAGAAGCATCTGCTACTTAACACCAGTCAGTTGCATCCAGTCCTTTTCACTGAAAACCATACGGCTTTTCTGAAAAACCAAACCCAACCCACCCAACCAGCCAGAAACAAAAAAACCACACCACAAAATAACTGCCCGCAAACAGAAGTTGTATTTTCTGCCAACAGTAAGAACAGGTAAAAAAAAAAGACCAATTTTTATTAACTGATCAAAGCTTACAGTGTCCACAGAGTTGTGCATTAAAGGACACATAAGTATTTCATAGGTCAGTGTAGGAATTCAAAACATGACTATTGTAAAGCAGGTCATCTGACATTTTCTTTTCCTTCTATCTAAGGTGGAACTGAGTGTAAGGGGGCACGCTGGTTGGAAAATTTTACCTTTGGTCTGCTGAGTCTCCCCATTTTTTTTTTTAATTTTATTTTTTTAAGTAGCAAGTTTGGTGCTTTTAGCAAATATTCTAGTTCAGACCAAAAGTGTAATGGCACTTACCCTTACTACAGTTAGATCAATTGATAAATAGATAAATAGATAAATACAGTGTTACAGACACGTACACAAGTTTGTAATTTAATCTTTACGTTGTGCAAGACTAGATGCTACCAAGAACTGTAATTTCAAACGGTTCTTACGCAGCAACTGTGTGTGTAAACAGTAACAAAGAAAAAAAGGAACAGTACAACATTTAAAAGTGCATCTGAAAACAAGCAAGCAAGCGAACAGGATTCTGCAATTCATTTGTTGCTGTTACAGAACACACTTTCTATTACTTCCGCATTTTCAGTATTCATCCTCTTCTTCAGCCTCTGCTTCTACAGAGTCTATCCCAACTTCTTCATAATCTTTTTCAAGGGCAGCCAGATCTTCCCGGGCTTCGGAAAATTCTCCTTCCTCCATTCCTTCCCCAACGTACCAATGTACAAAGGCACGTTTGGCATACATCAAATCGAATTTATGGTCGAGACGAGCCCATGCTTCAGCAATGGCAGTGGTATTACTCAGCATACATACAGCTCTCTGCACCTTTGCAAGGTCGCCACCTGGCACCACAGTTGGAGGCTGGTAGTTAATGCCCACCTTCAAGAAAACAAGTGAGAACGTCTTTAATTACTGGGAAGCACTGAAGACTTATTTCTGTTAACAACAACAGTAGCCACAACTGTGAACAATTAAATAAAATTATTTTGCGCTTCATCAAAATATTTCACTAAATCCTAAATTCAGGATCTGGTCAAACTGGTCCAGCGTTAGCTACATTGGCCTAGAGGTTATTTTTCCAAGATCATAAGAGCTTACTGGACTCTACAAAGAACATAAGAATCTAGGTCTTTGCAAGTCCTGAATGCATGCACAGTAGCTGGAAGGATGGACCTCTTGTCCGGAAGGTGACACTGCCAGTCAACTGAGAACAAGCAGAAGTAGCTGAACAACCTGATATTCATCTAGTAAAAAGGCGACTTACAGGAGCCTACGTTTAAATGAATCACAACGAAAAAAATAGGTTTGCTCTAGTGATAGCAGTCAGGCTCCACATGTCCGGAAACTGATAGCGTCTGCCACTTCAAGGTATCTCAAAACCATTGTTGGGAAATTACTGCACTGAATTCAATAACTTAATGTAGTGTTTCTACCTTTGCTTGGGGCTTGCCTATATTCCTTCTGTACAAAGCTCCCGAGATTTTTGAAGACTTGCAGTAAAACCTGGCATTGCTTTTCAGTACTACCTGCTTGTAAATTATTTTCAGACACTCAGTACTGCCTGTTCCTACAAAAACCGTGACTGCTATTCTGTAACTTGTTTTAGAATTTTCATCTGAGTTAAAGTATCAGGGAATTATATTTAAGAATATAATCTGAAATGTAAGCAGTTCAGTAACAGGAACGTTACAGTACAGTACAATGACCGCTACCTCCAAATATCACGTAATTCCTACTATTTCCAAGATCAAGCACTTCAGAAGTTATCAAAGTACCTTGAATCCAGTTGGGCACCAATCCACAAACTGAATGGTACGTTTAGTCTTGATAGTAGCGATAGCTGCGTTGACATCTTTAGGGACAACATCACCTCTGTATAACATACAGCAGGCCATGTATTTACCATGACGTGGGTCACATTTTACCATCTGGTTGGCTGGTTCAAAGCAAGCATTGGTAATTTCAGCCACGGATAACTGCTCATGGTAGGCTTTTTCAGCAGAGATGATAGGGGCATATGTTACCAAGGGGAAATGGATTCGTGGGTACGGAACAAGGTTAGTTTGAAATTCTGTCAGATCTACATTAAGGGCTCCATCAAAACGTAGTGAAGCTGTGATGGATGAAACAATTTGCGCAATTAGTCGATTTAAATTGGTATAAGTGGGACGTTCTATGTCCAGGTTGCGACGACATATATCATAAGCGGCTTCATTATCTACCATGAATGCGCAGTCTGAATGCTCCAGTGTTGTATGCGTAGTTAAAACTGAATTGTAAGGTTCCACTACAGCAGTAGAAACCTGTGGTGCTGGATAAATTGCAAATTCTAGTTTAGATTTTTTGCCATAGTCAACAGAGAGCCTTTCCATGAGCAGAGATGTAAACCCTGAACCAGTGCCTCCTCCAAAACTGTGAAAGATAAGGAAACCTTGCAGCCCAGTGCACAGATCAGCCTATAATAGGATGGAAAAAAGCAAGAGAGAAAAAACATATATTTATTATTACCTTTTCCAAAATCATCAACATTAAAATAAACACTCAAAAGCAATTATTTCCTCATCGTTTGTTTTAAAAGGTAACTTTTTTTCTTGCATATCTTTTACTTAAAACCACCACAGCACACCTTGTTCTGAATATGAGTATTTTCTCATTTGAATGGAGCATTTTCCTTTATGCATTTTTTATCCTACTAAAAGCAAGAGCAGTTGTGCACCACTGCGAAAGGTTATTAGAAATTACAGCAGGCTTGCAGCTTTTAAACTACTATTGTACTCTGTATGGCAGCAAGTATCAATTTGGTTTGGAAAAAAAGTATTTTTACAACTTCAGATAGGCAATCACTACTTCACTTTGATTCACATCATGCTAAGTGAATTTCTTACATTACACCAGGTTATGGAAACCTAGAAAGACATGTGAAATTACTGAACGTCCAACCAAAATCTGAGTTTCAGGGTACTGGAAATATTTTGAATGACACATAATGGTGCGATTCAGGTTAAAAATAACAAACAAGTGCTTACAGTCTAAAGATTTTATAACGCACTTCTGAGGTATCCTTAAAATATCTTCAAATCATGATGTTCCACATCACAAGAACTTTCAAGTTTTACTGACTGAATTTTTATTTAACTCAAGAGGGGGGAGGCATGGGACCAAGTTCCCGGTTTTTTGTTTTTCATAATCTATGCATAAAATTCTTAAAAACAAACAACTCCCTCCCCCCCCAGAAAAAAAAAAACAACACAAGTGTCATAACAAATTGTAACTACAGGTAGCTCTAGAGCTGTATCTTACTTATTTTAAAGATTGATCTGCAGCACGAATTCTTACCACTTTGCGCGTGCTGTCTAACACTAGATCAACAATCTCTTTTCCAACGGTGTAATGGCCTCTGGCATAATTATTAGCTGCATCTTCTTTCCCAGTAATGAGCTGCTCAGGGTGGAACAACTGCCTATATGTGCCTGTACGTACTTCATCTACAAGTGAAAAAATACATATTCCAACATAAAATTTATCTGCTGAGTTCTGCATGTGGTGCCTAGGGATGACATACTACGTAAAAGGAAATGTCAAAAACCTACAGACAGCTTCCATGAACAAACGCAGCAAGAAGTTGGTACAACTTCAGTGTCTTTCTTTAGGGGAAAACATCGGATGCTCACAAAGCAGTATTTGCATCCTGGAACATGGAGGCAACTCAAGAGAACGACACTGCAGGCACAGGCATTCTGGATAGCAATTAAATGAAGCTGTGGATGTAGTGCAGTGACTTGGAAAGAACTGAATTCTAAATTATACTTGCTGTTGAAAGGGGTGCACATCATCACAACATCAGAAGCAGCTTCGCCGCCTGCCTCCCTTCAGCGCTCCGTTCCGGGTTTGCCTCCCGCTCGTGAAATCCGCAGCGCGAGGAGCTGGTGCCGCTTACGGCACAACACGCTGCGATGCAAGAGCACGCCTGAAAGCACCGACGCCGCAACCCGATAACGCAACCCGTACAAAGCGGCGCGTGACGGCGCGGAGGCGTGTCCAGGGGGCGGGCGGGGCCTCCCGGGGCACGGAGCTGCGCTCGGCGTCCTGCGCCCCGCCCCCGAGGAGCGCCGCGCGCTGCGGAAGGTGGCGAGGCGGGGCGCCGCCGCAGGAAACCTCCGAGCGGTGCCGGTGTTCGGCGGCCATGGTGCGGCTTTACGACTTGCACCCGTTCGGGTCGCAGAGAGTAGTGCCCTGCAAGCAGGAGCCGGCGCAGTTCTGCCGCGGCCGCGACGTGCTGTTCGTGGCCAGCGCGGCGGCCAGCTGCGGGGTGGAGGTGTTCGCCGTACGCCGCGAGGGCCGCTGCGAGCCCTTGGGCTCCTTCGCCACCCTGGGCCCCGTGCTGCGCATGGCGCACAGCCGTGCAGGTCAGTGCCGGGCGGGTGGCCTCTGCGAGCGCGGAGCGCGGAGCCCGGAGCTGCTGCCTGGCCGCGGCGTCTCCTCTGAGAAGAGCGCTGCTCTTACAGTGGGCCCCCGTCGAAGTAGCGTCGGAGTTTGTGTCCCCCTTTTCCCTTTCTTAAGGTGTGGGTCTCTGGGTCCCCTGCCCCATTAGTCGCAGAATTGGGCTGAAACGGCCCAAAACCATTGACACTCCCCTCCTCTTTTCTGGGCCTGTGGGCCTGTCTCCTCCTGTCATGGACACAGATCTAGAGATAACTCCGTGACATTCATCAGATCCCAGCATTGAATGCATGACTTGTGGAGGAGCAAAGAAAGGATTTTTGGTTGCAAAAACTTGAGGTAGTTGCCTCTAGCTGTGCTACGTGTTTCTTGGCCTTGCTAAGATAACTGTATTAGCAATAGGAATGAAGGATAGTTGAGTATAAAAACATCAACTCTGGGTGTTACAGCTGTTGCTGTTTACTTGCTTGGAGTAGATGATAGCTTCTTACTGACTTCCCATGTTGTGTTTTTTCCCTCCAGGCGTTTTACACCAGACCAGTCCCCTTTTGGCTTTTGTGAAGAGACGAAGCTGCACTCTGTTCAGTTCCTCCCTGTTTACCAGGCAGGTAAGCGCACATGTGGGGGAGCAGTATGAGTTAAAATACCAGTTAGCAACACTGAAGGAGGAAGTCTATTCAAAGACAACTCTCAGTGGTTCTCAGTGACTGATTTTGTATCACGAAAGAGACACTTTTTATGTCGCATAAATAAAGTTATCCTCAGTGTTATTGTATGATATTAGGATACCTCTCAGAGTTAATAGCAGACATCAGAGAAGTAAATCTTAATATTAAGGTACAGGTTATCTCTATTTCAAGCTTTAAAATAGAAGGGAGCAAAAACTAATTTTAGGCTTCACTGAGATGCACTCACTCAAGCCTCAACATAACCATGGAAAAATGCTTTATATCAGATCGTCTTTCCTGCTCACCCAGTTTCTAGTTTTCTGGTAGCAAAGCCATATTTAAGCTGCAGGTGACTGAAATGAAGAAGCTACTTCACAGAATGGTCAGGGTCAGAAGGGACCTCAAGGATCCCGAATCTCCAACCCCCCTGCCACGTGCAGGGCCACCAACCTCCCCATTTCATACCAGACCAGGCTGCCCAGGGCCCCATCCAACCTGGCCTTGAGCACCTCCAGGGATGGATGGGGCATTCGCAGTCTGTCTGGGCAGCTTCTCCAGCACCTCACCACTCTCACAGTAAAGAATTTCCCCCTGACATCCAACCCTACATTTTTCCTCCCTCGACTTCAAACCATTTCCCCTTGTCCTGCAGTTATCTACCCTTTCCAAGAGTTGATATTTGTTATTCAACTCCAGCTAACTTTTCCCTTGTGATTTATAGACTTCAACAAGAAAGTCTGTAGAATCTGAACACAGGCTTTGCCTACCTAAGAATGATCAGGCTGCTCGTACCATTCATGGACATTTAGTTCTAATGACTCTGCCTGGAATTATAGAATCATAGAATTGCTTGAGTTGGAAGGGACACTTAAAAGTCATTTGGTCCAACTCCCCTGCAGTGAATGGAGATGCCCACAGGTCGATCAGGTGCTTACAGCCCCATCCAGCCTTACCTTGCACGTCTGCAGGGACAGGGCACCTCTCTGGCCAGCCTGTGTCAGTACCTCACCAACCTTACTGTAAAAACTTCTTTATATCTCATCTAGATCTCCCCTCTTTTTCCCAGTTTCTTTTTTCCCAGTTTCCATGTGCTGTTCGATCTATGGAAATTCTTCACTTGTGAGTACATCCATGCTTCTGTTGTAAATTACTTCTGATGAGATAACAAATTGATTGTTACCTGCTGATATGCTGTTGTTCATATTCTTTTCAATAGCTACTAATAAAACTGGTCTGGAACTTGGGCACGTCTGAGAGTGTAGTTTAGGCATCAGGTCACAAAGAAACAGAATGGTTTTGATTTATGAAGTATATGAGATGCCTTTTTTATTGTTATGTCTAGGGAGTTCTATGACAGCAAATGAGGAAACTGAGAAGAGAGAACTACTGAGTCTCTTCTGCTTTTTTTCTTTGCCTCATGTTGGATATCTCTACTCTGTTGGGAAGTTAGTAGAACTGATTTCTACTTACCAGTGCTCGGAGAGGTCAGAGCAGGCAGTTCTTACTCCACAGTTCCTGCATGTCATTACAAGGTAACTTTCTTTTTTTTTTCTTTTTTTTTTTTAATATATTTTCCTCTTTGGCTCATTTATGAGTCCTTCGCAGCCTCTTCGGTCATTCTGGGTGGATTAATGTTTTAGTGCAGAATGCCCATCTGTCTGCATCACAGAGCTGATTCTGTCTAGTTTTTGTCCTGGATTAATTCAAGTTTTCACTTTTTTTCTTCATCAGTGTTTCTTCTTTCCTTCTAGTGAGAGCCTGCAGTGTTACACAGTGCGGTGCAGTGCAGCAGCAGCTCGTGATGAAGATCCATGCATTGATACAACTGTGAAGGTGCATATCTCATATTTTTTCTAAAAGAATGGGGCAGCAATATGGCAGTTGTGTTTCATACCAAAATCCCATTTGTTTCTATTCGCTATGACAAATAACATCCAAAATTAATATTTTACATCAGCCTGTGGCATATTCTCATGTAATGGTCTGCAGGTGTATCGCTGCAATCTGTTATTGCTGTTTACGATTCTAGAGGATTAATAGAATATTTTAAAAACCTGTAAAATCATGTACACTTAGAACAAAAATCATACTCTCCTGTATAAATCTGAATGGAGGGAGCAGAGATTTCCCATATTGCGGCTGACGATGTTTGCAGAACCGGCCTGTCTTGAAACTTAAACTTTGGTCTTTTCTCTCTTTCTTCTTTTTTATTTTTGTTCCCTTTCTCGGGTGTCTTTGAACTGGCAGTTTTCTTAAGAGGAGTGTAAACATTTGAACATGTCTGCCTACCTGATAATGTGTTGGTTTGTGTGTTGGTTCTTTTTTCTTTCTTTCTTTCTTTCTTTCTTTCTTTCTTTCTTTTTTTTTTTTCGAAGAAGTTCTGAAGTTCAGAAGTTCTGAAATGCCTTGATTATAAAAGGCTTTATTTTGCAGAGGCAGCCTTCTTGTAGAAGGCCCTTCTGGTGTTCCCTTCTATGGAAAGATTTAGGGTTTCTCTAATACATTGACTATATAATGCTTGTAATGCTTAGCTAGCTGGATCACTGACTTTGCAGTAGACTTTCTTTCACTTTCAAAACTAGTTCTGATTGCAGTGGCTGCTTGAGACTGCTGTCTCCTGAGCTGTGATCATCACTACCTAAAGAGTTGGCTGTGAGTACTGAAATAGTTCATTAGGTTTAAGCTGTATTCTGACCTGTGTAATGTAGAATTGTTTGCGTTTTAAGTAGTGATGCTTTCAGCCCCAGTAGGCATTGACAATCCTACCTTTAGTGTTTAGTCTCCTAAATATATTCCTGTTTCTATTTTCTGGATACTTACAAAAACACAGGTTAATTTTTCTTGTCTGATAGTCAAAGCACTTGTTTTCTAGATACTTCCAAATTATGGGCTCTGACTTTCTCTTTCCAACAGGTTTGGTTCAAGTACTAAAGAGGTGCATTTTCTGGGAAGCACAAAGCCATGGAACTATACGTATGACTCCAGAACAAAAAGTGTAGAAGGCAATATCAATGACCCTAAAATTGTTCACCCAGAATTCCTCAACATGTGGTGGGACACCTATACAGTTAATATTTTACCCTTACTAGAACAGAAAGAAGTTGATGAAGAAAATACCACAAGTGCAAACTTGGTATGTATCTTAATATTCCTGTGGAAACTACCTATGCAAACAGAATAGACTTTGTGTGATCTCACTTGTTTCCCCTCCTGTGCAACTGAAAGCGTGGGTGTGGATTAGTTAGTGAGATACAGAGATTCTTGGTTTTTTTTCTTCTTTCATTTCTGGAATAAGGAATAATGCAGATTAGAAGAATATTAAGTGGTCTGGAGCATAGTTGATTGCTATGCTTAAAATTAAGTGCAGAATGATGCACCAGAAATGACAGTGTAGTAACTTCAGTAAACTCATCCTTAATGTGCTGCAGCTATTCAAACATGAGAACCCCCAGTTGAGCATGCAGTATACATACACTTGCAGTCTTGCATGGTACAACCTACCTAGGTAGGCCTGCAATAATTAGGGAATAGGTTACTTAAATAGACTTGCAGTAATAAATGTTGATACTTGCAAAACCAAAACAATGCTGCTTATTCTAGTTCTTAAACAGAATTCAGTAGTATGTCTGCAAACTTGAGTCTCAGATTAGTACAGTGACTGATTCAAGTTTTTAATCCTTCTCAGCCTAAAGTTACAGAACTTTGGAGATGTGCTCTATCTCTTGTACACTTTTTCTAATGAGCTGTTTGCAGCTATCAGGCTTGATCTATACTCTGGCTTTCTCTTGTGGCTTTTGTAGAGAGGTATGAGGAACTAAGCCCCTGACCCTCCCTCCCCCACCTCTTTCCTTGAATGATTTGTTAGTCTGCTTTATTTTGCTAGGAAAGCTGCACAGTCCCTGCTTGTTGGTGATGCTTGGTGCTATGCATGAGAACATCTACTTGGTTGCCCTCTTATGTGGCCTGTTGCTTGCTTAAAGTATGCAAAATCTGTCTGTATTTTTTAGTCTGCCTTTTATTTTAGGCAGAGGTTACAGAGGCAGTGTCCCATATGTCGGTATCGGCACCACCACCACCAGTATTACCAACCATATCTTCAGAAGAACGCAAGGCTCGGTGGGAACAAGGCCAAGCTGACTGTATGGGAGTGGATTCTTTTGATAACATCAAGAAGAAACTGGACTCCTACCTTCAGTCGAAGTGCCATTTTCAAACACTGGCACTACAAGGACTTGTTCCAGAACTAACAGCTAGGAAAGGTTGTAGATGATGGACAATTATGCTTGTGAGTAGCTTGATGGAAAAAATTCTTGGCTGAAGGCCTCTGCAGTGCTACAGATAAAGACAGTGCTACAGGTAAAGCAAGAGCTAGGAAGCAGAATTCATTTTCCTTATGTTGTGATCAGCTGGCTCAATGTATTCATTGAAACTGGGTTTGCACCTTAGCTCATTAAGGTGATTAGCAATGACTCCTTTGCTTGCTATTTTAGGTCTCAAATGTGATTTGTGAGATTGCTCATACACTAAATGATTGCCATTCTGCTTTACCATTAGTGAGAGATAAAAGTAATAGCACTGCTTTGATCTTCTAGTCCCAATTGCACTGATGTTTTGACCAGGTTTTTACACATAGTGCCTACAGCGTGGCAGAATGCATTTGTTCAGTTCTGTATTCTTCAGGCTTAGTAAACGGAGTTTTTCTGTTACTTGAAATCTTCATGCAAAAATAAAAACTTGTCATGCTTTTCTGGTTTTTTTTTTTTTGTAAACTCTTGAGAAAATAAAAAAGAGATCTTTGGAGCAATCTAAAATAACCCAACTTTGTTCATTCCATTCTAGCTGTCATTAACAAATGTCCAGCTTCTAGTTCTGTAATTTTTAATGGAGTATGTAATCAAGTGCCAGGTTGCTGCTGGAAGAAGTACCTGCAGAATGGAGCTAAGAGAATCTGTATTTTGGTTACTGAAGAACAATCTGTAACGTGATACTGTTTTTAAAACAAACAGTAGTGATGCTATCTTGGCAAGTAAAGATGAAGTAGCTGTACCTACACGGGTTAGGAAAACTCTCTTCCTTGTGTGCATGGCCACCATCATGCCACGCGCTATATTTTGAGACAGAGAAAAGTAGTAAAAGTACAAGACAAAACTCACAGTAACAGCCTTCTGAAGAGAGGGTGGCTGCTGTTTGCCATTAGTTCAGATCCATCCTTTAGCTACAAGTGTAAACAGAACCGAATTACTTAGCATTCAGTGTGGTACCTGTAATCTGTATTAGTCCAGAGACATGTATTTTCTTATATCTTTATAAAGGAGGATTTTGGCAGGAAGCTAGTAAGGGTTGTTCAGCTTTAATCCTGGAGATAAACAATTAACAACCTGCTACTGTTTGCTGGTAAGGAGAAGCTATGATCTGCATGTGAGAGTTAATTGAGGTCCTGGTCATTGTTCAGCAAAAATGGTAAAAAGGAGGTCCAGGTCAAAGTAACTTACAGCTATTTAAAAGTTAATAGCATTTGAACTCTCAGTCATAATGTTACAACTAACCACTTTTTTTTTTTTTTTTTTTTTTTTTTTTTTAATTATTTGAAGTTGTTTGGAAGCAGGAAGAGTTAGTAATTACAATCTACAGTGACAAAATATACTTTACCCAGCAAGTACAAACACTGAAGTTTGGCATGCACACAAATATTCTCTGGGTAACTTAAAAGTACTCTCGAGGTCAGCTGAACAGTCTTAGTTTTGCCCCCCTTTTCTGTACACTTACTAGAGAATCAGCAGGTTCTTTGACTTTCAGTTGCAGACAACTGTAAGTGTAAAAAGCATGAGACTACACCAACCTGAAAATTTGGTTTAGCATGTAAGTTTTATTACATTCCAGAAGATAAGATACTGAATAAGATAAAACCTGTATGTTTCAGATTAACAAGTATAGTTAGTAAATAATTAAAACTGGGGAAAAAAAATTTACACTAACCCTTGACTCACCTTATAATGTTCAATAAATTAACATTGTCATTTTCTGCCATTATTTTCTCCATAATTAACAGGCAGCATTAGCAGAACTGTACAGGCCTCTTTAAATCACCCCATCAGTATAATTTGATACAAAGACTTTTTTGTGAAGTTTGTAGTCAGTGTAATAACTGAATCACTGCTATACTCAAAACGATAATTCAGAAGCTTTTAATGCAGGGGACAAAGGTGGCTAATAGCTTTGTCTTTGGAATTAAAGATGCTAAAGTTCATGACTGCAGAACCTCACTTGCAGACCATGCCACACTCCAAGAAAGAACAATATCCAAAGCCTGCTTATACCTTGTGAAAAGCAAAAAATAATCATTAAAAAAAAGCACCACCGAGAAACTCAGAAGCTCAAGTCACTGTACAACTTGCCACTAACTCAGTTAAGTTTTTTATGTGGCTTTGGAACACTGAACCATCATCTAGTTAAGAGAAAACAATACTGGTGGTTAGTTTCATAATCATTTTTTAACTCAGCCACTCTGCAAAATATACATTATTTTTTAAAACAAGCAGTGATGTAGCTTGGCTAGCCGTTGAAATGGGTCCCTTGCCAATGGAATTTTAGCTTGAAAAAGGAAACAAAGTTAAATCTCTCATTCATAGTCAGGAATTGTTTCTCCAGCTTACATCTAAACCTGAAAGTTTGTTTTACATAAACTATGCAAAAACCTGACAATTCATTTGGTTGTACCTCTGCTTTCCTGCTTTTTTGTCAGACTTCCAGGACTGTAACCAGCTACCAGGGCACATTATTCCACTGCCCATGTCTTGTTAATTCTTTGTCTACCAAACTCAAAGCATCACAGCACGTTTTCCTCGAGGCTAAGAAACTAGCTCCATAAAAGTGCATCAGCTTGTTAAGCCACATATTTTGGATTCCTTCAGTTAACTCAGTTAGCGGCAGTTAGCAGCCCACGTGAGGAGAAGAGCGCACTGGCGAATCGGTGGCCGCCGTTCGCCTCTGGCCCGGGTGACAGCCAATGGGAAAGCAGCGCGCAAGGGCTCTCCGGACCGTTACCTGACGGCCGTTGCGTCTCTTCGGCTGCGGACGTGTTGCGGTGGAGTGCCGTGCAGTCGAGGCTCCTGAGCCTAACGAGGCGCCATGGTGGGAGTGGGAACTCGGGTTGGGGAGAGGAAGGGAACCTGGGATGGCTTTTGCCGCGGCGGGTTTGGGGAGTCGAGAGTGACCTGTGCTGCGGCGGAGCTCGCGGAGCGCTGCCGCTTGCGGCCCTGCGGTGGCGTAAGGCCGTGTGTGGGAGTGGAGAAATTAACATGAGAACTGAGAGTTCGAGGGAGGTGATGTGTAGAAGTTGTCTGGTGGTAAATGAGACAAAACAGGTGGAAAAGCAACGAAACCGGCTTTGCAGTGCCAAGGACGACGGTTGAGGGACAAGAACGCCTACCGCATCGGCGGCGGCATTTCTTGTGGTGCCTAAAACGATTGGGGGCTGCGCGCAGCCAAGCAGAGGAGAGGCGTGTGTCCGGCGGCCAATGGCGTGCCACCGTGCCGTGAAGGGGCGCGGCTGTGCGGCGGTGTCTGCGCCTCTGCTCCCGCCCCAGACTGCGCGGGGCTGCGCGCTGGGGAACGAGAGCCTGGGGTGGTGTGAAAGCGTTGGAAGCTCATTGCCAACCCAATACAAGTGCAGATAAATGCAGAGTGAGCCTCACTGGCAAAAGGCTAGTGACAGAACCACGAGGGTGAGAATTCAAACATGTAGTTGAAGATGAGAGTTTTGATGAAGCTTTAAAGACGCTCTCTACCTCTGTGTTTTCCTAGATCAGCTAAATACACAGTAATAGTATATAATATATGTATAGTATATAATAATAAGCTAGAATAAGAGTTTCAGTCTCAGATGTAAAACAAAATTGGGGTTTTGAGTGATTTAAACGTAAGTGCCATGCTTCCTCACCCAGATGATTTAGTAGAGGAACCCAAATATGAGTGGATTGCCTGGCACTAGTTATGTGCTTATTGTAAAGGAAAACATACTTAGAGGTCTTGTGCAGAAAAGATTCTTGCAACATTACTCAGTACATTATTGTCAACAGATCAAGGAAATAGGGGGTTATTATATAAAGAAGGCTTCTAAAACCAAAGAAAGGTGAAAAAGAGACTAAACGGAATATTATACACAGGATATACGTGCTCTGTGGTAAGGAATGATGATACTGCATTCATCCTGCGTGACCACGTGGTATCTAAGATCCTCCAACATTCTCAACGTTAAATCCTAGAATCTTTACAGTTGGTCAGCTGGTCAAACTCCCCGGCAATGATTAGGGAAAAGCACAGCTAGATTAGATTGCCCAGGGCTTGATCCCACCTTGCCTTGTAAGTCTCCAGGAATGAGGCATCAACCACAACTCTAGGCAGCCTGTTCCAGTGCTTTGCCACCCTTGCTGTAAAAAACTGTTTCCTTCTATCCAACCTAAATGTGTTTTACTTTGTGACGTTCGCCTGTACCCACTGCTCAAGCCTGCTTAGGTCCCTCTGGATGGCATCCTGTTCCTCTGGTGTGTCAACTGCAGCCCACAGCTTGGTGTCATTAGCAAACTTGCTGAGGGTGCACTTGACCCCACTTTTGATGTTGCTGATGAAGGTGGTATCAAAGAGTACCAGTCCCAGCACTGATCCCTGGGGGACGCTGCTTGTCACCGATCTTCATCCGGACACTGAGCCATTGGCCACTGCTCTCTGGACTCGATTCTGCAGCCAGTTGTTCATCCATTGAACAGTCCACTCATCAAATCCATATATTTCATATATATTTTCATATATTTCCATATATTTAAGGACTGTGATTGAAGGACTCTGACACAATACCCCACAACATCCTTCTCTCCAAATTGGAAATACATGTGGCTCTTCTGTTGTCCATTGATGCAGTGACACTGCCATAAAAGGCTGCTAGGTTGGTCAAGCAGGATTTGGCCTTGGTGAAGCCGTGCTGGTTCTCCCTGCCTTCCATGTGCCTTAGCTCACAGAGGTGAGACTGATGGGTTGGTAGTTTTGAGGGTCATCATATTATCCTTCTTAGAAGTGGGTGTGCTGTTGACTTTTTCCAGTCACCAGAGACTGATTGCCAGCACTTTGCAGATGTCATGGAGAGTGGCTTGGTGACCACATCAGCTAATTCCCTAAGGACTCTGGGATGCATTTCATCGGGACTCATAAACTGGCAGATGTTCAGGTTCCTCAGGTGGTCAAAAACGTCATCTTTGCTTACAGTGGGAGGGACGTTGCTTCCCCAGTTCCCTCCTGCTAAACCAAACATTTGAGGGCTGTTTGGCGAGCAGTTATCAGAGAAGATTGAAGCAAAGCAGTTGTTAAGTACCTCAGCCTTCTCCTTGTCTGTTGTTACCAGATCGCCTGTGTCACTTACTAGGCATGGTATGCATTCCTGGACTTTCCTTTTCTGGATGAGGTACCTGTAGAAGCCTTTCTTGTTCTTCTTGGTATCCCTTGCCAAAGTTAGGCCAAGCTGAGCCTTGGCTTTCCTGACCCCCTCCCTGCACAGACTTGCAGCTTCTTTGTAGTCTTCCCATGGTACCTGTTTGCACTGCCTGTACGTTTTCTTCTTGTTCTTCCATTTGACCAGCAGGTCCTGGTTCAGCCACGCCTGTCTCTTGCCTTCCTTTCCTGACAGCGTAGATCAGCAGCAGTGAGTAGATTCATGCTAGCAGCAGACTGTTGGGTCATTTTAATTGTCACTCAAGCAGCCGAGGTAATAATGCAGCAGGGAAAGATCACTACAGTATAACCCACAGATAGCAAGTTATTTTGAGAGTGAAATCTAAGTGACGGATAGCCCCAGATCTCACGTTATCATTGTCCTTTTTTTTGTTTGCAGCGTGAATGCATATCCATCCATGTTGGTCAGGCTGGTGTTCAGATTGGCAATGCATGCTGGGAATTGTATTGTCTTGAACACGGGATCCAGCCTGATGGTCACATGCCCAGTGACAAAACTATTGGAGGCGGAGATGATTCATTTAACACTTTCTTCAGTGAGACGGGAGCTGGTAAACATGTTCCCAGAGCAGTGTTTGTGGACCTGGAGCCAACGGTAGTCGGTACGTACGCAAGATGCACATCTTCAATGTAAAACTACTCCTTTCCTTTCAGACTTTTGTGCGTTTTCAAAACACTAGGGGTTCTGAAAGGTGTATAGCTGGATGATGTTTTGACATTTTTGGTTCGTGTTATTTGAAAGAGATGAAATGATGGTCTATGGGTAATGTTTGGAAAACATTAAACTTCTTTGCAGATTTTGGATAATCTTTCCAAGTCACTGCACTACATCCACAGCTTCATTTAATTGCTATCCAGAATGCCTGTGCCTGCAGTGTCGTTCTCTTGAGTTGCCTCCATGTTCCAGGATGCAAATACTGCTTTGTGAGCATCCGATGTTTTCCCCTAAAGAAAGACACTGAAGTTGTACCAACTTCTTGCTGCGTTTGTTCATGGAAGCTGTCTGTAGGTTTTTGACATTTCCTTTTACGTAGTATGTCATCCCTAGGCACCACATGCAGAACTCAGCAGATAAATTTTATGTTGGAATATGTATTTTTTCACTTGTAGATGAAGTACGTACAGGCACATATAGGCAGTTGTTCCACCCTGAGCAGCTCATTACTGGGAAAGAAGATGCAGCTAATAATTATGCCAGAGGCCATTACACCGTTGGAAAAGAGATTGTTGATCTAGTGTTAGACAGCACGCGCAAAGTGGTAAGAATTCGTGCTGCAGATCAATCTTTAAAATAAGTAAGATACAGCTCTAGAGCTACCTGTAGTTACAATTTGTTATGACACTTGTGTTGTTTTTTTTTTCTGGGGGGGGAGGGAGTTGTTTGTTTTTAAGAATTTTATGCATAGATTATGAAAAACAAAAAACCGGGAACTTGGTCCCATGCCTCCCCCCTCTTGAGTTAAATAAAAATTCAGTCAGTAAAACTTGAAAGTTCTTGTGATGTGGAACATCATGATTTGAAGATATTTTAAGGATACCTCAGAAGTGCGTTATAAAATCTTTAGACTGTAAGCACTTGTTTGTTATTTTTAACCTGAATCGCACCATTATGTGTCATTCAAAATATTTCCAGTACCCTGAAACTCAGATTTTGGTTGGACGTTCAGTAATTTCACATGTCTTTCTAGGTTTCCATAACCTGGTGTAATGTAAGAAATTCACTTAGCATGATGTGAATCAAAGTGAAGTAGTGATTGCCTATCTGAAGTTGTAAAAATACTTTTTTTCCAAACCAAATTGATACTTGCTGCCATACAGAGTACAATAGTAGTTTAAAAGCTGCAAGCCTGCTGTAATTTCTAATAACCTTTCGCAGTGGTGCACAACTGCTCTTGCTTTTAGTAGGATAAAAAATGCATAAAGGAAAATGCTCCATTCAAATGAGAAAATACTCATATTCAGAACAAGGTGTGCTGTGGTGGTTTTAAGTAAAAGATATGCAAGAAAAAAAGTTACCTTTTAAAACAAACGATGAGGAAATAATTGCTTTTGAGTGTTTATTTTAATGTTGATGATTTTGGAAAAGGTAATAATAAATATATGTTTTTTCTCTCTTGCTTTTTTCCATCCTATTATAGGCTGATCTGTGCACTGGGCTGCAAGGTTTCCTTATCTTTCACAGTTTTGGAGGAGGCACTGGTTCAGGGTTTACATCTCTGCTCATGGAAAGGCTCTCTGTTGACTATGGCAAAAAATCTAAACTAGAATTTGCAATTTATCCAGCACCACAGGTTTCTACTGCTGTAGTGGAACCTTACAATTCAGTTTTAACTACGCATACAACACTGGAGCATTCAGACTGCGCATTCATGGTAGATAATGAAGCCGCTTATGATATATGTCGTCGCAACCTGGACATAGAACGTCCCACTTATACCAATTTAAATCGACTAATTGCGCAAATTGTTTCATCCATCACAGCTTCACTACGTTTTGATGGAGCCCTTAATGTAGATCTGACAGAATTTCAAACTAACCTTGTTCCGTACCCACGAATCCATTTCCCCTTGGTAACATATGCCCCTATCATCTCTGCTGAAAAAGCCTACCATGAGCAGTTATCCGTGGCTGAAATTACCAATGCTTGCTTTGAACCAGCCAACCAGATGGTAAAATGTGACCCACGTCATGGTAAATACATGGCCTGCTGTATGTTATACAGAGGTGATGTTGTCCCTAAAGATGTCAACGCAGCTATCGCTACTATCAAGACTAAACGTACCATTCAGTTTGTGGATTGGTGCCCAACTGGATTCAAGGTACTTTGATAACTTCTGAAGTGCTTGATCTTGGAAATAGTAGGAATTACGTGATATTTGGAGGTAGCGGTCATTGTACTGTACTGTAACGTTCCTGTTACTGAACTGCTTACATTTCAGATTATATTCTTAAATATAATTCCCTGATACTTTAACTCAGATGAAAATTCTAAAACAAGTTACAGAATAGCAGTCACGGTTTTTGTAGGAACAGGCAGTACTGAGTGTCTGAAAATAATTTACAAGCAGGTAGTACTGAAAAGCAATGCCAGGTTTTACTGCAAGTCTTCAAAAATCTCGGGAGCTTTGTACAGAAGGAATATAGGCAAGCCCCAAGCAAAGGTAGAAACACTACATGAAGTTATTGAATTCAGTGCAGTAATTTCCCAACAATGGTTTTGAGATACCTTGAAGTGGTAGACGCTATCAGTTTCCGGACATGTGGAGCCTGACTGCTATCACTAGAGCAAACCTATTTTTTTCGTTGTGATTCATTTAAACGTAGGCTCCTGTAAGTCGCCTTTTTACTAGATGAATATCAGGTTGTTCAGCTACTTCTGCTTGTTCTCAGTTGACTGGCAGTGTCACCTTCCGGACAAGAGGCCCATCCTTCCAGCTACTGTGCATGCATTCAGGACTTGCAAAGACCTAGATTCTTATGTTCTTTGTAGAGTCCAGTAAGCTCTTATGATCTTGGAAAAATAACCTCTAGGCCAATGTAGCTAACGCTGGACCAGTTTGACCAGATCCTGAATTTAGGATTTAGTGAAATATTTTGATGAAGCGCAAAATAATTTTATTTAATTGTTCACAGTTGTGGCTACTGTTGTTGTTAACAGAAATAAGTCTTCAGTGCTTCCCAGTAATTAAAGACGTTCTCACTTGTTTTCTTGAAGGTGGGCATTAACTACCAGCCTCCAACTGTGGTGCCAGGTGGCGACCTTGCAAAGGTGCAGAGAGCTGTATGTATGCTGAGTAATACCACTGCCATTGCTGAAGCATGGGCTCGTCTCGACCATAAATTCGATTTGATGTATGCCAAACGTGCCTTTGTACATTGGTACGTTGGGGAAGGAATGGAGGAAGGAGAATTTTCCGAAGCCCGGGAAGATCTGGCTGCCCTTGAAAAAGATTATGAAGAAGTTGGGATAGACTCTGTAGAAGCAGAGGCTGAAGAAGAGGATGAATACTGAAAATGCGGAAGTAATAGAAAGTGTGTTCTGTAACAGCAACAAATGAATTGCAGAATCCTGTTCGCTTGCTTGCTTGTTTTCAGATGCACTTTTAAATGTTGTACTGTTCCTTTTTTTCTTTGTTACTGTTTACACACACAGTTGCTGCGTAAGAACCGTTTGAAATTACAGTTCTTGGTAGCATCTAGTCTTGCACAACGTAAAGATTAAATTACAAACTTGTGTACGTGTCTGTAACACTGTATTTATCTATTTATCTATTTATCAATTGATCTAACTGTAGTAAGGGTAAGTGCCATTACACTTTTGGTCTGAACTAGAATATTTGCTAAAAGCACCAAACTTGCTACTTAAAAAAATAAAATTAAAAAAAAAAATGGGGAGACTCAGCAGACCAAAGGTAAAATTTTCCAACCAGCGTGCCCCCTTACACTCAGTTCCACCTTAGATAGAAGGAAAATAAAATGTCAGATGACCTGCTTTACAATAGTCATGTTTTGAATTCCTACACTGACCTATGAAATACTTATGTGTCCTTTAATGCACAACTCTGTGGACACTGTAAGCTTTGATCAGTTAATAAAAATTGGTCTTTTTTTTTTACCTGTTCTTACTGTTGGCAGAAAATACAACTTCTGTTTGCGGGCAGTTATTTTGTGGTGTGGTTTTTTTGTTTCTGGCTGGTTGGGTGGGTTGGGTTTGGTTTTTCAGAAAAGCCGTATGGTTTTCAGTGAAAAGGACTGGATGCAACTGACTGGTGTTAAGTAGCAGATGCTTCTCTTCACAGATTGTGTGTTCTTTTTTTTTTTCTAGGTGGAATGTCATTTGAGGCAACCTCTACAAAACCTGCTTTGTAGTGCTGTAATTTTACACTGTCTGATAGTAACAGTACACATCCCAAAAGCCTTCAGTTTTAGTCCAATCTAGCTACACTGTTTCAGCTAGTATTTCTGGTTAAAGTTAATAGGGATATCTCTGGATAAAGAGAAGGAGAATATATCTTCGTGCTTTTAATGTAACAGTTAACTCTCTACTAACTAGAATAGTATTCTGCAGCAGACATTTTAAAATCTCAATTAAAGCTAATGCACCAGATCTGGTTTATTTGCTGAGTATTCTGCTTTTGTAATTTAAAAAATACCAAAAAAGCATACAGTGATGTACGTGCTATTTTTACTTTACCAAAGGATGAACTTCTGTCTCATGCCTGTAACAATTTCTAAGCTTTTACATTTTACTTTCTTAACATGGAACTTCTTTGTACGCTAGTAGGAAAAAAGAAAGAGATGGATGACTTTGAATACTCGAGAAAGTATTACTGAAAGCCTGCAACTGAATTCTAAATTATACTTGCTGTTGAAAGGGATGCACATCATCACAACATCAGAAGCAGCTTCAAAACAATCTTCAGAGCAGGAAACCACAGTATTACAAAGTACAGAGCTACTGGTTCCTTGAATTCAGATAGTGCCAGCCCAAACACTGGTCCTGTTCGTAACTACAAACTGAGTCTTCTGCTGCTGTCGTCTCTCGTACAGGTACAGGAGGAGCTGAGGATTCTAGCGATAAACCAGTAACCAGTGCCGTCTAGGTCCATCTTAAGTTTAACAGTTGAGCACTTACCTGCACCTAATAAGCAAGGAAGGGCTCTCTCGTGAGTAGCCTGCCATTTGAGCACTATCGTGGCTTTCGAAAATCACACACTGAATTCTACCTCGAACAGGCTCCTTAGTTACATTGCTCAAGCCTCAGGATGGATGAAGAATCAGCATCACTGACAGCATTATTACTTCATCTTTGTATTAACTGAATCCATCCTTAGAAGCGCGCTGATTGACAGGAGGAAGGTGCTGTTAACACTGGGGATGACAGCCTTGGGGGGGGTCCTGGATCTACGGGAGCATTGGACAATCATCAACGGCATGCAGTTCAACAAAGGTAAACGCCAGCTTCTACATCTGGCTCGGAGAGACGCCGGCCAGCTTGGCAGCTGGGCAGCTGGAGAGCCGCTCAGAAACAGCACTCGCCGTCCACAGCGGCACTTCCCGCTCCCACGGCGCCGCTCCTCGCGCCGCCTGCCTCCCTTCAGCGCTCCGTTCCGGGTTTGCCTCCCGCTCGCGAAATCCGCAGCGCGAGGAGCTGGCGCCGCTTACGGCACAACACGCTGCGATGCAAGAGCACGCCTGAAAGCACCGACGCCGCAACCCGATAAGGCAACCCGTACAAAGCGGCGCGTGACGGCGCGGAGGCGTGTCCAGGGGGCGGGCGGGGCCTCCCGGGGCACGGAGCTGCGCTCGGCGTCCTGCGCCCCGCCCCCGAGGAGCGCCGCGCGCTGCGGAAGGGCGCGCGGAGGCGGAAGGTGGCGAGGCGGGGCGCCGCCGCAGGAAACCTCCGAGCGGTGCCGGTGTTCGGCGGCCATGGTGCGGCTTTACGACTTGCACCCGTTCGGGTCGCAGAGAGTAGTGCCCTGCAAGCAGGAGCCGGCGCAGTTCTGCCGCGGCCGCGACGTGCTGTTCGTGGCCAGCGCGGCGGCCAGCTGCGGGGTGGAGGTGTTCGCCGTACGCCGCGAGGGCCGCTGCGAGCCCTTGGGCTCCTTCGCCACCCTGGGCCCCGTGCTGCGCATGGCGCACAGCCGTGCAGGTCAGTGCCGGGCGGGTGGCCTCTGCGAGCGCGGAGCGCGGAGCCCGGAGCTGCTGCCTGGCCGCGGCGTCTCCTCTGAGAAGAGCGCTGCTCTTACAGTGGGCCCCCGTCGAAGTAGCGTCGGAGCTCTGGAGCCGTGTGTTTTCCTTTAACAGTACGTGAAGTACGTTTACCTAGCGAATTAATTTGCGCTCGAGATCTCTCATTGAAGAAAACCCAGTAAAGGCTGTACTCTGGAACGCTATGTGAGAGCTGAGAATTTAAGATACTTTTTGTAATGTATTTTATTGGGTTCGCAGGTAAGCAGCTCAAACGCTGTCGTGTGTTCTTTAACGACTTAACAGTCCTTCTGCTTTCCCTTAAGGAGACTATTTGGTGACGATTGAAGAGAAAAGCAAAGCAACTTTCCTAAGAGCTTATGTGAACTGGCGATGCATGTCTGCAGGCAGTTCTCGTGTTTGTGTCCGGATGGTGGGTCACAAGATGGAGGAGTCGTACACCGAAACCTTAAAAGAGCAGATGTCGATAGTGGAAATGGCACTTTCAGATCCTCCGCTGTGTATTTCATGTTGTCCTGTACATGGAGATCTTCTTGTGGGCTGCAGGAATAAGCTAGTCATGTTCTGTTTAAAATACCTGGTCATAAACCAGAATTTGACAGTATTAGACTTTGAACGCTCCTTGATTTTACACACTGATAACTTCATTCCTGCCGAAGTTGCGTTTTGCGCTAGGCACATAGCGATAACAACAGAGTTGGATGTTCTAATCCTGAAACTGGACCTGGTCCAGCATAGAGCAGACAGAGGAGAGCAATGCGCATATCAAGTTAGTACAACAGAAAAGCTGGTGGATGGAGGTAAGTACAGATATTGAACTTTTTCAGACTGAGAATCTGCTGATTACTGTCATTCATAAAGAAGGCTCAAACGTGATGTCATTCCATACTGCCTGCTTGCAATGTGTGGGAATTAACCTGACTAGCTCCCACCCAAAAATCAGATCAACAGCAGTGTATGGGAACTGCTGAGTCTCGGCCTGAACCTCTGATTAATCACCTGAGGTGAGCCATGAGTCAGCCAGAGGAGCACAGGTGAAGGCAATTCACCCCTCCTGGACCTATTTAAGAGCTGGCTACCAGAGGGGAAGGATCTCTTCTGGAGATCCCCTCTTTTGGTGTCTTCTGGTGAGCTCAACCCAAGGGTAAGCTCTTCCACTTATTCTCTTTTTGTGATCCTTGTCTGCTTTGCCTTACTCTCTTGATTATATTGCGAT